>NC_063164.1:10579923-11189423 GCF_023159225.1 Perognathus longimembris pacificus
ACACTCTGTCACGTGTCTTTTCATACTCATTTTCATGCCGTGGTGGAAAAAGAAAAAAAAACTTTGTCTGAAACTCAGAGGCATATTTCTTTTCTCATTGAAACTGAAGTTGTAAATGTTGCGTTAGCAGGGACCTGGAGGGGATTCTATTTGATGGCTTTAGAAAAGTTAGATCTCTCTGATGTGTCAGCCTGTCAGTTTTAGCCACTCACTTATGACCTTGAATCAGAAGAAGGAAAAAAAAAACCCAACTCCACAAAGATAGCAGCATGAACACATTGCAGGCAGGAAGTCATGAGGGAGGGGCCAGCCCTGCCCCCCTCCCAAGTCTAAGGGGACATGGGGCTCAGAGCCGCTTTTCAAGCGTTGGCCATCAGATGTCACCTCGTAGCAGTTCAGGATCTGTCATTTTGAGTCTTGAACAGTTCTCAAAGAAATGATTCAGAAACGAAACTCTCCAGCCAGGCTCCTGGGGCTCTCACCTATAACCTGAGCTATTTAGGAGGTGGAGATCTCTGAGGAGCACTGGGAGAAGCAAGCCAGGGTGAACAAAGCTGAGAAACTCCTATCTCCAATTAACTAGCAAAAAAAAAACAAACCCCAAAACTAGAAGTAGAAGCATGACTCAAGTCATAGAGCTTCCCAGGCATGAATAAGTAAAGCTAAGTAAGAGTGCAAGACCCTGAGTTCAAACCCCAGTACAGGCACCAAATTAGCAACACACACACACACACACACACACACACACACACACACACACACACACACCCCTCTCTTTACTAAACCCCACAATGAGATCTTTTTCAATTATACCTAGAGCAAACCTACCTTTATGGGATACATATGTTTGTTTTTCATCTATTCACTTATTCAAGAAATAAGTGGGGGCTGGGGATATAGCCTAGTGGCAAGAGTGCCTCGGATACACGATTCCCCAGCACCACATATACAGAAAACGGCCAGAAGCGGCGCTGTGGCTCAAGTGGCAGAGTGCTAGCCTTGAGCAAAAAGAAGCCAGGGACAGTGCTCAGGCCCTGAGTCCAAGGCCCAGGACTGGCCAAAAAAAAAAAAAAAAAAAGAAATAAGGGACCTCTTCCTACAGACCAGACAGCGTCCGGGCCACACTGAACGTGCACTGTTGCACCAGGCATGTTTCCTGAGAACCCAGAGTCAAGTAGAAAGCTGAAGAATGTGATGTACAATTCATGGCTTGACAAGAATGGTTCTGGAATCTGTCTGAGTGCGGGTGGCTCAAGCTTGTAATCCTAGCTGCTTTGGAGGCAGAGATCAAGGACATGCAGTTCAAGGCCAGCCCAGGCATCAGAGTCTCAAAGTCCATGAGACTCAACCAGTAGCTTGGCAGCGGGGTACATGCTTGTTATCCAAGCTCCAGAGAAAGCTCAGTGGCTGGGAACCATAGCACACACCTGTCATCCCCAGTGACACCAGGAAGCATAAATAGGAGGATTGCAGTCTAGGCCAGCCTGAGCCTGAGGCCCTACCTCAAGTATACTCAATGTGAAAGGGCTCATGATGAAGCTCAAGGGTAAGAGTGCTTGCCTGGCAAGTGCAAAGCCCTGGGGTCAACCTCCAATACCCTGACAACAAACAAAAGGAACAGGTGCTGGGAATGCACCTGTGCTTTGGCTTTTGCAAGGTACACTCCTCTGATGATCCACAGCGCCCTATGAACAGTGATGACATTTAATTGTCTACAAGTGTTTGCAATGACACAGCACCCAAAAGATTCCAGTTTAATCACTGTTATTAGATTGCTTCACATCCACTAGGAAGGAAAAAAAATACAGCATTAGGACAGTGTGTCCATGATGTTTTTGTAAGAAATAAACACAGTTAGCCAAAAATGATCATTTTTAAAACCTAACTAAAGTTTCTGTTTTGACCTCTCGTTTCTTCACCCAATCTCAAAGTCCATCTCCGCATGTATCCCAGATAATGTAGGTTTTTCTGCTCTCAAATTCATTAGTATTCTGAGGCCACATGTACTCCACAGGAAAAACACGCTGTCTCTTCAAAGAGAATGAATTATAAAGACTTGCTCAGTTACCTTCAGATAATGGAATCTTCCCTTTTCCTGGCTTCAAACCAGACAGATTCACAGAGGCTAAATCCTTCTTGCCCTTCTGGAATAAAAATGATGCATATGTTGCTATTTTTAATCCTGTAAGGTCTAGATTTTCTAAAGGGCAAAAGATACATTATCAAAGTACATTGGGTAATTAAGTTACATATAACTGACTTGCATCTGGTCCTTCAAGTCATTGCTATTAGCATAAAGTTATTTTTCATTTGCAGTAATTGAGAACATACCTAATATAACTTCAATCATAACAAATAAAGTGTCATGAGTTTTCACCCAAAATGGTGTGAGATGAATGCTAACCCATTTCAATAACTTTACATGCCACATACTGTTACCTGTGATAGTTTCAAAGTTTCGTGGAATGCCATATGTTAAATGATACTGAATGCTTTGAATAATGCAAAACATTATTCTAGATTGTGTGTTCTA
The DNA here is from genome assembly GCF_023159225.1 of Perognathus longimembris pacificus. NCBI lineage: Eukaryota > Metazoa > Chordata > Mammalia > Rodentia > Heteromyidae > Perognathus > Perognathus longimembris. The sequence continues at coordinate 10,582,457 of NC_063164.1, forward strand.
CCCAATGCTGCCACCAGAGGGCACTCTTCTCCCAAAATATATGTAAGAAGATACTGCCATTGATTTCTGCACAGGACAAAAGTACTACTAGGACAATTCATGAGATTCTTTGACCAGAATTTGGGAAGCTTACATTAATATCTGTTTATAATATAATAGTTTGTGTTCTTCCTCTGACTCTTTTCTGACTTGTAACCTTACAATACGCTAATCAACGATCTGGCAACCCAAAAACTAGATAGACCTTTTGAGGAAAGGAGTTTTTATCTGACTTCTAATTTTTAATCAGAGCTCTCTAATAAAATCAGTGGTCCATTGTGTGTCTTCCATAGGGCTTTTTTGAAGAAGAAGAAGGTAAAGAGTACATCTATAAGGAGCCCAAGCTAACAGGGCTGTCTGAGATTTCCCAGAGGTTACTCAAACTCTATGCAGATAAATTCGGAGCCGACAATGTGAAAATAATCCAGGACTCTAACAAGGTGGGGAGACTCGTTATTTATGCAAGTGCTATCATGTAACTTCCTATTTTTGTTTGTTGTCTTATTACTATTCCTATTATTTAAATAGTTTGCCTGGAAGTAAAGTTACCTACTAATGTTTTGCTTCTGGTTGGCTGGTAGTTGTGGGGGTTTTTTCTTTGATGGTCAAAAACACCTATGTTTTTTCTGAATAGCTGAGAAGTCCTCTTAGGAACAGTTTACCAAATCCTCTACTTCTTCCATAAATAATTTACCTTTTAATAGCAATTAAAATGTTAACCTGATTGGTCCCAAAAGTCAACTTAGAGAAAATAGCAAGTTGAAAGTACTTATTCCATCAAGAAGTTGTTGGTGGAGCTGTGACTCAAGTGGTAAAGTGCCAGTCTTAAGAGAAAAAAGAAAAAACTAAAGAACAGGGCCAAGCCCTGGATTCAAGAACCCATACGAGTTGGGACAAAAAGTATTTGTCTCTGGGCCACACATCAGTTGTTTTTTGCTAATGCTGGGGCTTGAACTCGGAGCCTGGGCACTCTCCCTGAGCTTCTTTTGTTCAAGGCTAGCACCCTGCCAGTTGAGCCAAGTGCCACTCCTGGCTTTTTTGGTTTATATGGTACTGAGGAATCAAACCCAGGGCTTCATGCATGCTAGGCAAGCCCTCTACCATACATTCTCATCCCTCACCAATTTTGAGAGCTATTTTCTATGATAGTCTAGTCACATTACCTTTTATTAACTTGTTAAAACCCAACAACTTCTCATTGGCTCCACAAAGCAAATGATTACACCTTGAAATTACTTAGAAACTTCTCATATGGTCTCCTTCCCTTAATCAACCTTTGGTAAGTACCACTGCATGGCAGACCCAAAAACAAGGATCAGGAGCACAAATTCTATTCTTCCCAGACCTTCTGGTCCCATGGGGCTACGAAGAGAAGTCCTGTGTGATTGGTCCATTCCGAAGAATGCAATGGCCCGCCTTCGCTGAGTGGTCCAGGAAAAAGGGAACAGGTGACTCTCAACAAACTCCTTTGGGTTCTGTAGTACTACCCAGAGGTGACCTTTGAGCTGGGATTGTAGGGCAAGAGGATGTTCTGTGAGGCCCAGAACATGCAGTGAGAGGAAGGAAAGGGGCAGATGGATTTAGAGAATAGCAAGATGGATTCTGCCATTGAAAGATAGGTTTGATAAGGAGTATTTAAAAAAAAAAAAAAGAACATGGAGCTGAAAAAAGCTGGTAAGTATCCAGTGGTATATTTTGCCCCTCTCTTCTTTTACATAAAACTGGTATTTGAAGAAGTCTAAGCAGAAGATCAAAGATTGCTGGGTCTATGCTGACATTGTGTAAATGGGATCATTGTTCTCCTCTATCTGAAGGCTTCAGTCTCATTCTCTTTACAGGCAGACAGAATTACTGTGGTACATACAGTTCCTGGTAAAAGGAGGAAAATGTCCCATCCAGCATCAGAGTAACGTGAATTTATATTCTTTCACACCACCACTTGCCAACTGGTGATCTTAGGGAAAAAATAAGCCACTCTGAACCCCTACTCTTAATCTGTTTAATCCTCAGTAACATTACAAAGAGAAAAGTGAATAAGATTCCTCAAATCTCTGGAATTGAGTAGGCAGTGATTGGGCAGAAAGAAACTCGGAGAAAGTTTTAAAATTCCTCAAGACGTTATTAGGAAAAAGGCCGAAAAGCATCCTCTTTAACTTTGAAGAAGAGGCAAAATAATTTCCCTGGATAGTTTCAGGACACTCTTCCTGTCTTCCTTCAGTTTGTCTAGCCTCGTCACCAGTGCAGTCAGTAATTGGCCATGGTGGCTTCAGTCTAGAATCCTGGGTAATTAGGAAGTAGAAATCAGAGGATCACTCTTTGAGTCCTGGGCATAAAAGGTCACAAAGGCTCCATCTCAACCAGTGATTGGGCACGGCGTCGCATGTCTATTATCCCAACCACAGGGAAAGAACAATGTCCAAGGACACTGGTTGATTGCTGTCATCCCCAGAAACATTAGGAAGAGCAAGAAAGAGGATCCCAACCTAGGTCAGTCAAGCCTGACTCAGGACCGTCCCTTGAAAATGAACAATGAATGGAAAGGCGGTTGGAAATGTGGCACAAGTGGTACCATGCAGTTAAGCATGCCATACCAGATCCCAAGTACAATCCCCAGTACTGTCACCGGGCAGTGGGGGGTGGGGGAGCAGGGGTGAGAAGATTTGTTGCTGATAAGAGAAGACATCTGGATTCGGAAAACACAACACTTCATAGTTATGAGACAGACCAACTCAGCTGATAGGACACATAGACAGACAACTTCCCTCCCCATCACAAACCCAAAGCCAAGGGCTCCATCCCAGAGGGATGAGTGGAAACTGGTTTTCAGCTTCATGAGACTTCATTCCACACAGAGGCACACTTTGCGCCATCGTTACAGGAGAACAGTAAATGGAAGACTAACTCATCTGCCCCAGCCAGGCGTGACCATTGCAGAGAGCATCCCTGCTAGCCAGGCTGGCCCCAGCCACAGCTGGGTTGCTTGACCACTGTCAGCCGGGTTTTCCGTGGCCACTCCCAGTCCTGACCCGATGCCACCACACACATTGTCCACCAGGATGCAAGCCAGAGAAACCAGAGCTTCCCAGCTGTCCTTCGAAATCACCATGGCTCACTACTGTCTGGGCCTCTCGTGTGTTCACACAGGTAAACCCCAAGGAGTTAGACCCCAAGTACGCCTACATCCAGGTCACCTACGTCACACCGTTCTTCGAAGAAAAGGAAATCGAGGACCGGAAGACAGATTTTGAATTGCATCACAACATCAACCGCTTTGTGTTCGAGACACCCTTCACGCTGTCCGGCAAGAAGCACGGGGGTGTGGCGGAGCAGTGCAAGCGGAGGACGGTCCTCACAAGTAGGTGCACAGCCCGGGCAGCTACCCCAGGGGGCTAGGACCAGGACAGGCCTGTCATGAGATGAGTCTAGTGGAAGTTCAGAGTCAGTTCAGGCCTATAGAGAAGCACTCAATATGTTGATGTAGACATGTGTGTGTTTAAGACTTGAACTCAGGGTCTGAAGGCTGTCCCTTAACTTTTTCCTCAAGGCTGGTGTTCTATGAATGGAGTCACAGCTCCACTTTTGGCTTTTGGCTGCTTAATTGGAGATTAGAGTCTTGGACTTTCTTGTCCCAGCTGGCTTCAAACCACAGTCCTCAGATCTCAGCCTCCTGAGTAGCTAGGATTACAGATGTGAGCTACCAGTGCCTAGCTAAAGAGTCCATTGAGAAGGAAACTGGAAGAGAGGCTGTCAATGGAATTGCTTCACAGCCCTCCTGTGGGAAATGCCCCAGGGGAGCTAGCGGCTGCTATCAGCGTAGAGCCTGGAACTCTGTTGCAAACAGCAGAGTCACTGCATGCTCTTGGGCAAACCCAATGGGCATTAAGGCATGAGTTGGCTCCGCCCCAAGCCTGCACCTCCCAGAAAGTCCCTGTTCAAAAGAGTCCCTAAGTCAAGGTGTCTGTTACCTATTGGCTGTTGATTACATCATATACTGGGTGATTCGCCTATATAGGCTTTGAAACTGTGCTATAAACCAGATCTGTACCTCGAGTCTGGTCTCCAGAGTCTATCTCGCCTGGGCCCCCTTATCTTCCATGACTCTGTCTCCACTTGCCCCGCAAGCCGCTGGCCGGCAGCGATTACAACAACTGCAGCACCCTTCCTTACCGTTTCGACTGAATATTCACCAGTCATGATGTCAGTGTCTTGGGAAAAGCACAGGCAAGGAACATTTCTCTAAGCCCCCTACATCTGTCCTCAACTACATCATGGTGGGCAGCTATCTGCATGTGTTTGCGGGCAAGGTTTTACCCACTGAAATGCACATTCTTCATCCAAAATAAATACAGACATTGACCCTGCGATGTCCCACCCAGAACTATTGAAATCTATTCTATGACCTTGTCATCCTTTTATTCAGCACATTACCCATGAGTGTCTAGGAGGAGGCATTGTTCCAGATCCTGGCAATTCAGACCTTAAAAACTAAATCAAAACATGATTCTCAGGCAGCTCATACTTGTAATCCAAGCTACTCGGGAGGCTGACATCTGACCATTACAGTTCAAAGCCAATCTTTACAGACACCTTCATGAGATGTTTCCCTCTGATTAACCAGCTAAAAGCCAAAATGTCAGTGTGGCCTACGTGGTAGAGCACCAGCCTTGAACCAAAAGACTAAATGAGAGCACAAAGTTCTAAGTCCAAGCCTTAGTACTGGCACAAAAACTGACAAAAGGTTTTGGCCCTGAAGATATTCAGTGTCTCTGGTAGGAGGAAAGAGGAGGAAAGCAAGAGTGTCTGGTGGCACAGCATTAATAAAGGAACTACGGTTCCCCAGGTGGGGCTCCCAAAGCTGAGTGACAGAAGATGAAAGCAGTCAGGAAGAAGGGGCATACGGTGTTTCACATGTACCATCCTGGATCATGGAGTAGCCACCCAGTGGCTTCTCAATTATTGAAGGTCACCTTCAAGAAATTGATCCAGAGATCATGTGATTTAAAATGAAAAAAACAACAAACAAACAGGTGTTAGTAGCTCACCCCTGTAATCCTAGCTCCTAAGGAGGCTGAAATCTGAGGATCACTGTTCAAAGCCAGCTCAAGCAGGAAAGTTCATGATAATCTTATCCCCAATTAACTAGCAAAAAGCTGGAAATGGAGTTGTGGCCCAAGTGCTAGAGTGCTAGCCTTGGGCATGGAAGCTCAAGAACAGTGTGCCTAGACCCTAAGTTCAAGTCCTAGAACTGGCAAAAAAAAAAAAAAATGAAAAAAAAAATCAAGGGACTAGGGGTATGGATGAAGTGACAGAGTGCCTATTTGGCAGCCATAAGACCCTGAGTTCAACCTTTCCAAAAAAATACATCAAAAAACAAGCGTCCCTATACTCTTCAGTGTATTGTTTCTGTAGTCTTTAGTGAGGACTAGTGGGAAATTTGACTTCCAGATTTCAGTGAAATCTGTCATCTCTTTCTGCTGTTTAGCTACTCTTATTATCCGGATCTCTTACCTTGGGGGGAAGGTAAGACCCTTCATCGGGTTGAGGGGGAGCTCCTGTTAGGTGTGGAAGGGTAGGAGAGAAGCCAGGTGAGAGTAGCTGAGGCCAAAGCTAAGAAATAAGAGAGGCGATGGCCCCTGGGGGAAAGTAACTCAGGATCCTTGTGAAAAACACACAGATGGCATGTGTGTGTGTGTGTGTGTGTGTGTGTGTGTGTGTGTGTGTGTGTGCTGTGAAAGAAGACAAAGGCCCTCTAGAGAGTTTCAGGGCAATCCTTGGCTCCCCACTAACCCTTCCACCCCCTTCATGTGGGCCCCTGTGCAGCAAGCCACCTGTTCCCCTACGTGAAGAAGAGGATCCAGGTCATCAGCCAGTCGAGCACCGAACTGAACCCTATTGAGGTGGCCATTGATGAGATGTCCAGGAAGGTTTCTGAGCTTAACCAGCTCTGCACGATGGACGAGGTGGACATGATCCGACTGCAGCTCAAGCTGCAGGGGAGCGTCAGCGTTAAGGTGAGTGGGCACCTCCAAGGCAGGATGTGTCTTCATGAGCAGTCCCGGGCCTGGCCATAGCAGGGCAGTGTCGGCATGCAGGTTAGTGAGCATCCATCCCCACTGCTGGGATGCGCACAGCACCCTGGGAATTTTTACTGCTGGGATGCGCACAGCACCCTAGGAATTTTTGATGTACAAAGGATGGATGAAGCATTTGTGCTCTTTATGTTCCCATCTCAACGCTTGGTCTGAGGCTTTTAAAATTCTGTGCCGTTGAAATGCGCATGGGTAGTGCCGAGCACCTACAGAAATACCTCATTTCTGTAAAATAAAATTTCCTTTCCTCCCCACCTCTTCCTTTCCATCCCAGCTTCTCTAGATAAATGAAGTCCTTTATCTGCCTCCTAGTAAGTGAATGAGTCAGTGAATAAACATGGCACCCCCATTGGTGCTTGTCTCTCGTGAGAAGCCTTATAAAATTGTTCTAAAGCAAATCTAAAAGAATGCTTACCAGTTAATAAAATGTGCATTAGTGTTTATTGGGTTTGTGATAGACAGCAGAAGGAGGAGGTATCAGACAGAGAAGAATCAACTCAAGAAGCTATTTGCAAAAGGGGAAGGAGCATTGAATAAAACCAGCCAGGCTGGTACAGGGGCTAGCCACACTTGGGGAGGAGGGGAGGGGAACGGCCAGCCCAGACCTGAACACACCAGCACCAGAGGGTCCATGGGAGTGGAGAAGAAAGCTAGGGTCCCAGTGAGCACGGACAGGCAGGGACCCCAATAAGGAAGACACTTCGGGTTCATGTCCCAATTAGGGATTGTGGGGGTGCTGACTAGTATCCCAATTGGCCTGGCCTAAGGAACAGACAGTGCAATATACAATCGAATCGGTCATCAAGATAGCATTATATCTAACTGCATTAATGCCCCTCCCAAGCTAGGTGGCGGTAGCCCCTGCCTTTAATCCTAGCCATGTAAGAGACAGATCTGAGGACTTGAGATTCGAAGCTAGTCCAGGCAGAAAAATCCATGAGACTCTCATCTCCAGTTAACCACCAAAAAGACAGCTGTAGAGGTATGGCCCAAGTGGCAGAGAGCCAACGATAAGCTATAGTACCAAGACCCTGAGTTCAAGCCCCAGGACTGGAAAAAAAAAAAAAAAAAAAGGAAAAAGAAATCAATGTCTCAAACCCACAATTCACAAAGTATTGTATATTTAAAACAGTGGTAAGTCAGCAACTGTGCCTTGCAAAGCTGTAGTAGAGCCTGAGACAAAAGTAAAACTCAGTGAGGCTGAACTGAGCACTCTTCATTCTTCTTGTCTGTGCTCCACCACTGGCTACGTCAAAAGTAAATACACACCGAGCAAGGGAAGCCTTGCTCTTCTCCACACAAGTCAGCTTCCCTAGAACATGGCTAAGTAGAGGATGGAACTGGAAAAGAAAAGGAAAACACCCAGCAGCCATGACTATGTCTTCCCCACTGGTGGGCCCAGAGCCCTGAGGATTGAAGTTTGAAGCTATCCCGGGCAGAAAAATCCATGAGACTCTGACTTTGCAAAGCTACCAAGAGGAGCTCAAGTAACAGTGTGCAGACATGACCACATGGGAAAGATCTGGAAAGGGAAAGGCGACAGGGAAGTCCAGAGCTCTGTCACTCCTGTTAGTGCCTCGGTGACTAGCTGGAGAACAGCAAACACAACAGGCACATGAGGTCATGGATCACGCGTGGTGAGAGCTTCAGTTGCCACGCAGGTGGTATAAACAGGTAGATGCCTGTCCTTCCAGAAGGGAGACAGGTCAGCCCCAGCCTGTTTTCTTCTCCTCACTAGGTCAATGCTGGGCCGATGGCCTACGCACGTGCTTTCCTTGAAGAAACGAATGCAAAAAAATACCCTGACAACCAAGTCAAGCTCTTGAAAGAGATCTTCAGGTAAGATTCCCTTTGTCTGTTAGAATGGCTTCCTCAAACTCCTTCACACAGAGCAGCGAGAATTACCCAGAAAGCCACTCGACTGACCCTCTTCAAGGTGGTGGAGTCCGACTACAGCCCACCTTGGACCTCAAAGTTGCTGACTGCAGGGCCCCTGCCTGTGATCAGTTTTAAATCTGTTTCCTACTGTTGCCAAAGGCAATTTGCAGACGCATGTGGGCAGGCGCTGGACGTGAACGAGCGCCTCATCAAGGAGGACCAGCTGGAGTACCAGGAAGAATTGCGGTCCCATTACAAGGACATGCTCAGTGAGCTCTCGGCCATCATGAATGAGCAGGTGAGCCTCCCAGACGGCACACACCCCTTATCAGGGGCTAGAAAGCACCCACTGCTAAAAGGGCTGGGAGGCTCTACTTACTGCAGAAATCTCTGTCCCTTCGTCCTGCACTATGTCGATGAGACGTTCTGTCCTCCACCCATCCACCCTTGGCTCAACGCAGACATCAGTTTAGGAAAAAAAAAAAATCTACAGAAGAGAATATGAGAATGCAAATACTCCCCATAGTTGTAGAGATGTTATTTCGAGATGCTATTTTACAGAACCATTGAGGAGCAGAACTCGAACTAGTTTAGGAGTGCCTCAGGCACACTAGTCACCCAGGCCATCTGGATTGTTGGCTTGCTTGCATATGGGGGAATATCATGAATAGGATGGGGCATGAGGAACATCTGGTGGAATCCCTTGGGGATGGAAGTCACCCGGTTGTCCCTACTACTCCACAATAGGTTATATGAAGTTCCACCTATCTGCCACTAGGGGTCACTGAACAGTGGCTCAGACACAGCCTTGCGTGTTGTCACAGCTTTTTAACCTTGCAGGATTTTGCCTAGGGTCCTCTTGCCCATGGGATTAAAACCCAACCTCTGCCCCACATGCAAGGCACCCATGATCTTGGGGCCAAATCCACCATGTTCTGTATGGGCTTGTACAAAGTATGGCCATTCCCATTTGGGGTGCCTGGGGGCCAGAGGGGGGAGGGGCCCAAAAGCACATCCGTGAAAGCCAAATCTTTCTTCTGTAACCAAATGCAGTGTACTCACACTCTAACTGGACCTTCCAGGGTCCCTTCCAGGAGGTACACGTGTCCTTGACCGAATCGTTGAGGGGCAGAACTTGAACTGGTCTAGTAGGATTTCTACATACTGCTCGCTCGTTTGTGGTCATTTGCGCTTCCTTTCCTTAAATGGCCTAACATCGCTAACAGGACTCACAGAATATGACAAGTACTGAAACAGTTACTCTAATTGCATGCCCCACGTGTTTTGCTTTCCTTCTGCTTTTCTCTCTTCTTCCATCCATACTTTTAACTCTCCGTAGTAGCTAGAGAATGAAATAGTTGGAGAGAAGGAAACCCCACCAGATGGCATTTCCCCTAGAGGGAATGATAGTTTGGGATCGTGGAGGCATAATGGGAATTAAAGTACTCTCGGAAGCATGGATGAAATCATGAATCTGGGGACGAAACAAGGACAGCCGTGGCTCTGAGAGGTGCAAATGAGCCGTGGTGTAGGGATGCTTGTTTCTGTGATCGTTTCTGCCCCTGAACCTTCTGGCAAACATGCTTTTCTCTTTTTTCCTGGCAGCTCTGTCGAGGTCCGTGTTTATACAGCTTCTGTTCCTCTGTGTCTAGCGTGTCCCTCAGTACTGTGAGCAAGAGTGGTATGTTGTTCTCTTCTTAAGTGTACTCTATCGTCTGTGGCCTTTTGTCCACCCCTCTCTCCCAGCTCTTCATTCCTCCATCACCTTTATAAGCAGTGCATGCTCAGTAAGCTTGTTTTCAATTATGAAACAACTTCATTTCCATTTTAAGATAGGCCATGGAAACAGAAAAGCCTAATGATTAAAGCTGAAATTAAGAGATTAATTCTTTTTTAACTTCGTACGCTACCAGCTTCTAAAACGTTTTGGAACTCTATTTTCTAAAACCAAGTGCCAAACCATTTGTGCAATACGTCAAAGTCCTAAAACAACACTAGAAATATAAAGGCACAAAGAGGAGAGAAAATAATGACTCCTCCAGAAAACATCTTCTAAAAGAAGTAAAAATGTAGTTCTCAGTTTCCTGGAAACTGACCCACATTGAAGAGCCCAGGCTTATTATCCAGTAAAACAAATAGATCTAGCCAGGTGCTGGTGGCTCATCCCAGCAATCCTAGCTACTCAGGAGGCTAAGATCTATCTGAGGGTCATAGTTTGAGGCCAGCCCGGGCAAGAAGGTTCATGAGGCTCTTATCTCCGATTAACCAACCAAAAGACAGAAGCAGAGCTATGGCTCAAAGGTTAGAGATCCATCTTGAGCAAAACGCTCAAAGATAGTGCCCCGACCCTGAGTTCAAGTCACAGGACTTGAAAAAATAAGAGAAATAAATGGATCTGTTGGCAGGAGTGATCACATTTCTCCTAGTCCTGAGCTTGAGTAAGGATTTGTTACATAACTGGCCATATAAAGAGAATGCCCTCCCCTTCCTAAATATCCATGGATTCATGACACAGCATGTGGAAAGCTTGGGATGAAGACTACACGTAGAAAATAGATGGAGCAGGAACTTTACAAAGCAGAAACAATGGAAATTGATAGAAAAGTTAGTAGAAAAAATAAACATAGAACCATAGACTTCATTATTCAATTCACTCCAAGAGTTTCCAGAAAAGTCTTAGCTTAGAAGTGTGTTCTGCAGCCACCATTGTGGGGAAAAAAAAAAAAATTCTTCAGAAGGAGGGATGAGAAAGGGGCAGGATAAAATAAACACTGGGAAGTGAAGATGGGGATACCAAGTCATTTGAGCTGGTGAAAGGCAATAGAGACAAGCAGAAATGCTAAGTAGACATGGCTTCCTCTGACGAAGGCCAACATAATGCATGCAAATGTGCAGAGAAACCAACACAAGATGCTCGTCCGGAATGTGTGTCCGCAGTCAGTGCGGACAGCAGCCCCAGGACGTTAGCTGGGCCACTGAGAATCTAACTTACAATCTAAAAAAGGAATAGAATTGCTCCCATAGGATGCCAAGAGTGCTAAGTATATGATTGTCAGCCTTAAATATTTCTGAGAGTATTATCGTCAGGCACGTATAGGTGCAGAGCCTGGGACATTGGTCATAAAATGTATCTCTGGCCTCTGATGCATGTGCTGAGTCGTAGGTCTGAGCACAGTTTCCCTTTCGCTCTTGAAAATCAAGCTAATGGCCGTGGCCTTGCATGGTATTATGGGAAGGTATGGGAAAATCTCCATACCCAGAACCTTAACTAGTCCTTAAGTATCTCCACTGTTGTTCCTGTGTTTATATATCATTATCTCAGTAGCTCTTAAGAGAAAGTATCATTTAGACATAATATTTTTGCAGTTAAACCAGGTCAACATTAGTGTTTTTCCTGTATACTACCATTAATACATTTAATTGGGGTTTCCAGTTTCCTCTTTTTTAAAATAGATTTTGACAATAAATTGATGGTCATAAATTTGTAAAAATAGAATAAATCCTAGGATTACCCAAACACTTTCATAAGTTGCATTGAAACTTTTATAAATACATATCTGATAGTCAAAGAGTAAGTGAAGCTAAAGATTGCCGTAATAACTAGCACATGGCTTGGGAAAAGTCCTCAGATCTACTTTGACAAATGTGTTTCCAGATTTGACAGCTACTCCCTGGGGATGAAATCTTGCTGTTCCAGCCGGGTGCTGGTGGCTCACACCTGTAATCCTGGCTACTCAGGAGGCTGAGTTCTGAGGATGGCGATTCAAAGACAGCCAGGGCAGAAGTCTGTGAGATACTTATCTCCAATTAACCAGCCCCCGCCCCCCCCCCCAAAAAAAAAGAAGAAGAAAAGAAAAGAGACAGAGAGAAAGCAGGGAGGGAAGGAGGGGAGGGGGGGGGGTAATAGCACAAGTGGTTGAGCCTTGAGTGAAAATTCCAAGTGCAAGCATAAGACCCTGAGTGTAATCCTCAGTACTGGCACACACACACACACACACACACACACACACACACACACACACACACACACACTTACTGTTCTGGGTTTTGATAGCTCTCTAGTCTCTCATTAACCTCTCTGTCACAATGTGATTTGTGTTGTCTTAAGATTACGGGCAGGGACGACCCAGCAAAGCGCGGAGCGGAGCGGCCCTGCACTCGTGTAATTAACAAGTCCACACAGGCCGCACCCATGGCCTCCGTCTCCCCCGGTGCTGAAGTGTGAGCTCAGCTCTGCAGAATGGGACCCGGCTCTCAAGGAATTCTTCCCACTGGCAACTCATCTCCGGGAAGAGAAAGAGACCTTTAATTTATTTGAAGTTGTCCTGGTGTTAATATTTTTTGTTTACCTCACTAGCTTGAGAATTTTGCAAGCCTATGAATTTGCACATTTTTCCCTATGACTTCTGTTTGGTTTTGTTTTCTTGGAGCAGTGTTGATCAAGTCAAGCTGAATATTTGCCATGAAATGCCAATGAATGTTCAGCTCAAAAGCAAACCCCAAGTTTTTGCTGTCATATATAATGGGTTCAAGACCCAGTCCCCATACACATATTTTAAAGGTCAACGTGAATGTTTTTGTAACATTTAAGGATATTTCTGATGTAAATAGAAGATTGTAAAATATATGGTTTTTACCAAATTTAAAAAAATGTTTTTAGTTATTACTTTCCACAGTACTAAAATTATATGAATAACATTTCAGATACCATTATATTAAAATATTTGTGTATGTGTAAAAAAAGTGTTGATAAATACTAATCTTCAAAGTTTGTGAAGTTCTTTTATTTGTAATATATGTGCTTTTAAATGCAATGGGATGTGAAATTATAGAGGTATTTTGTTGTTGTTAATAGAAATTTTAAAAATACAGTTACTTTGCATTTAGTTTCTTCTTTTTTATGGTTTTTTGAAACAGCCCAGGCTAGCCTTGATCCTCCTGCCCCCACCCCCTCCCCCAACAGAAGTGTTAGTATTATAGGCATGTGCTACCATGCCCAGCTTGATTTTCTCTGAAGAGTAGTCGAGTTAGGCTACAAGTGGCTGATGAAAGGGCTGTTAGGAAGTTCCATACTGAGCATTCAAGAAACCTTACCAAGATGTCAGAGAAGAACCCCAGCCTCCCAAGGATGAATTAAACCCATCAAGGATTCATCCCAAAGCTAGCATAGTATTCAAATGACTTGGCGAAAACACAATGAATAAGGATCATAAAGGGTTGTGATGGTTATTAGGGCTATTAGAAATCTTCCATTTTCTTCACTCTATAAGCTCCTGCTAGGATTGCCCTTTTCTGCCTCTTTGAGGTTAGCATGAGCATGTGTCCTGGTACAGCCACTCAATTATGAAGTAGAAACCAGTAGCCATGACACTTTTAGGTCGAAGGTTTAAAAGCAGCTAAGAGGGCTAGGGATATGGCCTAGTGGCAAGAGAGCTTGCCTCATATACATGAGGCCCTGGGTTCAATTCCCCAGCACCACATATACAGAAAACGGCCAGAAGTGGCGCTGAGGTTCATGTGGCAGAGTGCTTAGCCTTGAGCAAAAAAGGAAGCCAGGGACAGTGCTCAGGCCATGAGTCCAAGGCCCAGGACTGGCAAAAAAAAAGAAAAAAAAAAGCAGCTAAGAGGTTCTGCATCGTCTTCCTCCCAAAGCACAGGAGATGGAGCCTAACTGAGCTTGAGTCCACCACAACCACCCTGAGGGACCTGTGCCGACCCAGCTTCCTGATAATCTTGAAAATCATAGATTCCCAGTGACCAATTTCATTCTGTGGCATCGTGATCCAAAGACCCGGGAACCATAAATAGGAAGATTGAAGTCCATGTGAAATATGAATACCCTATCTCAAAAATAACCAAAGGGCTGGAGGCATAAGTGGTAAAATGCCTGCATAACAAGTGCCAGGACCTGAATTCAAACTGCAGTATTACTAAGAGAAACGGAGGGAGGGAGGGAGAAGAGAGAGAATGAGGGAATTGCAGTTGTGGATGTTCCCCTTAGATGAGCAATTATTTAAAGAAATAAGGAAAGCTTTAAAAATAAATCATAAAAATAGAAGAATCTTTATGAAGTCAGAAGTAAAATTGGAAATTCCACCTAGAAGACTCTAGATGATTCTCTGGAAACATTTCAAAATAGTAACTCTAGCCCATAGCTGGGGCTTTGGAATATCAACTGGAAAAATAAACATTCCATGTAGGCTCATCATGCATTACATAAGGGTGTCAGTTTTATAGCCTCCCACCTTCTGAACAGTTGAGCCAAAAGCCATCAGTTCCCCAAGGTTTATCAGGTTCCCTATTCCTGACTGAAGAGTTTGGGAAATGCATAGCCCCTTGCAAAAACTGGAAAATTATAAAAAGGTATCTTTTCCAGAAATAAAATATTTCAGTTAGGATTTCAAGCTAAAGAGTTGTGGATGATACTGTGAAACCATCATTATCCATCCTTTAAAGGGCTCGGGTTCAGCTGTCACAGCTTGAGTACGACTGAGCGGTGGAGCCCGAACAATAAAAGCCATTGGTAAACCAGTACTCCCTGCCTTGTACAAAATAACTCAGATGTGCTGAATCTTAACATTGTTTTCCTTTTTTATCTTATCTCTATCCTGCTTGGAATGAGTCACAACACAAAAGGGTATAGATAGGTACCACACCCTAGAAATGAAGATTTCCTCACATCATACATTTGGCAAGAATAACAGGAGAGGCTTTAACGGCTATAGAGCACAAATGAGTCTTGCCCAACAATCTCCAGAGACTATAACCAGCCCCTGGGACCTGAGGGCTCTCATCTGCAAAGGCTCCTCCACAATGACACATGGATTTGTTTCTGAAGGATGTCATGGCAACATTATCTGACACCTCTGCTGATGACCTCTGATTGGCTTAGTTCACGTGTATTATGTTAAAAGTTGGATTCTCAAGTTATGTTGTCAGTTAAATAACAGGATGCCCTAAATTTGAATCACAGATTTCAACATTGCTTGTAGTTACTATCAGTTTTTTTCTGCTCTCATCAAATAAGAATCTTAGTCTTTTCAATATAACAGAGAATGAGAGAGAGAGAAAGAGAGAGAGGTCTTAACCATCAGCCTTAAATTAGCATTTTTCCTAGGCAGAATCACCTCTTCATATTTTCTATAATATACTACTATCTTGCATTAGACTTTGCAGTTGAAATCAGATTTGAAAGGCATCCTATTGCTAAGTGTGGACAGCAAACACCTCTGGGTCTCGGATAATATACAGCATGGCATACCACTAATGAAAACAGCAATCTACCCAGGCATGCTGCAAACAAGGTATTGAATCCAAGCCAGGAGCCCTGGGGTGTCATTTGCCTTTGTGTTTGAGGCCTTATACTGTGGTGTAGGGGAAACATCTGAAGCCACACTTGATAGTTTGTTGAATGAAAGAATTAACAAATGAGTCAAAAGGACACCAAGATTAGACTCCTTTAGCCAATCATGCTAACCAATGACTCTGCTGTCCCTACTCGGGTAGAAAGCATGCAATCAGAATGGCTCTGGGATATAGATCTCCAGCTCCACTGTGAACTACTGCATGATCTCCAGCAAGGAATCCTCACTGAGCTTCACTTTCATCATTTGTGAACTGGGAATAATAAAATATGTAGAATTTACAAGATTGGTAAGAAGATTAAATGAGATAAAAGAGCATAAAGCCCTTAGCAATAGGCCTGACCACAGCAGACACCCAATATCTATAAGCTATAATTAGTGAGAGGGTGCAGAATAAAAGAAGCCTAGTGAAGGGTGGGAGGTTATAAACCAAATTGTTTTTTTTAACATGAGTTAAGATATTGATAAAATAAGTGAATAATTGATGAATGCAAAACTTGAGGAAAGGGTAACTCATGTAATCTCCTTACATGGTCACTGATAAACGTGTAGTGCCAATTAGAAGGCCCAGGTATGAGATCTCCAAGGGCAAAAAAGCATCTCAGCTCCTGCTGGCACAGTGAACACCATATTGTAGTTACTCTGAGGATATTGCTCCAAGCACACAATATTGCTGATTAGCTATTTTCATGTAACCCTAAGTAAAGACGTAGCGTCTTTTGGCTCTGATTAAGGTTCTGAAATCCCTAATAACAACATGAAAATAAGGCTACAATAGTCACTGAGAAAGATTACAAATCTAGAGAGAGGTACTTTCCAAGTAACTGTGTTACTTGTACAAAAAAAAATTTCTTTTCTTTGTTTACTTCCTGTGCCAGTAATAAGGAATGAACGCAGGGCATAGGCACTGTCCCTTAGCTTCTTCATTCAAGGCTGACACTCTACTACTAGAGCCACAGCTCTACTTCCAACATTTTTTACTTTAAGCCAATGCTGCAAAAAATAATAGTAATATTGCACAGGGTTTGCCACCCATGTTAATAAGTCAACTCTATCTTCCTTAGTGACAAAAGTTAGGAATATGTAGGAAGATCATTATGGATTTGATCCTATTAATCATATTAATTTTGACTTAAGAACAACACCATATTTGCATATATAATATATATCTGTATAACAAGAAGCAGAAAATAGAAGAAAGAATTGAACAGAAAAAAAAAACAGTTTATTCATATCTAGCTGCATTGTACACTTTGGATTTTAGCTTTTAAAAATGGGAGCGGGCTGGGGATATAGCCTAGTGGCAAGAGTGCCTGCCTCGGATACACGAGGCCCTAGGTTCGATTCCCCAGCACCACATATACAGAAAACGGCCAGAAGCGGCGCTGTGGCTCAAGTGTCAGAGTGCTAGCCTTGAACGGGAAGAAGCCAGGGACAGTGCTCAGGCCCTGAGTCCAAGGCCCACGACTGGCCAAAAAAAAAAAAAAAAAAAATGGGAGTGAATAAACTAATTCTATTTACTTTTTCACACCCTCAGTCTATTCAGATCAATGACAGAGCAATCGGTTAGGAAGGTTTTCCAAGTGGAACTCAAGAACCTACAAACTCCATGAACCACATAAAAATCTGCTTTAATACATGCTGATATTTAATTTATGCCCTTTTGGATTGTGTTGGGAAATTTTGGTGTATTGGGGAAAATAGGAATCAGGAGAGAGAAGAAAGAAGAAAAATGGAGAAGGCCATGGAGGTGAATTCACTGAGTGTTTGCTATTTGCACAGTGTGAGGCAATTGTACAAGCATGCCCTACCTAACCCATTCAACAACCCTCACTATAAGTGGGTATCCTTGTTACTTATATCACAGATGAGGAAACACAGCAGTCCATAAAATGAAGATATTGTCACAATATCTTAGTGTAGTGAAAATGCCCATCCACCATTTTTCTGCCTCTTTCCAATGGCTCAAACTTGAATACATCTAGGCTAGAATCCTCAATGGGTCTTCAGAGACCCCCTTACAGTCACCTAACACAACCATTGCCTCTCACATCATCAGCTGATGTGTGTTCCTTCTGAAAGTCTGCTCCCTGACTCCGAAAGGATGACCTGTGGCTGACAGCCATGTAAGAATAAACACAAGGGTTAGATAATAAAAAGGCATCTCAGTAAACGCAAATATTTGCATTGCACGCATTACATAGCACGATTACAAGGTAAGAGGAAATCTACCTCATCATGAGGCCTGCATAAGAAGACCATGGAGTCCAACATACCAGAAACAGATGTTTTGAAAGATACCCAATCAAAGTCAAGTCTGCTGAAACACACTTTGATCAGTTGTATTTGAAAAATCTATGTCCCCTCTTTTTTTTTTTTTTTTTTTTTGCCAGTTCTGGGTCTTGAACTCAGAGCCTGAGCATTGTCCCTGGCTTCTTTTTGCTCAAGGCTAGCACTCTGCCACTTGAGCCACAGCGCCACTTCTGGCTTTTTCTGTGTATGTGGTGCTGAGGAATTGAACCCAGGGCTCATGCATGCTAGGCAAGCACTCTACTGCTGAGCCACATTCCCAGCCCCCTATGTCCCCTCTTAATGGAGCCCCTTTCTATAAATTGAATGTTTCACCTTTACCTCTGTCTTCCAAGAACTGCATTAAACTCTAGAAAACGATTATCTTCCCTGAGTTCCTTTTTCTTTCTTATTAGCCATTCTGATGTCCATTCTAAACCCATCCAGCCCCACCTGTGTTTCCCACATCTCTTTTGGAATGTAGTCACATTCATTTCTGTAAGCATTTTGGTTTTTTTCATGTTGATCTTTGGTTTTATGCTTATTTTCCTTGCTTTATTCTAAAATTTACATCTCTGGCTAGTTGCCCTCCCCAAATTCATATTGTTTTTCTTTCTTCACAACACAGTTACAGTTTTAGGCAAGAAGTGAAGGTGCTAATTTACAAGGTTAAACTTCTCAGCCAAACTCATTCATGAAGATCTAACCAGTTGTGTATGTGGAATTCCCATAGAGAACGCTGAGAAACAGAACACAGCCAGCCTGAGATCTTTTAGCTTGTTCCCATTTTCTCCTCTCTGCCTTGTATGAGCCGGAGTAGACATCTGGTAGACATCTTTCCATGGGGAAAGATCCACCGCTCTGTATGAGAGATGGCAGCACAGAAGGATAGATAACAGATCCAACAGGAAAATGAGGTGTCATGCAGCCTTAGATTGACTACTTTCTTAGGAGAGAAAGCAAAACTTACCTCAGTCATTCCAGTGTTGCCCCCAGTGTCGCTACTAAGGTGCTTACACAATTTCCAGTACTTCACAATTCCAGTACTTCACAATTTCCAGCACAATTTTTCAGTACTTGCCCTTGAACATTCAGAAGCACTAAAGTATTTAATTTGTATCTAACACTTTGGATTATGACCAAGTGATATGTTTCAGGGTATTGCATAGCTTTTATTAAATACAAATACTCTTTTTTCAAATAAAAGTATATTTGAATCAAATTTCTGCACTATAAATATATACATATGTATGTATATATAGTAAAAGTTGGCAAATAAACATTAATATAGAAAGTCAAATGCACTCTTTGGTGGAATTTCTATTTTATCAAAGAGATGAAAATCTATAGACTAAAAATTAATCATTAAATTAAATATTTGCTCATGACTATGGATATAAGGACTTTAGTTTATGAGAACTAGTTTAGGAACATAGACGTAATGGTTTACCTATCCAAAAAAACAGTTCAATGGTAGATTTGTTTTGACAGTGTTGGATTGCCAACAATCTGTCTGTCTTTAGCTTGCAGCTGAGTTTTCTTCTTCCTTGGATTTCTAAGACAGGTAAGCTCTATATGGCAACAAAGCCAAACAGTGACAAATCCCAGAGTATCATTTCCTAGCTTAAACAAATAGTGAGAAGAAAGTACTTTCCCCTGATGTGCTATGTTAGATTATCAGTCAATAAATAGTAATTATCTCCCCTTCAACTTTTGTAAGTCCATATTGATGTTGGCCAGGTGGTTTGCTATCAACAACACAAGACCAGTAGATATGACATCAGGTGAAAGAAGCTTGGCACAGGGAAGGTTCAATCTCTTATACTTTCCTTTCCCCCCTTAGAAGATGTAGTATGATTTTGAGTCGACATCAGCCTTGGAGGAATAAAACACACATGGGTCAGAACTGGAGCCAAGCCCAGCCAAGCTGAGTTCGTAGGGGCAAATCCCTGTCACTCTTAACATATGTCAAAGAAATAAATATTGTTTTATGCAACAGATGTTTATGATGTAGCATATCAGAAGCGACAGCTAAGGGTTACATACAGAGTTCCAAGGAGATTCTCGGGCTTTGAGAGGATTAGTGAGGTCATTGTTTTTCTAGGTAGAGATGTGAAGGCTACATGGAGAAAGTCAGGCCTTTCTCACTATAGCTTCCGGAGGGCCTGGGGCTTGCGCTTCCCCAGGCATGTGTCTAAAGTAGCCTTGAGTCATGTACGCATGCGCTACCTTAGGTCGCCCTGCACGTAGCTCTTTGTGAGCATCTTTAGACAAACGTGTCTTTTGTCTGAAGACGGCATAAACCGGCATCGTTAAAGAAACAGGGAAAAGCAGTGGGGAGTTACCTCAGTTGGACAGTGAGTGAGCTGCCACTGGAGTACAGAGTGGGATGAGGTACTGTTGCTGTGCACAGAACGTGAACCCATGAACTTAGAGCAAAGCCGGGGCTGCTGTCACTGGGTCTGCGAGCTGGAGCTCCTCTGATGAGCCAGTGGGCAGTGTGTTGTTAGGTTCAGGGCTGCTGGCGTTTCTTCGCAGCAATACAGCTATGGTCAGGGAGCTTGGAATAAACATGACCTCCAGGCCTCCCTTGCCTGGCATCTTTCTGTGGCCTGCTGGAATCCAATGAGAACGTGAGAAGCACAGAACCTAGAAACACAAGGTGTCAGCTTGTCCTAGGAGCCACAGCAGCATTGCCGGGAACTTGTTAGAAATGATCGAGTCCCAGCCCCGTGCTGGTGGCTTATTCCTGGAATCCGGGCCACCCGTAAGGCTAAGGACTGCAGTTCTGAGCCAGCCTGGGCTGGAAAGCCTGTGAAACTCTTTATTTCCAGCTAACCAACAAAAAAGCTGGAAGTGTAGCTGTAGCTCAAATGCTAGAGAGCTAGCCTTAAAGGGGGAAAAAATGCTCAGAGATGGGGCCCAGGCCCTGAGTTCACCAACTCCCCCCCCCCCCCACCCAACAAAAAAAAATTCTATCTCTGCTCTATAAGCCCTGAAAGAAGAGGCCAACAATTTTTATCTTAAAATCCATCCAAATTAATCTGATTCAGTGTAAGTTTTGAAACCGTTGGTCCTAGCTCATATGCTCATCCTCAAACCCATTATCCTGCCTAGACAGCTAGATCTGGAGCTAGGAAACAGCTCAGAAACTTCAAAATTATCTAAACTAATGGGTACAACCTGACAAGAGCCATCTTTTTTTCTTTATGTTTATCATATGTTTATTATCGTTAAGTAATTGTACAAAGGAGTTGCTGCTCACCAGAGCAGTTTATAAATGCAATACATCTTGACCAATGTCCCACTTTTAATACTCTTCCCCAATTCCTCCCAACCCCACAATCACAAATTATTTTACCTTACATGACCCTTAAGAACATGTTAGGAAGACAACACAAGAATAAGCTGGTTAAAAGAACCAAAGTGTCCATTTCTAACAAGCTCCTATTTAGTGCTGATGTTACTAGACTGAGAAGCAGCTTTGTAGACCAGGATGTATTAGGAATGGTTCCTCTTTGAGAAATTGACATCCAGTTAAGAAAAGGAAAAGGATGCCAGGCAGGGAACAAATGGCAGCCCCTGCTGCATCCTTATTTAAACAGAGGAGTTCTAATGGAAGAAAGCAGGTCAACACTGGTGTTCTCCAACAATTCTGGCAGGAGAAAGAAATATGGTCCAAAAAGTGAAGTCTCATTTGTTGTACAGTTTGTGAAATTGATTGAGAGAAGAACTGATTCTTTATGTCTCTTCAATTGTGCTGAAATTCAATAGAGATCTGAGGAATCGAATGAAAGACAGCAGTTTTGTGACAGAAAGCCATGTATCATTTTCAAATGTGATATGAGTTGTCACACCAATCTTCCTTAGTACATTTCACCAAAGATAAATATAGTGCTCAAGGAGACAGTGTCTGTAGGTTGAACAATTGAGTCATTTTAACCCAAGACAGCTGCCTATAGTCTTGTATAATACAAAAGTAGAATAACAGATGCTGATTAATGACATTGTTTATAATGAATTCTTGATAGCTAAAAAGCCAAGAATTTTAGAACACTAAGGATCTTAGAGCACATCTAGTCCAGATATTTCATAGCACCAATTCCACCGCAAAATGTTTATTTGTCCTGCATCCTAGTGGTGTTTTTCCTCACAGTTAATATTATTTTAGTTGGGCACCAGTAGCGCATATCTATATTCCTAGCTACTTGGGAGGATGACAACAGGGGGAATCGGAACTTGAGATCAGCCTAGACAGAAGAGTTTGAAAAGCCCCTTTCCCAACCTACAGCTGGATACAGCAGAAGACATGGGTAAGATGAGGATCATAGTGCCAGGCTAGCACGTGACAGAAAAGTCCAAAGACTCCAACTTGATGGAAGGGCATCTAGATGTAGTAGTGTGTGCCTGTGATCCCAGGGACCACAGGAAGCCTAAACATAGAAGATCCTAGCTCAGGCATGTATGTGGGTGTGAAGAGAGCCTCTATCCTAAAAAGAACCCATAAAACAAAATAGAGCTGAGGTTATGTCTCACGAGTGCTGCCCGAAAAGAATGAGAGAATGAGGTGCTGAGTTCAGACCTCTGGTACTGCATTATATATCTATGCATATATAATATATGTATGTACTATATGTGTGTATTATATCTAGGCACTATATATCATGCATATATTGCCATATTTTGTGGTGATAGATGGTGATACATGCATTTTATATATATGCATATATTAATTTTTCTAACTTTTCCTGAGGAGTTTGAAGACCTAGCAACACATAACATGGAAGAGTTCGTGTTCTTTACAGGCAGTAAGCCAGAGGTGAAGTTTGGTTTCCTTTGAAGAAATAAATAACTCTTATGACCCAATTTGACAGGGACACTGGCACCCCACTTCTCCTCTCTCATTCCCAGTGTCCACTGTGTCCTGTAGGCATCAAGAGGGCCATTAATCTGGTCCTCGTGTTGACCAAACCCCTCATTTTATCAGAAAGAATCCCGAGGTCCCGACGATGATTCCTTTATCTCAGCCATGTTGACCAACTGTGCATTGTCAGTCTTCACAATTTTAAATGTAGTTTTTCTAACAGGCATTTATCTGGATTAGAAAATTGTAAATTTCTATTTGACTTCTATTTGACTTCTGCTCAGTCAAGAGGAAGATAGGCAGTAACAGCATATGGTTAATTTCATTTCATAAACCTAAAGAAAAATCCATGAATGGTTCTATCATTTCTCAATGATAGAACTCAAGTTTAATATAAAATTAGTCTTATTTAACCTATGACCCTTAGATTCAGCCAAAGAATTTTCAACTCCGTCTCCTAGAAAGCAATGGTTATTTTTTATTCGTAGTATTTCTTGCATCTTACTCTCTGTGTGATGAACACTATTACAAGGTAGAAAAAAATACTGGAAAGGATGTAGTGTCACACACTATTACTGGGAATGTAAAATGGTTCATTCACTATATAAAAAATAGCAGCTCCTCAAAAAAAAAAAAAAAGTGAAAATCGAATTACCACAGCACCTAGCATTTCTTCTCCCAGGAATGTAGGCAAAAGAATTGAGAGCAGGATCCCATGTTCAGGCTGTAGGCAACACTATTCATAATAGTCAAGATATGGAAGCAAACTAAACATCCATTAACAGACTGACAACATGGTATGCATGTCTGTGTGTCTGTGTATCTGGGCGAGCCGGGGGGGGGGGGGAGCATTGGATAAGAATATTACTCAGCCTTAAAAGCAATGAAGAGGATTTGATATATTATAATCTTGATTAAATTATATCAACTGAAATAAGAGTCACAAAAAGACATGTACTAGATGATTCCATTTCTGTGAAGTATTTAGAATAGTCAAATTTATAAAAGCAGAATGTAAAATGGAGGTTGCCAGGGACTAGGGAAGCAGGACATAAATGGACAGTTGTTGTTTAGTGGGTGGTGTTTGCATTTGCAAGATGAAAACACTCTTGAGGTTGGGGTGAGTTGCAGGACAGCGTGAATAAACTGAACATTACCAAATTGTACAGCTATATACGATTAACAGAGTAAGGTTTTATATTATATATTTCTTGCACTAATAAAAAATAGTTCAAGGAAAGGAATTTTTCTGTCAAGTCTACTAGATGTGGGGAAGTCTGGGATAATCACTTCAAAGGTCAGAATTGTGAGATCCAAAGATAAAATAGAAGCATATGTGTTTCGTCCTTCAGAGGCTGATCAAACGCTCTGGCTGCCTCTGGGGGAGGAGACCTCTCGTCCACATGAGCATAGCTGAGCAAGTTCAAAGACAAAGCCAGACTGGAAAGCCCCACTCCGAGTGACGCAAAGTGGAAGGCTCTCTCCAGCTGGAACTGACACATTTTCAGATTCGAATTTTATCTCACTTCTAAAATGGCAACAATTTTTTGCATTTAATAATTTTAACTTACTCCTTTTTTTTTAAAGAAGTTCCTAAAAAGTGAGATCGTTGAGTGCTATGATTAAAGATATGTCCAGTGTGGAAAGAAAAGGAAATAATACTTTATGAAACTTCATCCTCATCTTTGAGATTAAAAAGCACATCTAGATTGTAGATTTTAGTACCCTTACAATAGACTCATTATTATGTTCACAAATCCAAAGAACACTGTTCCTGGAATTAACAAGACATGTTGTAATCGTTCCGTATGCCTAGGACAATCAATCACTGGAGAAAGGCAAAATGAGCTTGTCAATTCTCCAGAAGTTAGCAAGGCAATTCGTCATGGGTTTGTCACTTCTGACCTGCTGGGTGAAGGTGCCTGGACACCTCTGAGTTGGATACCCTCTTCTCGCCAGCTTTCCACACTATATTGGTGTCTCTGAAGATTGCCAAGGAGAAAAACCACTCTGCCAAGCGCTCCAAATGCAACTCGATAGGCTGAGGTTGGGTCACTGGAGAAATTTCACTGGGCACGTCTCAATCAAGGCCTCATGTGACCTCTTTTCTCTGTGCATGCAATAGAGCTAGACCCAAAGAAACATAGGCTGCATGGTTTCCCTCATGTGTTGTAGCCAGTATGTGCCTATAAATCTGCAAGTAAACACAATGGATGGTAAAAAAAAAATGACACTTGGATATGATAAATTATACAGGTCTCTAGACATTCACATAGTGAGCCCGAAGGAAGATATTCTTTGGGGAGGATCACAAAACCTCAATAGCTATATGCCTATGTTCATATAAATAATATTTATCAAAATGAACTTCAAGAAACAGACACAAGTGGTTTTGTTATTTTGTTTTGTTTTTTCCTTTATGGCTGCTTTTGTTTTCTGTATCTTTTGTCTCGTTTGCAAGTTTATCTGTTTGGGAGAGTGTAAGGAAGAAGCACAGAAATGGTGGGACAAAAGGTGAACAAATGCAACAGTGATACTCACTAGATACCATGCTGAAAATGAACTATACAACTTGGGGAGGGGGATAGGAGAGAAAAGCTGGGAGAAAGAAAGGAAAGAAGTAGCGTTGTTCAAAAAGAAATGCACTCATTATCTGACTAATGTAACTCTAACCCCTCTGTGTATCGCCTTTATAATAACTATGTTTAAAAAAAAAAAAGAATAGGGTTGGGGATATAGCCTAGTGGCAAGAGTGCCTGCCTCGGATACACGAGGCCCTAGGTTCGATTCCCCAGCACCACATATACAGAAAACGGCCAGAAGCGGCACTGTGGCTCAAGTGGCAGAGTGCTAGCCTTGAGCGGGAAGAAGCCAGGGACAGTGCTCAGGCCCGGAGTCCAAGGCCCAGGACTGGCCAAAAAAAAAAAAAAAAAAAAAGAATAGTGCATGTTCAGGCCTAGGAAATGGAAATTGGCATCTATCCAAGAAAGAAATTATCCTAGTACTCTAATGTAGGGCATACCTGAAATATAAATTACAGAGTCTTTTAAACATTATGAGGGAGCCACAGCAGTTCTCTGACTCCAAGCTTAATTGTACCAACAAACATCATCATGAGGTAAACACTCTCATACTTGCTACAAGTGATGGAGAGGAAAAATTAAAAGCAATGAAACACACCCATGTTTATTGCTGCACCATTTACAATAGCCAAGTTATATAAATAGCCCAGATGCCCTATACTAGATGAGTGGGTTTAAAAAAAAAATGTGGTACACAATGAAATTACACTCATCCATTAGAAAGAATAACTTGCTATTTGCAGGGGAATGGATGGGCCTAGAAAAATTATGTTAAGTGAAATAAGTCAATCTCAAAGAGATAAAACATGTTTCCTCTCATATGTGGAAGCTCAATCGAAAACACAAATATGCATGGAAATGTTTACAGGGCTCTGCATATGCACAAAAACAGACTAAAGGAGGCTATACTAAGGGATGAGACCAAAGGTGTAAATGAATACCAGGAAGCAGAAAGAGATTTGGGGGGGAAGAGAGAAAGGGAGCACACAAATGGAGGGAGGAAGGATGAACAATCATAGTCATTATAGCCAAAGTACACTATGGAAAAATTGAGAGGGAGGAAAATGGGAAGAATGATAGAAGAAGTAACATTGATTAAGAAGCATTGTACTGGGCTGGGGATATGGCCTGGTGGTAGAGTGCTTGCCTAGCATACATGAAGCCCTGGGTTTGATTCCTCCACACCACATAAACAGAAAAGGCCAGAAGTGGCACTGTGGCTCAAGTGGCAAGAGTGCTAGCCTTGAGCAAAAGAAGCCAGGGGTAGTGCTCAGGACCTGAGTTCAAGCCCCAGGACTGGCAAAAAAAAAAAAGCATTGTACTCATAATTTGGTATATGGAATTATAATCTATTTGTACAATTACTTAATAATATAAAAATTTTAAGAAGTTTATTTCTTAGTCAAGGATACAAAGGCTAGCTAGATGATTCCATAAAGTATATGAGAGTACAGGATCAAGTTTCAAATGTGGTGATATCTGCTGTTTTTCAAAACAAATAAATTCAGAGGAGGAAAAGAATCAAGGTGTCATGGCGTGCTAAGAAAGGTTTTAATTGGGTGATCAGTATACATAGTCAAAAAAGAAATGGAATTTGGTATGCAAAAATAATTGGGGGGGGGGCTGGGGATATAGCCTAGTGGCAAGAGTGCCTGCCTCGGATACACGAGGCCCTAGGTTCGATTCCCCAGCACCACATATACAGAAAACAGCCAGAAGCGGCGCTGTGGCTCAAGAGGCAGAGTGCTAGCCTTGAGCGGGAAGAAGCCAGGGACAGTGCTCAGGCCCTGAGTCCAAGGCCCAGGACTGGCCAAAAAAAAAAAAATAATAATAATAATAATAATAATTGGGGAGTGAACAATCCACTTGTTCCAATCTCAAGTCTACACTAAATACTTTCTATATTTGCCTAATCATACTTCTCTCCATCTACTATCTAGACATTCCTGAAACAGACATCAATCTATCTTATTTTTTAATATATTTTGAGGTAAAATTTTTACAGCACTAAAAAAATTCATCACAAATGTCATTAACTAGTTTTGAGGACTGAAACAATTAGACGAAGGGAAGTATACAAATTTCAAGTATATGCCTTAATAAGTTATAACATATGTTGGGTCAGTGTAATGCATGTCCCTTTCAAGATATACAGTGTTAAGCCAGGCATCAGTGCCTCACATCTGTAATCCTCGCTATTCAAGAGGCTGAGATCTGAGGATCACGGTTCAAAGCCAGGCCAGGCAGAAAAGTCTATGAGACTCTTATCTCCAATGAACTACTCAGAAAAAGCTGGTAGTGGTGCTGTGGCTTACATGGTAGAGCCCTAACCTTGAGTACAAAGAGGCTCAGGGACAGTGCCCAGGCCCTGAATTCAAACCCCAGAACCAGTTAAAAAAAGCAAGAGAGAGAGGAGAGGAGAGAGAGAGAGAGAGAGAGAGAGAGAGAGAGAGAGAGAGAGAGAGAGAAATAGTATTATCTTCATGTCTAGATTCTCTCTTGCTCCCTGCCAGAATATCTTCCTCTAACCCCCTTGAGATGACCCTTGTAGAGCCTCAGTGTCTCTCTACAGCTGATGATCTACCTGCCACACCTCAAGTACTGAGGTCACAAGTATGAGATTACAACCACAACTGGTTTCAATTTTTTTACCCACAAATCATTTTTTGTCTGTTTTAAAATATTGTATGTAGTTAATATTACATGGATTCATTAGAGTAGGATAAGGCTTCTTTCAATCAATGTTAAGTCTTTGGCATGCATTCAAGCTTGTGCATGAATCAGTAATTAATTCCTTTTAATTGCTGGACGATATTCCACGTTGTGGCTATATTTGGTTTATCTATCCTCCTGTTTGTAATCACCTGGACTGTTTTCAGTTTGAACTTACTATGATTAAACCTACTGCACACGCACACAAATCTTTTTATTTCATTTACATAAGCTTCTAGGAGCAGAATCACTGGGTTAAATGGGAGATTGTACCATCCATCTTAGTTTTATAAGACACTGCCAGACTTTCATCCAAACCGACAGTTTCATTTTATATTATCACGAACAATGCAGAATTCCTTTATTATTTGTTCCATGACTTCACCAGTATTGAGGTCTGGTGTGTGTCTCTTTTGGTTTTCTTCTCAAAGATGTGAACTCCTGGGACCAAAAAATGAAAAGAAGGGAAACACAAGTCGAGAGACAGTTTATTTCAATACCACTTTTACAAAAAAGGACAGAGCAAAACTGGAGGGTGGGGTATAACAATTCTGAAAATGCTTTTCCCCATAAAATTTTCATAGCTACAGATTACATTTAAATAATCTAAAGAATCTTTTCCAAAGGACTGTGTACAGACTTACATCTTATCACAGAGTAGTGGAAGGCGGGAAAGACAGTCAGCCACTCGGAGTTATTATTTTCATTTTCTCATTCATATTGTTATGCAATCATTCCCAAAGTTCTGTAACTTCAGCAAAATGACAACATACCCAGGTTAGCTAATTTTTTCATTTTGTCAATCAAAAAGGAAGTAAGAATGTGCAATGACTGTCATTGTGTTCTGTGTAAACAGTCTTTTATTCATTCATTGTAGGCAAATGAGGCGTTACCTCTAATAATGCTGAGATAGTCTCTAAGAAATGGCTCACACTGTCTTGTTTACTATTGATTTTTTCCAAGGCACCTTCAGCTTCAGTATTTTTTTTCTCAAATACAGTGTCTTTGGTGTGATAGACACACAGATTCTTGGAGGAATCACCCAAGGGTGATCTCGTCTTGGGGGTTCCCAAGTTTGCTGTATGGTTTAAGTCAGATGCACTTATTGAAGTGTATCATCTCCTCAGCACACTGGTTCTGTAAAGATGCCATAAGACCCCAGAAACAGTCTGCCTTGTTTTCAAATCAGTACCTCCCCTTAATTCTTACCCTTACACAAGATCTGTACTACAAAGAACCTTCTGGGTTCTCTGGACTTCACTAGTCCACTGTACTCCCTTTGGCACCCACCCTGAAACTGAGCAGGTCATTGCTTCCCCCTGGAGGATTTTCTTCACTTATCTGTAATAAACAAATAAGAGCATTAGTGCCAACAAATCTCTGCCTGAGGTTTCCACTACTGCCAAACCCTCCAACAGCTTTATATAATCTCACCATAGAGCAAGCAGGTTTCCCCAAGGCTCCAAGGCCAATGGGATGGCCCAGGACTCCCCTGTCTCCCCTACCATTTTTCCCCAGTACATGGTGGAGAAGCCACATTGTCTTTATGTCCCCTGTCCTCCCTCCCCCCCCCCCAACAAAGTCACTGATCAGCCAAGAGTTCTGCAGGTGTATGAGGCATTGTCCAAGACACACTGTATTCCTGAACTGCTTTATTGAATGGCAACTCCTTTGCACAACTACTTAAAGATGGAGAGAGAAAAGAGGAAAGAGTGGGGAGTGAAAAAGGAGGGGAGGGGAAGGAGAAGAAAAAGGAGGAGAGGAGAAAGGAGGGATTGCGGATCGCCTTGCAGGGGGCAGGGTATGGGAGGGAGGCAGGAGAAGTGGCTGCCAATGAGTACGGGGTAATGAAATTTTCTAGAGTAAATCAGACGATGCTTGTAAACATCTTGTGAATGACAAGATCCTAAACAAATCTAAGCCAGGACCAAAAAAGTCACTAACCATTCTTTATGCAAAATATTTACTCTAAATTTCTTAGTCCTTTCACAGAAAGCCTCTTGTGTCCAATTCATTGTGCCATGGGGTGCCCGGCTTAAATCGTGTCTCTGAGTGGATCTGTGAGGGTCTCCTGGAAGCACTCTGGGAGAGATGAGCGTTAGAACTGGTGGGCTTGGGAAAGCTCTCCCCAAAGCAGTCAGCATTTTTCGATTTAGGAAAGCCCAAGCAAAGCCGAGGAGTGACGGAGTAATGGAATTTGCCCCTTTGGCTTTGGGCCTTGCCTGTATGAACCAGGATATAGACAGCTATCGGAATAACATGGGATCCATCCTATTCCCAAGAGCTCAGGCCTCCATAATCACCTGCTTTCCTCTGCAGATGGCAGATCATGGGATTTCTCCGCCCCCATAACTGCATGATACTTATCATGAGACCACATCATGGCTCATGCTAAATCTCACTCAATAAGGTATGCATATCCTATTAGTTTCCTGCTACATTATACATATACACATATATATGTTTATATTTTGTACATATATATGCCCTATTAGTTCTATTTTGATAGTGAACCCTGACAAATACACTTGTATACATAAAATAGCCAGATAACCCTAAGAATAGTTAGAAATGGGAATGATGGGGGAAAGGCAGAGTAGCTTTTCAAAAATGAAGGATAGCAGAGGGTTAGAAAATAACACACTTTTGAATAGTTGATATCTGACCTATTTACATTTATCATTATAGATAAATATGTCTCAGCACTCAATTATTCTCTGTATTTATATTTTCTAAAAAATATAGTAATTAACAATAGCCTAAAAAGAGTCTCTGTTTGGGTGGCATTTCTTCATGGCTCAGCATCTCTAGGCCATTGCCTTTTAGATTAAGCATTTTAGCTGAGTTATACTTTTAGACAATAAAAATAATGCTTTACTGTCAAGAATTTTCTTTCAAATGATGAATGAAGGATCCAAAAGCTCAATTCCAAAAAGGGAAATATTTATCATTTATATCAGAAATCTTCCGAGAAAAATATCAATAGTGGCAACATAAACATAAGAATTTTAATTTTCAAAACTTTATTGATATCCATTAGTTCTTCTGATGATTTTTTAAACCAATCTTTGATAGATTGCCATTGTCTACATACCACGGCAGCATACCAAACAGCACAGCTGATGGCTGGATCACTAAATAACAATAACACATTTTATTGCTTCAATCACAAAAGTCTGGAGCTGAGGATGTCCTCAGCCCTGCTTCAATCGACGAATGGTTATCTGTGTGTGTTTTTTTAACGGCCATTTTCTGAATGTATAAGCATTCCTGGAGACCAAACATCTGACTTGAACATGAGAGTAACTTGCTAAATGTTTGAGGGCCAATATTTTAGCCCAACCCAAATGCAAACAAGGCCTCACATATTTTGTTAACTCCAGCTTCTATGTCTCCGATCCTTATCAACAAAGTTTCACATCAACTTTCAGGAAAAGGTAGACAAGATGTTAACGAAAACCAAGCCATTTTCACTGAGTTGTAATCCTGACAGCTCCCCATTAATGTATGGAACAGCTCTAGGTCAGATGACTCCACCACACTGTGATGCCATTGCTGTAGACTGGGAAGCAGTTACATCTCAGGCCACCAACATGGTTACAGAGGTGAGGAGTGGAAGAGGCAAGGAAACTATTTTAGGACCTCCAGCCCAGCCACTTAGCAGGGACCACATGGCAATAACCACAGTATTTGAATGTTTGCCCCTTCAGTGAAGCAATCCCTGAAAAGTCAAATATTCCCATCATTTGCATAATAACACAGAAAGACCAGACACGAACACTAATCATCACTTTGAAAAAGTAAATGAGCAGGCATTTCTAGTTTGGGTTCTACTGGCAGGGTAGCTGCCACTTATTCTTTAAATATGCAAAGAAAATTGCTATTCATTTCTTCCTTTGACAAACACACACCCAGCAGTATGGAGAACAGAGGATGTTCTTTATTCTGATAGAACAACAGCAGTCGAATAGCAAAATTCATTTTGAATGGTCTAGTAGAAACTAATAAAAAGAACAAACAACAATCGGTCATTTCTTCTCTTCCTTGGATTAAGAATTCCACACCACTGCAGAAACTTAATCACAAATTTCAGCCTGATCATTCATCCTCAGAAAAATCTAAAGACGTCTTGCCGCCTAAAATCACAAGAGATGGCTAAGTAATATTTCTTGCGAATAAAATGTTTTGAGCCAGGTATCCATGGCTCAGACTATAATCCACTACTCCAGAGGCTGGAATTTGAAGGGCTGCGATTTGAAGCCAGCGTGGACATAGAAGTGTATGAAACTCTATCTCCAAGAATATCAGAAAGAAAAAAAGGCGGGGCTTAGGACATGGCTCAAATGGTAAAACGTCAGCTGAGCAATCTTATCAAGAAAGTTCAAGCCCTGGTGTCTCCAAAATATACGTATATTTTCCCCGTCACAAGCAATGGAGCCATCCAAGAAGCAGTATCCTTATCATAAGATCATTGCTTTCAGGTCTGTGATTAAAGACTCTTTTATGGAAATAGCAGCAGCAGCAGCAGAAATTCTTACGTGACATCATGTATTATTAATGGATTGCAAGCATACCCTACAGCAGCGTGCTTTCTCACATCTATTGCCAGCAACATAGTACGTGCTCTAATCCATTCTCTACTATACAACCCAAAGAATCTTCTTTAAAACTTAAGAAATTATAAGCCAGATCCCCTGTAGGGTGCACAGGGCTTTCTACAATCTAGCTGAATTTGTGATTTGTGTTATTGTTGATTTTTCAGAGTAACTGTGTTCTCATCCTTTACTCCAAAGAGGCAGCCTCACACAAACCCCAAAGGAAGTTCCCCTTAGCAGTTTCTTCCTAATACTAATCACAATACTAGTCACAATCCAGCTTTTCATTATTGTGTGTGTTTACTTGCTTCTTTTTTTTGGTCCTGGGCCTTGAACTCAGAGCCTCTCTGTGCTCAAGACTAGTGTTCTGGGCTGGGAATATGGCCTAGTGGCAAGAGAGCTTGCCTCCTATACATGAAGCCCTGGGTTCGATTCCCCAGCACCACATATATAGAAAATGGCCAGAAGTGGCAGAGTGCTAGCCTTGAGCAAAAAGAAGCCAGGGACAGTGCTCAGGCCCTGAGTTCAAGGCCCAGGACTGGCAAAAAAAAAAAAGACTAGTGTTCTACCATTTGATCCACATGCCACTTACAGCTTTTTTGGAGTAGTTTATTGGAGATAAGAGTCTCATGGACTTTCCTACCTGGATGGCTTTGAACCATGCTCCTCAGATCTCAGCCTCCTGAGTAGCTAAGATTACAAGTGTGGACCATAAGTGCCACAGCTCAGCTATTTGCTTCATTTTATTCCAGGCATGAAACCTGTCTAAGATTGGGGCCTGATGCATATGGGCTGACAATATTAATGAATGAACAAAGGAGTAAATTAATAAACTGCTATGATCCCTCAAAAGAATCCCACATGCACATTCAGGAATACATGCATGGATGCATGCACACACACACGTGCACACACACACACACACACACACACACACACACATTGTTGGGCCCATGCTCTTCCCAAACTGTTGCATCATTGAGCTGAAAGCTTGCTCAAATACAACTGTTTGCTTTAGGATGACCTTTAATAGCACTGAGTAACAGAGCCAGGGATACTATCTTCCTTGCAAGAGAAAACAGTCTGAACAGAAGAAGGATTCACATTTACTGAGGGACCTGAATTGATCCCCTGCATTTGGACCGCCAAATGCTCAAAGGGAGCACAAGCTCATAAAAATTTTAACGAACAGGAATTTATCCCTAGAAGTGACATCATTACTCTGTTCACATTCCACCAGACATTGCTTTCAATTTGGCTACCATAATATGAAGACATCTGATGAGAGACAATCTCCAAGACTCTACATGTGCATGCCATTGACGCCTCCCGAAGTCATTTATTGGGCAGCACATCATTGCACACATCGAAGTATCTGCTATGTGACAGATACCCTTCTAGATTATGCAGATACAACAAAGACCAACCCTACATCCATGGTGCCTGTGCTCTAGTGGAGGAGGTATACAATGAAAAAAGAAACAACTCAAAGCCATCCAGGCAGGAAAGTTCACCAAGCTCCTCTCTCCAAATAACCAGCAAAAAGTCAGAAGTGGAGCTGTGTGGTTCAAGTGGTAGAGCATCAGCCTTGAGCAGAAAATTCTAAAGAACAATTCCTTGGCACTGAGTTCAAGCCCCGGTAATGGCAAACAAAAAAAAAAGGAAGGAAAGGGAAAAGAAAGAAACAAACTTACAGAATGTAGAATGGAGATGTGTCAAGGAGAAAAATTAAGCAAGGTGAGTAAATAGGATGTTTACTATCTTATACCTTGCATTGGATAGTGAAGCTCTTTCTGAGGCTTTGAACAGAGCACTGAATGGGGAGATACACCCATGTAAACTGTGTGCTCTGCTTCCCATGCTCCCAGTCTGGCTCCGTCACTGAGGTGTCTGGGGTCTTTGTACTCATCTGCTTAATCTGCTATAACAAGATACCACAGCTGAAGTGGCTTCATCAGTAGTATTTTACTATGAGTTCATGATTTTTAATTTCTGGCACGTGGGCTCTCTTTTTGGCCTGTGGATGGCAATCTTCTGGATGCATCTGAACCTGATCCTTTCTCTGCCTGTGCCCAGAGAAAGGGAGCTCAAGGTGCCTGGTGTCTCTTCTCACAAGGACCCTAGTCCTATCTGATCATGGCTCCGCTATCATGACCTTCCTCAAACTCCCTTCTTTAGCGGTATCATCTCCAAACACGAATATATTAGAAGTTAGGATTTCAATATGCAAATTTTGAAAACATTCAATCCATAACAACTCTATACCAAAAGTAGAAAGCATAGTATTTCTAAGTATCAGAAGTAGATAGAAGTGAAGTCTATTCACTGTCCATCATGGAGCAAAAAGAACACCCAATAGAACAAGATGCTCTGAGGACAAGGTAGGGCAAAGACTGTAAAAATAGTAATATGAATGTACTGTACAGGTGTCAACCAGCATTAATGCTCACCATGATGCTACAACTCAAAAATCCTCCTAATCACTGATGTTTCATTTCATTGCCATCTATAGATGTGATAAGTGTCAAGAAATATGAGCAAGAAGACAGTTAATCTCACAGGAGCAAAAACTAGAATAAATGGCTGCATACAGGAATGCAGTTGAGGTGAAGAATTAATGTCCTGTAACACAGTAGAATAACTGTGGTTGATTGCAATTCATTGTATGTTTCAAACTAGCTAAGAGAGAGGAATCTTGGGATGATAAACATTCAAAGTTATAGGCATATCAATTGTCCTAATCATTATAGATTGTATGCACGTATTGAAATGTCAAACCATATCTTACACAAATATGTACAAATATTGTATGGCAATTAAACATTGTAAGTGTAACAATTACCTTTTAAAAGAAATAATAGGGGCTGGAGATATGCCTTCATGAGAATGCTTGCCTAGTATGCATGAAGCCCAGGCTTCACATCAACAGAAAAAGCCAGAAATGGCGCTGTGGCTCAAGTGGTAGAGCACAAGCCTTGAGCAAAAGCAGCTCAGGGACAGTGCTCAGGCCCTGAGTTCAAGCCCCAGGACTGGCAAAAAAAAAAGTGCTAAAAAGTCAACACAAAAATAATTGAGTGAAACCTATGAAACATTAAATGTCTATACAAGCAATTATGATTGGACTGATCAGCTTAAAAAAAAACAGCATCAGTCTGAGAGCTGGCAATCGAACCAATAATAATTTTATTATAATTTTAATAATGAAAAGCTGGTTTCTTCCTTCTCTATATCTTCCTATTCTAATTCAAATATAATTCTCTTTATTCCTGCCCAAGGTGCCAATAAGTATGTATAATGGTGGTACTTAAAGGACCAACAGATCATACGTAGGTTTAACATTAATTAAAGGAACTATTGATAAGTAATAAGTTAGAATGAATTATTACCTCCAGATATGGAAGTGAACTCCTGCATATCTCTAGTGCAGGAAGTTATCCTTTCCCTCCTAAAGGTCCCACATGCTGGTCCTATCAAGGCATGGTTACAATTTCAATATATGAATGGAGAGATACAGGAGGACAGTTCATCTGTGATATTTTTCGTGGGAGAAATGAAGGAGCAACCTGTAAGTCTTCCAGGCTGCAAAGCCAAAGACTGAGTTAATCCCTTCTAACATTGTTTTGTTGCACTTGAACTACATGATGTAAGAAGTTGAATTGATTGCCTTTGGATCTCATGAAATCTGGGATCCCATCTGCTTTGGGGAAACATGTAAAGAATTTAAAACACAAGAATTGCATTCTTTCTCAGCAATCAACCATGGGTGATTACCTCACTCAGCATCTCCAATTATTTTACTTGTTGAAGATGTTTGATTTATAAATTTTACAATGCCTACCTTTTATGACTGATAAAAATAAGTAAGTAAATAGAGCAGAAGTTGGACCTTTGAGCTCTTTAATTATCCATTATTATATCATTTCACTATTTTTTGCACAGGGGCTAGTTTTAGGAGTCCACTGAAATTCTTCTCATAGCAAACTCACCAGTCTATCAAATGGTGATGCTCTTTCCCATACCTGTCTCCAAAGAAGTCTCTTCAAACAGCCAGACCCAGCCAAGCAAATATCATCTCACACATGGCTGCACAAGAAGAGGCTAATCTCCTTCGTATGACTTGACCCAGGGAAACCTTCAACATATTTCTCATAGATTTATCAGCATTTTGTGGATGTAGTGCCCATCAAAACTTCTCTCCTCCTTCCTTTCCACATGATTGCTCTGTCACTTTGTGGCATTCAAATGTCAAAACAACAACAAGACAGCAGATAGTCAAATATGGTCCTGAGTCAGGGCTCAGTGCAATACCAGATGCTACTGTTCACTAGGGAATTCACTGTGACACAGTATCAAGTTCAAGGTCAACATAGAATCTCAGCACACGTTGGAAAAGTTGAATTCCTCAATGTCTGTTTGAATAATTTAAAACAGCAGGAAATAGTTCTTGAAAAATAAGACATAAGCTTTCGTACAAGTGACATTTTCCTATCATGTCACCCAGGGCCAGACAATTGATCATCTTTCCACAGGTGGAAATGTGATTGAGCGGAGATGAGCCACACAAAATCGCCGTGACTATTCTGAACTCGTTCACCTTCTGTCAGTGACTAACCCAGAAGGCTCTGACAGGCGAGGAAGCCACAAGTCAACCGCATTCCTCATGGTTTAGCACAAGGGCTTTTTATGTCCATGAAAGGACAGTGGAATCATCACTTAGATTTGAGAACAGATGAAAAGACAGTTGGTGTCAGCATTTTGCATGAAGAGCAGACCTCCTAGTGTGACTGACTCTCCTTATTTAGGACTTTGCCCTCAGATCTGGAAAGTGCTGAAGATCTACCCCATTACCACCAGGCCAACTCGTGCGACTGACTGGAGGCAAGATATTTCCCAGCCAATGCAAAGAGATTAGCCATGAGGATGTCCATCAGGACCTAGACATCTCTATGGAATAGCACATGGTGAAACAAAATAAGTTATGGAACCATCAGTTCTAAAACTCGTATGAGAATACCCTATCTCTGACCAAGGTTCACTGCTATAACAAGTTTCAAACTTAGGATTTTAACTGTTACAGACTAAAACCATATTAGTAAGGAAACAAGAAACCCCAGCAAGTGCTTGTATTAGCTAGTAAATACATAGGAGGATGAGCTATAAACATCGACATATATAAAAATAGGAGCAAACAAATGTGCAGGCAAAATGATCTCTGTGGAAAGTTCTCCCATCATGTTTATCTTACCATAGAAGACTGGTAGCATTTCAATATTAATTGAATTTCCAATCACTGACTGCTATCAAAGTGTATGTTGTTTATGGTTACTAGTTTCCATTCCCAACAAAGAAACCTCTTTCGGAGACAGGTGATGAAAGCTGGGACCGTTGCACATCTTCCTCATACAAGATTAATGATCATCCTGTATCTTCTTACACCCCCCCCCCAAATATCCCTGCTCAACATCCTAAAACCTCACAAGAGCAAAATATTTATATGACAGAAACCTCCTGAGAAGAGATTACATCTGATCTTTTCTTGACCTATCTTGAGAGATGTACCTATAATTAATTACTAATGTCATTCAAGTAATAACCCCCACAGTTTATATGACACCTTGTAATTAATGTCAGCCTTCCTCAGCGGGGTGAAAATTAGCAATTTTCTGAAACACTACTAACTATGGTATATTTTATATCTCAGACAGGGCATAATTCATATATCAGGTTTGATATCCTGGTGGCAGTTGGCAACACTGTGATACATTTGAGCTGAGAAGAGGGAACAGAGAAGAGATTGAATAGGTTCATGACAGAAACAAGAAACTGCTCCTTACTCGAGTATTCTGGAGCATTCTCTTCTCAGAAACAAAGCAGTATTCCAGAGCTGTGGATTGATATGAAATAGAAGATAGAAAGGAAAACATTGTTCTGGAAAACAAAACCCAGGATGAATAAGTCATGGTGATCCTTTATCACCCCTGGACAGGTTAACCCCCCAAGGTGCTGAAAGATGGCACAGGGTAGAGTGACTGCCCTTGTTCAAGAGTGGCACATGTTATTTCTTATCAGGATGGATGTGTCCCATTAAATAGACTGTGCATTTGGTTAATGAGCAAACATCAGTCTTTGTTTCCCACAGAAGCAGACCAGGGTGAGATGAGAAAGGGCGATGGAAGGGGACCTTGTGAAGATTATCCAGGGGATGCAGACAGAGATCAACAAACTAGAAAAAGAGAACCAAGTCCTCCGCATGGAACTCATGTCAAGTAGTTGGAGAGCATCAGGCTCAGGCAGAGAATTGAGAGATGAAAGGGAAGAACCAGTGACTGGACAATCTCCAGAAGCCCTGCGCGCTGGAGCTGCCTGGGCCTCAACACCCACCGTGCGGGAACACCAAGGTACCCAAGCTCTATAGCTCTTGTGTTTCTTCTGGGCCATGCCCATCTGGGTAGATGTTTTCCCAATAGTGGATTTAATATGTCTATCATCTGTAACTGCATCATGTGCGATTACGGGGAATGGACTTCACAGCTTTCCTCATGGTAGATAAGCTTGGAATCTCTAGACAAATATTTCTTTAGCATCTTCAAGTCATATATTTTAGCAAAGATAAAACAAGTTCAGGATATGCCAGGAAAGCTAAGAACAATGTGTTTATGGAAATCACTTGCATTAAAGAACAAGGAGTTTTTCTGCCTTGACTTCAGCTATTTAAAAGCTGCATAACAGGATGCATGTGTATATCTGTCATCTAGCACCCTCACTCATTAAGATGGAAGAGAATTGAAAAGTGGGTAACTACAGCTCAGAGCCAGACTGCAAACGGTTTGCTACTCGGCCACCTGACTCCAAACTAGTTATAAAATCTGTTTAATCTTTAGTATCTCCACCTAAAAGCATTGCTGTACCTGTGTCACATTGTTTGTGTAGATTACCTGAAATAATATGAATTTAGTACTTAAAAGATAGCATCTGACATAGCTAGAACGAATGGATAAGATATTGCAACAAAAGATGCTGTTTCTTTGACATTTTATAAAATATGGGTTTCAGTATGACAGTTGTAGATGTGCACAATGTATCGCAATCATATTTACCACTCATCACTCCAACCTGGCCCCCAATCCCCTCCTTCTTCCCCCTCCACCCACTTCTTAGACATTCATGTCTGTTGGGTTTGATGTTTTCTAGGTTTATGATCTATGTATAAAATATGTGGCTATACTACTCTTACCAGCTACATATAAAGATTTCTTTCCCCTTCCATCCATGCTATCACATGTTGCTCATTTTGTTATATACTAAGATGAGATGGAATCTCAAGGCATTTTCTTTATAGCTAAGGATGGTGAATATTTCTTCATGTATTTACTGACCATTTTTACTTCTCCTTTTGAAAACTGTCTCATCAATTAATTTGCCTATTTATTATACTGTTTGAGATTTAATTTTTTGAGATGATCATATATGTGACTAGTAATCCCTTAGAAAAATAGTTGCTGAAGAGATTCTATTTTGTAGACGGTCTTTTCACTCTGGTAATTGTTTTCTTGGCTGTGCAGATTCTTTTTAATTTGATGCCATTAAATTAAGCCAATTCCTGTTCTAATTGCCTGTTTAGAAAACTGCTACTTACATCTAAATCTCAAAGCATTTCTCTGTTTTCCTTAAATACTTTCAAAGTGTCAGGTCTTAAATTAAGGTCATTGATCGTGTGTGTGTGTGTGTGTGTGTGTGTGTGTGTGTGAGAGAGAGAGAGAGGGGGGGGTGGGTATGGTACTGGGATTTGAATTCAAGAAGTCATGCTAGAAAGGCTCACTACCACTTGAGCCATAACATAGACTTTTTGGTTTTTATAATTTGATAGGTCCTTACATTTTTGTCCATGGCCAGCTTAAGACTGCAGTCCTCTTATCCATGCTTCTCACACATCTGGGATTACAAAAGTGAACCACAAGGTCAAGCATATTAGTTGAAATTTGGGTTTTGCTAACTTGTCCAGGCTAGTCTCAAACCACCATCTCCCCAACCCTCTCCTCCTGAGTAGCTGAGATTACTGGAATGTGCCATTACACTAAGCACCTTTGATCTACTTTTAATTTATTTTTATATACAGTGAAAAAGGAACCTAATGTCAGTGTATGTCCAGTTTTCCCAACCATTTGTTGAAGAGGCTATCTCTTCTCTGATGTATTTTTGAGCATCCTTGTTTGGAATCAGATGTCTGTAGCTGTATACAGGCTTATTTCTGGGTCTTCTAATTCATTTCATTGTTCTGTATATCAGGATTTTTTTTGTCAGAGTCCTGCCATTTGGGGCATTATGGTTTTGTAGTACAATTTGAAGTAAGGTAATATGATTTCTCCAACTTTGCTCTTTAATTGCTTTCAGGGTCTTTTGTGCTTCCATATGAATTTTAGGACTAATTTTTCTAGTTCTGTAAAGATTGTCATTGCGATATTAATAGACAATGCATTGAATCTGTAGATTGCTTTCTGTAGTATTTGTATAATATTAAAGCTACTGGCCATAGACATGGGAGGTGCTTTTTGCTTAAGTGTTTCATAATTTCCATTGTGAAGGAAACTCTTGCCTCCTTGTTAGGTTTACTCCTAAGCATTTTATTTTGAGGCTATTGAGACTGGCATAGTCCTCCTGATTTCTTTCTCAGCATGCTCATTGTTGATGTATGGCAAAGCTACTGGGTTCTGTATATTGCTACTTAACTGAAAATTTATCTTCTCCAAGGTAACTAACATTACAGGCTTGAGCTAATATTCCTACCCAGATACTATGTCTAAGCCATTGTTTTATAAAAATAAAAACTTTATTCTCTGGAGTAAATGTATGCTGCTCATAATTCAATCTACTGTAGACTGAAGATTAAGGGACAAGGTCAATGTCTGGCATATTCTAAAAATGAAAAGACTTACCTTTTATCAGAAAGACATTTTTATCTGTATAGACATGGATTTGTAAGAAAAGGCAAAGTGAAAGAATTTTGACTCTGAAGATAACATACAAGATCATTAGACAAAAGAACAAGGAGCAGCTTCTGCCTTGAATCACCAGTGCTTCTCTACAACAGTACATCCAAAGTATCCTACTCCAACTCATAATATTATCTGTCAAAGGCTTTAGGCAATGCCATGTGGAGGTTCTGGAAGCTTGTCAGTGGAACCTGTCATAGCTTCTGGTCAGCTCTCTTATCAATGTCGCTCTAGTGGTGGAATTTATATCATAAACCTGAGAACACATTCTCCTCAGGGTTTTTCCCTCTGGATCGCATGGGCTCCATCCCCTGATTATTTAATACCATTGTAAAGGAGTAAAGTAAGTAGTAAGTAGTCACACTGGTCACACTGGTAAAAGCAACAAAGAAAGATCTGTGCATTCACAATATAGCTCTACTCCATGGTTTTTCTCTGTTATTATTTTGGTCAATCCTAGGTATTATGGGATGCTTACCAACTTTGTAACCACTAGTCACTATAGTACCCATCTTCAAATCTGCACTTACAGATAAGTGTCTCCAGCTAAGTGTAGTGTTAGGCTGAGGTCAGCTGCACTCTCTCTCGACTTCCCCTTGCTTGGGGGGGGGAAGGGGCTTGTCCGCCCCTTCCTGGGTGGTCCTTTATCGCTCTCATGTGGAAGTGATTGCCACAGGTAGCCTCGTCTCTCTCTCGACTTCCCCTCACTTTGGGGGGAAGGGGCTTGTCCGCCCCTTCCTGGGTGGTCCATTATCGCTCACGTGGGAGCGATGGCCACGGGTACCTCGGTGGCGTGTGGTCGCAGGGTGCCCCAAAGCCGCCAAGAATGACACGGACGCGTGGGTCCCTGGAGAAAACCTCTAGGGCTTCTGTTTATTCAAATGAGGAGCCTCCCAGATATACTCCCCTCAAGTGACTCAGACTTCTTTCTCTTCCTGTTAAAGACAGGAAGGGGAGGGACAGGCTGAGGTCAGCTGTGGCCCCTTAAAGGTGCAGCTGACCCCAACAGTGTTAGATGTCTGTAACCCCAGCTCTTGGGAGGCTGGGCCAGGAAGATCATGATTTTGAAGCCAGCTACAGACTGAGTAGCTAGACCAAAGCAAAGTAAGCCAGACCCAAAGAAACAGAGGATGCCTGGTTTCCCTCATGTGTAATCATCAGAATGTGCCTATAAATCTACAAGTAAACCCAATGGATAGTAAAAGACAAATAATTACAGCTGGACATGATTAATTAAACAGCACTCTAAACATTCACACAGTGAGAACAAAAAGGACATTCTTAAGAGAGGATCCAAAGGACTCAATAGCTATGTGCATATGATCATATAAAAATGATGCTTAGCAAAATGAACTCCAAGAAATGGAAGCAAGGTGTATTTTTTTATTGTACCGTTTTCCATTCTTCTTTTTTCTCCTTTGGTTTATTCCTTTTTTATTTCAGTACCCTTTGTCCTATATATAAGTTTATCTTATTTGGAGAGAGGAAGGGAAAGCAGAGAAATGATGGGACAAAAGCTCACCAATTCAGTAGTGAAACCCACTAGGCACTATGTTGTAAATGAATGATACATCTGTTGAATTTTACCTTAATGACAAGGTACATTGAGTCTTCAGCCACTTCTATCCTGTTGTAGAGCAAGTTTAACACTGCTCAAAGAGCACAGTATTACCACACTAAACTCCCAAGATGAACATAAGTAAACTTGAAAAAGCCAATTGGAAACATGAGGTAAGATTGTGGAGATGCCTCCTAGTTGCACCAATAAAATACAAAGAAAATAAAAGTGTTTTACCATTTGTGGTTAAAGTCCAATTGTGTTACTGCAAATTGCATTTAGTGGTTTCTTATATGTGATATGTTATTCCAAGAGTCAGTGACTTAAGTAGAAACAATATTGGCTTGAGCTTGAAGACAGCAGGATTGGAGTGCCTGGTTAGTAATAGCTGTTCAATACTGAGAAGACCACATCAAATTGCTGTCCTTAATATCCTCATGTAAAAACCAATGTTTGAACCAGGCACTGGTGGTTCTCAACTGTAATCTAGCCACTCAGGAGGCTGAGATCTCAGAATCATGGTTCCAACCAGCCCAGGAAAAAAGTCCATGAGACTCTAATTTCTAATCAACTAGCAAAAAAAAAACCTAGCCTCCGTGGAGGTGTCGCTTGAGTGATAGAATGGCAACCTTGAGCAACAAAACTAAGGGAAGTACCAGGGCCGAGCTCAAACCTCAGTAACACTAAACACAAAAATTAGGGATAAACACATTATCTCAGAGCTATTGACAAGATTAATAAAATTATGAAAGTAAGATCCATATGCAAATTATTCAGAAGGAAGTTGTCATAACATCATGTCAGAAAAAAATACCATTAATTGATAGTTTAACTTACTAGTTGATTTAATAATAAAATCTCAGCACCTATAGCAACCCATAGTCGCAATGGAATTGTGGGAATCTACTAGACAGGAATGTTGGAGATCATCCAGGGGCAACTCCCTCATTTTACAGATGAGACTATTAAACCCAGAATGATTAAGCAATTTAGCCAATACTTTCTTGAAACAAGAATGACGGCTTTATTCCTTGAGAAAGAATGATGCAGAGTCAGAGTACATGTCTCCCTTTAAGAAAGGAAAACCACTCCAAAGGACCTGCACACAAATCACTTAAAACTAAGTTCCTATGTTTGCTCGGAGTTATGTGTGGCCAGAATAGATGAGATGGTTGCTGTAGCAAA
Organism: Perognathus longimembris pacificus; assembly: GCF_023159225.1. Classification (NCBI taxonomy): domain Eukaryota; kingdom Metazoa; phylum Chordata; class Mammalia; order Rodentia; family Heteromyidae; genus Perognathus; species Perognathus longimembris. Next base: position 10,626,602 of record NC_063164.1, read on the forward strand.
GGCTTGTTCTCTTGTAGCCACCGAAGGCCTGTAAGCTGTGCTCAGTCTCAGTGCCACCCCTGCTCAGTCATAAAATATAAATACATCATAATAAGAAAACAAAATGCCTGTTGGACAAGTGCTTGTAGAAATATCTGCGTGTGTGCAAGTATTCCGTACATACACAATGCAGTCAGTGCTTTCAGGGACAGTCCCTGCCCTATGCAACCTCACCTTGGGACTATTAGGCAAGAGGTAATTCGCTGCAGGGAAGACAAAGCCGTAACTCTTTACAGGGAACTCCCAGCATCCCAGCGAACAGATTCAATCATCTTCTTTCCAGTGCATTTGGCACTGATCATTGAAATTGTGCTAATGGCCCTGTCATGCTGCCTTGAACAGCTCTTGGCTTGTGTTGATAAGAAGCTAAAAGAGTCAGACTATTTGAAACCCAGGGAGATGAATTAAGAGCTTATTTGCTAATCAGTCCCAAATAGAAACAACCTTGACTTTGCCAGCATCAGTGTAATTCCTGCAATTTAATAATGAAAAGATTATTTTGTAACTCTACCACTGCTCCACTTTGGGTTTTCTGGTGATTCATTGAAGATAAGAGTCTCATGGGCTTTTCTACCCAGGCTGGCGTTGAACCATGATCCTGAGTAGCTAAGTTTCAGGCAAGAGTCACCAGCACCCAGCCTGAAACTCTTCTTTTTTTTTTTTCCTAATATCTAGTTTTAATTTGTGTTATCTTTAAGTTGTTGAAGGAGTTTCAACTCAACATACCAATGAATAGATGACTTTTTGTGGAAAAAAGTTCATAAAAATAATAGCTTACTTAAATTCAATACAATATGATTAACATAAATTTCCATTTCTAGATGTCACAAAGAATAGAATTTTTTTTGTTGTTGTTGCCAGTCCTGGCGCTTGGACTCAGGGCCTGAGCACTGTCCCTGGTTTCTTTTTGCTCAAGGCTAGCACTTGAGCCACAGTGCTACTTCTGGCCTTTTCTATATATATGGTGCTGAGGAATGGAACCCAGGGCTTCATGTACACAAGGCGAGCACTCCACCACTAGGCCATATTCCCAGCCCTAGAATGTTTTTTTAACCTGAGATTTGTGTCTGCTATCCAGGCCACGTCATGATTGTCAGACGCTATTGTGTTTCTCCATCAACTCAGTCGTTTGCGGCTTGCGACCCTTGGAGAGCTAGGGACAGACCTCCAAAGAGTGGAATTCCAGACGCTCAACGCATACTTCAATACCCAGCATGGTCTTCAATTAAAAAGCGAGATGATGAGGGAAAGACATTAATGGCAGAATCTTTTCATGACAATAGTCCCCACCAAAGAGATTCTCCTGAGTTTGGTTGCAGGTAAGGTTCACGAGGCCTTCAGTTAGATAACACACTCATGCGGAGATGGTCACCAAGACATTTCTCCTGGATACATCAGTCTAATCTGGCAGGGGAAACATAACCAAAGACCACAGTGGGCTAACACAGTTTCCTTTTCACTTATATCCACTGGGAGAATCTAATGAAACAAATTTATTTTTAGTCAAATGGAACTTTCTACCCTATGCCTTCAATAAGCAGGAAATATAATCTTCAGTCCTTAATCAAACATTAATAAATACACTGTGAGCTACATACAATAATAGCTAGGCAAGCTACTGTGGTCAAAACTTTCAGTTAGAAAAGACACACAAGTGACATACCACGACAATAGAGTTTCTCAGAGAAAGGTCACAGTGCATGTAGGAGCTGAACACATAATTCCTCTCAGAGGGAAAAATGCTTCCTGGAAATAGAGACACTTTGTGGGAATAGGGGAAGATGGGTTTAAAGAAAAATTACTCTTTATCATAACCCCAAAGGGTAAGAGACAAAGAGAAACTAGCCTGACTTCAAAATCTGTAAGTTGGTATTGGAGATGTGAGGAGGAACTTGGATTTGAAAGAAGTTTCGAGGACCGGGCTAGGGATCTTGAAGAGGACACAGAGCGAGTCTTCCCAGAATAGATAGAGTCAAGATCTCCCTTAGAGCAAGATTCACTCGTCTCAAGACAGATGGACTTTCTGTGAGTGCAGCAGCACAGTGTCTCGCTGCTACATGCCACCCTCCCCACCTTCAATCCTCAGTGAGTCTCTGACTTGAGCAACATCTGCACACATCTGTCTTGTGCCAGTGAAGGAGGGAAGTCAAGCAAAGGATGCCTAAGTTTCATGATTACCTTATCATAGGGAAGACAAAGTGGGAAATTAGGATTGTTGAGAAGATAATGTGAATCATTTCATTAAGCCAGGCAGGAAATCAAGTCAAAGCTTGAAGGAATTTTCAGAAGTATTGGGAAAAAAACACACACACACACACACATCTCACAGGATGTAGGATGAAAAGGCTGAGGCAGATTTATCTGGATTTCAAAGACAGAATGAAAAATTGTGTGCCTGTCACTTGTAGAAATTTCCATTTTAAGGTCAGAGGAACCTGAGTCATAAAGGACAGCTGGATTCAATCAGCACAGAGAAATAGAAACATCACACCACACAGAGCAAAAAGGTCAGATAGAACTCATCATGACTTTAGGAGAACAATAAGTAGAAAATGGGAATCGAGAAGTGAACAGGGTTCATCCCAGCAGGTCTTTTGGGAAATGCTAAGGAGAGTATGCCTCATCTTGCAATTCTTGGAACATTCCATAGGTATGTATAGATACATGTTTTTGAACAGAAAATTCAAAAATATCAAAAACACTGCTATATTCTTCTACAATGTTTTGCCAAATTTGTTTCAGGCATATATGTATCTCTCTATCTATATCTATACCTAAAATATATATATATATATGAAATGAATATGTTACTAATAAAAAGAAATGACTCCTATCTCTCTTACTCTGACCTCCCCAGAGACAAATGTCATCCTGAGCTTGATTTTGCTCTTTTCAACTTATGTTTTTCTACTTCAATAAATATATCAAAACATACCATGCTCTCAGCAGGACTCTAAGCTCTGCCATTCTGCAGTAAACAACTAACAAAACTTCAATGTGGAGTTTATTTCTTTGAACATGACAATCAAACATAGAATGTATATTGTGTTAGCAATATTAAGTACTCAAGAGCAAAATAAAGCAAAAAAAGAAAAGAAGGAGGTTGCTAGGTGCTGGTAACTTATTCCTATAACCCTAGCTACTCAGGAGGCTGAGCTCTAAGGATCGCAGTTCAAAGCCAACCCAGGCATGAAAGTCTGGAAGAGTCAGCTCCAATAAACTACTCTGAAAAAAATGGTAAACAGTGCTGTGGCTCAAGTGGTAGAGCACTAGCCTTGAACCAAAGAAGCTCAGGGACAATGCCCAGGCCCTGAGTTCAAGCCCCAGGACTGTCAAAAACAAAAAGGAAGGAGACTTAGAGGAGGCAGTATTGCTGAAATGTTTGATACCATGACCACCAACATTGCATCTCCACTTGAGCACAGAGAAGAGTAATCCCAAGGGAAGAAGAACCCCTCAGACCAGGCACTGAGCACAGCAAAGGCAAAAGATCAATGTTAGAAAGAAAGCATAGCTGGTGTGCTCAAGAGAAAGCAAGGAGTCCAGAGATTGCAATAGCATAAGGAACCAAGGAAGAAAGAGCCAAGGGTGGCCTTTCACTCGTTGCTGACAACTCCAGATTCATAGTAGTGAATTGAGGTTTGCAGCTCTGTTCTACACACACACACACACACACACACACACACACACACACACACACACACACACACACGATCACATTGAGGTCCTGGTTGTGAAAAGACTATAAGTGGATAAAACTGAAAACAAGGAGATCAGGTATGAGAAAAAGTAATCTAGTAAAAGGTTGGTCATTTCCTGGTGAAGGGTAGTGACAGTGGAAGTAGTTTCTGAATATATTTTCTAAGTGAAAGATTCATTAACAGATGAGATGTGGGGTATGGGAGCAAGAAGTATTCATCCAACCTCTGAGCGTCCGTGGCCACAATCCTTCAATGAAAGAAAAAGAATGGAATGCATAGATGCTATTTACTTTAGGTAGGTAGATGCCTATACAGGCAGACAGATAGAGGACAGAGGATAGAACACAGAAGATAGATGATAGATACATACATACATACAGATACACATACATATGCACACATACATGTACAAACACATACATAAAATTTGGGCCTTCTGTAAAACTAGCAAATTTTACATAGCACTAAATGTTTACTATAAAAAAAGAGCTATAAATTACAAACTATATTGCAATATCCAATGTAAGAAGTATAATAAAGGAAAATCCTCCATTAAAGAAAATCCTACCTAAATGACTATGACCTAGATTTTCATGGATATTTTTGTCAGTGTATTTGGGGATTTCACAGTTGCATATATTAAACTGCTTTATTTTTGCTCTTAATGAGACTTTCAATGCTGAGAATTATAACGTTATTGCTTTTCCCACTTCAAATTATATTGCTTTCTATGAGCACTAGGGAACCTAGCCAATGTTTATAAAGTAATATTTTTCTAAAGCCAAATGTTTCCTAACTTCCAGGCTGCCAAATAATAAACTATGTAGAACACAATCCATTTCTAATTTAGAAGTCAGTTTCATTTAAAAGATTGAGCCAATTGTGATTATATTCTTTTTAAAAGGGAAAGAAAAGAAAGTCTGCATTGGCTTAAAATCAACATCTAGACTGGCATAAAATCCACTAGACATGTTGAATTGCTTAATAGGAATTAAGTATATGTATTTTATTATAGTTCTCTGTTATTTCATCTTGTATTTTCCCTGGAACTAATTAATGAAGTAATGCCATTGCGTTTGTCCTCTGACAGAAATCTGTTTGCCTCCTAAGAACTTTCAAAGAGTCTTACAAAGATTTATGGAGATCTAAATTTTTGGAACTAGACTATGTAATCTATGAAACATCATGCCCAATTTTCTGGTGAGGTTTTCCATTATTATACCATGAAAATATTTTTTCAGAATGTCAATTTCAATATTTTTTAAAAGCACACCCTTCCAGAAACTGTATATACAGCTTAAATAATTCCTTGATTTTTACATCAAAACCCAATCTTTTATTCCTGAAATTGTATAAACCTTCCTTCAATGGTTTTAATTTTGTTGGGTTTTTTGTTTGTTGGTTTGCTTTGTTTTTTGCCAGTCCTGGGCCTTGAACTCAGGGCCTGGGCACTGTCCCTGGCTTCTTTTTGCTCAAGGCGTAGTCTGCAACTTGAGTCACAGCGCCACTTCTGGCTTTTTCTATATATGTGGTGCTGAGGAATCGAACCCAGGCTTCATGTATATGAGGCACTCTACCACTAGGCCATATTCCCAGCTTTAATTTTGTTTTATCAGTACTATTCATTGGGTTTAGGTTAAAAGCCAATTTTAATATACATTCTTACCTTAATATTAAGCTACTAAACAAAAGATATTATGATTATTAAAATGAACTAATATTTTTGTGCCGGTATTGGAACTTGAACTCAGAATCTCACATTCTTGGTTGATTTTCTTGCTCATGGCTGGTACTCTACAATTTGAGCCTACCTCCAGTCCAGCATTTTGCTGGTTAGTTGGAGACAGAGTCTTAGAAACTGTTCTGTCCAGGCTGGCTTCCAACTACAGTCCTTCAGATCTCAACTGCTGAGAGGCTAGGATTAATAGGCATGATCCACCTGCACCCAGCTTATAAGGACTATTCAATATTGTTGGCAGTATGTGGTGATTGGGAGTTATCCACTGAGGCTCACTAACACATCTTATTTCTCTTCCCCTCGCGTTGTTTACTCTAGGGACAAGATAAAGACGGTCAGTTTCCTGTTACCCATGGACCTGTCTTCCAATTGCAAAAATTCAAGTTCTTTGAAATACTCACCAAATCAGAGCACAACGCAGCTAAGTATCATGGCAGAAAAGGATGTGTGATGTGGGAAAAGGTCAGAAGCAGCAGATTCCGAGGTCTAGCTGAGCCTCCCACTAAGAACTCTGGCAAGATATTCAGAAAGACACAAAAGGCGAAAGGTCTGCTCAATAGACTTGTTTGGCCAGTGAGAGTTGTTGAACACTACAGACTACTGTGCATGCCCAGGCCCTAGCAGCCTGTGCTGTAATGGGAGCCATCCACTGTGAGCTGGGTAGGGCCGGCTCTGTGCCAGGCCATCTGGAAATGCCTCAGTTTCACTTTCCAGAGGAAGCTATAACAAATGTTCTTTAGACTATAACAATCATCCTTCAAGCTCATGGTGTGCAAACAATGCACTGATGCCAGCTCCTTTGGTCTAATATCCCGATGTCCCAGGCATTACAGCTCAAACACAAATGCAAAGCATACACGGTTGACTCAGAGTCACCATTTAGAAAGACGCTACAACTGATTAGGACAGCCAAAAGAAAATCATTCCAATCATCATGACTTGGCAATTGGAAATTCTTAAGACATTCCCAACCCTTGAACTTCTACTCAGTGAAATACTTCCCCTTCCTATAGACAGATACTGTATTTATAATACCACGAGCTTTTTGTGTGTTTGCTTAGGGGGAAATAGAGAAGAATGTAGTAATAATGTTCAATATATATATCCAAATAAAAACTAGGAAAATTGAGGGGAGGGCTTGAGCTGGGAGGGATGGGTGAAACTGATGAAAAGAGTGACACTAATCAAGTTGCACTGTAATTATAAATTGATTTGTCCAGTGGTAACCCCTTTGTAAAGTTACTTAAAGATAATAAAAATATAAATTTTGAAAAGTCCCTCCAGTGTTAAAATGCAGATTCCTGGGCCACATTGCAGTCCTACTGATGGACAAAAGGTAGGGAGATCAGAAATCCACATTTGAAACAAGCATTCCAAGGTGATTTTTGCTGTCCAGGTATGCTTTTTAGTCACTGCTATAAATTCTAAAATATGCAACACAAGACAGCCCTAACCTAGCACCAAGTTGAAGTAGAAGGAAAGAGGAGGAATGGACCTCACTATTCCTAAAAAGGGACTTTAATCATCACAGACAGGTCTCTACTGCTCATGACGCCAGCGTGCCAGTGTGGTATCCTGGTCATGCCTTAAAGCAGAAAGTACACAGGATTAAAATCAGACAGCCTTGGGGCCCTAACTCTGTGCATCCATGAGATTGTAGGCAACTGTATAAGGTCCCTTAAGCCTCAGTTCCTTCGTCTGTAAAGTAGAGATAGCATGGCACTCTCTGGAGAGATTTAATGAAATACACTGTCTATATGAAGACCCTCTTACAAAACCTAATTCAAAAAAAGGCCCTCAAGAAATAGTAATCCTAGTAGAAGTAACTGCGTTCATGATGTGGCTTTTACCTTCAGGAATAATGAAAATGGATTCTGACCCTAGGCCCCACACAAGGACTTAGTCACAGATGGAACCTTGGAGCCTGTGTCCTACTGTCCAGTTTCCACCACTGGCCACTGCTGCCTGAGATAACCTCAAACCCAATGGCTGAGGAGGATTTGTACAGTGACACAGAATGTGACCCCAGCACTCTTTCCCATTAAAAATACATATATAGGGCTGGGGATATGGCCTAGTCGCAAGAGAGCTTGCCTCCCATACATGAAGCCCTAGGTTCGATTCCCCAGCACCACGTATATGGAAAACGGCCAGAAGGGGCGCTGTGGCTCAGGTGGCAGAGTGCTAGCCTTGAGCGGGAAGAAGCCAGGGACAGTGCTCAGGCCCTGAGTCCAAGGCCCAGGACTGGCCAAAAAAAAAAAAATATATATATATATATATATATATACACATATATATACTACTTATAAATCCACCTTTTGAATATAACATCTGAAGAGTTCATTTTCCAGTTCAAAGAAAGGAGCCAACTTCCAATGTTCTCAGTTGACTCCAGCTCTTTCTCCTTAGATGGGTTCCTCCCAAGAAGGGCTTCTTTCCACTACAACTGTCAATTATAGAGCTGCCCCGAAGCTTCCTGAAGTTGTAAGCATTCTGGTGAACATTTCCAGACTAAATCAGGTCAAATGACATTCTCCTGTGATGAGAACGTATTCTCTCTTCCTCCATCACCTTAGATTTCATTCAGCAACGACGGTAGGTGCCTTGGTTCAGTAAATGCCCACTATCTGCTGGCAGGAGTCATTTTGTATTATTGTTGTTTTCAATCTTCTGCACCACCTAGCACAGAGCTTTGTGTGTTCAGATGTTGGATAGATGGTTTTCATTTGCCAAGTTCATAATATGCAGTGTAGGGATATTTTTACAATTTGAGTCTTCCAAGCGACTTGTTGGATGACAGTATTTATACTAAAACAACATGTGTAATTTTGCTTCCAGCATAAACAAGAAACATTTGGTTGTTATAAATTGCACATCACCTTTCTGAGAACATGCAAACCTGACTGAATTGTAGGAGAGTATGCGAGGGACTATATGAGTGTGTGAGCCTAAAAGAGAAAGAAAATGGAGATGAGAATATTAGAAAACTGATTGAAAAACAGTAGTAGTAGATATCAAGGTCGTTGACTACCAACATCACATGCTCTAGAGAATTGAACAGCAGCCCTTAAATTGATCACAGCTTGCTGTGTCTGTTATTTCCATGATCTTAATCATTAAAGATGACACAACTTTGTTCTTTGATCTTTGTCCAAAACAGGTCTCCTTACAGTAAACTCAAGACTTTAGCAGGGCTGCATTCCTTTCAAAGGCTTTAGGGAAGAGCACTTTTTTAATTTTTTGCTTCTTCTAGAGTTACTCACATTTCTGAACTTGGGGCCTCCTTCCTTCTATCTTCAAAGCCAGAAATGGGGAGGATAAAATATTCACGTTATCTTGCCTTCTGTCCCGGTCTTCTCTTTTCAGAAACCTTTGGACCTACATGGATAATGCAGAGTCATCTCCCCATATCAAAGTCTTTCATTCAAACACATGAGGGATTCCTTTTCTCATGTAAGGTAACACTGACAGGCTTCATAGATTGAGATGTGGTCATCTTTGGGATTCATTATTTGTTTATCAACACACTTAAAATGCATGCCATTTGCTGTATATAAGTTGTGCACCAACAAAAATTTAATAAGGCTTTATAAGAATAAGAAATGCATGCACCTGGCTGTATTTTTGGAAAGAGCCCTCAGGCTTTGTGAAGCAATTTATAAAAACTAAGTCCAAAAGTTAAATAGACTCCAAACTACTAAGCCATTACTTCATATCTCACTCATTACGCTAACATTAAAAAAAAAAGACTTATTTAGCAATAAGTTAAATACCCAAAATGAGGTCTTGATTTAGCTGAAGCACACATGGAAAATCAACATAAAGTATAAATACATAAAAAATGTGTTAGAAAGCTTAAAAACCAATTCAATCATGTTTATCTCACACTCCTTGTACTTCTCACCCAAGAAAGTGTTTGCTGTTACTAGGTAATATGGATCGTTTCATTTATAGTTCACTTTTCCTTTTAACTGGCTAAACAAGCCAAGAAACAAATTATTACCTCATATTTGAGCTGCCTGCCGGAATTTACAATTGATTTGAGAAGTTGGTTACACTTAAATGGTTTTTAAATGCTGAAACATTGGATGATGGCTTACAAAAACAAAATTAGATGCAGAAGAATGGTATCAGACTTCATTTTTAAAGGTACTTTAGCTACCTTAATCTGACTTTGTTCTTATTAAAATATGTTCACAACAGATACTTTCTATGTAAATTTGCATTTTCCTAATAGGAAAATACTTTACCATATGGCCTGTTATGTTGACACTGCTATGCCAATGTGTATTATTATACTTCCTCGAGGAAAATAACTCTATGAATTAAGCTTTTAAAATATAAAATGAAAAGCCATACCTGGCCCTATTCCAGCCTAATCCTGCTTATGTGTTATACACTTGCTCTGTACAACTTGTCCTGCATTTGTTCTTAGCTCTAGCACACACCTGGGTCTGTATATTATTTTTAAAAAAATAACTCTTTCCAGAAACAATATCGCTTCCCTGCTGATGACACACAAAGCTAGGCAAGAATACTGGACTTTTCCAGGTACAGATCTATGTATCCATGAGCCCGACAGCTTCCCAGCACATCTAAGCATGGGAAATGCCCTGTGGTCCCAGAAATGTAGAAAGACAGGGACTTTTGTGAGCAAGGAATTTATCCCCTGAAGATAAAAACACAACCAGCACAGTGAGTGGCAACTGCTTTGTACAACTGCTTAAAGATGACAAAAAATATTTTTCAAAAAATACAGACACCAATACTAGTAGGAAATCTCACATAGGAAAGTCACTGCCCTGCCAGTCTTGGAGCCGCTGTAACAGTATGCCGTAACACTGAGTGGTTTGTCACCACAGGAGTTTATTGTCCATAGCTCTGATGGCTGGAAGGCCAAGATGAAGGCAAGTCCAATATGTGGTGAGTCCTAGCTTTGGGCTCCGAAATGGTGCTTTCTCCCCACACCCTCACATAGTAGGAGAGGCACGTATCTCTCTGTCATCTCTTTCATAAGAGCACAATCTGTTCAAGAGTACAATAGCCTCTTGACCTGATCATCTCTCATGCTATTGTACCCATCGTAAGAAGTAGAACCTTAAACTGAAAGGGAATACCAAAATCGAGAGACACAGGGTAAAAAAGACAAACGATTACAAAAGCAATACTTGCAAACTGTTTAGTGTAAATCTACTGAACAACTCATGGGGGGCAAGGGAGAGGGGGAGAGGGAGGGGGAAATGAGGGAGGAGGTAACAAACAGTACAAGAAATGTATCCAATGCCTAACTATGAAACTGTAACTGCTTTGTATATCAGTTTGACAATAAAATTTAATAAAAAAAAAGAAGTAGAACCTTTAGGTGATGATTACCCACGTCTTTGTAAATGAATTCATGAGTTTCCTACATAAAAAAAGATTGAGTTTAGATCCATTTTTTTCTCCTTTTCTGTTTGCCCTTCCACCTTCCATCATTTGATGATAAAAACCAAAAGTCCATTGCTAGATGCCAGTATGTGATCTCACACTTCCTAGCCTCCAGAAATGTCCAGACAATTTTTTCATAATAAATTACCCAGTCCTAAGGACTTTGTGACAACAGCACTAATAGATTAAGACAGACTCCCACCTCCTATTATTCTCAGTTTGGAGGTAAGGATTTTGACATATGAGTAGGTTGGACACAAGCCCTTCAGAGCACAGCAGCCCCAACTCCCAAAGCCATACTGACAGAAACAGATACAGAATTGGAACTCCAGCAATCTAATTTCAGTGGTATTTCCCATGGTTTGACACTAAGAAGGAAATCCACAAGCTACTTGGGGGGCTGAAATCTGAGGATTGCCATTTGAAGCCTGTCAAGGCAGAAAAGTCCATGAGATTATTATTTCCAATGTATCACAGAAAAAGGCTAAGATGGCACTGTGGCTCAAGTGGTAGAGCACTAGCCCTGAACAAAAAGGAGCTTAGGGACAGTGCCCAGTCCAAGAGTTTGAGCCCCAGGACCAATGACAAAAAAAAAGAGAGAAATCCACTGAGTGCTAAGTGGAAGAACTGAGGTACAATTTCAGAAATTGCAGCCGGGGCTTCAATAAAGCCAACTTCCAAAAAAAAGAGAGAAGAGTCTCCAGAAGAAGGAAGAGTAATTTCTATTCCTGACAAATCAAGTCATCTAACCCCTAAATCTACCTGAACCATTTCCTCCGTACAATACTCTGGGTATTTATGAAGAAAGAGAGGAATAAAGGAGGGAGAAGAGGAAGGGGACTGTAGTAGAAGGGTGAATTCGTTCAGTGCACTATGTGCATATATGGAAATCACACAGTGAAAACTAGGCATATTACAAATGGATGCTAATCCAAAATCTTTTAAATGATCTTTGTATAAGTGATGGGTATATAATTTAATAATTGATATTAACCTGCTTATACAAGTCTGGATCTCAGAAGAAAGGCAGTTAAGCAAAGGGTCAAGAAGAGAACCTTCACTCAACATGGGTTCTTCCTTGTCAGGGGAAACCCTAGTTAATAGTGCCCCATTCACTGAATGAGGCTGGGCTTCTGTAAACCCCATTCACTGGATTACAAAGTCCATCTTGTCACTCATGAAGCTTGTGATTCACTGACAAACTCCAGCTTGTACAAGCCCTTAATCTTTTTATTGCCTCACACAAATCATAGTGGATTATATAGTTTCTATTGCACCTTATGAACTTTTAAAGAGCTGGCACTGAGGGAAAATGAATGAAAGAAGGAATTATTCCAAATAGTTTCTTCCTCCAAACATCCCTACTAAACAAATGATTTTTCTATAGATTCCCTGGTGTGTATAAATACATTGTAATCAATCCTCTATAGTAAGTTTGTCTCTCATTTTCCTACATTTCTAATATCATCTTTTTTTTTTTCTGTTCGGTTCATGCATTCTCAAAATGTCTCCTTTAAGGTTCTCATCCTCTCTCCAAGCAAATGGTAGCAACTGTCACTGGAGAACTCCAGGGAAATTTATTCCAGGTCCGGTCCTACACCAGCCCACATGGAAACAGACATTTCTCCACAGGCTTTAGAGTCAGCTTCACTAAGCTTTTTATTACTAAGCAGTTGTACAAAGGGATTTCAACTCAGCATGTTAGTTTGTGATTATAATGCATCTTGATCAATGAAACCCTTTTCATCATCATTCCACTTGTTGCCACACATGTTTGAAAACAACACACAATTGTGCAGTTATGTCCTTTTTTGTTTGTTTGTTTGTTTGTTTGGCACTAGTCCTATAGCTTTAACTCAGGGCCCAAATGCTGTCCTTGAGTATTATCCGCTCAAGGCTAACACTCTACCACTTGAGTCACAGCTCCACTTATGGCTATTTTTTAAAATTTTATTGTCAAGTGTTGGGATTCAGCTTTGGCCTTGAGGGGGAAGGGCAATGGAGAGCGCTCCTGAGACGCCGCCCTTCCCCCAGCCCTGGGGGAATGCGGAAGCAGGCCACAATTCTCTGGGTCCAGAACCAGAAGAACTGGCTTTGCGAACAGCCCCCCAACTTTCTCGCCAGCCCATGTGCTCCCCATTCTCGCAGGCTGTTCGCCCCTGGGGTGACATAAGCAAGTGACATTAGCTCATGAGGGGGTCCTATGACAAGCTCACCAGCCTATCGCCAGCTCTCTGATCGATCACCCCTTTTCTCGTCGCCCCCTACTATATCAGCTGCTAGCCCCTCCCTTATTAAATCAGATTTGCTCTTGAAGCGTCTTGGAGATCCGCGTACACCTGGCTTTCTTCACAGGTAAGGAGGGAGGTAAAGCGATCTTGTTCGGCCGCGTGCACCTGAGGTCTTTCCTGAGCCCCCCACTCCACTCTGGCCTTACCTGTGGGTCAGGTGACCAGGGGAGAGGGTGAGAAAGGGAGCGATTAGAGTAGAGTAGAGCCTGACCCCCGCGCCAGGGGAGGCGACCCGAGCCCAGCAGTCAAGGTAATGTACAGAGGGGTTACAGTAACATATGTAAGGTAGTGAGTACATTTCATGCCAAACTTGTTACCCCTCCTTCATTTTTCTCCCACTTTCCTTCCCCCAAACCCCCAAATTGTACAGTTAATTTACAACATATTGTCTTGTAAGTATCCCTGTGGCATTGGTTCACCCTTTATCATTTGTCTCACTGTTTTGATGGTCCCCTTCCCTTCCCTAATTCTAACGTATATACAATAACCAGGGTACCAAAATCAAATATAGTGACAATAGGGGATAAAGCATAGGAAAGAAAAAAGAAAAAATTTCATATAGTACATTAAAAATAACAACAATGAAAGGCCTGTTGTTTCCATATATCTTAGAGTTCATTTTGCTTAGCATCATCTTTTTTTTCTTTTCTTTTCTTTTTTTTTTTTGGGGGGGGGCAGTCCCAGGGCTTGAACTCAGGGCCTGAGCACTGTACCTGGCTTTTTTCTTTTTTCCAATGAGGGAAACTATGAAATCTATGTTTCTTTGGGTCTGGATCACTTCACTTAATATGATTTTTTTTCCAATTCTTTCCATATCCTTATGAATGGGGTAATGTTATTCTTTCTGATGGAAGTATAGAATTCCGCTGTGTATACATATCACATTTTCTTGATCCACTCATCTGCTGAGGTGCATCTGGGTTGGTCCGTATCTTAGCTGTGGTCAATAATACTACAATGAGCATGGTTGTGCTGGTAGCTTTAGTATGCCCCTGTTTGTGATCATTTGGGTAAATGCCCAGAAGTGGGATTGCTGGGTCATAAGGGAGCTCTATGTTTAGTCTTTTGAGGAACCTCCATACTGCTTTCCAAAGTGGTTGTACAAGTTTGTACTCCCATCAACAGTGTAGTAATGTTCCCTTCTGGCCATATCCTCACCAGCCTCAGTTGTTATTAGAGTTCTTGATAATGGCCATTCTAACTGGGGTGAGGTAGAATCTCAATGTTGTTCTGATTTGCATTTCTTTTATGGCCAGAGATGTTGGACATTCCTTCATGTGTCTAAGGGCCATTCTTATTTCCTCTTCAGAGAAGTCTCTCTTTAAGCCTTTAGGCACACTTACTAATAAGATGGCTGTTTCTTTGAGGATTTGTTTTGGGAGAATTTAATTTTCTGAGTTCTAAGCATATTTTGTCTGTTTGGGTGGGGGAAGGGGGTTCCTTGAAGATAAAAGTCTCACAAACTCTCCTTCCTAAACTGGCTTTGAACTGCCATCCTCAGATCTCAATCCTCAGTAGTATTATAGTGTGAGCCACTAACACCCAACTTGTTACATCATTAAAAAGCCAATTTTCCCTCTTTCATTTATATTAAGTCAAAAACAGACAAAACTCTGCTTTAGTGACGGAAGTCGGGAGAATGGCCTCTGAGCAAGAGAGAGGAACCGCTGCTGGGAGGGGCATGGGATGCTCTGCTGGGTGCCTGTGATGTCTATGGCTTGTCTAGAGTAGGGTTCATGGCCTTACTATGCTTCAGTGACTCATCAAGCTGCACACTTATGATTAAATGAGAGCTTACTAATTTTAAAATATCAAGCAAGTACAGCTTTGACTCCGAGTGGTAGCTAGCTAGCCTTGAGTGAAAAAGCCCAGGGACAGCATCCAGGCTGAATTCAAGCCCCAAAACTGGCAAAAAAAAAAAAACACACAATCAAAAAGTCAAAAGTATGTAAACAGGCTGGGGATATGGCCTAGTGGCAAGAGCACTTGCCTTGTATACATGAAGCCCTCGGTTCGATTCCCCAGCACCATATATACAGAAAATGGCCAGAAGTGGCGCTGCGGCTCAAGTGGCAGAGTGCTAGCCTTGAGCAAAAAGAAGCCAGGGACAGTGCTCAGGCCCTGAGTCCAAGGCCCAGGACTGGCAAAAAAAACAAAAACACAAAAAGTATATAAACATATACAAGGTCATATGCATGTACATACAAATGTATCAACTAAAGTATTGTATATGCAGGGGGACATTCCAATGGAGTAACTCCTTTGCACTACTAACTTACAGTTTAACAAAATGAATACCAGGAAGCTAGAAATTCTGGTGCTGTGGGGGGTGGGGGAGAGAAGGAAGAAAGGAAATACAAAAGTAAAAATTATACTAAGTGAAGTGAGCCAGACCCAAAGAAACATGGACTCTATGGTCTCCCTCATAGGGAATAATTAGCACAGGTTTAGGCTAGTCACAGCAGAGGATCACAAGAGCCCAATAGCTATACCCTTATGAACACAAAAGATGATGCTAAGTGAAATGAACTCCATGTTATGGAAACGACTGTTAGATCACTGTTGTAACATGCTATGTGAAACTGTACCTCCTATTGTTGATGATCCTCTTGTATCCCCTTCCTGTGGTTGTACCTGCACTATATCTGTATCTTATCTGAGTAGATTGGAAACCATGTATACAGGTATTAGAACTAGGAAACTGAAAGGGAATACCAAAATCGAGAGACACAGGGTAAAAAAGACAAACGATTACAAAAGCAATACTTGCAAAACTGTTTAGTGTAAATGTACTGAACAACTCATGGGGGGAAAGGCAAGGGGGGAGGGGGAGGGGGAAATGAGGGAGGAGGTAACAAACAGTACAAGAAATGTATCCAATGCCTAACATATGAAACTGTAACCGCTCTGTATATCAGTCTGACAACAAAAAAAAGGAAATATAAAAAGAAAGAGGAAGGGCAGGTGAAGGCAGTCAAAATTTGCAATGTATATATGTGAAAATAGAATCAAGTAACTTGAGAAAATGGTTGGGGTTGGAAGAATTGGAGTATAATGGCGGAAGGTGTAGCACTGATCAGGATGCATTGTACTCATAAACTGACAAACTGAATTGAAACCCTTTTGCATAACTACTTAAAGATAATGTTTAAAATTTAATGAATTAAAATGCTCAAAATTGCTCCCCTTTATATACTATCAAACCAATATAGGCTCATTAGCAGCTCAGATCATCGTCACTGGGGCTAGATTCCCTAGAACCTAATTTGGGCTTTCCTGTTTCACTGCTTCACGGTTTTGTTCTTCTTTGAAATGAAAAGAGTACCTAGCTCAGAAGGTCATTCTGAGTGTTTATTTCTGTTCTATAATGACCTTCAACAATTCCAAACCCAGTGAAGGTAGTATTAAAAGGTTCTTTCTCACATATTATGAAAGAGAACTGGAATCCGATTTTAAGAGTAATGCCTTACAAATGCAGTCTAGTGCTGAGTTAGCCTGGAGGATTTAACCTCACCTGACTGCACAATCCCCAAACCAGCTAAAGGCCACCATTATTCCTCTGGGTGTCAGGGCCAGAAATCTAAGTAAGAGTCATGGTGGATGCTTTGTTTTCCCTTCCTTACCTATCTAGCCATTGGCAAGTGAGGGCAATAATATGTCCAAAGCTAGCTTTTCCTCTTCCCTGGACTCCTCACTTCCTTGTCTTTTGGCCTCTATCCTTGCCTCTTTCCACTCCTTCTACTTGGCATTAGAATATAATCTTTAAAAAAAAACAACAAGTAACATAGTTTTCTGAAGACCAACGAAAGGCTTCCTTTTATATTTTAGGTGCAGGAAAGGGACATCTCCAGGTCCACTGCTTTGTCTACAAAGTCCTACATGTACTACAACCCTCCTTCCTCTCAATTCTATATGTCACACTATTTTATAGATAAGGAAGTGGGGCACAAAGAGGATAAGAAACTCACCACCAGTGTGAGTAGCCAGAAAGTACCAGAGACAGGACTTGAACTCTGACTCCAACATCTGCCACTAACATTGTAAGGTTTTCCCTGCCCTATAATCTTCACACATGCTTTTCCCTCTACTGGATACTCTCTCCCCACACAGTTAATATAACAAGTTTATCCATACCCTTTACATCTCCATCTAAATGCCACTGTGACTGAAAAGTTGGTTCTAACCACTCTAGGCAAAACAGGCACATCCCACAATTAGTAAGAGCTCTTTCTTTATTTCCTGTGTGACATTCATCCTAATCCATTGTAACTTCGTCTTCTCACTGGTTTGCCTTTGCCCATAGTATCTACACCCCTAGGTATGAGTAATGTCTATTGACCAGAATGAAATTCATAGACTTATCGACCCAGCCACTGGGTTCATCTTATCCTCCATTGTTGGAGTATCCTGCACATAATAGCACTCAACAAATACTAGGTGGATGAAGGGTGCATGATTCACACTGAATGATTGCCTCTAGCCAACAAGAGGGAGAACAAGTTCAGTTTTTACTGGAGAGAGAAAAACTCAATCTTCCTCCACCTTGTTCCACTATTCCACAGTTCTGTCACAACTTACAGAAAACAGGAAACAAAATTCAAGAAGATTCATATGGATATTGTCCTTCTGGTCTCAGAGCTCCTGCAAGTTGCCCATACCTACTCCTAACATAGAAGAAAACGGTCCCTCCATTATTTTTTTTTTGTCCATCATGGGGCTTGAACTTGGGGACTGGGGACTGTCTCCGAGCTCTTTTGCTCAAGGCCAGCCCTCTACCACTTTGAACCACAGTTCCATTTCTTGTTTTCGAGCAGTTAATTGGATATAAGAGTCTCATTGAGGACTTTTTGGCCCAGGCTGACTTCAAATCATGATCCTCTGATCTTCTGAGTAGCTGGAATTACAGGCATGAGCCACCAGCACCCAGCTAGGTCCCTTCATTATTATACAGAAGACATTTCTGGTTTTCTTTTAAAGGAAGAAAGAGATTTGAAGTTACAGTAAATGAACTGTGTTTATTTCTGCAGATCTTTCTTCTGCATTTTAGAATATCATCTAGTCATTTTAAAGTAGGAAATCTCAGCCCATGCTACAACATGAACAAGCCTTGAAAATCTAATACTAAGCAAAATAAGCTAATCGCAAGAAAATAAGCACTATGTGATTCCATTTACATAAGGTTGTCTAGCACAGCCACGTACATCAATATAAAAAGTAGTTCGGTAGTTGCCAGAACCCAAGAAAAGGAGAATTGTTCAATGTATCAAATTTTAGTTCTACAAGATGAAAATTATGGGAATGCTTCACAGCAGTGAAAATATACTCACTACTGCTAACTAATATGTGTTTTACCATAACTTTTATAAGGTATTATGTCTCAGTTACCTGTTGCTGTATAGCAAACATCCCGAGACCTGGAGACTTGACACTGCAATAATATAGTATTTCTCACAATGCTATTAGATAATAGAGTGGTTCTTTGACATTTTCCTGGGCCCATTCATGCCATGTACTGAGCTGTGGGCTAGAAAATGATGTCAGTGAAGAACTGACATCATAGAACTGACACATAGTTATATGGCTGTTTGCTAAGGAATCTTCCTTCTCAGTGTTTCCTCCATCACCCCACAGCACTGCCTTCCTGCGTGAGGCTCTCAGGCCAATTAAAAAAAAAAAGAGGAGAAGGAGGAGGTGGGGAAAGGGGAGGAGGAGAAGAAAGAAGAGGAGGAGAAAAAGGAGGAGGGGCAGGTACCAATGTCTCTTGAGGTTCAGGCATCGCAACTCAGCTTACATCCAATATATCTTATTACTCCAAGTACGTTACAAGCCAACCCCAAATCTCCAGAACAAAACGGAGGGTAAATAAACTCTCACTTTTTTTTTTTTTTTTTGCCAGTCCTGGGCCTTGGACTCAGGGCCTGAGCACTGTCCCTGGCTTCTTTTTGCTCAAGGCTAGCACTCTGCCACTTGAGCCACAGAGCCACTTCTGGCCATTTTCTATATATGTGGTGCTGGGGAATCGAACCTAGGGCTTCATGTATACGAGGCAATCACTCTTGCCACTAGGCCATATTCCCAGCCCCAAACTCTTACTTTTTGATAGGAGGAGTTGGGAATCTGGTTCAGCCACAAAGAAGTATGAAAGGATGTTGTCTTTAGGAAAATGGATGAGTAGGGATCATCACGTTTCACAAGTTGAACTCAGAAACACAAAGACCACATGTTTCATACAGAATCTAGATGTACAAAAATATACCAGGACATGACTGTAAAGAAGCTGAGAAGGGGCGCTGGGAATATGGCCTAGTGGCAAGAGTGCTTGCCTCGTATACATGAAGCCCTGGGTTCGATGCCTCAGCACCACATATATACAAAAGGCCAGAAGTGGCGCTGTGGCTCAAGTGGCAGAGTGCTACCCTTGAGCAAAAAGCAGCCAGGGACAGTGCTCAGGCCCTGAAACCAAGCCCCAGGACTGGCAACAAAAAAGAGAGAGAGAGAGACAGAGAGACAGAGAAGCTGAGGAGGAAGGCTCACCTGTTGGGAGAAAGGGAAAGGAGAGGGTGACAGGGATTGAATGCCATAATACATGTATATGAAAACGCCATCATGAACATCAAAAATCCCTAAAAGGGAGAGCGTTAGGAAGGGATCCATATGGGAGAAGTAAATTTGGTCCAAGTAAATATCACAAATATCACAATGGAAATCCTTTGTGCAATTAACTTATGTTAATAAAAGTCTGACACTGATCAAGAGGCCTTGGACTCACAGTGGACACATTAAATTGGAACCGCTTTGTACAACTACTGAAAGGTAGTTTTTAAAGATACATAAATAAAATATAAAAAAGCAACCACAGCTTGGCATAATAACATTATGTTTTTGCAAGTAAGCGCAAATCCCCTTGGTTTAAGAAGGAGTTCCTAATGAATGCAAATAACTGTCTACCATGTTGCTTTCAAAAGCAGAACACTACTTGATTGAGTTGTGTCAGGTTATTTGTTCTGGTTTGGGGAATGACGAGATCCATGTATGTTCTCAAAGCTCTCTGTACCTGATTTTTATTAAGTTGTCTTCTTGGAGCAACCTTGTGGGATGCCTCAACTCCAAATCAGCACAAACAACATGTCATCTCTGAATATCAATTTCTTAAAATGATTGTAGACATAGAAAAGACTAACATCAATTACCCATTGTTATTTGGATTTAAACCTCCTGGGAAACTGAGAATATGACTTCCGTTAAGTAGATTCCACTTTATAAAGAAAGAAAATACAAAGGAAAAGAAATCGGGGCAAGTAAGTACCCTAATCCAATGCTTTTATTTCAGGAGGTAAAGGGTTTGATGCTAAATCAGTACTTCTCAAATGACAGTGTGTCTAAAGACCACCTGGAACACTAGCTAAAACCCAGACCCTGACTCCCCTGTCAGATTCTAGTTCACTAGCTTCCCTAGTGGAGACTGAGCAGCAGTGCCCGGGTTGGCAGCCCAGGGATCACCTCGTGAGTGAGACCGCCTTCTCCCGCACTGGCTGCGCAAAGCTGCTGCATGGATATCCTTTCATGACCGTCACCTTTGAGAACAGGTTCCAGATGTGCACCACGTTCTTCCGGCAGGATAACCTCTGGATTCCTTTCCATTTGCTCTAGGAAGACTGAGTCACTGAAGAATCTCTAGAGACTTGCAGCTCTTCAATCCTCCTGTTCCAAAATTTTAAAAAGTTCACAAATTGTCTGATAGAGAAGCTGGTTTAGCCGAATGGAGAAGACTGGCCACATGAGGACAATGGAGGGACCCATTCCAGCCAATAGGAAATCCCCATTACCAAGTGTATGAACAAGGACTTGGACTCAGCCGGGCTGATTCCCAAATGACTGCAGTGATGGGCCTGGGCGAGTGGGGGGGGGGGGGGGCGGGGGGCAGCCAGCAGAGGACCTGACACATCAAAGTTTAGAGACATAAGAAATAATAAATCGGGCTGGGAATACGACCTTGTGGCAAGAGTGCTTGCCTTGTATACATGAAGCCCTGGGTTCGATTCCCCAGCACCACATATATAGAAAACAGCCAGAAGTGGCACTATGGCTCAGGTGGCAGAGTGCTAGCCTTGAGCCAGGGACAGTGCTCAGGCCCTGAGTCCAAGGCCCAGGACTGGCCAAAAAAAAAAAGAAGAAGAAATAATAAATCATTATTGGTGGAAGTTTTAAGTAACCAGTAATAGCTAATTGTTGTAGCTACGTTTCAGTGAATCGTGATAAGGAAAGATCTTGAGATTTTATACTGAGAACAAAAATATTAATGTAACCTTGCAGGCAGATTCAATATGTGACTAGGAGTCTGTGAGTTCACAGACTGAGTTGAAATCTGCCTTCATCTCTTATATCTAGTTCACATAATTTTTTTTTCTGGTCAGTCATTGGGGCTGGGAGCTGTCCCTAAGCTCTTCAGCTCAAAGTTAGTGCTGTGCCACTTGAGCCACAACACCATGTCCAGTTTTCTGGTGGTTAATTGGAGATAAGAGTCTCACAGACTTTCTAGCCCATGCTAGCCTTGAACCTCAATCCTCAGATCTCAGCCACCTGAGTAGCTAGGATTACAGGCATGAGCCACCAGTGCCTGGTCACAAAATGTTTTGAAGTGAGGGGGGAAAAGACACGTGTATTGTTTTTTTTAGTCAAAGTAATAATTTAGTCATGCTGCCAAGACAATTTAGGTAATGTGCTCTATCTGGGAGAGATGCAATTATCTGCTGTATAATTAGAACTTTGAGACCCACAGTGTTTCTCTTCAATGCTGGTTATAGTGGTAGAGTTGGTAAATCTTGTCCTCCATGAAAATTAGCAATAAAAACAAAGAAACCAAAATTTTGAGACACACTATTTGTTATGGTACTAGAAGATGTTCAGATTTCCATGCCACAGAGTTGAGGACTATCATCTTGGATACAAAGCCTGCATATAAACCACAATCACATAGAAGAGGAGGTTCAACAGAGAGGAGGGTGCTGGGAATTCTCCATACAAAGGTAGAGCTGTGGTAAGAAGAAGCCAATCCTTCCAGAGTATAAATACTGATAACTGAGTCATTACCCTCTCAAGAGAAATGGATAGCATTTGCACTGAAGTACATCTTCCTCTTTAGTCTTAATAAAATGACCTGAAGAATGCTATCTGATAGCAGCTTCTCAACTGCCTAAAACCCTCACATTTTTAAGCCTTCAGTTTTAAAAGATTTGATTGGATGCTGGGAAATAGAATAAGGCCCATTCAATTGTCCTCACTCTGAAGGGGAGACCGAGGTCAAGCAAAATTCCAAGTCCAGATAAAAACTTGCCTGTCATCTAATGGAGGAATCACTCTCCTTTCCCAGTTTCAATAGATCACACTGAGAAGATTGAGGGCCTCTAACTCAGTAGCAAAATAAATATTAAGGAGTTCATTCAGAGTTCAGGGTTTGTTTCTCTATATTTCCTTCAGTTACACATTCTCTGGTTATGTGGTGAGTCCCTGAATTTGCATTTTAACATGATTCTCATGTAAATGCTCCTAGAACCAGACTTTGGAAAATGATGGAGGAATTTCAAAGCACAGCCTCACACTGGCTTGTTTGACATTGAACAGGTTTATCTCTGAGAGTCAGACACTTCATCTATATAATGGGGACCACAATCATAGATTAGTGTATATTATTCTATCGACTCCGGCTGCCATACAAAGTACCACAAAGCTGGCTCATTTAAACAACAAAACATACTGCCTCACAAAATTTTGGATGCTACAAGCCTGAAATCAAGATATCACCAGGGGCTGGGAATATGGCCTAGTGGCAAGAGCACTTGCCTCCTAAGCTCTCGGTTCGATTCCCCAGCACCACATATATGGAAAACGGCCAGAAGTGGCGCTGTGGCTCAGGTGGCAGAGTGCTAGCCTTGAGTGGGAAGAAGCTAGGGACAGTGCTCAGGCCCTGAGTCCAAGGCCCAGGACTGGCCAAAAAAAAAAAAAAAAGATGTCACCAGATTATAAGTACAATGTGTCTTACATGTATAAACTGACTTGTTACATGGTAACCCCGTTGTACAACTGCTTATGGATAATAAAAATGTGATGTGAAAGAAAAGATGTCACTAGAGTGAGTAACTTTCTTCAGATGGATGACTGAGAGGGAGAATCCATTCAATGTCTCTCTCCTGTTTCTGGTTATTTGCTAGCAATCCTTGGCATTCCTTAGTATACAAATCTCTGCCTTCACCTTTGCATAGTGTTCCTCCTGTCTTGTTGGACCAAATTCCTTCTCTTATGA
Source organism: Perognathus longimembris pacificus (assembly GCF_023159225.1). Lineage (NCBI taxonomy): Eukaryota > Metazoa > Chordata > Mammalia > Rodentia > Heteromyidae > Perognathus > Perognathus longimembris. The sequence continues at coordinate 10,650,098 of NC_063164.1, forward strand.
AAAGAACTATCATATTTGTTCAGGGACTCACCTCCAATGTGACCTCATCTTAACTCATTTCATCTGAAACAATCCTATTTTCAAATAAGGGCACATTTGGAAGTACTGGAGTTAAAACTTCAATGTATGAATTTTGGAGAGACACAATTAAATGCATAACAAGTATCCACTTTGCAAAGTTGTGCCAACATTTTAAGGACATAGGCATGTAACTTACTTCATAATATGAATAGTATTTATAAGCACCAAAAATGTCTGGGTATGTATATCAGGGGTGGAGTCCTTGTCATTCATTGGTTTGACTCTCAGTACTGAAAAAAAAAAAAAAAAGCCTTTACAAATGATAGCCATTAACTGTGATCATATTCTATTGAATCCCATAGCATTTTCCTTAGTCAACATACAAAGGGTATGTCTCCTTCTTACATTTACTATAGGTTATAAGGTATGAATATCATATAAGCAAGAGGATTGGGCCCTTCAAAATGTCTTTATACTTGAGACATATGTGATCATCTTGATATGTTTTCCATACATTGCAAAATGTAAGAAAATATAGAAATATAGCAAATCCTGCTAATGCACTCAGGAGCTGAAAGTTAGGAAAGCAGGACTTACACCTTGGGGTTTTTTCTACTTTATAAGGTAACTTAATTTTTAGTACTGCTCTTAATTATATTGCTCAGACCCTAGGGTAGTAAGTCTTTCTAATACTTTGCCTCTGATATAGATAGGTTTTACCATTGCTTTTGAGGTTTTACATACTTATTCATTATTGAATAAATAGAAAGGTTGAATTCCTTAGAAATTAAGGAAATTGAAAGAGTTTATTTAACTTAATAATTAAGTTCCACATCTCCCCATAATATGGCACACCTTACAAAGGAAAGTCACACCATTAAAAGGTAAGTAGAATTGTGGAAGAGCAGTTCTCAGAGCCTTAGTGTCTACTCTCATTATCCTCCAGAAAATTATCTACTTTGTAGATTATCTAGTGAAATGTGAGGAAAGAAAGTGGAAGCTAAGATATTTGCTCTAATTCCTCCACAAATATGAAAATTCTCAAATTCTGTCATCTTGCATTTGGAGACATGGCTCAGATCCTAAAGCACCAGCCAATGAGCAAAAGAAATCATCAGATACCAAGTTCAAATCCTGGTCTTGGAAAAAGGAAAAATCGGTCATCTCATACGTACCTACTCAATCAGTTATGGCAAGGATACGTATGATGATTCATTTTATAGGTCAACATGATCAGCCATGGGATTCCCAGATTAAAATTTAGTTCTGAGTTGGGAGTATAGTTCAGTTACAGAGGGCATGCTTACCACATCTGATGCCCTGGGTTTAGTCCCAAGAACCCAAAGTAAATAAAAAGTAAAAATATTTCTGAATGGCTCACTTCACTTAGTATAATTTTTTCCAAGTCCTTCCATTTCCTTACAAATGGGGCAACGTCATTCTTTCTGATAGAGGCATAAAATTCCATTGTGTATATGTACCACATTTTTCTGATCCATTCGTCTACTGAGGGGCATCTGGGTTGGTTCCATATTCTAGCTATGACAAATGGTTCTGCAATGAACATTGTTGTGCTGGTGGCTTTATGCTGGGCTAGATTTACCTCCCCCGGTGCGGGGATGCTAAGCTTACTCCCTTATCAGTGCTCCCCTCTTCACCCTCTCCCCTGGGCACCTGACCAGCAGGCGGCCAAGGTGGAGTGAAAGGACACGGGCTAGCCTAAGGTGCACGCGGCCGTACGAGATCCCTTTTCCTCCCTCCTTACCCACGAAGGAAGCCAGGCACACCGAGTCTCGGAGACAGCTTCAAGAGCAAATCTGATTTAATAAGGGAGTGGCTAACAGTTGATATAGTAGGGGGACGAGAAAAGGGGTGATAGACCAGGAGCTGGCGATAGGCTGACGAGCTTGTCATAAGACCCCCTCATGAGCTAAGGTCACCTGCATAGCACCACCCCATGGGCAAAGCCCGCAAAAATGGGGAGCACATGGGCTGGTAAGAAAGTTGGGGTGCTGGTTGCAAAGCCAGTTCTTCTGGTTCCGGACCCAGAGAATTGTGGCCTGCTTCCACCTTCCCCCAGGGCTAGGGGAAGGGCGGCGTCTAGGAAGCACTCTCCTCTGCTGTTCCCCCTCAAGTACAAAGCTGAACCCCAACAGCTTTAGTGTGTTCTTGTTTGTGATCTTTTGGGTAGGTGCCCAAAAGTGGGCTGCTGGGTCATAGGGGAGCTCTATGTTTAGCCTTCTGAGAAATCTCCATATCGCTTTCCAGAGTGGCTGAACCAGTTTACATTCCCACCAACAATGAAGTAGGGTTCCCTTTTGGCCACATCCCCTCCAACATTTGTTATTGTTAGTTTTCTTGATATAGGACATTCTTACTGGGGTGAGATGGAATCTCAATGTTGTTTTGATATGCATTTCTTTTATGGCCAGTGATGTAGAGCACTTTTTCATATGTCTCTTGGCCATTCTCATAAGTGAAGTGAGCCAGACCCAAAGAAACATGGACTCTATGGTCTCCCTCATAGGGAATAATTAGCACAGGTTTAGGCTAGTCACAGAGGATCACAAGAGCCGAACAGCTATACCCTTATGAACACATAAGATGATGCTAAGTGAAATGAATTCCATGTTTTGGAAACGATGGTTATATCACTGTTGTAATTACTTTCGACATGCGATGTGAAACCATATCTTCTATTATTGATGATCCTCTTGTATCCCCTTCCTGTGGTTGTACCTGTATCTCTGTATCTTATCTGAGTATATGGGAAACTGTGTATACTGGTATTAGAACTAGGAAACTGAAAGGGAATACCAAAATCGAGAGACACAGGGTAAAAAGACAAACGACTACAAAAGCAATACTTGCAAAACTGTTTAGTGTAAATCAACTGAACAACTCAAGGAGGGAAAGGGAAAGGGGGAGGGGGAAGGGGGGAATGAGGGAGGAGGTAACAAACAGTACAAGAAATGTATCCAATGCCTGACGTATAAAACTGTAACCTCTCTGTATATCAGTTTGACAATAAAAATTTTAAATAAAAATATTTCTGAATGATATCAGCTTTTAAATCAGTGGAATAGGGAAAAGAAATTGTCTCCCACCAATGTAGGTTGACATCATGCAATCCATCCAGGACTAGCATTGAATAAGAAGCAAAGGAAGAAGGAAATTGCTCATTTTGCCCTGTTCTACTGCTTGATCAGGGGAGCTCATCCAACACTGCTGCTGGAATTTGTACCAGGTTGCTCTCCTGATTCCCAGGCCTTGTGGCTGGTTGCACCACTGGCTTTGCTGAGCTTCAGGGGCATGGCTCAAGTGGTACAGTGCTTGCCTAAATAGCATAAGGCCCAGAGATTAGTCCCCAGTACCACCAAAAATTTTACAATTGACATCATCATCAGATGGTCAGAGTCTATGTATATTCACCAAACTCCTCCATGACACACTGGAGGATGGGAAGGGTCTGATTGGCTCCAACCAAGCCTGACAGCTTCCACCACTTCATGGGGGAAAAAAATCATTAAGCGGGCTGGGGATATGGCCTAGTGGCAAGAGTGCTTGCCTCGTGTACATGAGGCCCTGGGTTCAATTCCCCAGCACCACATATACAGAAAATGGCCAGAAGTGGCGCTGTGGCTCAAGTGGCAGAGTGCTAGCCTTGAGCAAAAAAAAAAAGAAGAAGCCAGGGACAGTGCTCAGGCCCTGAGTCCAAGCCCCAGGGCTGGCAAAATAAAATAAAATAAAAATAAAAAAAATCATTAAGCATGCCTACAACAACAAAAAAAAAACCACAAAAAAAAAACCATAGAAGTGGAGGTGTGGCTCAAGTGGCACAGCACCAGCCTTTAGCAAAAAAAAAAACTAAATGAGAGTATAAAGCCCTGAGTTCAAATCCCTATACCAGCACACACACACACACAATCAATCATCTAAAATACCAAAATACATTTCAATATAATTTATATTAAAATAATATTTATACTTCTATGAGTATGTAAGAATGGATACTGCACAAATTATTTGTAATTGTTATAAATATGCTTATTTGTAACTATCATATGAAGCATAGTTTATAAAACATTAGATATTCTATTTATAAAAGTATTTATAAAATGATATATAAATACAATCTATTTTTAAATTATAAATATGACTAGAGTATACATTTATATTAAAGAGTATTGTTTTAATTTTGGTAAAAGATAGATACATACATACATATATACATACCTGGTAACCACAGCAAAATGTCACCAGGTTTAATGTGTTTTCTTTCTCTCTCCCTCTCTTTTGGCCTAGAACTAGGACTCAAACTCAGTATCTGACTTTGCTCATTGGCTGGTGCTCTACCACCTGAGCTATGACTCCAATCCCTGCATGTGTTTTCTTGATGCAGACTGAGTGACCCCCATAGTGTCAGTTGCATGGAAATATTTAAAGAATTGTTCGGCAAATGGTGCTGAATTGATCAATCTGTCACTGAGAGAATTGCCTTCATTCCTCAAACTATGGGAACACTTCAACATGCTCCTTGGGCCAAATCTGTCAGGCTGCTCTAAGTAAACACCACAAGAAAATCATGTGCCAGCCAGCCTGTGGCAGAATGCAAACCTCAGTACAATAATGCAGCTAGGAGATTATGGACTTCAATGCTGGAAAAGGAATCCCAACTCCATCTGTCTGCAATTTAAAGCATCCTAGAGTGATACAAACACTGCTTTTTCTTACACTGAGTATGACTTTAGCCATAAGGATATTCTGAACTGATACTGATTTCAGAATCTTTGGTTCTTCCGATGGTGGACCCTATATAATAAAGTTAAATTCTTAGTAAGATATTCAGAGGGCGCTCATTTGTGACATCATGCATCATACCTAATTAGATGAGTTGTATGTATGAGATCATGCATTGTGGGTTTCTTAGGTTATTTGAATTACTCATAGAGACAAGAATGTACACTATGTTACCCAAAAGGCTGTGTATGTGTGTGCACGCACGTGCATGCGTGTTAGGCTCAATTTATCATGAAGTGTGTCCTTTCCTAAGAACAAAATGTCAAGAGGTGGGTGGGTGGATGGATGGATCAATTAATCTATCCATCGAGGGAGGGAGGGAGGGAGGGAGGGGGAGAGAGGGATGGAAGGACAGAAGGGAGGGAGGGAGGAGCAAAGGAGAGAGGGATGGGCAGACAGATTAGTGAGTGAGCCCATAGATACAATTTATTGAACTCCTACCGTGTGCTGAATGCTGCATACTTCTCTTATGCCTCCCATCAGTCTACCAGACTAGCTTCATTATTTTCATTTTACAGACAGAAAATGCGATTGCTCTCTGGAACTCTTCTGCCACCTGGAACTCATTTCCTTCCTGTTGCGGCTACGGCCGTCACTGCTACCATCAAGTCACGGCTGCCATTGTTGGTTCTGAAAGCCACAGGAACTGCTGCTTCTTTGTGTTACCAGCTCAGTCCACTCTACCCGCGATAAAGGTCACAAATAGGAAGCATCCTCTATTGTGGACTATGTTGCCGCACAAAGTGGGTCCTGACGCACCAGGAAAGAGGCCACACACCAACACGGAACCCAGCAGCGAGGACCATTGGGTCCATTCCCAAGGCCACGCAAGTTCCAAGACTCAGGCACGCGCCCTTTAATACTTGCACTTTACAAAGGGCAAGGCCAAGTGCCTCACCCTGCCTGGTCATGCTTAGGCATCCAATAAGAAGCTTCCTCAATGGCACATGGTCACTACTCGACCAATCAGAACAAGGTTGCACTTCAAAGGGCGGGAAATGAGGACCACATAGCTACTGGGCCCAGACAGAAAGCTTTTGGGACACTCCGCACTGGGTTCCTCTCTTTGGAGAATCTATCTGCCTCTTCTTTTTCCTGCTTTCCATTTGCTTTTAAATAAACGTGCTCTGGCTATGGGGGCGGGGGGGGGGAGCCAAAATGAGGACTGGTAATGTCTATTTTTCTGAATATAACTACTTCAAACACAAATGATTAGCACAATTTTTGTAATTTTAAGTACTTAGTCATATCATAATATCATCACATCAGGCTAATAATTATTTCAAGCAAAATGAATGAAGAGAGACAATTCCAGATCATTTTTTATGGATACATTCTTCGAATAGCAAGAGTTTTTAAAATGTGAAGAAAAAAGATTGTCCCATGATTTTTTTTTTGCATTGCAACAATATTTAATCCCAGTATGATAACACCAGTCCAGGCCCTTTGATGCAAAATAGTACTGTCCACGTATCTTGTTAAATTAAAGTCATCCATAAGGTGTTTCTGTGCTTAGTAAAGAAATACCTTTTCCTCCTGGTTATCTATATCTCAAGTCTTAAGGGCTGCATCTTTATCAATTTCACGCGATGCCTTTAGGCTCTTAAAGTTGAGCTTCTCTGATGCTGTAATTCTTGGTTATAGGTTTTAATACCTGACACCTAGAATTTATGGTCTTGCAGGAATTGCCATCCAAGATCCAGTTCATTTTTGGTTCATTTTCAATGAAAACCAAAACCCACACTGTGAAATCTTAAAAGAAGAATAAGATGGGCACCTGTAATCCTAGTGACATAGGAGGCTGAGATCTGAGGATCAAGGTTTAAGGCCAGCCTGAGAAGAAAAATGTATGAGACACTTATTTACCGTTAACCAGCAAAAAGCCAGAAGTGAATTTGTGGTTGAGAGTAGTAGAGTGCCAGTCTTGAGCAGCAAAGCTAAGGGACAGCACCCAGGCCCTGAGTTCAAACCCCAGGACTGACACAACAAACACAGGTGATGGCCCCTCCGCTTGAATGCAGTTTTCTAAATTTGCAGATGGAAAATAGTAGAGCACTATGTGCCACTGTACCTACAAAGCTCCATTGCTCATGTTACCAATATATTAGGGACTTGCATAGATAAAAATTGTCAAATGGCTCACACCTGCAATCCTAGCTACTCAAGAGGCTGAGATCTGAGGGTTGTTTGTAATAACCTGGGGGGGGCGGGGCGGGGAACGGGAAGCCCCGCCCCACTGTGGAGCATAAAAGGGGTCCCACGTAGAGGGGACCAGAACCACTATCCCCAGACTACAGACAGTCCAAGCCTGGGCCTACAGAGAATGGAGGCTGGAGCAGCCTAGCTCTGAGCCGGAAGAGAGCCAAGTGGAAGCCCATGGAGAGCAGAGGCCTGAGGAGACCAGAGGCCCACGGGGAGGCACGTGGAAAGTGGAGTCCCTCAGAGAGGGGAGAAGCCTGTGGAGAATAAGAGGCCTGCAGAAAGGCCTGTGGACAAGAGAAGCCTGTGGAAAGGAAGAAAGGAAAGAAACTCGACCCCTGGAGGCTAGCTCTGGGGTAGCCCGGCAGTAGCAAGGCAGTTGCAAAGGGACTAATAAAACCCATTTGTCACCTTTAACAGTGCTCGGTGGATTTTCTCATTCCCCAGAATACAACAGGTTTGAAGCCAGCACAGGCAGGAAAGTCCATGAGACTCTTATCTCCATTTAAGTACTAGAAAATTGGAAGTGGAGCTGTTGCTCAAAGTGGTAGAGGGCTAGCCTTGAGTGAAAAGAGCTCAGGAACAGTGCCCAGAGCTTGAGTTCAAGCTCTATGACCAACAACAAAAACAAAAAGTATTGAATGACTGAAACATATATTCTCCAGTTTGTTTACATGATGTAATACATATAATTCAAAAAATGTATAAATACTGAAATAAATATACTTGATCTTCTATGTTATGTGCCATTTTTCCTATTGAAGTAAATTTTGGTGAAAATATTCTAATGAAATTTGAATGTTAGCTTAACCCTACTCAGGCATTAGTATGTTGGTTTTAATAAATACAGCCAAAACTGTCTCTTTTCTGTTCCCTAAATTCCCCAAGCTATGACCCATAACAACACATATATCCTTAACTGATATCAGAAAATTCCTAAGCAGACAGACTACAAACAAAATTAGTGGACCTGCTATTTCAAAACACTGTCAGGTCTTGACAAATTTACCAAATTGTAAAGATGAAATTAGAGCATCAGTCCTGTGGCAGAAGTGGGAGTAAATACAAGTAGGCCACCCGTTGCTAATTAACCACTGTTTCGTTCATTTACTGTTCTTGAATTTCCTGCCTAAGAAAAGGATTTGTCATTAAAGATTTGCTGCTGTATTTAATTAGTGTGATAGGAAAGCCTTAGAAGGAAGGTAAACGGGATTGCCTAATTACTTAAATTATACTAATTAGCCCCCTGTGCTAAAGACCTTTCCCCTTTGGCAAACCCAAGTCACATCCTCTCAAATTAGGAAGCTCCCAAATCCTGCTGGAAAGGAAAAACGTCTTGCCAAAACCTAACCCATTTCACAGTTATAGTCTCATCTTGACCTCCAGAGGGCGCTCCTTGCTAATTTTAATAGGCTTTGTCTCTACCGAAAAGAGCAGAGGTCTTCATGAAGACCATGAAGTTCCCTGGGTCACATTGATCCCCCAGGTCTCATTTCTCACACCGGGACTTTTTCTTTTGCACTGCTTTGTCTACAGTATGTCAAATCATCTCCAATTAATCTCCGTGTCAAACAGTTAAACTGCATGTGGTGGTTGGGATATACCTGTAATCTCAGCACTCAGGAGACTGAAGCAGGATGACCAAGGATTCAAGGCCAGTTCGGTCCACAGAGTTTCAGGCCAGCTTAGCTATAGAATGAGAACTCATCTCAAGAATTACAAACACAGGAAGTGGCACTGTGGCTCAAGCGCTCAGGGACGGCGGCCAGGCCCCAAGTTCAAGCCCCACAACATGTCCCCACACTCAAGCACACACAAAATACAAACACAGACACACAAAACTAAGAAAGAAGAAACGAGAGATGAGAGAAGGAAGAAGGGGGAAAAGAGGGGAGGATGGGAAAAGGGAGAAAGGAAGGCAGGAAGAGAGGGAAGAAGGAAGGAAGGATATAAGTAATTCTCAGTGGCCCTTCCAGCTATACCTAGAATCATGCCATCTTTGTGCTATTTTGTTTCTTGTCAACAAAACAGTGATTGGTGTTTGCTTCTACAGCAAAAATATTTACGCATTGGGTGTCCTATCTCTAGCTTCCTTTTCTTGGATTTTGAAAATTTTCTTTTTAAGGGCAGCTGTTTTATTACAAGAAAAAAAATTTAAGGTTACTAGTGAGGAATGTGCTAACTGATAAATTATACAGATAACCTATTGTCTACTGGTACAATACACAATACCTGCCCTTTATATATTACAGTTTCTAAAATGTCAAATCACTTTCAGTGGGTGATTTTAATTCTCCTTATTAAAAGTATGTCAAGTGAAGTAAGTCAGGCCCAAAGAGACAAAAGAGGCTTATAAACTTATACGTAAATATATTAGGTGACATAGAAGTGAATACAAATGTATTAACTGAAATATGGTACATTCAAGGAAGAAATCAAGTACTGTAACTCCTCAGAAAGATAAAGTCAAAGTTCAACAAAAGAAACACCAAGAAATAGGTACTTGAAAGTGATGAAAGGGGCTCTAGAGCAAAGGGATAGATGAAAGAAGGGAAGATGGAAAGAATGCGTGAGGAATTCAATGTATATCCTACAAAATTAAGAAAGGTGGGTAGGGAAGAGATGGGTGGGAATGTTAAAACAGATGCATTGCAGTCATAAATTGCTTTGTTAAATGGCAACCCTTTTCTACAACTACTTTAAGAAAATAAACAAATAAATAAAAATTTTAGAGAATGAATTTAATACCACTTTAAAAACATTTATCACAGATTTGCTTGCTAATTGAACCCCATTCTCTAATTCCATCACTACAGTTCCTACAAGACCAAGAATTCACATCTATGGAGAACTTTCTATGTGCTGGGCACTAAATGCACCTGAATTATATTATTCAGTCTTTACGATGACTCAGGGTACAGGACTTGTTAGCAAATGAGAAGCCTGAGGCTCAGAGCTGTTAAGTAACTTGTTGAACCTCACTCCACTTACAGTTTAGAATTCAAAGCCCTTATCTCTAAATCCATCTTGCCTTCTCCTGCTTAATCGATCTGTAAAGACTACCATAAAATATCTCTAATTCTAATTACTGCAAATGAGGGAAACCATGCAGCTCATGTTTCTTTGAGTCTGGCTTACTTCACTTAATATAATTTTTTTTCCAACTCTTTCCATTTCCTTACAAGTGGTACACTATCATTTTCTCTGATGAGTAAATAGAATTCCCTTGTGTATATATACTACATATTCTTGATCCATTCATCAACTGAGGGGCATCTGGGTTCATTGTATATCTTGGCTATGGTAAACAATGCTGAATGAACAGTGAACACTGGTTGTGCTGGCAGCTTTAGCATGACCTTGTTGTGGTCTACTAGATAAAGTACAATTGCTGGGTCATAAGGAAACTCTATGTTTTGTCTTTTGAGGAACCTCAATACTTCTTTCCAGAGTGGCTGAACAAGTTTGCATTCTTGCCAATAGTGTAGTAGAGTTCCCTGTTGGCCACATCCCCACCAGCATCTGCTATTGTTAGTTTTCTTGATAATGGCCATTCTAACTGGAGTGAGGTCTAATCTCAATGTTGTTTTGATTTGTATTTCTTTTATGGTTAGAATGTGCCTATAAGTCTACAAGTAAACACACTGGATGGTAAAAGACCAAAAAAAATATTCTGGGACATGATAAATTACACAGGTCTCTAGACATTCACATAGAGTGAGACTGAAGGAGAATATTCTTAGGATAGGTACACAAAGGCTCAATAGCTATGTGCAGCTGATCATATAAAATAGTGATTGTTGAAACGAGCTCCAAGAAATGGAAGCAAGAGGTTTGTTTCTTCTCTTTGTTGCTGATTTTGTTTTCATTTCCTTTTGTCTTGTTCGGTAGTTTATCTGTTGTTTGGAAGGCAAGAGGGGAGCAACAGAGTGGAACAAATGAAGAGTGGGACAAAAGGTGAACAAATGCAGCAGTGATATATGTTGAAAATGAACTATACAAATTGTGGGGAAAGGATGGGATGGAAACACTGGGAGAAATTGAGGGAAAGGGTGACACTGTTCAGAAAGAAATTCACTCATTATCCAACTTATGTAATTCTAACCCCTCCATACATCACCTTTACAATAACAATAAATAAATATCTAACTATAAATGCTTAACTATTTATTGTTCTTTCTCTCAAGGACAATATAGGAAATTAAAAGAAAGTATCACAGGGGGCAAAAGAGGAGTCATTACTTTCAATCTTCTCCATGACAAACCTAATTCAGCAGAAAAATCCTAAATCCTAGTGTCAGGACTCCTTGAAGAAGACAGTATTGAGAAATATGTATGTTGTCAGTTCTGGAACCAGATCGCCTAGATGGAATTTCCACTCCTCACTTACCAACCAAATTGCTTCTAACAAATTATTTAACCTCACTGGGCCTCTGTTTGAAATTGGATAATGATATATCCTTCACAGGTGAGGCTTGCATAAACACCACATGTGAAGTGCTTACAACATCTGGTAAGCACTTGGTAAATACATACTCTTCCTGGTTTTGGTTGAGGTCAAAGGTGAGAGAGAAGTTTGATCATGAGAATTACAGACTACGGGCACCCACTGGAAAGAAAAATGTCTGGGTACATCATCCAAGTTTAACCATGAAGACTTTTTAAAGATCGCATGTCCATACTCTAACTGGAATCTTAGTTGGTGTTGGTTTCTTCTGGGTCATATGACACCCATGGGTGCATAATGACATAGTTGATAGATAGGGAAGGAAGCTGGCTTCACTTATCAAGACAAACAAAAACTGCATCCAAGAGCACCATCCCATCCCTGCCCCCTTGCAGCAAAAGTAAAACGTCTACTTCCTTTTAAAAAGATACTTCATCAACCAACACCGTCCGTTCAGAAAAAAAGAAAATCTAGCACACCAGTCTTTCTTATTGGCCATTTCGTGAACTTCAGCATTTCATGGCAATATCCCAAACTTACCAGCCACTTTCTATTACCCCTTACCCTCTACAGCTTAGTCTGTACCTCAGGGGAAATCTTCGACTTTGGAAATCACGACTCCCATCTGCAGGTCAAGAGTCCCTCCTCGTAAACATTACATTTGACATGACACACCGCAAGTCCACCGCACACTGGGGCGCCGGCTTCTCAACCGCTACTTAGTTACTATAAATTTTCCTGTGTATTTAGAGCATCTGTCCATAAAGCAAGTGGCCAAAGGGATCACTTTTCTTTATACAAGCATACTCATCTTTAAGGGGGAGAGGATTCAATATACAGCTGTTAGCATTGCCTTTATAGTGAAAATAGTTCCTCATTATAAGAACAGGTGGGTCTCTCCCTGCAGGTAAAGTTTGATGAAGGATGGTAATTTGCTGTAATCACACACACACACACACACACACACACACACACACGTAAGCCAATGAATGCATCACCCTTTGTCTCATGCCTCTAGTTTCATTTCTAAATGTTCCTTCTCATATAGACAGGGATATGAATTTTTATCTCAGACAATGGCAGATTTCTCAGACCTGTCACTATTGCCGTGTTCGGCCTGATGATTCCTCCTTGTAGCAGAATGTTCCCTGCACTCTAGGGTGTTTGGAACTATCCCTGGTCTCTACCACTAGGCGTTGGTTGCAAACCCCTCCTCACTTCTCCCTCCATTATGAAAACCAAGATCTCCAGTTGCTGCAAAGTATTCCTCAACCGAGGCAAAATGTTCCCCTGTTCAGAACAGTTCATTAACTAGGATTATCCTGTAACTTTTAAATAATACTCTAGTGGCTCATGCTTGTCATCCTAGCTACTCAAGAGGCTAAGATCTGAGGATCACAGTTCAAAGTCAGCCCAAGCAGAAAAAGTCTGTGGGACTCTTACCTCTCATTAACCACCACAATGCCAGAAGTGGGGGTATGGCTCAAGTTGTAGAGCACCAGCCTTGAATGAAAAAGCTAAGGGATGGTGCTCAGGCGCTGAGTTCAAGCGTCAATACTGGCCCAGAAATAAATCAATAATTCATTCATCCATTAATCAAACATTGGATTCTAGTTTTGACTATTTGTATTAAATATTAAGGCTTCATCTTTCCCCCTAAGACTTTGTACTTTTCTTTTCTCTGCCAGTGCATAGAGGACCCTGACAGAAATAGCACAAAGCCTTTTCTAGGCCTTGTTGAGTGGTGAAAATTATAACTGGGGGGGGGGGTGTGATGATTCTGGTAAAGCATCCATGAGCTATGGATGTCACTGTCTTGCCCCTGTTCTGTCATTCAGTTCAGCTGCAGGCTTACCTATCTGGCTCTAGGGAAGTCATCCTTTAGAAAGCCTGCACCCAGTAAGGCCCACTGGAGTCTCCAGACAAAAGCAAACAGTTGCCTAACTATGGATGCTGCCATAGCTATTCACAGCAGATGCAATCCAACCCCAGGAAGCAGTGGCACTTGAACAATACTGCCTCTGTATGAACTGATGGCTGAGGAAGTTAAAAAAAAAAAACTTGTGTATTCAAAGTGCAGACATGTGTGGCATTGGGCTGGCCCCCGATCGATCAGACTGTGAAGTACTTGGGGTTACCTTGAGCCTCATCCTCTCAGTATCCAAGCACTCCCATGTCCAGCCTTTCTCCTGCCCCACTGCATCTTTGCTATGCTGGTCCTGGCTACCCCTGGGCTTCTGGGGTTTAAACCACCTTCCATCTATACTGACCTCCCCTAGATCCCATGTCTGCCTGATTTCACAAAGTAATCTGCTAAAATCTGCATCCACTTTTCTAAACCAGTAGACCAACAACAGGTTTTTGTCCGTAGAATATGTATTTCTTTAGCAAGCCAGGAGCTTTAATAAAGCTATTTGGTGAATCCATAAACACATGTAACTCCAGAAATGTGATCTAACAATAAAACCCAGATTCCCAGCCTCTCTTAAAGAATTTGCGTAGGACCAGATAGGCAGTGCAAGTCATCTGTAGCTGAGACACCCCATCCTGTCCCAACCAGGGCACTCTGGGTTCTCCAGAGCTTGTTTCCCCTGCTTTCTCTCCTGCGGCCTGCCTTGCTCTACCCCAGGGGCACTGAGTTTGTAACCATCTCATTTGGATCCCAGAGACTCGTTATTTCTGGAAAAACATAATCAGCAAGGATAATGGAGGGGGTCGCTGAATTTAAAAAGATAGCTAACTTTTAAATGCAGTTAGGGCACTTTTCACAGTTATTATTTCTTTCATAAGACAAGCATGAGTGCCTCTAATTCATCCTTGATCTAAAGTGCCCTAGTCAAACTCCAGGCACAGCTGGAAGCATTTTGAATGATGTATTTCCTACAATTCTCCTAAGAAGTATATGAAGTCAGTTCCATTTTTATATTCTTATTGGGAGACAAGGGATCCCGGGCACAGACTTACTAAGACACTTGTTCCAGTGGCCCATGGCCACATATTCCAGATGCAAAGAAACCCAGAGGTCCTGACTCTAAACTCCAAGTCAAACTTCCCTAAGCATCTAACTGCCCGGCCCATGAATGAAGTCCTCATCATGAGGCTGAGAGGCAATAACAATTATTACTCTCCCCATTTTACAGACACAGGAACTGAGGCTCATAGGAGAGAGAAAACTCTTGCCCGTGTGCTGGCTAGAAGAAACCAGTTTCCTGCAGAATGAGCCTGAAGCATTAGGCCTAGGATTTTAGACCCATGAACCAGTCAAAGTTACAATGCTTCTTTTCCTCAAGACCCCCCTCCCCCCCCCCCCACACACACACAAAAGAGGCAGACTTGGGGAGGGAGCTCCCAATCCCCACTTGGGATTGAGATTGAAGACAGAGCAAGTTTGTATTCATCAGACCAGGAAAATAGGTGGCCCAAGGGCAGTTGTTGGCCTCAGGGGCTGATGCAAACAACCTGTACCCTCTGGAGGTGAGATATGGAGGAACAAGTGAATAAAACAAGAGTAAAAAACTGGGACTACCAGAGGTGACTTCAACGGAAGTTTCTAAGTCACTCATCACTGGTGTAAGAAAGAACCAACACTAGAGGAACTCAGGAACTGAGCAGTATCTTTCTTGCTGTAGTTCCACTTGTCCAGCCTTAATGAGAGCATATGCAAATCTGAATTCTCTACTCTTCGCAATACTAAATGTGCTCTCTTATGCATAGACCTCTGGATTTCCCCACTGACAAATAGTCAGCCAAAATAATACACCAGTCTTTCTTGATTGGTTCCTTTTTTCTTTTTTCAGCACTGGGGGTAGAACCCAGGACCATGTGTAGGTTATGTAACTGCTCCTATCACAGCTCTACTTCCTCAGCCCCTGCCCTTCCTTTCCTCTAAATAGCTCTTCTCTGGTCTTCTTCCACATTTCTCTCAAACTCATCCTCTTATGTCCCAACCAAAACACAGTCACCCACCTGGATCACTGAGACTACGTCCCAACTCCTCCTTTTCTTCTTCCCTTCCCATCTTAACCCTTCTAGCATATTTTCTAAATATCAAAATAAATACTCCTTATAAAAAGAAACCAGATCACATTGTTCCAACATTCAAAACTCTCTCATCAATTTTAGAAGAAAGTCCATGCTCCTTATCATGCCTAAGATAATTTCTAAACAAAAAAAGTTTATTTTTAATACCATGCTTGAATCAGTTGGGGTTTCTAGGAAACAACTAACTTAAAGCAAAGTATTGAACCTCAAACTTAAATACCTAAAAATTCACATTCTAAGGATCTCTTAAATTTTCAAATGTTTAATAATTTTTAATTTTTAAATACTTCTTAAATTTTTGTCTTTTCAAGTGACAAGAATTCATTACCTTCTATATCACTACCTTATGACAAGCAGTCTTCATGTTGCAAAGGTGATTACTCAAAGTTAGTTTCTACTAAGTAAGCCAGGATTGGCGTATCTGGTTCAAAACTACAGACTAGTGGCTCAACAAATACTGAGAGAGTTGGATGCATGGGTATAAAACTATTAAAGAAAGAATAAGTCCATACTATTACAGAGAGAATATATTGGTGTAATCCAGATGGGGAATTTATATGGGAAAGAGGCAGGTGGGGAGAATAATTTGAAATGCTACAAAGATAACTTGTAAGCTCTGGGAGGAAGGCCACCCTCAGTGTTTGGTGTACATTCTCAAAAATTCTATTCCCTTCCAAGTCACACTTCCAAATAGAAAGATAGAGATTGAACAAGTATCGTTGGTTTAGTGCCAAGAGACTCCTCTAAGGGTCAAGTCAAGCCAGAGTCTTGGTTTGATACAGGCAAATGTTAACAAGAACCAAGTTTTGAGGTTCCACCTAAAACCAGTTTTGTCTAGTTCTGGAAGCAATGTTTCCAAATGCTAATGACTACATCTTGGAATGATGAAAAAGTATATTTTACTCTGTACTTTCCTTACACAAACTAAATAAGCTTGTGTCTCAATATCTATTTCCTTCTGTGATTTAGTCTTGGTGGCAAGGTCAATGTCTGCAGAGGCTGGGCAGGTCATGGACAATATGTCAAATAGGGATAGTGAGTCTCACAGGACACCTAAGAGCATGCCTTATCTAATGGCATTCAAATTCAAATATTATTTTTTTTAAAGAAAAACAAGTTGTGCCTGCCTAACAAAACAAAATAGTTTCAGCTGCCAACTTGTGACCTTTGGGCTTGGACCATCCCAGTTACCACATACCTCATTAAAGTACCACTGACCTTTTGTAGCTATGCGATGACCCAAGTGGAGGCCCAGGTGGAGGCCCGGCTAGTCTGTTCTCTTTTCATTCATGGTGAGGAGACAGCTGTAATGAGGAAGTGTTGGAGTCCTTGCCATGAAAGGGTGATGCTGCTCCACTAGACACCCACTTGTTGAACTGTTTACATTACAAAGCATTTGGCAGGAAGCTATGATCTCACCAATGTCATGAAAGAGGCTACAACCCTGAAAAAATAGAAGCAGCAGATAAGTACTTCCTAAATGCTAGTGCTTGCTTTCTGCTAAGTTCCTATTGAAATCCCAATAATTATAACATCTGGAAGAAAGAACTGCAAATTACCAACCCAAAGAATCCATCCCTTACCCATCTCTAAGCAAAGTAAGTCTACACCTAGGAATGCAGGCTGAAAAGCTGTAAGCTCATGTGGTTCATGACCCAAATTGTTCATCTTAAAATATATAGCATTTGTGTCTACTTACTGCCAAATGTTATTCAAATGGTTGACATCTGGTCTATTATAAAATCCGATGTAATTGGAATCCTGATTACACTATTGGATTCTCAGCTGTACCTTCCAGAGGGGATTCTTTAACAAATGCCTTCCTTTGCATTTCAGAAATTGGAAATTATTTGGATTCAGTTTTTTTTCCTAACTGTAGGATAAATATAGACCACACTTGACATTTTTTCTGGGCAATCATTTATTAGTTCATTTATTTAGTGGTATTTACTGAATAAACACTGTGTACCAGCCACCGCGACAGATCCCAGAATTAAAAGAATGAGTATGTAAAATACATGATACATACCCTCAAAAAGCTCCAGTAGAAAGAGTGAGTTGACATAGCCATTTGCCTCTCCAGCATACCCTCCCCACTTGGGCCTTCCAAGCAAGAGATATTCTGCTAGCAGAAGGTTAAGCTCATTCCCCTTGTTAGTGATGAAACAGGCGAAAATATTCACTAGTGAGCCCTGAGGAAAAGTTACTCTGAGCTCCTACCTGCTCCTCAGAGTTGTGTGTTTTCATGGATGACGCTGTTCTTATATGATGTGTCTGGAACTAATGCACCAAATTCGCCAGTAGCCACACGATGGAAACAACCCCAAGAGCCAGAGAGAAATTACAGAGCCAGAACAAATGGATTTAGATAACCAAACTTCTCTCTATGACCTGGCTTCTGCTTGTGGAAGCCAATGAATTTCTTCACCACTTGAAGCCGCTTCACTTGAGTTTCCTGTCTTTACAAACAATACCGTCTAATATAATGTATACCAAAAGGAATTCCCATCAGAAGCCACACAATTGCCACCAATTTTTTTTCCTCAAAGATGGTGGGGACATTCAGGTCATTTGGAACATCTCATGGCATCTTAGGTAAGAATTTGATTTCACTCAAAACTTTGTTCCTGTATCCTTGCAGTGACAATATCGCAGCTGCCCTCATCCCAACCTCATTTAACTTAAATCAAAACATGAGACATGTAACTTGGGCACATGAATGTTCATGGAGGTCTACTATTCTGGCATACAATTTTTAGTAAAAGTATCCTTAAAATTAAGATGTAGTTGCCCAATGCTGGTAGCTGATGCCTGTACTCCTACCTACTCAAGAGGTTGACATCTGAAGATTGTGATTTTTTTTTTTTTTTTTTTTTGGCCTGTCCTGGGCCTTGGACTCAGGGCCTAAGCACTGTCCCTGGCTTCTTCCCGCTCAAGGCTAGCACTCTGCCACTTGAGCCACAGCGCCGCTTCTGGCCGTTTTCTGTATATGTGGTACTGGGGAATCGAACCTAGGGCCTCGTGTATCCGAGGCAGGCACTCTTGCCACTAGGCTATATCCCCAGCCCCTGAAGATTGTGATTTGAAGCCAGCCCAGTCAGGAAAGTCTGTAAGACTCATCTCCAATTAACTAGCAAAAGAGAGAAGTGGGGGTAGGGCCCAAGTGGGAGAATACCATCCTTCAGTGGAAAAGCTACTGCACAGCACCTAGGTCCTGACTTCAAGCGTCAGTACACACACACGCACACATGCACACACACACACACACACACACACACAATCTTCTACTTGACTCTTTTCTACTTTTCCAAAGTGTGTCTTCATCTAGCAGCCACAGTAAGCATTTGCTTAAGCGAGTAATAAGATCATGTTACCACTTCAAGAAACCTTCTAAGAACTGCTTTTTTGAATGAGAGTAAGACACACCACAGTCTTACAGTGGCCTTCCAGGTATTGTGTGACCTAGCCCCTTATCCCAAGATATTCTCGCTACTCAGTTCTAGCCACTGCCTACCTCTGTGATTACAAAAGGAACTGGCACATACAAAGCTTAGGGAATCTGAGCTGACTGTTTCTTCTGCTTGAAAAACCATTTGTCCAGACACTCCCAACTGTAGCCCTCTGAGCCCCTCACCTTGCACTATGCTTTCTCTTAGATTCTTTTTAATACTGGTACTGTGATTTGAATTTAGGGCCTAAGCACTGCCCCTTAGCTTTCTTGCTTGAGGCTGGTGCTCTACCACATGAGCCATACCTTCACTTCCAGCTTTTTGGTGGTTAATTAGAGATAAGCGACTCCCTGGACTTTCCTGTCCAGGTTGACTTCAAGCCACCATCCTCACAGCTGAGCCTCCTGAGTAGCTAGGATTTCAGTTTGAAGCCACTGGTGCCCATCTCAAAGGTTTTTATCCCTTCTCACATTGATATGCTTTTCTTACATCTTTGTCTTTCACCTTCCACAGTAATAGAACAGCATGCTTTTGGACATTTTCTTATTTTGTTCACTAAAATGTCCCAAGTTTCTGTCTAGAGCATCATACCTGCCTTGTGATCAGGTGCCACACCTTGGCAGCTCCTCAGGTCCTCCCATCCTAGCTGATGCTAACTCCACCTGTCCAATGGCCCAAAACACTGAACGCATCCTTAACTTTTTATCTGCTGCTCCCATATCTAGTCTATGAGGAAGTCTTGTTGTCTCCACCTGCCAAAGAATTGCTCATCAGTTCAGGAGAAGGAAAGACTACGTGATCCTTGTGAAGCTAATGTATAACATGACTCAATCTCCCCACCTCTAATCCTTCTGCGCTACCCACACACCCACACCCCACCAACTGCATGCATATGTATTGAGAGTCTTGACAAATATTAATATCGCCTCTGCAATCATCTGACTCGATTCCCACTGTGTATAGAACTTACTCATTTCCTAAGTGCTAGGTCTAGGAACCAGAGACATTACAATTCTCATAGGTGCAGTTTAATTCTTTTTACTATGAAAGTTCAGGAGGTGTTCGTTGGTGGTAATGCTGATCAGGATTTCATAATTTTTCAAAGTCAGAACTCCAGAGTCCTTGAAATCTTATTTAAAAGATCCACCCAAGCCAGGCACCAGTGGCTCATGCCTATAACCCTGGCTACTTGGAAAGCTGAGTCTAGGGAGAAGCGGTTTGAAGACAGCCTTGGGGAAAAAAAAAAAAAAAACCATAAACCCCACTTACAAGATTCACTTCCAACCCATAGCTGGGTGAGATGCTGCACACCTGCCATTCCAGCTACATGGAGGGTAGAGACCAGGACAATAGCAGTGCTAAGCCTGCCCAGGGAGTAAAGTTCACGAGACTCCATCCCAACCGAGGAAGTGGGACAAGGTGGTGCATGTCTGTCATACTAGCTATGGTGGGAAGTAAATACGATTGTGAATGATTGTGCAGGATGTGAGACTGGATGTCAAAAATAACTTAGTGCAAACTGAGTGCTGGTGGCTCATATATACAATCCTAGCTAGGTTAGGATTGCAGGGAGCCAAAGGATCTGGGTTATAAACCAGCCTAACCGAAAGTCTGTGAGCCTCCATCTTCAGTTAAACCAGCATAGAGCTCAAGTAATAGAGTACGAGCCAAGAAAAAATTCAACAAGAGAATGGGGTCATGAGCTCAAGCCCTGATACCAGCCCAAATAAAAATTAATCAGTGCAGCTGGGAATATGGCCTAGTGGCGAGAGTGCTTGCCTCCTATACATGAAGCCCTGGGTTCAATTCCCCAGCACCACATATATAGAAAACGGCCAGAAGGGGCGCTGTGGCTCAAGTGGCAGAGTGCTAGCCTTGAGCAAAAAGAAGCCAGGGACAGTGCTCAGGCCCTGAGTCCAAGGCCCAGGACTGGCAAAAAAAAAAAAATTAATCAGTATAAAAAAGTGCAGGGGAGAGGAGGATGCTTAAGATGTGAATCTGTGATAGCGTGTCTGCCAGATAGTGTGATGCCTGAGTTCAAATACCAAAACACAAAATCAATCTGAGTCAAACACTTCATTGTGTGACTATCCTAGGAGTGCTTCTGTGTGTCAGAGATTAACAAAGCACATTTAAGTCTCAAGGCACACATAATCTGATAGAGAAAGCATCTACGGCAATCCAGTGTGATAAATGAAATAAAAATGTAGGGGTTTCAGGGGGACTGAGAGTTTGTTTTTGTGCCAATACTGGGATTGGAATTCAGTGCATTGAACTCTCACTTGGCTTTTTTATTCAAGGCTGGTGCCCTACCACTTGATCCACATCTCCCTTTTGGGCTTTTTGATGGTTAATTGGAGATAAGAGTCTCATAGCTTTTCCTGCTTGAACTGGATTTGATCCGTATATCTCAGCCTCCTGAGGAGCTAAGATGTGAGACACCAGCACTGGGCCTGGAATATTGAGTTTTTGATACAAAAGGAGAGTCAATCTGTAAGTCTGAGAAGGGAAAAAAGTCCAAACCCTTCAGGAAACAACACAGAAAAGACATTTCCAGCAGGGAGAACTGAACACAACGTTGTGGCTTGTTGTTAAGTATCTGTTCCTTGTAATAGATGTTGCTGCTTTGGGAGGTGGGTAGGAAATATTCAGTTCATGAACACATGGGCTGTGAAGGGACTTGGATGAAACCATTTCCAAAATCCCCTGAAAAATGTGGGTATCTGATGACTCAGAATCTAGAAAGAACTGTATTAACTTAATCAAGGTTTGACTCAGAGTACTTTTGGCAAGGCTTGCATGAACAATACTATTGTGTGTGTCAGATGCCAAAACTGAAATATTAATAGACAGTGCTAAGATTTAAATCTAGCCATAAACAAGTCTCCAAGATGAATGATAATTAGGAGGAAAAAATAATAATCTGCTTCTTTCTGGGAAACATTAGAACTGCGAACAGATACAATCTGTCCTTACATTTTCCTTGAAAGTAAAATCACCCCAAACTAGAGAACAAAAATGCTTGTTCCTATGCAACAGTACAGAATAATTCTATTTTAATCTTGTTGTACAAAATTTGCACTGCTTGTTATGGCAATATTTTTTCCAGAATCTGGAAGTTCATCTAGATATTGCTTTACCAATAGGCACATGTAAACACATTTATGTGTAAAAACTAAAAGTATATAATAATCTTCATCTTTCCTTCAGAACAGTGATAGTCAATAGGACTGGAAAGCCAGGAATGGGAGTGAACACTTGTAATCGCAGTGCTTGGGAGGTTGAGGCAAAAGGATCGTGAGTTTGAGGCTAGCCCAGGCTAGCCTTAAAACAAAACAAACAAAACTAGATTAGGGTGCTGACTCTGATTAGGGTGGTGGATTATGTATATATGTGTGCATGCGTATGTGTATATACATGTGTGTCTTGTTGTACGTGTGTTATACATGTGTGTGCACATGTGTATGTATTGCATGCATAGACATGAACAAGTTGGTATGTGTCTGGGTAGGTTGTGTGCTTCTGCTTGTGTACACGTGTGTATTGGGTACATGATGTGAGTATGTACATGTTTATGCCTGCATGTGTATGCATGTGTATATACATACAATTGTGTTTGTGTGCATGTGTGTTGTTCATGTATGGATGGGTGTATTTAGGCCTATGTACATGTGGTATGTTTACCTACATGCATGTGTATAGTTTTACATGCTTGTGAATGCATGTATGTGTATTGAGCCTGTGTCTATGTGTGTATATGTGCATGTTTCTATTTGTATGCCTGTGTATTTGTGTGCCTGTGTGTGCATGCCTGTCGGGGCCTCTGAGGACCCCTTCTCCTCACTTCTCAGGAGGAGATGCCCAAATGTTGGGGTCTCTAGGACCCCTTTCCCCCCTATCTCCCGGAGGAATGCCTGAACCTCGATTCTATGGAAGAAGCTCCGCCCTACCCCTCATACCAGCAGAAGGAGTAAGGTATGTCCTTACCGGACTACTCTAAGCTGAAGTGGGATGTCAAAATCCCTTCCTCAGCCCCCCATAATGTGTCAGGAACCGCAGGACAAAGATATCGGGGAGACGGTTGGATGGTTGAATGGGTCTCCAAGGATTTAATTGGGAGGGGGGTTTATATAGCAGGAATGGCGGGAATGGGAAGGACTTGGGCCATTGGGTAAGCCGGGCTGCCCATCAGGTGATGTCATGAAACTTCCTTTGTGGGCTGGACAACCTTATCATGGTGGCACGCACGTGTCCACCCCCCAGGGGCGGGGGGCTTCTTTTCCGGTTGAGGCTGGAAGGTGGGAGGGGCTCCCTCCCACACTGCCCCAGGGCTGGGGAGGGAAGGGCAGCATCTGGCTCTTGTCACCCATCCCCCATTAAGGCCAAACTAAATCCCCAACACATGCCTTGTGTATATAGTACTTGTGTGTATGTGTGCATATGTGTGTGGTTCATGTGCATATATATAGTACGTGTGTGTGCTTGTGTATATGTGTATATATGTAATTTGGTCATGTTATAGGACAAATTAGAAAGATAAATCGGACCAAAAGTATATTTGGCAAATTTTTCATTAATTTTATTGGAGAATAAATTTGCTACTGCATCAATAATTATCCTTTACTACCCAAAGGAACAAGATGGAGTCATAAATTAAAAACTGAGAGTGGGGTCTGGGAATGATGGCTCATGCTCGTAATCCCAGCTACTTGTGAGGTGTATTTAGGACCACCAAGGTTTGAGGTCAGCCTGAGGAAAAAGTTATTAAGACCCCATTTCACAGAACAGCTAGATGTGGCGATTCACATCTGAAATCCCAGCTATGCCAGAGGATCATGGTCCAAGGTTGGCCTAAGCAAAAGCTGGAAACCCTATCTGAAAAATAAAAAATTTAAAAAGGTGGAGATGTGGCTTAGCATGATAGAGTACTTTCCTAGAAACTTCCCAGACTGAGTTCAGAACTCCAGTATGGCCAAAAAATGAGAATTTTTAAAATTGAAAACAACTGAAGTGTATTTAATGAAAGAAATGAAAGTGAAAATGAAACAAATATATAATACTTAAGTTTCCACCAGTTTGGTTGTAGAAACCTAAAGAGGAGAGGCCGAGGGCTGTCAGCCAATGTCTTCTGAGGGTGCACAGTGTGTGGTTTTAGCTTCTTTGAGCTCATGTGTTTTGTTATTGTCCTGTAATAAAGATGGAATCTTTTTTTACATTAAGAGAAAAGCAGCTGATAGGAAATAAAATCACTGCAATTGCTGTAATTCACTTTGACATAAAGACACCCCTCTAAATACAGCCAGCTTCTCTTTAAGCATAGAAAGACGAATATTAACTGTAGAGCAAAGCAAAGAAAGTTCAAAACAAGTCCATTTTTAAAAGACAGAAATGTGTCCAGTCATTTATGCTGTTTGAGAAGTTTTTGCCTTTTTCAACCTTGTGGTGGTCATTAGAGACTCAGCCTAAATTACAGAATGCTTTTACAGAAATGCTTTTTTTTTTCTTCTTATAATGAGATTTTAAAAATAATTTGTAACTAGGACATTACATGCAAACAGCAGTTGACTTTAAGCTTTCCATAAGATGGTCAAAATGGTTTTATTTACACAATTATTTGCATTAGTAAAATCTACTTTCATAACAGGCACAAAAGATAACTCAATCCATCCTGTGTATGAACTTAGTAATTGCTTCTGATTCTCACCTGCAACAGACTCACCCTCCCTGGGGGAAGAAAGAGCTCCTGCCTGCCTAAATTGCAGCATTGGGTTTTTTTTCCCTTGCCTTTAGATTCAGGCTGACACTTCTCCTTGCGTCTCCAGTCTACTGGACTTTGGACAGAAACAGTAACATCGGTTCTTTCGGGTCTCCTCCTGCAGATCAATCTCATTACCCACGTGAGCCAATCCTTATGATAAATCTCTTCAGGTGTGTGTGTGTGTGTGTGTGTGTGTGTGTGTGTGTGTGTGTGTGTGTGTGTGTGTGTGTGTGTGTGTGGCCTACTGCTCCTATGTCTCTGGAGAGCCCTAGTATATGCTGGATTGAAGGAAATATGAGCTGGGTCGCTGAGAAGTCCTGGTTAAACTATTTTGCAGCTCATTGTGGCCTCTTCTGACAGTGCATCATGGTGGAGAAAAAGGTTAAGGCATTCATTCTTTCATATTACTAAAGATGTCTTTTAATGCTAGGTTCTCTTTTCTCTTATTTGTTTCGCATATTCTTAAGTGAATCACCAATTTGCCATCTCAAAAGCAGCCAGTGTTTACCCTGGTTCTTCCTATCTGTAGTACATGGACATATTTGGATTGTATAGAAAGGGTTGCTTGCAAATCAATGGGAAGAGGCTGGCTTATGATGTCTATCCTTCCAGCTATGGAAAACACCTGCAATGTTAAGATGAATGTTGACTGCATTCTTGTAGGTGCAAGCACCAGCCAAGCACCAGGTGGGGTCAATGTACCAGGCCTGGGAATTTTTCTTGCTCAATTCAATTGCAGTGGACAAAGGAATATTATAACAAAATCTGAGAATGTACAGTCACTCCTGAAATTGTAGTAGGGGAACATAGAGATATAATCAAAAGGAATTAATCTTATCACTCAGGAGGAAAACCAAAGTCATTAGAAAATAACTGGGAGCTTTTTTCTTTCTTTTTTTTTTTTTTTTTGCCAGTCCTGGGCCTTGGACTCAGGGCCTGAGCACTGTCCCTGGCTTCTTTCTGCTCAAGGCTAGCACTCTGCCACTTGAGCCACAGTGCCACTTCTGGACATTTTCTATATATGTGATGCTGAGGAATCGAACCCAGGGCTTCATGTATACGAGGAAAGCACTCTTGCCACTAGGTCATATTCCCAGCCCCGAGAGGGGAACTTTTGAACTTTCAGAAAATGGAACTATTTAGTGGTGATTTCTAAAGGAAATATATACAGATAGTAAGTAGCTAGGTCAGTGGTGGAAATTTGTGAAATTATAATACTTTTCAAT
Organism: Perognathus longimembris pacificus; assembly: GCF_023159225.1. Taxonomy (NCBI): domain Eukaryota; kingdom Metazoa; phylum Chordata; class Mammalia; order Rodentia; family Heteromyidae; genus Perognathus; species Perognathus longimembris. The sequence continues at coordinate 10,676,039 of NC_063164.1, forward strand.
ATACATAACCCCATTTTAGATACACAGTAGCTCCTTGATATAATAGAAGGGACCTATTTCACAAACAAGAAATGTAATTGGTTTGGTAATTTCACTAAATTTAGATTCTGAGACTCTAGATCAAGACACAAAACCATCTTTTACCAAGTTTCCCATATGTTCTGCTTTTCTAGGCTGATCTCATTGTGTTCATTACTTTCCATATAGTGGCAAGACAATTATAGTTGTGTTTCACCCAGTGTAAGTCAATTGTTATGTAATCCACAGGGTAGACATATCCGTCTCTTTATCCCTCTGGTATATGCTGTCAGCATGGGACTTTGGACTTTCATAGCCCATGGTGAGGGCCCATGGGAGTAAAAGTGGCTATGTTTCTTATAGACACCATCTTGGAACGTTTTAAGTGGCCACACAGAGCACTGTTGGAAGGCTTCTACCAAAGCTGGCAGGGGGAGGAGCATAGCTCAAGTGGTAAAGTACGTGCATATCAAACACAAGGCTATGAGTTGTTGTTGGTTTTTTTCTTAAGCTTGTGTTTTTAATCCAATGCTTAGCTGGTTCTGGGGGCTCACGCCTGTAATCCTAGCTATTCAGGAGGTTGAGATCTGAGGATCAGAGTTTGAAGACAGCTTGGGAAGGCAAGTGCATGAGGCTCTTATCTTCCAATTAACCCCCAGAAAACCAGAAGTGGAGCTGTGGCTCAAAGTGATAGAGTACTAGCCTTGAACAAAACTGCCAAGCGATAGGGCCCAGGCCTGGAGTTCAAGCCCCAAGTCGAACAAAAATGAGAACAAAAACAAAACAAAAAAATCCAAACCTTGCAAATAAAACCAAAGAAAGATATACTTATTTGCTGTGGAAAATGATTTGAATCTGTAGGTCCTCAAGTTTCCACACTTGGCTGCCTCTGACATTTGAGATAGTTCTGTGGTTCCTCATAGCATTTGAATGTGGAGCTTCAGGTGCAGGTGTTTACCAGAGGACTCTGGGCTTACTCCAAAGCTACAATGAATGTAGTGTAGGGCGATGACAATGGAATTGAACATTGTACCCTTCATCTAGGAGCTCTAAGTTCTCATTTCTCACTTTCTTGGAGATGGTGGTAGGGATTCTCTGAATGAGGAAGCAGCTGGGGCTCTCAGAGGGTTTTCTACCTGGATCTCTCCTTTCCTATCTTCTCTCTTGTTCCTTTTAACTCTTGTCCCTCCTAGGCCCCCTCCTAATATTTTTCTCTGGACTTTTCACCCCTCCCTAAAGAAATAGCCAAGTCAACTCCAAAACACTAGGCTCTTCACATCTGTGACAAAAACAATATGTAACATGGTTAAGATTTGCATACATGCCGGGCCCTGTGTGCTATGTTTAGGATTTTACTTTGTGCTCAAGAGAATTGTTTATTAGGCAGGAAGAAGCTGAAGTTACGTGTATAGATTGGCGTTCCTGGTGCCAAAAGGCTGTGGGCTACTAATCCAGACCTCTTGTCCCAGAAGCACAGCATTACCTCTTCTGTTGTCTCTGCCAGCCACCACTGTTTTCGACTAGGAAGAGAACAGAGCAAAATTCTAACAAAGGCTGTCTGAAGGATAAGGAAGGGAAAATACTGCAGGAAAAGAGATAGCAAAGAGGGGAGGGAACCACCAGCTCTTTTCTGTCTTCTCCTCCCCAATGCCTCCTTTGCAAAACCAGACACTAAAAGGGCTTTCATCCTTCTGAAATTTAGTCTAGAGGTTCAGCATAGAAATTCATATTCACATTCTTCCCACCAAAAAAACTTTGACTTTATTTCTTACAAATTAATATCCTAGTCTTAGGATGTAAATTAACCTTGGGGGAAAAAAAACCCACCATTATACTAGCTTTCCCAATATGCTCTGAGGAAGTATCCTATAATACAGAGACCCAAATCACTTTTGTGGACAGAGAACACAGAGGGAAGGAGGGTAGAAGAAAAGAGTCCAATGTTTCATCTCATACTTTAAATGTAGAAGGGATTTTTATTAAACTTGGATTGTGGGGCTGGAGACATGACTCGGGTTATAGGACCAACCAATGAGTGAACATGTCAAATACTAAGTTCGAGTCCTAGTCTCAGAAAAAATACTTTTATTATTTTCTTAAATGAAAAAAAAAAAAAAAAAGAGGACAAAGGCCCACAGAAAATGCGTGTCTCAACCCTGGCTCCACTCCGGTGTTCTGTAAGAGTCTGGTGAGGAAGCTGGCTAGAGGGCTGGGTGGGCCACCAGGTAAAGGCTTGTTAAGCCACCTGAGTCTGCTGTCCCCTGACAGTCATCCACAGTCATCCAGCAACAGTGGCTTACAAAAGTAAAAAAAAAAAAATCAACAAACAAGGCAAACAGACATTCATAACGTATTCAGGGCAGAAGCCTATTCAACAGTAATTGCTAAGCCAATTAACTAATTGAAATACCCACAAATTGTTCTTTAGTTATGGAGTAACATAAGGCAGTGTGTTAAGTACAAGCGATTGCTGACCCGAGAGGTACTTTTAGTTAAGAAGAGGGAAAAATTATGCTTTAATGCATCCATTTTTAAAGCGCTCTGCCATCTGTTTGGGTGCAAGACTATATAAAGGCCAGTAAACACCATTATCACTAATTATCTGTCACTAAAAATCTTTTTCAGCTTACCATTCACATTAAATTTGAAGAAAGTAACAGGCTTATTAAATCCTGGAGTAGGTTTTTGTTCTCCATGTAGTTTACAAAACACTTTGATACTGTAATATGGACTTTGAGACTGATAACACAGTATCCAAGCCTCTCTGCCTGGCCCTCAGACTTGACTGCCTGCATAATCTGGAATCAGTTAGTGTCTAGTTGGATGGCCAGCTTCCAGGCACACTCTCCTTAGGCAGACTGATTAGGGGGGGCCTAATGGGTAAGTTTAAGGGAGACTCTATCCCCGGCATGAAGACCAAAGGCAACTCTGTGTTGAATGTGGGTCCCGAAAGAAGTTCATATGTTTAATAGACATGTTTAATTAATATGTTTAATAGTGGATAAAACCCTCCCTTACCCTACATCATTCACAGAACTACCTGGAACAGTGTTGAGAGCATAGAAAAAGTGTGATAAGTGTTGTTTGTAGTTAAAATAAAATGACTGAGCTTCTTAGCATCAGTTTTATTTAGGTCATTTCTGATGACCTACAACACTTATGTTTAAAACATCAAAATACCAGAAAGCCTTTTTTTTTTGCCAGTCCTGGGGCTTGAACTCAGGGCCTGAGCATTGTTCCTGGCTTCCTTTTGCTCAGGCTAGCACTCTGCCACTTGAGCCACAGTTCCATTTCCAGCCTTTTCTGTGTATGTGGTGCTGAGGAATTGAACCCAGGGCTTCATGCATGCAAGGCGAGCACTCTACCGCTAAGCCATATTCCCAGCGCCAGAAAGCCTTTCTTACTACCTTACTAAGCAGACTCTTTTTCCAGTTGTCTTATTATCTATACTGTTTTATTTCATGTCTTGATTTCTCTATCAAGAAAATTCTTGTAAAATTCCTACTGTCAAATCAAATTCAACTGCTGATTCTGGATCCTAGGACTTGCCCAGAACCAAACACGTTGCCTTAAAAAAGAAAAGAGTTTTCTTTCTTGATATAGCCTCAGACATTAGAAGTACTTTGTCTAAATGTTTCAACTCATCATTAAATACCTCAATTATTGGGTATCTGGCCATATTTCCAGCATCGTAACAACATTATTTGTACATGACCTTGAGCTACAATAAATCCAGGTGATATAATGGCCCCTTGAACCTTAGTTTAATTCATCTAGAAAATGTACTGAATCTATATGGAATAACTGTATTCTGTACCTTTGTATTTGCTCATTCAGTAGTGTAGGTGGCCATGTTTTAATTATATGTTCCTATTCTACTCTCAGCTGGGTGAATCATTTTGGATGCAAAGCTGACCCAAACTGGACCAATTAGATTCTTCTCTGGGAATGTGGAATTAACCAAATCTACTCAATATAGAAAGCTAGGAAAAAGCTCATGAAGGTCTGTTCTTGACTCAACATCATGTCATGCTAAAGTTTTATACAAAACAAATTTAAGGAGGGGTAGAGGCCAAGAGTTAGCAAAGAAAGCTGGTTTGCAGGAGGGCAGTGAGCATTCTTGGAAAACCACGTACAGGAGAGAATAATGCAGCCATGGAAAGCAACTGAAGTCCCTGGCAACATCCCAGTTTGCAGCTCCACTTCCAGCTGTGTCTCATTTACATGAGAGCCCCAGAATCTAAAAATAAAGCTGCCTTTCAACTTGGCTTGAATCAAGTGGTGTTCTGTCTCTTGCATCCACTGAGGTTTGCCTTGAAACCATAACCTCTTCTTAGTTGAAAAGTCTTCCATGGTATTTTTCTCAATCGGTCCCAGCTGGGACCATCCTGGCTTTGCTAAGTGACTTGTCACAACCTGCCTGCTTTCCTGTTTCTCACTCTCTCCTCATCACTGCTCTAAGAGGCTTGGACCTAGAGTGAATTCTCAAGCTGGAGCAATTGCTTTCCCAGGCTCTATTGGACAATGTCTGTTATCACACCAGTTAGGAGAAGTGGCAGGTTCTGGGGACCCTAGAAATCACCCTAAACTGTATCCCAAAGAATTGCCCTACCAAAAACATCAATGTGGCGGTTGAAAAATCCTATTTTAGATTACAGAGCAAGTGACATTGGGCAAAGTACTTCACTTTATGCTTCAGAATCTCTCTCTAGAAAAATACAAATACATTTTCTATGAGGCTATCATAGGAAAAGGCATACAATGTCTTTGAAGCCCTCTGTACTCTTGCCATAGTTATATAAACACAAAGGAAAAAGAAAACAGAACTCATTATACCATTGTAGAACTATTCTTTCTTTTTCTTCTCTTATTTTTTGCTTCCTAAAAAGTTGTTATTGTAAAGATGATGTACAGATGGGTAACAGTTACATAAGTCAGGTAATGAGTATATTTCTTTCTGAACAGCTTCACCCCTTCCCTCACTTTCTCCCACATTTTCCTTCCCCCCACCCCAAGTTGCATAGTTCATTTTTAACATAGTGTTTAGTGAATAACACTGCTGCATTTATTCACTCTTTGTCCTACCATTTCTGTGTTTCCCCCCTTGCCCTCCCCCAAACAGATAAGCTTACATTCAACACAAAAGGTAAGAATGCAAAAACAGCAACAAAAGGAGAAACAAAACCAAAACCAAAATAACAAAAGCCCTTTTATTTCTATGCTTTGGACTTCCTTTGAATGGATATCATTTTATATGATGATATGCACATAGCTATTGAGACTTTGTGATCCTCTCCTAAGAATATTCTTTCATTACTTGATGTTTATTTTGGAGTTGAAAAATTATTGGAAGTGATGATTTACATGTTTATTAATCAAATGTTTCAGAATTCTGAAATCTTTAATCATATTTTCTTAGTTCTTTTCAAACACTTTTAACTAAAACATTTGTACTGTGATAAAATGCATGTAATAAAATTTGTCATCCTAGTGATTTCTATAGGCATATTCATATTATTGAACAAACCATCTGTTCTCTGTATCCAGAATTCTTTTCACTTTGCCAAACTGAAACTCAATACTCAGTAATCAGTGACTTTGTATTTCTTCTTACTAAGTCCCTTCAAGCACAATTCTACTTTCTGTCTCTATGAATGTGGTAAATGCCTTATATATAAGGCAACTCAGCCTCAGTCCTTTCACAACTGGCTTATTCATGGATGATCTCCAGGTGCACCTATGCTGCAGAATATTGGAATTTCCTCCCTTTTGCAGCTGAATAAGATTCCATTCTTGATATAAGCCACATTCTGTTTATCTATTTATTCTCCATGGACACCTGGGTTGATTCAATGACTTATCTGTTGGGAACAATAGTTCCATTGTGAACATGGGTGTAAAAGTATCTCTGCACAACTCTGCTTTCAATTTTTAGGATCTATCCTCAGAAATTAAACTGCTGGAACATATATAGTAATTCCATTTTTAATTTTTTAAAGAAATTGACATACTGTTTCCCACAGTAACTGTACCATTTTTACATTATAACCAGTAGTTAAGAAGGGCTGTGTGGTTTGTCCTATCATGCCCTACAACAATTGTGATTTTCAGACACGTCTTTTTACAGTAGCCTTACAGTAGCCACCTTAATGGGCATGTGAGTAGTTTCAAATTGCATCTCTCTTAAAGGTTAGTGACACTCCGCATCTTTATTGGCCATTTGTGTTTTTAAGGCTGTTAAGTCCTCTGCCCATTCTGGACTCAAGTTATTTGATTTTCGTTGATTATTTGGAATGCTCCTTGAGGTCTATGTCTTCTTCCAGGCTCCTCTCTGCCTCTCAGTCTGCTTCCTGGCCTACCATGAAGTATGCAGCACTGTTTCACCCTGTATTTCTCCCATGATGATTCTGTCTCACCTCAGACCCAAAGCAGTGGAGCCAACCAACCATAGACTAAAGCCTGAAAACATGATCCAAAACAAGTAGGAATTTCCTTCTTTTAACTTGTTTTTCTCAGATATTTATGACAGCAACAAAGGTCTCACTAACACATTGGCCATGCCTAGATAAACGACAGCCAGGAAATGTAGTCTTCTATTGTGCTCTGCCAGTCCTGGGGCTTGAACTCAGAGCCTTGGCACTGACCCTGAGCCTCTTCATGCTCAAGGCTAGCGCTCTACCACTTGAGCCACAGGGCCACTTTCAGCCTTTTCTGAATAATTTATTGGAGATAAGAGTCTCAGGGACTTTTTTTTCTTGGGCTGGCTTAGAACCACAATCCTCAGATCTCAGCCTCCTGAGTAGCTAGGATTAAAGGTGTGAGCCATCGGCACCAGGCAGAAATGTAGTGTTTGATAGCACAGTGGCTCCTTAGTGACTGCTGTACCCACGTGCTGAGCAGCATGGCAGCTACCAGCCTCACAGAACACAATTTGTCCAAGCTGCTGTTCTCTGAAGTGTGAAATGCACACCAGAATTGGAAGAGTTTAGTATAAAAATAAGAATTGAAATATCTCCTTGATAACTTGGATAATGATTACATGTCAGATGCCAATATTGTAGATATAGTACTCTAAACAAAATAGATTATTAATATTGATTTCATTAAAAAAATTTAACATGCCTAGTAGAGAAAATTAACAGCTTACATATCTCTATTGGATACATAGCTTACATTCTATCTCTATTGGAATAAACTTCTGTGAAAATCAGTGAAGGCCCGAGGCACATCTGGGCCACTCATAGAACCAGAAGAAGGAATTAGAAAGTTCTCTGGAATCAAGATGTGTTCTCTTGCATTTTTTTTCCATCTTTCTCACTCACTGGAGCTGCGTGGCTACTGGTCTCTGTCTTGCGATTTGCTGGTTTATGTAATTAGCTCTGTCTGTCTCTTTCATCTCCATCCTAATCAGCTGTGGTCAGGTGAGTAGGAGCATATGGCTTGTGGCCCATTCCCAGAAACAATGGGGACAGGTTCTCAAGAAGGAAACCTGGCCAGGTCAGACAAACCGAATAGCATGCTTGCTCAGTATGGAAACTGTGTAAACATTATGTGGGCTTGGCAGCTGTCAACATTCTCCAAGTTTTACAGTTAATAGAAGAACCTTGTTGAATACATGACAAATTTAGTCTGAGGGTATATTATTTAATTCATGTCATCACTAAAGAAAACATGTAACTAATCTTTATTTCCAGAACTTGTACTAGTGCCCAGAAATAGTCAACATCACTGACAAGCGTTGAATTTGCAACCATGTACCTGGGTTCAATGCAATTCATATAGCATCAGATTTAGCCCATTATACCAGGCTCATCAAATCACATGTATCAATTATACAAGAGTACAACATTGTAAATATGGAGTTCTCCTGTCAGTTTGGAGCATTTACATTTTAGTGGTTTTCTTTGTAGTTCAAAAAAATGTGTTCAAGTAGATGCTGCTAGACATATATAAATGTTCTAAACAGATTTCCAGATGTTTTATATTCTGAGGAGGCATTTATTTTCCCTATTATTGTGCAAAATCTATTGCATCATTAGGAGTTTATCAGAAATAGATTTTTAGGGTGGCATTGATCAAGATGCATTGTACTTTTAAACTGATTTGTTGAGCTGAAATCTTTACTTAAAGATAATCCAAAAATAAGTACAAATTTTTTAAAGAAATAGATAAACATTTTATTTTTCCCCAAGACTAAAATCCAACAGAAACCAAAATAAAAATAAAAACAAAAATGATGTAGCCCACATAGAATGGAGAAATGTGGGGAAATATAACCTATTTTATATCCAACAGAGGAACAAAGGGCAATCAGAGTCTGGACTAGAACCCTGGGTATCTGAGAGGGAAAGGATCTAAAAGATGATACAGAAAGATGAGACAGTAGTGGGAACAGATAGATTATCATCTGTCACACACACACACACACACACACACACACACACACACACACACACACACACACACACACACAGTAGAGATCAGATGTTCCTGAAGCTAAAAAATAGGCAACTCTACAGATCTTTGTAAAGTCATTGTACATCACTTTGGACCTCTCCAGTAGGCTATAATTCCCTACTAGTACTACTTAGTTAATGGTAGAACTTTACCTTAACCAAACATTAAGTAGCTTTATTAAAATTCATGAATGTTTGGTGAATTCCATAGTTACCCTAATGTTGATTCACAGGAGTCTGACATGAATGATACATAATGCTAGAAAGTTGAATTTAAGGAACTTTTCTCTTTTATAGTCCCAGTCCCATTATAGGAGAACAAAAAAAAAAAAAAAAAGAGTCTAATGCTGCCGTGTTACTGCCAACTTCAAATAAGATTTAATTAGTTTCTCTGACAGAGCAGTAAATCTTTAAATTAAAGAGTTCAGTAGTGCTTAGCCCCATAAATTCTCAAAGGAAATTTAAATAGGAGTAGGTCTTAAATACATCTTTCTTGGTGCTTCCCATGTGGCAGCCAATATGGCCCCTTGACAAATGTCAAACATAAATATACCTTGAAGCTAACAGAGTCCATTGCAGGCATTCAGTAAAACCACACTTCACAATGTGAAGGAACTAGAAGTCAGTCTCTGGACTATCAGAGAATGATGTAGACAAACTTTGAGTCAATGAAAAAATGCCATGTTCTTCTGTAACAGCTGCCAACTCTTGAAATGCCATGGCCTATGTTCTGCATGCATGGGTTGAATCTTTAATCCTTTATCAGTCCTGAGTGGTTGATGCTATTGTGACTCCTATTTTGCAAATGAGATAAGAAGCATAAAGATATATGAGTAACTTCCTAAGTGTTGGAGATTGTTGCAAAATGCTGAGGGTGTGCTACCTGTATTCCCTTGGCCACTTTCCATATGATGTACTCCCAGGCCTCACTTCCACTTGCCAGAGCCTGATGCTACCACCTTTGTGTTATGCAGGAAAACTAGTAAAGCCAAGAACAAAAGCAACACCTAGAATAAAATAGCAACACCTATGCAATCCCAGAGGCCTTCAACCAGGTGGAATTTAATAAACACTATCCCAGTTCTCTTACCCCTCAGGTAGGATCTCTCTGGCATTCAACATTCTTTGTCAAGGCATCCTAACTAGAATTAAACTTTAACTATTTCCAGCCATAACATACTTGAAAATTCATCAGTGACCAATTACTTTTCTTACTTCTTCACTCCTTAACAGTGATCCTACATTGTTTCACTCATATCCTTCTCTTAGTGTCTATTTCTAGGGGAATTTAAACCAAAGAATGCCCTAGCCAGGAATAGAATGCAGAACGTTCTTCCAAAGAGTTGATGCATATTTCAAAAACTGTCTCAAAAAATAAAAAGAGGAATAATCTTTGCCTCTCCATGAAATAAATCTGAACATCTTCTCAAGAACAGTAAAGAGTTTAAGCTTTTACTTCTTGGTGTCTAATTAGCCTGCCACAACTTTGATGAAGGCTATTAAAAGACACGAGATACTAGGTTAGAGATACAAGACTTTATCACACTCCTTAGCCAGAGTGTCAGCATTGACACTGCTACCCTAAAGCCCATTTCCTGTAAGACAATATGAACCAGTTCAGATTAATGGCCAAATACACAATGGTTTGTTACAGGATGGAAACCCAGGGGTTAGGGAAGCCAAGTCTATTACAATGACAAGCATGTCTGCTGCATGCTCCAGGGACAGAGACTATCTGTCTTTCAAGGATGTTAGACAAAAATCCTTGTAAACATAATCTGTAATAAAGACAATCACTCCAAGAAATGGAAACAAAAAGTTTTTTTCTTTGTTACTGTTTTTGTTTTCTTTATGTCTTGTTTGTTCATTTACCTATCTTTAGGAGGGCAAGGGGAAGCAAAGAAATGGAAAAACAAAGGACAAATAAATGCAGCACTGGTAGTCTCTAGAAACTATGTTGAAAATGAGCTGTACAACTTGTGGGTAAGGGAGGGAGGGAAAACTGGTAGACAGCAAGGAAAGGAAGGGGCAACACAGTTCAAAAAGAAATGTACTCATTATCTGACTTATGTAACTATAACCCCTCTGTACATCACCTCTATAACAATAAAAAAGCAGAACTGATAATCAAGTTTCAATGAAAAATGCTTTCCAATCCTCCTGTGTTTTGAAATCAAGAAAGACGTTCACTTTTATTACACAATAAAGTGATACGATATTTCTGATAGAAATACTGTGTGACAAAAACAAATCACAACATTAAAAATGTTTTATTGTTATTAGTTTTTTCTATTTTGCTTTTTGGTTTATAAAACATGTCAGCACATTTTGTGTTGCTGATTATAATAAACCTACAATCGGCTATCAGGTTAGTACTTCATAGTTAATGGGAAACTGTCACAGAAATATGTCCTTTTGTTTTTGACTGTTTCCCTGTTATGTTTTCTTTTTAAACTGGTTTTCACTGCTAGAAATAAGAAACAAGGAAAAGTGGCAGGTTTAGAATTGAACTGCAAAAAAAGAAAGTCTTGATAATTATCAAACACAGTATTTTCACTCAAGTAGTTGCAAGATATCTTTATTTCAGAATTTCATGGGCTAGGAGTTTGGCCTAGTGGGACATGAGTTTGGCCTAGTGGCAGAGCACTTACCTGGCATGCACGAAGACCTGGGTTGAATTCCTCAGTACCATATACACAGAAAAAGCCAGAAGTGGCACTGTGGCTCAAGTGGCAGATTGCTAGCCTTGGGCAATAAAGAAGCCAGGGACAGTGCTCAGGCCCTAAGTCCAAGCCCTAGGACTGACAGAGAGAGAGAGAGAGAGAGAGAGAGAGAGAGAGAGAGAGAGAGAGAGAGAGAGAGAGAACTTCATGCACTTTTTTTCTGATTGAGAAATGTGTATGATTTCAGTGTATTTGAAAACTTAAACTACTGTTTCACATTTGACACATTGTTTATAGAATAAGTGTGCTTCTGTTTATGGAGTATTTGATACCTGAATAAAGGCTATATATCAAATTATAGTTTAAATGCATTATGGTTATTTGCTACTTAAAGTAATCTTAATATGAGTCCTTTTGGTAACAAACAACTGCACTTAAACAGCATGATCAGTGGAAAATGCCTTAAACAAAGAGTAGTAACTCATTCTAAAGTTATTAGACTTTTCTGTCATTTGTATTAAGGAATGGGCAAATCAAATGGGAACATCTCTAAAGCTTCAATTCAAATTTTTCTTTCCCCAAATTCAGTAACTAACGACATTGGCGATAGATTCAGAAGGATATGGTCTCATCTCAGCTGTGCCTCTTGATATTACCTGCTCCTACTACAAATTATACCCATTTCCTAACTTGGAAAAGGATATATACCTTAAGTGATTTTTTGAGTATTAAGTTAGATAACATTTAAGTGAAATGTTCAGTTTCTGCGCACTACAGGCAATAATATGCAACCAGCATTGCTATTCATTCTACATTTTTTCATGCATCAATTGCATGAGTTATGAGCTTTTTTGTTATTTTGTTTTTGTGGGACCTTGTTTGTTTGTGAAGACAGGTTTTTGCTATTTAGCCCAGACTAGCCTCGAACCTGTGATATTACTCCCTTAGACTCCTAAGTGCTAGAATTATAGGCAAGTACCAAGATGTACAGCCCATGTTCTGAACTTTTCATATAAAGTCTGATGAGTGGTACTGTAAACCTTGCTTTCAAGTTTTTCCTAGTCTATTGTTGAAAATTCCAAACACACTCTAAAGTTGAAAGAACTGAGTAATGTACACCTATTGACTCACTTCCTAGATTCTGAAATTGACACTTGGTACAGATAGTAGTACAGTAAAATGTCCATTTCAGAATCTAAATGTAGTAAACAATCCTCCCTTTGATGGTGACATTTAGATTTAGTTGAAAACACCAGAGTATTTTAAAGACGTCAGCCTGTGTCTTGTGTAATAGATTTCCACTATTTGTGTGTTCCTTTATCCCCTATTAGTTAAACTTTAACATATAATAAAGTTATATATTTACTCTTACATTTTTGAAGTGATTTGTATATTTTACATTAAAGCTGAATTCTAGCAGAATGCACTGGAATGCATTTAAAACTCTAGTGTTGAATGACTATCTCATTTATAGGCTGAATTACATCAACCCAATCTGTAGCAGATCAATATCTGTAAAGTAATAAAATGTGATAAAAAGAAATTCCAGTCATTTAAAAAAATAATCATGTAAGCACAGACAGACATTAGGCTATATCTCAATTTTCTGGTGAATTGAGAAAATTTATTTTGCTCCCAAACTTGAAACTTCTGAGTGCTGGTGGCTCAAGCCTGTAATCCTAGCTACTCAGGAGGCTGAGATCAGAGGACTGCAGTTTGAAGCCAGCCTGAGCAGGAAAGTCCATAAGACTAGTAACCACCAGGAAACTGGAAGCCCAGCTGTGACTCAAAGTAATAAATCACGTGCCAATCATGTGCCTTGAGCACAAAAGCTCAGAGATAGCAGCCTAGGATCTGAGATGAAGCCCCATGCCACACAGAGTACCAAACAAATACAAGTTGATACTTTTGTTCCATGTCTAACATAGTAAAGACACTCAACAAAACTAAGTATTTGTTAATTTATATTTTAAAGTACCCAGAGGTGATCTTTACATGTAATATAGTTAGAAATACAGTTAGAAATAGCAAAGTTTCAGGTGGCATGAAAATCGACGGACTCTACAACCCCCTTCCCACTCTAAATCAATCTTACAAGCCTGTTTACTTTATTGACTTGTGGGTTTGGTTTGGTTTGCTTGTTACATTCCCAATTTCATGTCATTTATCTTACCAGAGCATGGCAAACTGAACCTGGTTCTTAAGTTCTGGTCAGTGGAAGGTTTTCTGTGTACAGTACTAAAGTACTGTGTAAAATACTAGAGTATAAAGTACTAGAGTACTAAAGACACAATGTAAATTTTACCAAAACAAGAAGGTCAAGAGATTGGTGTAGGGCAGGAGGGTGGTGGTTCACAGCTGTAATCCTAGTTACTCAGGAGATGGAGATCTCAGAACCATCATTGGAAGTTAGCCTGGACAACAAACACTGCAAGACTCTTATCTCCAATTAACAAGCAAAAAGCCAGAAACGGACCTGTGGGTCAAGTGATAAAACACCAACCTTAAACAAAAAAGCTCAGGAACAGAGCCTGAGAGTTCCAGCCCCAGTACTGGCATGAAAAGAAAGAGCTTGGTGTAAGCCATGTGTACTTTCTGCCTGAGCTCTATCTTAGTTATATGATCTGGGGTAAGCTCCTTTATTTTGCTAAGCTATGGGTGTTATTGTGTTTTTAGCTCATCACTCAAAATTGCAACAAGGTAGTTTGTTGGGTCTTAGGACTATGTTTTCCATGGGTTGTTCATTCACTTAGTTACTTGTAGGCTCAAATGCTCAAAATGATACCAACAATTGTTTGTGGTGTGCTCATATGCATGTACCAATACTAGGACTTTGACTCAGGGTTTGGGAACTGTATTTTAGCTTTTTAAACTCAAGGTTGACACTCTACCACTTAAGACACAGCTTCACTTGCAGTTGTTTCGTAATTAATTAGAGGTAAGATTCTCATAGACTTTTCTGCCCAGGCTGGCTTTGAACCATGCTCTTCAGATCTCAGCCTTCTGAGTGCCTAGATTTATAGGCATGAGCCATTCACAGCCGGGCTCATCAAAGATAAAAAATGTTTTGATCCCAAGCTTTTAAAGGTTTTATTCTATTATTTTGTGCAATTGAATTCAAGTATCTCAAATAAACGATTCAACAGAAAAAAAATGATGGGAGTTGTAGTACAAACTCTAGAGTTGGGCAAAACTACAAATAGGTAAAATGGTTTGAATCTCTCTCTTGTGGTGTACTTATTGGAGATACTTCACCTCTGTCAGATATGACAAGTTAATTAATGTCTCTGAGATGACTTTCTTAACTGTAGAAATGAAGATAACAATGAATCAGGAGCAGACATTTTCTAAGTGCTTATTATTTGCAAGGTGCCCGGCTAAGAGCATATAATGTACCTTAGCTCATTTTATTCTTACAACTACCTCCAAAGGCAGGCACTGTTATTATCCTTTTTTATACAAGCCTACCCAGGGTCATTCAGCTAATTAGTACAGAGTTTAAGGCTGAACTCAGTGTTCTTCCTCACATTGCTAGTAGTACTCAATCCTATGGCACTCTGGGAGGAAGAAATGAGCAAAGCAAAAGTAAAACAGGCGTGTAACTGGTGTTCCTTTCACAGTATGCTTTCCCTATGCAAAAGTGCACCCTAATAAAAAGTCCAGACACTGTACTTTACATGCTATCTTACTTTTAGGAAGTTTGTAGATGTCTCCTTCTACTCTCCCCCTGCCCCAGAACTATGTTAAGAAGGGGTCTGACCTGAAGTGGTAGCTTCTATTTCCAAAATGAGTCCCCCAGTTACACCAACTCTTCATAGATTTGGAGACATGTACAATTTTGCTACCAAAGAGTAAAGATGTAATGATGAGTTTGATTGGTTTCACAATCATGGACAGACACTTTTTTTCACTACTCAGGTATAAACCTTTTTGAGCTGGCCAACCTGACACAGAGTTCTCACACAGCTGCTCACTCACTCCCATAGAAGGGTTATAAAATGAACCAATAGGACACTTCCGCCTTGTGAGATATCTTGATGAATTTTCTTTAAGACAAACCAACCTCTTATCAATGAATAGGAAGTGGACTGAGGATCAGAATCCCAAACTCCCACTCAGGAGCCAAGTTAGAGAAAAAGATGTGCTTAGAGGGCCAAGCAAGTTGCTCTCCTGGGCGTCTTGTATTTGTAATTCATTCCCCATGCACTGGGTCAGTCTCTTGGTCATTTACATCACTTTTTCATGTGTTTCATAGGCAGATATATCTATCTTAATGGATATCTGGACTAAATAATTTCTTTTTGTTTTTTTTTTTTTTTTGGCCAGTCCTGGGGCTTGGACTCAGGGCCTGAGCACTGTCCCTGGCTTCTTTTTGTTCAAGGCTGGCAATCTGCCACTTGAGCCACAGTGCCGCTTCTGGCCGTTTTCTGTATATGTGGTGCTGAGGAATTGAACCCAGGGCCTCATGTATACAAGGCAAGCACTCTTGCCACTAGACCATATGCCCAGCCCCGACTAAATAATTTTTAAGCTTGGGTGTTTTTACTTTATTTCCTTTTTAAAGGAAAACAGCTCCTTATGGGGGCTTAATATGAGGGGGTTGGTTGTACCATCCATCCATTTTCATGCCATCTGTAGCTTCTCTATTTCTACCTATATTACTATGATTTTTACTCGTGAAGACCAGCGGGATGTACTTGCAGACATAAATTAATATTGTGGTTGGAATGTGAATGTCCTTTCTAGGCTCATGTGTTGAGCACCTGATCTCCAACTGGTGGTGATATTCTAGGAGGTTCTAGAAACTTTAGGAGGCCATGACTAGTTGGAGAAAGTAGGTTACTGGTGGCATGCCTTTGTTATACCTGATTCCTCTCTCAGCTTCCTGTCCACCGGGTGGTAAACAAACTCCCACTCCACATCCTCCCTCCACCATGATGTTCTTCTGCTCAGAGTCAGCTATCAGTGACCATGGACTAAAGCCTCTCAGACCACGAGCTTAAGTAAATAATTCTTCCCTTTCAGTCATTCATGTGAAGTACTTTGTCATCATGCTGCAAAAGAAATTAAATAGCAAGGAAATATTCATTATTATTGAGTATATCCTTCTTCTGTTGGGAGGAAGAAACTAACATTCCAAGTTTCAGAGCACAGAAAGGCACCAGAAAAGGGTGATTGTAGGTGCACCAGAAAAGCCTGATTGTAGGTGCATTTACTTTTTTTATTTGTAATTATTAAGGCTAGCATGTTGGTAATTAATGTAATAATCTTCTGTCCACAGCATTTACCTTTGTAAACAGCTTAGAAAGAGCCCACTGCTTCATCGTAGGGCAGAAGTACATAGAGCAGTTGACTATACTACTAAGAGAGACCACAGAGAGAACTCCAGGCCACATCTCATAGCTTACAATCTAACTAACTTCATTAAACATAAGGATAGTTAGGCTCTTCCTAGAGAAGACAATTTAGTAGTGTTAAGAGGCCTCATTGTCACCAGATCAAAGAAGAGTATATAGGTAGCTACTTTGTTTTCATTTTCCTATGGCTACTCTAGTCTAAGGGGGTACATGAAAAAAGATAACAGGGAATAAAGTTTCTCAAAGGAACCCTTAACTTTATTTCTGAAATGAGTGTTCAAGTGTCTGTGTAAACATGTGTGCCCATGGTGTCATTTCCTGACTAGCTTCTCCTTTCTATGCATTCCTAGGTGAGATGTACTTTTTCTTCTTGGTCTTACCATCTGTGGTGAGAAAAGATTTATCTTTTCAGAAAGACTTACCTTTCACTGATGTTTAGGGACTAAAAATTATTCCCTTTCAATAAGCAGATGCACACACACACACACACACACACACACACACACACCCCTTTATACTCCCACAACTTAGTTGTCTCCAGGACAAATCTCTCTGAACATAGATAACTATGCTTCACATTAAGAGATGATAGGTCTGACTGCCAGGTCTATTCTTCCCCAATGACTATTATTAGCCATACCTATAACTACTTGCCACTGAATGAGATAAATTAGGCCTGTATTCTTGGCCAATGACCCATGACAGTGTCCTCAAGGAGTGCCTCTAGGGTCAGTTTCCTAGATCATAAAGTAGACCCTATTTCTGGTCTGGACAATGTTGAGTCTATAAGGGATAACTATAGTGACTATAGCCACTATGCAATTACCTTAAGGAGGAGGAGATCAAGAAAACCGTTACAGAGTTGGACCAGAGCCTAGAAGCAGGAGGCCTGAATCCTTTCCTAACTCTGGACTTCTTGTTACATGAGACAATAGACCTGAATATTGCTTATACCAGTTGTAGTTTGGCTTTCTGTTACCTGCAGTGGAAGGCAATGTACCTGATTTAGATACATTGTATTTTTCACCCACAGCCTTAATAGCTTACCATTTATCTACAATAGTTCATCTACTATAGTGCTTTGTTATTGCAATGCAATATTTGCTAATTATTCTATCAGTTTAAATTTTTTCAGGTATTGATACAGAGTTTGCTAGCCTACTAAAAAAGAACAATATTGATTGTATTTAATTAATTTTTAATCCTCTATGGCTATGGTGACTCATTACCACATAGTACTGAATAGTGTACTATTAAGTAGTAGCCGTACAAGCTTATCCAAAACAACTGGAAGATAGTTTTGATCAAACTGGAACCACATGGATCATTCTGTTACTTCCAAAATTCTAAACATAATTATGGGAGAATTGCCTTCTTCACAGGATGAAAGTGCTTCAGATAATTTAGTGGCATTCTCTCTAGCAATTTCATATGGAATTAGCCATGTAGTTAAAATTAGTGTGAAACTTGTTATTTTTCTATTGTTGTAATGAGGTAAGGTCTGGCTTTACTGGTTTGTTTTACAAGACAAAAATGTCATCAACACAGTGGAAAGCAATGTAAGAGCAGAAATAGGGTTCTGATTCAGATGTAATGAAGGTACCCAAATATAAGAACAACAATGATACTATGAAGAGTCAGTGTATACTGATCTGTGTGTTTATTCTTTAAAGGTGGATGTTTTGTCATCTGTACGACCATGATAGGATCCAGACATCAGGTGTGTGTGTGTGTGTGTGTGTGTGTGTGTGTGTGTGTGTGTGCTGGTCCTCAGTTTGGAACTCATGGCCTGGGCACTGCCCATGAGCACTTTTTGGTCAAGTCTAGCGCTCTACCACTTGAGCTGCAACTCCATTTCCAGCCATTTTTTGATTATTATATGGAAATAAGTGTCTGACAGACTTGCTTGCCTGGGCTAGCTTTGAACCACTATCCTCAACTCTCAGCCTCCTGAGTAGTTAGGATTATAGGCATGAGCCCCTGGCACCTGGCATGACTTTGAACTTAAGTAAATTTAAGTTAAATTGTAGATTCTAGCAATTTGTATTCCTTTTGTCCTTTTAAAGATAATTATTCTCTCCATGAGGACTGCCTTTACCTTACTTAGATTTTTTTACTTAGGTATTTTTTATGAAAAAAAAAAGCTTACTGAAGAAGTTTAAAGATGATGCTATTTTATTAACATTTGTTGATGCCTATTATTATAATTTAGGTATTTACTAAATGTCCCTAAAAACCTGTATTATTTACTTGTGTGGCTTTTTAGGTATTTCATCTCAAACTCAAAGTTTACTTACTTCACATAGAGAGAGCTAAAGACTTACAAATTTCTATATAAACTGTACTTGTCACAAATGAAATGATATGCATACATGTCTGTCCCTTGGGAGTTTCTTGATACAGTTACTGCTATAACACTACCAATAAAAAATTCATTTCCTCAAAATATAACTACATGGATGTAATGCCTATAATTGTTGAGAATTTATATTCTATATTCTGTTATTTGGTCAGGTCTATATTTTTATTTTCAAAGTATTAATTTTCTGGGTAAATGTGGAATAAACAGAACATTGTCCAAGTCAACTAGGAAGTTTCTATAGCTGTCAGTGAGATGATTTTATTTTACATGACAGTGTGATGAAAAACAGAGGGGCTTTGTGATATGATCAGACACTGAAGATTTTTCTCTGGTCCTAGATGTAACTTGTCTCATATACTGATATATCTCATATGCTCCTTGTCTCAATGATGCAAGGAAAATAATGACAAATCAGAAAAAGTCCAGAGAAAAGGCCCAGAGTTGCCTGTAGTTGGATTGTCAATGTTCTACTCAATTTCCTCCCCCTACCCCAATAACCTATCATCTCATAATGCACATTCGCATGCTGCCCTTCACATGTACAAAGCCACAACTCATGGCTATAACACTTACCAGTTACCTAGTGAGGACAAGGAGGAAAATAGAACATCCAGCCCTTTTATTCAAAAAGCCACTAATATCTCTATATCTTCATTTTCTAACCTGAAAAACATTAATCTTTCCTTAACACAGTCTTGGTCTATTCAAAACTATTGAACAATCTTTAATTAAATTGATAGGCCTGGAGCTGATTTAATAACCGATACCTTTACAATCAAATCCTCAGGTCTGTAAGAACAATTTCAGTGACTTGCTATCCTGGATACCTAGGAACTCACAGCAAAGAAGAGGCCATATTCCCTTTAATTCACCACCTCATGATGCTTTTTTTTCACAATGGGATGTAGAAAAGAGGTAGGTTGACTGAACTGCCTGTCAGCTTGTGTGAGCTCATAAGGATAAATGGAATGGGGCCTCTGTTTTCCTGCGGCAGGCCACTGTCAGCAGGAGTAGAAATCCCAACTGTCAGACACGTGAGATCTAGTGAGTTCCTATGCCACTGCAGCTTCCTCGGCTGGGTCAGGTGGCAGTTAACAGAAAACTGACTATTAGGAGAGTTCATTTTCAATTTGCAAGTTATGGAATATCATTTGGCACAGAACAGTGTTGCATATATAGGCATACACACACATTTTGAGGATGCTGCCTCCCTCTGATTTCTGGTCTGAAGTATATAGGAAATAATTGCTAAATCCATCTTGGTTGGGTCTGTGGGTTCCAAATTTTGTGATGTGAAAAAGGACCACATATTCTGTGATGGCAGGTCTCAATTATTCAACCTAGTGAGTAATGTTTCTCATATGTACTGTAGTCATTCAATAAATATTTATTGAATAGATGAGTGGGTAAATAAGCACACAGTAAATTTCTTAATGACAAAAATTGTTATTGAAGGATTTTTCTAGTTCTTAATGTTTAAAAGCCTAAGGAAAGTAGCAATTGATAATGATTCTTTTCAAGGTAGTGAAATTTTGCATAAGTAACACGAAGCATATGGAAATGTAGGATCCCAAGAATGGTGATTGAAGTAGAGTGGGGTTCGCTACGATGAAACGGGTCCCCCCCCCCGCCCCCAAGGGAGGGGATTCCTGGTTCCCCCAAGAGTCCACCACACAGTCTCCAGCTATAAGATGACAAAGAGATGGATTTACTGGGGAAGTAAAAAGTGAACAAAAAGTGAACCAACCAGCCTTGGTCACAGCCCAGACTCGGGAGCCGAAACTGTCGACCACGTGTGCTGGATCAGGGCCCAGACTCGGGAGCTGGGATCGCCCGTACGTGTGCAGCCCAGACTCGGGAGCTGGCACCGCGTGCCCGTGTGGCCTTCCAGCCTGGTTATAAGGCAAACATCACAGTCAAACTTGCCACACGCAGGTGGCCAATGAGGATACAGCACTTACAGAGCATGCTAGGCCACACACAGGTGGCCAATAGAGTTACGGTCTGTCTCAAAGTATCTATTTGAACCAACCTATCACTCTAGTTAGAATTGGCACATGGATTTGGCGGGGCTCACATGATGCAGGTGAATATGCCTACTGATAGGAGGGCACGGGTTTAACCTTGAACGTTCCTTGAACTTTGCATGCTTCAGGTGGTCAAGCAGTTTACACAATCTTATCACAGCAAAGGGAACTTCCCTGGATAGGGTGGGGAGATCTTAGTGAAGATGGAGTTGGCTTCTGCTCTAATCTCAGCTGGAGTCAACCTGAAGTTCCTCCACAGTTAATGATGGCCCTGGCCAGATCTGACCTCCCTATTACAGTGATACTATTGGTTTCCAATGAAATAGAAATAAACCTTGATAAAGCATATTTCTAAAAGCTTGCCAGTGGTGTTTTCTTAGGTTTATGGTGCTAAGAAAAAAGTTAGTGCAGTCTATTGTTTATCATAAGACTAAATTCATCAACTTAAAGAAACATTTATTATTAAAAAGTAACATTTCCCCATTTCTGAGATTATTCTTTTTATTTCATAAAACAATAGGGATAGTCATTGATGTTTGTCCTGTTTAATTCACTTTCTGGCCAGAATAGTCAACGCTTTTTGACTTCCAGCTTACTGAAAACTATTTCTTTGGTTTTTTTTTTGAAATCCAAGCTGGAGGCTGGCTTTAAGATATGATCTATATATGAAGATGATATATCTATTTCTTTTAGAAACTTACTTGTTGAACAAAGGTAGACAACAAAACTTGGGCCTTAATGCTCATAATGCTAGCCAAACAGTAGTGTGTGGCTGCTCTGTACAGGCATTGCTCTTTGAGCTTTCAAAATGTATTTTCACGGGCTGGGAATATGGCCTAGTGGCAAGAGCCCTCGCCTCTCATATACATGAAACCCTGGGTTCAATTCCCCAGCACCACATATATAGAAACTGGCCAGAAGTGGCGCTGTGGCTCAGGTGGCAGAGTGCTAGCCTTGAGCAAGAAGAAGCCAGGGACAGTGCTCAGGCCCTGAGTCCAAGGCCCCAGGACTGGCAAAAAACAATCAAAATGCATTTTACACATTTGAATTTCCTGCGTATAGGGGTGGTATTCTTATTGCCTCCATTTTACTGACACGAACGTCTAGGCATAGTCATGTCTTTGCCCTAAAAAAACAGCACAGCTGGCAAAGTGGTGCAGCTCAGAGTCAACCACTTGCACTGAACCCATAGCCCTTAGAACACATATTCTCACATGACAACAAAACTGAGCCCTGTAACAGGGCAACCAATAATAAAAAAAAGCCACTGTCATTATATCTTCATGGTCATGGACATGGATACTGAACTAGCATACAGATTATACATTCCTAATCAAGGCTTGTATTATCTTAAATTCAAGTCAGAGCCTCTCCCATTTTACCTTATTGACTCATTCTCAGTGGCCTATTTTTAGCTTTAGTATCTCCACAGACATTGCTTTAAGTAACATTCTCCTTAAGCTTTTGTTTTAATTAGATAAAAAAATCAAAGTGTGAGGATGTATTTTCTTAAAACAATAGGAATGCTTCATAAATTTGCATCTCACCTTTGTGCAGGGGGCCATGCTAATATTTATGTTCTAGTTTTAGTACAGGCACTGCTGAATGGAGCACCATTAAATTTTCGATGGCGCCATACCAACCAAGCACACCACAAACTTAATGTCAGAAATTAATCCAGGGGAAATCCAATCTTAGCAAAATGAAGTGTATTTCAATTTATTTTATTCAAGGTTTTATTTTTGTTTTGGTGCTGGTCTTGAGGCTTGAACTCCGGGCTTGGGCAATGTTCCTGAGCTGCTTTTGCTCAAGGCGAGTGCTCTACCACTTTCACCACAGCTCCATTATCAGCTTAAAAATATCTTTTTTTTTTTTGTAGTTGGAGAATTTCTTGCCTGGGGTAGAAGGTTTAAGTTTAAACCCTAGCCTTCAAATGTAGACATCCACCCCAACAGTAGCTTATAAAAGATGGGAGGATCAACAACTTTAGGTAGGAACTCACACATTTCCACTTCAGAGTTGGAAACGTTAAGTACAACAGCAATTGATCAGGCAGGCAAACCAGGAAGTACGGTTCATAAAAAAAACGAAAAAGCAAAACTAAGTCAAGCAAGACTTTTTTTTTTCTTGACGAAAACCTGACAAGCCCTCTCCCAAACAGCACCAAAATTCTTCCAACTACAGAACAAATCGAGTCAGCTAATCTGCAGTGCTCTTTGATAATGGTAAAAAAAAAAAAAATTTCGGCAAATTAAAGATAGGTTTGTGATTCCATTTAACATTAGCAAATACTGGAGTTGCCGAATGACTATGTTTCAAAGAAAACAAAACGCAGGTTTGTATTTAAAAAAAAAACAACAAAACTCTGGTAATCCCTGGGTCCTCTAGAAAATATCGGAAAATGAAGAAGTCCCGGAGCTTCTGCAGTTTCAGGAAGCTTTGTGGATCAACCTCAACCGCCGGAGCAGAGGTGTGCAAGTAATGAATACCTAGCGAGGCAGACAGCCGCACACCAATTCCCGATACTGCAGGAAACTCCCTGACAAACTCTCCCTTCAAGTGTCTGGCTCCCGCTCAAGGACCCATCCCTAGTCCACATGCCCCAGAAAAACACAGGAACCAGTTCGAGGGCGACTCGGATACCCACCTAGCCGGCACCCCACGCTGTCGTTCCCAGACAATCCTCTCCTGGCAGCCACCCAGCCCAGCCCGGACCAGCCTATAACAACCTCGCTGTGGCTACCGGAACTTCTCCCGCCCACTGCCCACGTGACCACGTTTTTTTTTTACCCCCGCCCCCTCGGCACTCCACCAATCAGCAGCCACCTCTGCCCAGAACCGGGTCTCCGAAGCCCCCCCACCCCCCTCCCTCTTTCCAAAAGGCCCAGCTGGCTTCTCCCGCTACGGCCGCTCTCAGCCCCGCCCTCTCCCCGCCTCCCCGTCCGCCGGGTTCCGCCCTCTCCCTCAACCTCCCCGCCGTTTCCCCCCCTCCACCGTCGTCGTCGTCTTCTTCTCTTCCTCTCCTCGCGTTGAGCCCTCCCGCTCCCGGGCTTCGCCCCGCCCCGGCCGGAGCGGCGCGCTCGTCCTTTCTCTCGCGAGATCTGCGCGTTCCGCCCCCCCCCCCGCTCCCCCCGCCCCCCGCCGGGGCCGCCCGTCTTCCCTCCCGTCCTCCCACCCCCTCCCCCATCTCCACTCCGGCTCTCCTCCCTCCCTCCTCCCCCCTCCACCCTCCGGGCCGGATCTCGTCTCGCTGAGGCGGAGGAGGAGAAGGAGGAGGAGGAGGACGTTCGGCCTGCGCAGTGAGATGTTTGTCCGTCGCCGCCGCCGCCGCCATCGCGGAGGAGCGCGATAAAGGGAGCCGAGCCGGGCGTGAGGGGGCCCCCGCGGAGCCGCCGCGCCAGCGCAGCCCCCAGCCGAGCCCGAGCCGCCGGAGCCCGGGCCGCCGCCGCCGCCGCTGCTGCCGCCGCCGCTGCCGCTGCCGCCGCGGCCACCCAGGGGCCGGCCTGCTCCCCGGCCCAGCCCGGGGGCCGCGCCGCCGCCGCCGCCCCCCCCGCCCCCCCCCCCCGCAGCGTCCCCCCTCGCCTGCCCGTCCGCCTTCAATGTGACACCGGCGCCTCGGAGTGCGACCCGCAGCAGCCGCCGCCGGGGAGGGGACGAGCACCATGTCGAATCTGAGCAAAGGCACGGGCAGCCGGAAGGACACCAAGATGCGGATCCGGGCCTTTCCGGTGAGTTCCCTGCTCGGCGCCCGGGACCCTGGGGCCGGGGACCCGGCCGGGAGCCGCACGCGAGGCCCGGGCTGAACTCCCCCCCAACAGGCCGCAGGCCGGCCTTCCCCTCCCCCCACGCCGCCGGCCGCGGGGCGCGAGCCTTCCCGGCAACGGGGCTGCGCGGGCCCCGCCGTGGCCTCCCTCCCGGGCCGTTCCCCGTGCCCAGCGCCCGGGTCCCCCCTCACCCCGGTACCGAGCCCTGGGCGTCGGCGACGGACTGGGCCACCGCCCGGTCCCGGTACCTTCCCGCGTCGATGGGGTGTAGGCCCGGTTCCCTGCACTCCTTGCCGTTCGGCCTCCGCTCCTCCAGCCCTGCAGGGATGGATGGAGACTGCCGGAGTCCTGGCGTGGGGCATGTGCGTAACTTTTCGCGTGTGTTTGCACTGCGGCTTAAAGAATGACCCATCCTAGCTAGGTCTTAGGGTGATGGAGAGGACTGTCCCCCTCTCTGCCTCTCCCCCTCCTTCGGTCCGGGTTAAGCCGTCGTCAGCCTATCCCCGACGCCGTGACAGGGGGTTCCACGAAAATACTCGGTGCTGATCCACCACCCATCGATGCGTCTTTTGTAGCCTCTTTCATCTAAGCACTTTGCAAAACTCTTGTTCAAGGAGTTGCCAGGCCACTCCTAGCAGGGCCCGGGGGGGAAGCTGGACAGAACGAATTAAGACAATCGGTTTCTCGTTTCTTAGCCATGGAAGCCCCCAAAGGAAAGAGGAGTCGCCATGCAACCTGCTTTTTTTTTTTTTTTCTTTACTGTCAGTTTTAGGTACAGCAAAAAGTATCCTGATCCTGAAACTTTTTTTGGGGGGGTGGGGTTGGGGTGGGGTAGCGGGGGGGGGGACATTTTTTAAATCGTTAGAGTCATAGCGCTTTCGGGTTCAGTAGATTAGGGCATAACTTTGGATGTCATTCATACCTGATTCAGCTAGCTGGTTGTCAACAATTAAAATGTATTCCTTTAACCAAACTGGACCTACTGGCTCCTGTCGCCCCAGTAACAGGTATAGTAAGTCGAGATAGACAAATTGGCACTTGAGCTGCAGAGTTTTAAAGTAAAAGTTAAGAGGAATGTCTTAGTTTACCCTTCTTAGATTCATTGTATCTTGTGGGAGGAGTGCATTTGTATTCATTTTCTAAGCATGGTTTTTCGGAAGTACATTTGGGGATGGGGGTTGGCTGACCTTAATATTTGATTGTTTTTTAATTAAGTAACTTGCCTAAGAGAACTTGTGGGAGACTTCTATGAATTCTTAAAATTTTAAAGGAAAGAAATGCCCGATGCAGAATTCAAAAATTGCAAGGAAAATTTTGTTAGCATCCACGTGTGGAAACTTCTAGCTTTAGGTAAATACGTTGGGTGTACTTCAGAGGCAAGGGGGTTTGAGTGTTTGCATTTTCTTTCTAAGTAAGTATAAGAAACTAGAGTGAGAAATGTTGACAAAAGAAGTACTGAATGAAGTTCACTAGCATTCTTTTCATGAAATAGTATTGTTCAGCTCCTTCCTAAATCAGCCACTCTGTTGATGGTCAGATCTTACCTTTTTTTCCTTTTAGCAAAATTCAGGATTATTTTTAAAAAATGATGTAAGTAGTTTAACACACCAGATTTTAACCAACTTTTCATTCTCTTTAGACTTGCCAACTTAGTTCTTACCCATTTTCCTCTGCCATCTTTCATTGCTTCAAGAGATACTGAGTAGTAATTTGCTCCTAGGGGTTTGAGATTTACCAGTGTAACTTGAAAGATCAAGACCTCTGCTTTGTGGAGCTAATGCTGTTAGGATAAGAAGCAAAATGAATTTTATTCTAATCCAGTGTATAGCTTTGTGTGATAGGTTAGCACAGTACTAGAAATGATTTTTTTAAAAAAATTAGCACTACAGTATTAACTAGTTTGGATCTTGCTCTAAATGTTTTTGTTAAATTCTTCATGAAGTCTTTAGTGTTTAGTATTCAGTGTGAATTCATACTACTTTTTAAAAGCTTAAGATTGTTTTCATTATTACCTTGTGTTAACATCACTTGCATAATAACCATCACATTTCTTAACATACAATATTTAAGTCAGTGTTTAAGTTATCAGTTAGAATAGATGCATGCATTAATGATAAGATACTTCACTGACTTAACGTCTGGTAAATGTGTGTACTTACAGATTTAAAAAATTCCTGTGTTCATATTAGTTATAGCTACTGCCTGCCTGAATTGCTAATCAGAAGTTGTAAATGTATATAGTTCATGAGAAATGATTTATGCTTATACTGTACATAATTACAACTCTTTTATCTTACCTCTACCATTTGGATAGGTGTTTCTATGATTTATTTCAAATTCTCTTTTATAAAATTATGTAAAAGAAATGAAACTATGCTTTGGAGTTTTTTGATAAAGTAAAAAGTAGGTAAACTTTTTCATAGATGTGTGAAGCTATTCTAAGTAGAGTCCCATCATTAAATCAGATTGTTTTTAGTTTTTGAGTGCAGATTTTAAGTATGCTGTCACTGCTGTTCAAAAGGGTAAAAATTATAGTACAGCAATTTAATGCACAGTTTGTTTTGTGGGCAGGGGGTGCTCATCCTGGGGCTTGACCTCAGAGCCTGGGCACTGTCTCTGAGCAGTTTTGCTCAAGGCTAGTGTTGTACCACTTGAGCCAGAGCTCCACTTACAGCTTTTTTGGTAACTGATTGGAGATAAAAGAGTTTCATGGATTTTTCTGTTCAAGCTGGCATAGAACCACAATTCTCAGATCACAACCTCCTGAGTAGCTAGGATTACAGGTGTGAGCTACCCCATACCCGGCCACAATTGACATTTTTAAACAAATGTAGAGGGAATGATTTTGTAAAGATTGAGAACAAGAAGGGAGTTTCTGTACTTAAAAACTGTTGGCAGAGGAGAACTTTTATTCCAGTTTGTAAGCTTTTTCTGTGTGACACAGATATATCTCATTATGCCTTTTTTGTTAATAATACATAAAATAACAAGGGGCCTCAAAACTTTTTTTTTTTTTTTTTAAGAAAAGAGGTTATAGTTGTGAGAGGCCTGGAACAGATAATTTCACTCCAAGATATCTTTTCCCTTGATACCATTTGTCCTAACTCCTGAGCTTTTCTTCACTCTACATGGCTGTACAAGCTTGGTTGGAATTGGTTTGGGCTTTTTTTTTTCCTCCAGTAGTTGGGATTAACTCAGGGCCTTGCATTTGAAAAGCAGGCACTCTACCCTTTGAAACATCCAGTGCCTTTTTGCATTTGGGGTAAGGTCTCTGCTGCCTTTCAAGTATCTAGTTTTGAGCCACCTGCCCAGCTTTGGAGGGAGTGATTTTTGAATGAAAATGCTGTCCTCTTCTATTTGCTTTTCCTGGGATTGTACTAGTGTTTTGGGGACATTTATGAAAAAGCTACTGTTTTTCTAGAATGTGATCTAGTCTGTTGCTTAAGACCTACTTCTTTCTTGAGGGTCCAGGCAATCATATCAGTTGTTAGTTTATGGAACATGTTAAATCCATGACAAGGAAGACTTCTTTCACTTCATATTTTAGATGAGCTCTACCTCTCTAGTATGGACAGCAAATGATAGGATATACAGATTATTTTTGGGTGGAACCCACAAAGTGACTGATGTTAGTAGAAGAGATGTTTTTAAATTATTGGTGATGTACTTAAAGGCACAAAGAGATAAGGGCAGATAAGAATAAGTTAATAGTTTTTGTTGTTATATTGTTTTTAACTATAGTAATATCAGCCAGATTTGAGTTTGATCTTCAAAATAGGTTCTCTTTCTTAGGGGGGTAACAATTGCTTAGAGCTGGATAATAGTATTGCAGATCACAGCACAGGGAATTAGCAATAAAAACAGAAATTATGGAGTAAGGTTTAGCAGATTCACGAACTTGTTGCTTACATTTATTTTATTTTACTTTTTTGTTGTTGTTGGTCATGAGACTTGAACTCTGGGCCTGAAAGCTGTCCCTGAACTCTTCAGCTCAAGGCTAGAGCTCTACCACATGAGCCACATACTGAGCCTCTTCCAGTTTTCTGGTGGTTAATTGGAAATGAGTCTCACAGACCTTCCTGCCCTGGTCCTCAGATCCATGGTCCTTGAACCATGGTCCTCAGATCTCAGCCTCCTGAGTAAGCTAGGATTACAGGTGTGAGCCATGAGCTCTTGTTGCTTACATTTAGACTGACTCTTTTTCTGTTAATAGTATTGGGACTGCCAAGCTATTGCTACATTATTACTGTATTGGCTGTTAGAAATTTAAAAAAGGAGCTTGAAGCTGTTATCAATAGTGTTTATTTTGTTTTGTTGTTTTAGCCAGTTGAGAGAAGACTAGAAAATGATAGAAACTTTTAATAGTACAGACCATCATGTGAAAATTGGGCTTTCATAGTACATTAATTACAAAGCTCATTCATTCAAACAAAAATAGAGAAAGCTCTTGTATGTCATTTGTTCATTTGATGTAGGTAAGTAGTAACAGAATTTGTCCAGAAAGAATATATAATTATCACTACAAAAAGTAATATGCCTTCTATTTGGAGAAGAAAGTTATTTTTCCAAGATTGGAAAGAAGATCTTTAGACAATTTATCATTTTAAATAAGGCAGTTTTGAAAATATTTTTGTTTGCTTATGGTAAAAGCGTTATGAATTAGTGAGATATAATAATGAATTGCAATTAGTCTCTCAGTGTACATTGAAAACTATTCAGTCATATACGGTCTGTCAGGGAAGAAATCATTTTAGTAGCTTTTTTAGTTATAAAAATGACAGAAAACTTGATAAATGTCTGTCTTTAGAAATTATTTGCAATCTTACCACTTGGAAATAAAAGAATTAACATTTTGATGGTGCTCTAATATTTCATATGCATTTTTATGTATTGCCTTTTAAAAAGCTTACAGTATGTATATTTTCATATTTGGGGGTGTGTGTGTGAGAGAGAGAGAGAGACACACACACACACGAGTTTGAATTTGGGACCTTGTGCTTGCTTGCTAGGCAAGTGCTCCACCACTTGAGCCATATCCCCAGCCCTTTTTCTAAACAGGGTTGTTTCCCCCACCTCTTTCCCCTCTGCTCTTGCTTCCTTCCTAGCTGGAACTACAGGTCAGTCACTGTTGTGCTCAGCTTCTCTTTGACTGAAGTTGTGTGTGTGTGTGTGTGTTTTCTATTTGCAATTGCTTGTCTTCAACTTTTGATCCTCATCTCAGCCTCCAGAGTAACTAGAAAAACAGGCATAAGCCACCACATACATGCCCAGAAAGGTAGAAAAGGAAAGGCTAACACTTACTGAATGCTTATAGTGTACCAAACACTGTTATTTGTGCTTTGTTTCTCTACAGTTACTTAATTCACACAACTTTGTGCAACACAAATGTCATCTGTTGTACAAATGAAGCCTCTAGTAGTTAAGTAATTCATGTAAAGTTACTCTGTGCAAGAGGCAGAAGTAGAGATTGGCTTAAATGTGAATATCCCAAGTTTGTATCATTTCAAGTTATTTGTAGCTATTAGCCACATATTGTATCTTAACTATCATAGGTGAAAAGAAATAGTACTTTAGTGCTTTAATTTTCATTTTCTTGATTGAGTGTAAGAATAAAAGTATACATAGTCCAGAATGCATTTTTATTTCATTTTAAAGTAGCATGTTGAGCATATGTGTTACAGGAGTGTAACGGCAAAGAATGAGAATGAATTAGAGTGTAGGTTTGAACACTTATAGCTGCACTTTTTTTTACTTCACCTCCTCTATCAGGTTTTTCCTATAAAGTGAGAATACTAAAAGGACTGATAGCATGTTTTGTGACAAAGTAAGCTTTAGAATCATACCTAATACTAGCTTACTTCAATATTGATCATGCCAGTATCCAAGCATTAAAACTGATTGTTTTTTGTAAATCATGTTGAAATGTTTTAATTACTTTGGTGATATTCCCCATTCTTTTGTACAAATTTTTACATTTTGAAAAGCCTACAGAACAATTTTTGAACCACTCCAAGATACCAGTCTCAAATATATACATATTATATGTGCATGTTAATATTATTGTATATATACAAGTTTGGTACTTTGAGACACTGGCGGAATGTTGTTGTTTCTTGTGCAGAAAGAGAGACTTCAAGAGAAAATTTCCAGGGCTGGGGATATGACCTAGTGGCAAGAGCGCTTGCCTTGTATACTTGAAGCCCTGGGTTCGATTCCCCAGCACCACATATACAGAAAATGGCCAGAAGTGGCGCTGTGACTCAAGTGGCAGAGTGCTAGCCTTGAGCAAAAAGAAGCCAGGGACAGTGCTCAGGCCCTGAGTCCAAGGCCCAGAACTGGCAAAAAAAAAAAAAAAAGAAAGAAAAAGAGAAAATTGCCAATGATGATTATCAGAGTGTGAAGATATTACAGAAGGTATAAGCAGTTCTTTACTATGTACGTCTTACTTTTTCATTAATGTTCATCTGAAGTAATCGTCCCTTTCTTCCTCCATGTTTCCTCCTTTTGTTATCACCCTGAGCTACAGTAGGTTGTGGCTTTTGCCCAGTGCTTATACCAGGCACCATTTTGAACCACAGAGCACTTAGCACAGTGTGGGTGGTTTGAGAATGATTGATTAAATGAAAAACTACTAGCCCTCAAAGGTGAATCATGTAGTAATCGATTGTCAATGCAAATGATGCCCTAAAATGTTAGAATTTCCTTTGCAATGCTAAGCAAACTTGGTTGAAGTACTACATCATTAATGATATTGTGGCTTCTTCGCCTCCCCCCCCCCATGGATATTCTTAGTCTCTGAAGTAGTATTGTGTTGGTGTTAACCTCAAATTGAGCATCAGAAGATCTTAATCTCTCAGTCCCAGTGTTTTTTGTATACTAGCTAAACTAATTTTTTCCATCATGACTTTTTTGTCTCTTTCCTTTCAGTTACTCTGATCCCCTACTTCCCTTGTAGATTAATAACTCCCTTATGTATTGTCTGTTCTCAGAATTCTCTGCTTTTTCACCATGTGAAAGCTGACTTAACTTTACCCTGAGGAACAGGCTTACCTTCTTGAAGTGAGGTACCTGTTTATCTTATAATCCTTCAGCCCTTGATCCCTGATGGTGTTTATTGCCATATCCATCATTTTGTCTTTTGGCTGAAACTCTTGGGAATTACTCTTCTCTCTCAGACCATGTACTAACTTTTATTTAGGGTCCTTAAGATATTGAAAATTTTAATACTTTCTTCAGACATTGCCAGTCCAGCTAGCCATTTGTCCACTGGCATGTGTGAATAGAAATTCATTTATTTGGGGTTGGGGAGAGTGCTTGGCTCACATACATGAAGCCCTGGGTTTGATTCCTCAGCACCACATATATAGAAAAAGCCAGAAGTGGCGCTGTGGCTCAAGTGGTAGAGTGCCAGCTTTGAGCAAAAAGAAGCCAGGACAGCTCTCTGGCCTGAGTTCAAGCCCTAGGACTGGCAAAAAAAGAAAGAAATTCATTTATTCAGTTTTTAATAGTTTCATTGCGTGTTTACTGTATGTCAAGCTTGGACGTCCAGTAGTGATCAAACAACCTTGACTTCTTTGTTGTAGTGATTTTCACTCTCTTTGGGGCTTGTCATTCATTTTATTTACCTTCTGCCTGTTGTCACTTTTATAAAACAAGAAAATGATAGTACCTACCTCATAAGACTGTTCAAAGGTAGTTAATAGGGCTGGGGATATAGCCTAGCGGCAAGAGTGCCAGCCTCGGATACACGAGGCCCTAGGTTCGATTCCCCAGCACCACATATACAGAAAACGGCCAGAAGCGGCGCTGTGGCTCAAGTGGCAGAGTGCTAGTCTTGAGCGGGAAGAAGCCAGGGACAGTGCTCAGGCCCTGAGTCCAAGGCCCAGGACTGGCAAAAAAAAAAAAAAAAGGTAGTTAATACATGTAAAGGTATTAGAATAGTGCTTGGCACAAAATAGACACTATAAATACACGTAAGCTGTTGTTTAGTAATTCTGTCCTCTTGCTGCTTGTTTCTTTCTCACATTAATATGTTCTGTGCATGTCAAGAAGATTTCTGCATTCTCTAAGCCATGGTACTATTGTTTCTTTTTCCCTACATCCCCAGAATAAGGCCAGACATGCCAGCAACAAAGCATCTTGGGTAATTCCATGCATCAGCCTTCACTGCTCATACTTTCTAGGCTTTCTTGGAGACAAGCTGAAGGACCCTGGTCTCTAATTTAGCTGGCCTGTCAGTGCCTCAGGGCAGTTTTTCTGTGTTCCCTGTAAGCTCCCTCTCCCTTTTCCTGCTGAGTCGTTTGCAATTTTAATCACTGTCCTTAAGCTATTTATTGATAATGTTCTTATCTTTCTTCAAGAAACTTTTTAATTACAGCTTTACTGTGAAAAATGTCAGTAGTCTTTCAATTATGTCCATCAGTCTGTATATCACCTCTTCCCTCTGATCTCAGAGAAGGAAGATATCTTTTTCTTCTTTTTCTTCTTCATCATCATGATCACTATCATAACTGTTCTTTATAGCTCAGAAAATAAGAAAGAATTTACTGTCGCCTTTTTAAAGATGTAATTTTAAGAACTTAATTTTCTTAGAGGGGGTATCCTATCCTGTTTGTATTGGTCTGTATTGGTACAGTGTAACAGTCCTCAGTATATATGTAGTAGGCAATGTTAATACTCTTTAGTTTGTTTCATACTGAGAACTATGAAAGTTTTTCAAAGAATAATAGTTAGAAAGATTGAGATGTCAGACTGCTTTCTAGTAAGTAGTAGTATTACTAGGTATTTAATAGAGCTTCCTAATCAGAAAGTTAGAATTTTCAACTAAAATATGTTGTTTCTCTTAGGACATTCACATTCAAACTCTTAGGGGTCTAGAAGGGTCTTTAGGGTCCAGGTAAGGAGTAGCGTTGGTATCTCTCCCTTTGATTACTTAGAGCTGTTCCTGTTGGGCAATTTACACATGGAATTCAGTAAAAGAGTTCTGTTAGTTATTACTTTAAAATCACTAGTCATTAGTCCAGGCTCTTAAAGAATGAGGCTTTACGGGTCTGGGAATATGACCTAGTGGTAGAGTGCTTGCTTTGTATACATGAAGCCCTGGGTTTGATTCCTCAGCACCACATATATAGAAAACAGCCAGAAGTGGTGCTGTGGCTCAAGTGGTAGAGTGCTAGCCTTGAGCAGAAAGAAGCCAGGGACAGTGCTCAGGCCCTAAGTTCAAGCCTCAGGACTGGCAAAAAGAAAAAAAAAATAATGATGCTTTACGCATCCAACTTGACAATAGTAAGAAATTTGAACTCTGTAATTGCTTTACTCCTAATCCAGAGCCTTTGCTACTAGAAAGCATTTACTTTTATATATAGTAGGCAATGTCGAATAAATGCACTAATGTGGTACTCTTAAGTTTGTTTTATATTTAATGGAAACTGCACAGGACTTTGTCGTTTGATTTCTGTCATTTAGGACTTCGATTCTGGGAAGAAAGTGAATGGATTCAACTTTACTATTTAATTGCAATTTCACTGTTTACTGCTGAGCAAATGAATAAACTTCAAAGAGTAAGATTTCTTAGATCTACT
Organism: Perognathus longimembris pacificus; assembly: GCF_023159225.1. Lineage (NCBI taxonomy): Eukaryota > Metazoa > Chordata > Mammalia > Rodentia > Heteromyidae > Perognathus > Perognathus longimembris. Next base: position 10,710,267 of record NC_063164.1, read on the forward strand.
TTTCTAGAGGTAGTACCTTACTGCCTGTAACCCTAGATACTCATGAAGCTGAGATCTGAGGATCTTGGTTCAAAGCCAGCTGAGGAAGGACACAGTCCATGAGACTCTTCAGTTAACTTACCAAAAAGACAGTAGTGGAGCTGTGGCTAAGTGTTAAAAGCATTAGCCTTGAGCTGTGGGCTCATGGACAGTGCCCAGTTCCTGAGTTTAGGCCCCAGGACCAGTACAAAAAAATTTCTTTAACACAGTGCTTTACAAGTTATTACCTACAGGATCTTTTAGCTGAACAACACTTCTATTTACTTCATCCTCTCCAAAGTTATAACTAATTTGTTTGCCTTTTTAATCTCTAGTACAAAGACCTTGCTTTATAAGATTAGTAACTACAACTTGTTGAATATCTGTCTTGAGTTAGACTATTTTTTTAAGGAATTATGAATTATCTCAAATTCTCAAAACAGTTTTAGGTCTAGCGTTAGTCCTATTCTAAGTCCCAATGGAGTTCAGAGTAAACTAGTATATAAACACTAAAGAAAAGGCAGAGCTCCAATTGTGTATGTGACACAGAATTCTGTGTGCTTTCCATTATACCATACTTCCTGACTACATTGTTAATGGTTTTGTAGATTTTGAATTAATTTACTTTTGTAATAGAAACATATTGAAGATTAGTTTAAGTTATTGATCACAGGCAGATCCAGGGGCTCTGAAGCTTATATAGTATAGAGAAAAAAAAATTCAAAAGTCAAGTAATAGCTCTTGGAAAGAGATTTGAGCTCCACTAGGTTCAAAGTAAATCAAGTTATACAAATTTTAGATTGTATTTTTTGTACATTTAGATATATAAATTGCTTAGAAGGGGTGCTTAGTGTGAATTGATTCAAGTAAGGCAACCAGAATTGTAATCTAGAAGAAAAATAGGAGTTGACTTACCCTTTGAAAAGAAACTCTTTCCTATTTTTAAATTACAAGGCTGATAATACAGCTTTTGCAAAAAAGTTTATATTTTTAAAATGTAATTTTTGTCCTTAAGAAGATACTAAAATAACTGTGAAATGATTCAGAAGCACAAAGATAGGTGCTTCAAATTAATAATTTATTTCTCATGGATGTGCAAAGATTCATGAAGGAATGGCACAGACAAGGAAGCAATTTATAAAAAACAGATTACTTTCTCATACTTTGGGAAGCTGAGAATTTCATCGACAAAGTACTAGAGTTCATTTGTCTGGTGAGGGCCCTCTTTTTCCCAAGTTGTACTTAGATGGGGCATGCTCTGGAGAGGAAGAATACTGTTTCTCACATGGCAGAAGGCAGAAGGGGTTCACTACTTCAATCCTTATTCCAGAGGACTCCACACATAACTTAATCTCTTTTGGCCTCACCTCTTAGTGCTATTGAATTGGTGTTTTTCACTGTGAGTTTAGAAAGAATCTATCTTTATTTCACAGATGAGGATGTGGAGACAGACTGATTTTGACAGGAATATGCTCCTAACTTGAATTTATGGAACAACTATGATTAAAACATAAAATTTGAGAGACGGGAGACCATGGTTCATGCCTATAATCCTAGCTACTGATGAGGCTGAGATCTGAGGATTGTGGTTCGAAGCCAGCCAGGGTAGAAAAGTCCCTATGAGACTCTTACCTCCAATTAACCACTGGAAAACTGGAAGTGGCACTGTGGCTCAAGTGGTAGAGTGCTGGCCTTGAGCACAGAGAGGCTCAGGGTCGGAGCCCAGGCCCTTATTAGTTCATGCCCCACAACTTGATAACAACAACAACAACAACAACAAAAATATGATTTTTGGTAATTAGTTCTTTTTTCTCGACCAGACTCAAATAGATATAGTGATAGGATCACAGTGACCTAGTTAATGACAGAATAATTTCTCATTGAGCTTTTTGATGAATTAAGTTGACATGGACATCGAGTGGAAGGACACTTGAGTTAGGTCCTGTGAATTTCCGTAGCTCTACCTAGCTTTGTGGTCTTTGATAAGCTTTATTTCAGCCTTATATTTATCTTTCTTTAAGATAGGAATAGCATATTTCAGTGTTGATGGTTAGGTCTTGACACAAAACAGTAGGAAAGTTAGCTAAGTTTTGTATACTGTGTGTGTGTGTGTGTGTGTATGATAAAGAGAAAAATTTAGAGAAGTTCAAGCAGACTTGATTGCGAATTGTATTTTTTAATAAGGATTTCAAGAGGACACCTAATACAGGATCAAAATTACAAGCCAAAGACTGGAAATATTATGCTGGTAACAGCACCTGCCTAGGCAGCACTAGATCTGAGCTCAAAAAATACTGCCACAGCCCTTCTGCCCCAAATTCAATATTATGAGCCTTGTACTGTCATCTCATCTAATTACGGTTAGGTTCATTCAAAGACAAGGTAACAGTGATAGTTTATACTGTCAGATTTTTCCTCCTCTCCCCCTTTAGGTAATAATGTGTAGTTGATTTGGATATAAACACAATTTGTTGTTGTTTTAAAAGTTTTAGAGGACTTTATTTCCTAGTGATACTTGGATTTGAACTGAGAGCCTTATACTCACTAGGTTATTGCTCTACCACCTGAGCCATGCCTGCAAAAACCCCATTTAAAAAATTATTATTGTCATTATTATTTTGTCAGTTGTAGGGCTTGAACTCAGGGCCAGGGTGCTGTCCCTGAGCCTCTTTGTGCTTGGGGCTAGTGCTCTACCACTTGAGCCACAATGCCACTTCCAGTTTTTGAGTTGTTAAGTGGGGATAAGAGTCTCATGGGGACTTTTCTGTCCAGGGTGATGTGAGCCTCTGGCGACCTTATTATTTTTGAGATTGGGTCTCCTTAGGATTTCGATTCCCACTCAGTTGCATCCATGAGCCACTGCGATCCCCTTACTTTAGGCTTCCTGTCCTTGCTGAGATAACGAGTGCCATTGTGCATAGTAGTGGATTATGAAGGAGTTTCACAAACTTTTCTGCTCAGGTTGACCTTGAACCACAATTATTCATAACTCAGCCTGCCAAGTAGCAAAGATTACAGACATGCCCACCTCAGTTTGTAGAATTTTTCTTTAAGAAAAGCCAGTAAAGTTTATTTATTTCTAAAAACAAACTTTAGGGACTTCAGCTAGAGAGAAAAGTAATAACAATGATATAATTGTGATTAAAATGAATAATTTTAGACTGTAGAAGTATGAACTCCAAGTACTCAATTATACAAATTTTTTTTCCTCCCTGATATTACAGCAACTATCTGGAGATTCTATGTAAAGTACATGATTCCTACTTCTCCGTTTTTGCTTTTTGTCAGATAAATTCTTTTTTTCTTTTTTTTTTTGGCCAGTCCTGGGGCTTGGACTCAGGGCCTGAGCACTGTCCCTGGCTTCTTCTTGCTCAAGGCTAGCACTCTGCCACTTGAGCCACAGCGCCACTTCTGGCCATTTTCTGTATATGTGGTGCTGGGGAATCGAACCCAGGGCCTCATGTATATGAGGTAGGCACTCTTGCCACTAGGCCATATCTCCAGCCCCCATCAGATAAATTCTTAAAGAATAATTACATGACCTTTTAATAGTAGTCCTTTAGATTGAATAGCATATTATGAAATACAGCACATTTTGAGGATGCTTGCAGAGTTACAGTCAAGTTAAATGTTTTGTATGGCTATATTGCGTTCTGGAGCCCGCTCACAATTTTTTAATTTTTTTCAGCTATGTAGAAAACAGACAGAAAAAGAGCAGACACTGACAAATTGCCTTAGTGAGAACATAGTATATTCCCCATCTAACCAGTAGCAGACCAAAAATATTTGGGAAAAATTGGGGGTATAACAACATCTCCAGATTCTTGTCTTTTCCTATTCTACAACTATTTACATAATATTTGCATTGCATTATCTATAGTTAGAGAGTAACTTAGAATTGATATAATGTATAAGGATAATGTACATAAGGATCTTGAACTCCTTTGGATTTTTAGTATCGACAGTGGTTCTGGACTCAGTCCTCAACTTATATCAAGGGATGACTATTTTTTATTTTGGCCAAATAATTGAGGTTATGAAATGTTATGTATCCACATGTATGTATACATTTATATATGTTTAATTATTGTTGGTACTCTTAAATCATTTGTTCTGTTATTTAAATGGACTTCGGTAAACTAATCTGGATACTTGATCTTTACTTTGTGTTGTTGAAAAAAATATATACCACATTTCCCAAACAGCTTGATTTTGGAGTATTCTCATGTATTAAGGATGCTGATTATAATTGAATCCTGTTGATTAAATTTCTCATTATAAACGCCATTGCTGTCCTGTATTTAAATGATACAAGGGGCTAGTTGAATAGATACGATTTCATGGAATTACTCTAAGCTGCTGCACTTTTCTAGTTGATACTTCTTTCCTTTCCTTCCTTTATCTTACTTCCACTCCCATGATTTCCACTGTCACAAAAGAGAAATAGTCACCCAAATATTAGTATCTTTACGGTCATTTTTAAGCCATTAATAAAGGCTGTATGTGTCTTGTGTAGTAAAGTCCTGATGCCAGGATCAAATCATGCAGAAAGAAGCAACCACATTTATTGAGCACATGCTCTATGCCATATGCTTTCATAAACTTTTAGTTGCCACAGAGTACACCAGCATCCATTTCTCAAGCCAAGAAGAGATGAGGAAAGTGAGGTTTGGGAAGTTTGATAATAATGTGCTTTATTAAAGACTGAATGTGCCAAACTGGGCTGTTTGCCTCAGAGTCTCAAACCATTTTTGAAGAATTATTGTAGATGTCGTATGTCCTTGAGTGATTAGTCATCAAGTAAGAATCTATGTTATTAACTGTTAAATAGTGTTCAAATAATATTTTTGAATGTCACTTGGCATCATGCCATGTATAATAAAAAAGGAAGAGAGACTTGATATATTCTGAGCTGGAGCTTTCTTACATAATATTTGCATTTGACTGCATTTATACTGCTATTCCTGGTATTTGTACCAAGGAAATTGTTTTTGAGGCTGAAGCTTGAAATTCAAGTCAAGCATTTTTCCTTCTGTATTTTTTTCTAGCTGTGTCATTCTGAATTGCCTGGAATTTCAAATTTTCACCCTTTTCTCCCACCCACCCTGTTTCAGATTTCTTCATGTAGATGATATTCACAAGGGACTAAAGACTTCTTGTGCTTTGTATATAGTGAAGCAAAGATTACAGTTCTTTTCAGCTCAGATTCAGTTTGTCTTATGATGTAGTTCTGTCCAACTTTTGATAATTAGAGAACTGTGAAGGTGTGACTTACATGCTTTTAAATGTGGGCATTTTGAAGTTTGTTATCCTTTGAGGTAATGTAGATGGTCAGGTATTTTTGAAAGAAAAAACTGAGTTAATTTTCTTATTGGCACTTAAAAATGAGGAAACAGCTCTGGATTGGGAGGAGGTAAGATAATTTTTTTAAAAAGTATTGATTTGTGTTTTAAAAATTTCCTTAACTAATCATATAAGAATAGTTGATATGTTCCCTTTAAAAACATCTATTTATCCTCCTATTAAATGAATTTCTGATTACTTTATAACTTGAGCTTCTTGGAGCAGGGTTGTATATGGAACTCATAATTAAATAGCAAACATTAAAGTGCATATGTGTCTGTACATTTTATTTTACTGTTTTGCTTTAAAATAGAACATAGCTGAAGCCTTGGTGCTCACATTCCTTTCTTCCTGGGTGTGTGTGTGTGTGTGTGTGTGTGTGTGTGTGTGTGTGTGTGTGTGTGTGTGTGTGTGTGTGTGTGTGTGTTGTGTATGTGTTGGTCCTGGGGCTTGAACTCGGATCCTGGGCTGTGACCCACAGCTCCACTTCTGGCTTGTTGGTGAGTAATTGGAGGCAAGACTCTTAACTTTGCTGTTCTGCTGGCTTCAAACCACAATCCTCAGATCTTAGCCTCCAGAGTACCTAGGATTACAGACTTGAGCCACCTGGTGTGTGTGTGTCCTTTTCTGTTTTGGTTTTTTGCAGTTACTGCAAACCTCATATCAGTGCCATGAATGAGATTAAAATTCTGCTCAAATAATTAGTCTGCCACTTTATGAGAAAACATTTTTAAAAGCCTACTTTAATAACGTACTTAAATCAGAGCCTTTACGTTTTATCATTTAGTGAAGTACAGTTTATATTTTTATTGATAACGTGTTGAGAAACTTTCAGTGACAGTGTTTCCATATCAAGGATACATGAGTAGGAGATTTTAGGCTTATCTGAGACAATTATTTTGCTAGTGTTGATATATTTGATGCCAGGACCAAATCGTGTATACGGAGGGATTTCTGCTGGTACATTATTTCACTTTGTTGTTTTAGGACTTGCTTATTTAGAGAAAGAAAGACTGTAGCTTACTTATCTCTCTTGGAGGGCATATTCTGTTCTGCTGTGTTTTTTTTTCCAATTAACATGAATACATTTAATACTGTTTAATATTTGTTAATAGCCTTCCGAAGCCTTTAAAATAAATAGGGAGACAGTGTTTTGGATAGGTACATTTGAGAATTGTCTATTATTGTACCTCTTTTCCTTTGAAAAAGATACTTAAAATTTAGGTTGTTGCAGACAAGCACATTCAAATGATTTTCCATACCTCTGAACCTAGTAACTATCCCCGTTTCAAAATTGCATTGGTGTAAGATGAGCAAAATTCAGTAGCTATCTTTTTATCATTGTCTAAGTGATAAAGAAAAATGTGAAATACCTTAATAATGTCATGATCTAGAAGAAGATGACCCAATATAGGATAGGTATATTATAGGTAGTATGGAACTGTTGAGGATCATTAATTTTGAGGTCAGGGAAGGGTTTAGTTCCTTAGAGACTATGATGTCTGAGCTTAGTACAAGAGAACATGTGAAGAATCAGATAAATAAGAGCAGAAGATGGGGGATATAAAGAAAATTTGGGGTGGGAAGTAAGGGGAGGGAGGTTCTGTAACAGCAACTGATGTAAAAACTGCAACTAGATCTTGAAAGATGTGTTCCCCCTTAAGGTACTTAATTCCCACCCCATCTTTTTTTCATTGAAGGTCTTAGACAGGAACAAATGCCAAATGTAAGGTTTATGCTTTTATTTTATAAAATTAGGTGCTGTGTGCTGTCAGGTGTGGGCAGGTTTGGATTTGAATTTCCTAGGAAATTCTGGAAATGTCTGGAGCATTTGAACATGTGCAGTATAGATAGTTAAATAATTTTAGGTTTCCGGGGAAAATCTGAGGTGGCTGTGTAGATATGAGAACTCTTAATATAAACCAGTTATGTATCCTATTTTTAAGATGTGGGTAAAACTTTGGAAATTTGATTAAAACTGGGAAAGCCTGCCAGGCGCTGGTGGCCCACGCTTGTAATCCTAGCTACTTAGAAGGCTGAGATCTTGAGGATTGTGGTTCAAAGCCAGTTTGGGCAGGAAAATCCATGAGATTCTTATCTCCAATTAATCAAAGAAAAATCCAGAAAAAAAATCCCACCTAAAATCCTAAGACATTTTTTTCTGTGTAGAAAGAAATGCATACAGTTTAGATTCCCTTGAAGCCAACCTAATGTTTCTTAAGTTTTAGAACTGTGCGTGCATTGGAAGTTGTAACCATGATAATGAATGAAAATACATAGATTCTCAATGTGAGAATTAAAAGAGTTAGGGATAGAGTAATGGGGTTAAAAATTAATTTATATGACTAGGAAAATGAGGAGACAAAAAGAATAATATTTCTGAAAGAAAACTGCATTATGGTTTGTGACAAAGTTATGCTTTTCATGTGCTTTTTTGTTTTATCTCATATCTATTTATCTGCAAAGCTTAAAAGCTATATTCCTTTCTGATGTTTATTTGATGAATGTTGAGAGTTTAGGAGACTCTTTTCAGTGGTCACTCTGTTAGTCTTCTTTGTGTGATAGATTATACTATATCCTGGGCTTTGCTAAGCCACCTCTATTGACTGTCTTCATGACAGTCCTTTGAGATTGATAATGTTATTAAACCCATTTTACAAATGAGGACATGAAGGCTCAAAGGAGTTTAATAATGTGCCCAAGTTCACATGAATAGTGAGTAATGGGCCATGATACACAGTTCTTTTGACAGCAAAACCTGTAGTCTCTGTTATTAAGCTGTGCGGTGTTTACCCAGATCAGTGAGTCACATTCTGATGCTGCTTTTTCCATGCTAGTGCAGTGAAATAGGTGAGTCTGTTGTTTAGGATTTGGGGATATTTGAGTTTTAATTTCAGCTCTGTGATTTTGAGGAAGTTACTTAATGTCTTTGTTTTGTTTTTGTTTTCCTTTGTATTTACTTTACAATGTTACTTTACAAACATTGCTGTATTTGTAAGACATGAGCACAAAATAATAGTGCATATAGTTTTGGAGTGTGAAACAACTTTTTGTTGTTGTTGGTTGTGGGACTTAAGCTGAGGGCCTAGCTGCTGTCCCTGAGCTCTTTTGTTCAAGTTAGTGCTCTGCCACTTTGAGCTACATCTCCACTTTTTTTTTTGAGTGGTTAATTGGGAAATAATAGTCTCCTGGGGAATACTGTGATCTCAGTCTCCTGAGTAGCTAGGATCACAGGTGTGAGCCACTAGCACCTGGCTTATGAAACAACTCTTTAAAACTTTTAAAAATTATGTAATTGAACAAAGGATTTTCTATTCAGCTTGCCAGTTTTTATGTACAGTGCATCTTAATCGGTATCATCCCTTTCATCATTATCCCTTATCTCTCCCAACCCTATCTACATACATACCTCCCTCAATTTTCCTAGTTTCGTAGGATATGCATTGGGTATTTTAACTTCATTCTTCCTCCTTCTTTTCACTCATCTGTCCCTCTCTCCACTTGACATTCCCCCATCTCAAGTACCAGCTTCCTGGTATTTTATTTTGTTGGACTGATTTTTTTTCTAAGGAATTACACTATTTGAATTCTCTTCTGCATATACCATATGGTTAATTTGTTCTAGTGCACTTGGAAATGGCCTTGTATGTATGTAAAATAATTCTTGATTTATGTATGAGGAAACTAGTTCTGTCATAATGTGAGTACTTGTATAATATTGAAGACTCTTGGTTGTATTTTAGAAATTCTTTAGTTTCTTATAGAAACCTTAGTTAATTATGCTGAATGGAGACATTTTGTAGTTTTTCTAGCTTATATTGGCCTTTAAAGACCTTAAAAAGATCACTTGAAATGTTGCTCAACTAGTAGCAATGTAGGAATCTCTGGAACTGATGTTTCTTTGCAATAGTTTTGTATATTTGTTAGTTAAAAAAAATTCAGGAGATAATGTCTTTGTTTACTTATAACTTGGTTGTATTCTGTAAGCAAACTAAAACCAGATTTCACATAGTATTTGAGACCATTGTTGTCACATTAGGCTACTCTTCTTGGAATAATTAGATGGAGAACCACACCTTTACTGTTTCATATGAGTGTTATTCTATGTATCAGGGTATCTGGTTAAAAAATATATATACATATATCACTGTAAGTATAGTGGCAGATTCTTTGAAAGTCACAAGTAAGGTCACTGATGGATCTAGGACTTGGGTTGAAAAAAGAAAATGACCTGTTAAAGCATTAAAAAAAAGTCCTCATAAAAGATTAAAATAAGGCTATGCCACATGTCTGTCTTCACATCCTGTGTCCTGTCTTCTGGCTTACCTCCGGTCACCATGGCGTCCCAAGTCGGCTCTGAATGTGGAGCTGAGTTGGTTTGTTGGTATTGTTTTTGTTCTGTCTTTCCTCTCTGGCCTGTTTCCTGATAATGTTAAGGGTGTTTGCAGGCTGCAGGCCTTTGTAACAACTGGCTGCCTGCAGATCAGGCTCCAAGATTCATTCAGTCCTTCAAAAAGAAAAGGTGAAAATAAGACATAATTTGAATCACATGCTTATTACTTAAGGATTTTCTTGATTTCCAATTGATCTGATCTTTTTCTTTCCCAGCTAGGGTGGGAAAACTTGCTCTTTCACACTCATGTCTGATAGATTTTGGCAAGGATTGAACTAGCTCAATAGTTTTTAGTCTAGTTCAGGTGAGAAGAAGCCATAATGCCTATTTACATTATTCAAGGTTTTTTAGTTATCAGCAGAACTTCACTCAGCATTGCTTGTTAGGAACAGAGGAATTCAGCTGTTTAAATAACACATGCGGGGTGCTGGTGGCTCATGCTTGTAATCTTAGCAACTCAGGAGGCTGAGGTCTAAGGATCCTGTTTCAAATCCAGCCTAGACAGGAAAGTCATTGATACTCTTCAGTTATAAGCCAGAAGTAGAGATATGGATCAAGTAAGTGGCAGAGTGCCTCAAGCAGTCTAAGCTCTGAGTTCAAGCTTCAGGACAGGGATAGTAGCATACACACGCGTGTGTGTGTGTGTGTGTGTGCATGCGTGCATGCGCATACTTAAACATGTACACAGTATATATGTGCATATACGTTATACATATATGCATACGCAATATACTCTTTGTGGAGGTGACATTTGAGGAAGGGAAACCAAGAAAATAAAAAAAGAAATGAGGTTGAGTTGGAATGGTCAGTAGTGAAGGGATATTGATATTATACATAGAATAGACATTTAAAAATTCATTCTGAGGTAACTGTTAAGCAGATGTTTGGGTCATTGGGTCATACAGATATCCAAGGAAAGAGCATTCTAGAGAGTATCAAATACAAAGACACTGAAATCAATTTGATTATATGTTTGAAGGAATAGTAAGGAGGCTTGGTGTGCATGAAATGGTGTGAACAAGGAATATAAAGAGATGAATTAAGAAGAAATAGCATGAATAAGGCTTTGTAAGACATTGTGAAGATTAGACTTTAGCTCTGTTCGACTTTTACTTTTAAGAGAAATGAAAAGTCATTTGGAGGTTCTGAACAGAGGAGTCATGTTTTATAGCAGACAGAAATGTGAAGAGTGCAGTTGAATAATCTAATGATGGTTTAGACCATCATGGTGGCAATGGAAGTAGTGAGAGGGAGTTATACCCTGGATGTATTTTGAAGGTAGAGACAACAGTATTCTAGCCTGTCAGGCTGGAAGTGAGGTGAGAGTTAAGTAAAGATTATAATCTTTGTCTACTGAAGGATGATGTAGACATTTATTCACTGGGAAAAGACTACAAGACAAGAAGACTGGGGACAGAATTAGAACTTACACAGTACGTGGTAAATTTGACAGGCTTACTAAGGTATTCAATTAGAAATTGAGTAGGTAGCTGGGTATATGACTGGTGTACAAGGAAAAGGCCAACAGGCGATATAAAATTTGAGGTTAACTTAAAGCCATGTGAATAGAAGAGATCTGCCTCACCTAGAAACTGAGTATAGATAGACTAGAGATCCAGAACTTGAACCTTACTTAGGATTAGGGATTGTGGTAATGGGTAAGAACCAAGTAAGGTAAGCAAGGAGTCCTATTTTGATGGGACTGAGGTTTGAACTCAGTGCCTTGTAGTTGTAAGGCTGGCACTTTACCACTCAAGCTGTGCCCCTAATTCTGACTGGTTTGCTTACGTTATTAGTTTTGAAATAGTCTTCCTTTTTGCCCTAGGCAGCCTAGATCTTTTTTTAAAATTTAATTTATTTATTAATTGAACACAAATTTTTTGACAAGGTGTTGTGCAAAAAGGGTACAGTTACATAGTAAGGCAGTGTGTACATTTCTTGTGATATCTTACACCCTGTTTTTCTTTCCCTTCCCTAGGTCAGGTAGACATATATACAATACACAATGTATCAAGAACATATACAGTATCCACGTGGCCAAGCCCAAGAAAATTCGCATGGGCTTTAAATGTAATGTCGATATTAGACAATATGTCGACAGTAGTCTTATATGAACGTACATACATAGCTTTTGGGCTATTGTATTCCACTGAGAGGTCAATTTTTGACCTTTATAGTTGTAGAGTAGTTGTTTGGTTTTAGTTACATACTGTTGGGTCGCTGCCCCAATCCTGTGGGAAATACCATTTGACAAGCAGTTTTTGGTTTCACAGACCTGGTCTCTACTGTCTCTCCGTCACCCTTTCTTAACAGTCGTATATCAGGGAGATCATGCCCCTTTGTTTTCTGTGTTCTAGGCTTGTCTCGCTCAACATTATTTGTTCGAGTTCTGACCATTTCCCTGCGAATAACAATATTTCACCATTCCTAATCGCTATGTAGTATTCCATTGTGTATAGGTACCATTTTGTGTTTCATGAAAGTTAAGATGGCAGGTGATTTCCATTCAGCTATGGGATGAGAAAGGATCTCAGAAAACTTTTTGTCTGTGTAGGCCTTGAACCACAATCTCCCAGGCCCCTGGGTACCTAGAATTACAGACATGAAGCACCCACCCTGGCCAGGAATCTATTTTAAGGAAGAGTGATCAGCTCTATTAATTGCTGCTTGGTAGGTAAAGATTTGGTTAGATTTAGTAATATAAAAGTTTTGGCGGCCTTCTTAAGAGTAGTTTCAGTGAAATGGTAGAAATGAAGGCACCTTGTAGGCTAATTAAGAAGGAAGTACTCTGTCACTTAATTTCCCCCCTCCCGTGTGTGTGTGTGTGTGTGTGTGTGTGTGTGTGTGTGTGTGTGTGTGTGTCCATCCTAGTCATAGTGTTCTTGTTTAAATGAAAGTTCTGTTTTTGTGGCAGGATCCTGAAATTGTACATTTCTAAAGTGTTCCTATCACTTAGGTACAAGATCTTGGTGCTTTGAACACAAGAACTAGCAGATGATATTGATATAATCTGACCGTATTGAATGTGGTCAAACTTCATGACATGCTTCTTCAAATTATTTTCTGTTTTCCTAGTAGAATAGGAATCAGTTATCCTAGAGTGAGGATGTAGGAGATGATGTGAAATTATCTACAAGAATGGAATCAGAAAAAAAAAAAAGTAGAATCAGTAGACTAGAAAAGTAGGGTTGCAGGAAGGGGGGTACCCTTGATGCTAATGGTCATGAATTCAGACTTCAGTTATGTAAATAGGGGTATATGTTATTTTTAACGATATAGGTTCATGTCAGGAGCACAAGAGAACATGTACTGTTGGTATTCAGCATTACAAGTACATGGGAGGAGAGTGGAAGGGTTGGTAGATTTATAGGTAAATAGATGATTATGATGATCTTTAAAGTAGAGAGTTCTGTGGATAAGAATGGAAGAGGTGGTCTTTTAAGATTAGAGAAGAATTGCTCTTATTAGCTTTGGAAACTTTTTTTTTGTTAAAATAAGTTAGCATCCTTACAAATCATGGGATTTATAATTATAATCCTATAACAAAATATTTACTGTATGGACCAATGCAGAAACATTTCAACCATTGGTTTTTGTTTTTGTCTCCCTCTTGGATATTACAGATGACCATGGATGAAAAATACGTAAACAGCATTTGGGACCTTCTGAAAAATGCAATTCAAGAAATCCAGCGTAAGAATAACAGTGGTCTTAGTTTTGAGGAGCTATATAGAAATGCATATACAATGGTTTTGCATAAACATGGAGAAAAGCTCTACACTGGACTAAGAGAAGTTGTTACCGAACATCTCATAAATAAGGTATCCAACTTTAAAGGACTGTTGCTAATACAATATTGACTATAGAAAATCCTTTATATTATGTTTTGACTGTAATATTCTTTTCAAAGTCTCCAGGAAGCCTATAGAAATTACAATTCATACCTGTAATACAAAACTTTACTCAAAATTTAAAATTGACTAAGAATTTTTGATAATTGAGGGAAAATGAAGTTTATAAACTTTGATAATTATACCCAGTAAAGCAAATAGTCACTGATTTACAAGTGCTTATTGATGTTACATAAAATTAGGATTTCTTAATGTAGTTTAACCAGCCATTTTAATTCTCCTTTTTATTGCATTTGAAAAATAAAATATATTCACTAGTAGAAACTGACTCTACTTGCTTCAAGTTCTGTGGTAAATGAATAAGATAAGATTAGTGATGGACAAACATTAAAAAATGTTTTTATGATCCCAAGAAAGCATGTACTTTTTGGAACAAATGGTTTTATAGAGAAAACTGCAAATAAAAATGTAACTTTAGTTATAAAATGACTTTTCTATAGTGTCTTCCTTTAAGATTATTAAAGTATAACATAAACAAATTCATAAAATACTTTCTATACTTTTAGTTTTAGGGTTTTCTTAAATTTATTTTGAAAAAAAGTTTTATGAGTAGTATAAAGAGCTTTTGTGTATTATATGCTGTTTGTTGCAACTCTTCCCATTGATTTTGTTCTTGTTGCTATTGTTGTGTCTGAATGATAGAGAAAAGTTCTAGATTTCACTTATTCTATATAATGCTTTGTAACCTTTCTCCTAAGAACAGCATTTTAGTAAATCAAAACTGTGATCAAAATTAAGCATTTTAGTTTTTATATGTTACTGTTCTGCAGTTGATATTCAATTTTTACCAGTTATCCTGTGTAGCAGTGATGTCCTTTGTTTTCTGCTCCAGGATTCTATCCAGGATCATATACACAGTTCCTGACACGTTCTTTGTCAGGATAGGTCAGTTGTTTAGACCATCCCTGAGCTTTGGTTTGTCTGATTGTTTCCTCATGACTAGTTTCAGGTTATGCATTTTTGGCAGGAATAATACATAGTGATGTTGTGTCCTCAGTGCACCACACCAGGAGGCACATGATGTCAGTTAATCCCATTATTGGTGATGTTAACTTTGATCACTTGGTGTTCGCCAGATTTCTTCACTGTGAAGGTACCATTTTCCCTTTGTAATTAATAATCTGTTCTGTTTTATTCGGAACTTTTTGAATAACCTATTCCTTTAGGACCCTATCATATGATGACTTTAGCATACACTGATGACTGTTTCATCTGTTATTACTGTGGTAGTTATAAAATAGCAACTTTCTACTTCTTTGTTACCTTTCTCTTGAAAGGGGTGGGGATTTCATGACCCAAGTAGTTCAGTATTTCATGAAACAAAGTGTGTTCTTCCTGCAATCATTTTTTGTTAAAGCTTTATTATTTATTCAAAGCTTTCACTCAAAGAAATAGAGGAATCTAGGAAAATACTATTCTATCCTTTCCTGGGATTATCTATACTTTTGTGTGAGAGATGACACATTCAGGTAACAGTGTGAGGCATTATGTAAGTACACGTGGCAAATAAGTTGTATAGATGCATAAATAATTTTAGAAATTCATTTGAAGGAGAAATTATCTGGGCTATAATACTTCATGGCAAATGAAGAAACTGAACTAAGCCTTAAAAAATGGAGAATATATATAAGCAATAGAGAAGGCATTCCAGGGTGGAAGGTAGCATATGATTATAAAGAGGTAAACTTGTTACCTTTAGATGATAAGTGAAATTAGTGAGTAACCAAGTTACAAAGTACTCTAGGAACAGATTATACAAAATTTGAATGCCAGGGTAAGAAATTTGGACTGAATAGTAGAGATTTTTTGAAGTTTTAAAATCAGTAATAATGTAACAATATTTGGAGATTAATGTGATAATGATATAAATGTAGACTTGGGAGAATGTTTCCTAGAATAAAGACAAAATCTGGAAATTTTTTGAGTAAAAGTGATGTTAGGAATGACTAGATGTCAGAAATACTAGATTAAGATTAAGAAGAATTTGGTTTCTGTGCAAGTTATAGTCCCTTGTTGCTCCCCCCTCCCCCCTGTAGAAATATTGTGTTTTGAAATAGAGTGGAAAACTCTGATTTGGGATGATTTGATGTATGATAGATAGATTTCATTATATGTTAATTATTTTATTTTGACAATTCTTATAGTTGGAATGTTCCTTAGAAAGCAATGTTATGTGTGAGAAAAATCGTGAGTCATAAAATGCTCAAGTACACAGCATATAGTACATATGTTTAAAGCTAGAGCAGGAGCTCAGACCTAGATGTAGAAATTTGGAATTTGATATCATATATTGAGTGGTATATGTTAGATTTCAGAGAATGAAGTCCAGAGCCAAGATAGATGAATGTTAAGGAGCAAACTATGGTAAATTAGTCATGGGAAATGAGGATTGACTTAAGAAGTTTAGCATTAAAAATGTAGAGAAGTATTTTGCTTAAAGTCACTGAAAGGTGTACGATTTGAACACCTGAGGTCTTACATATGGAAAGATTATGGGGTTAAGAGCAATGGAGAAGTAAATATAGAAAGAGAAGCATGGTTGACTTTGTCAGAAGTTTTAGGGAGTGGTTATATGTTTCATAACTATTAGTTGGTGTTTGCTGTTTGTTAGACTCAGTTTTGCCTACTGCTTTTATGATTGCTTTTTGTATATTAAGTTAGCCAGTGGTCACATCCAGTGATACTGTTACCTCTATTTTACAAAGAAAGATACCCTGGCACAGAGAATTGGCAGTTTATAACCAACTACCAGTTACACATAGTAACCAAGTCAACTGGATATGAATTCAGGTGTTACGGCTTTAGGTTGAGCCCTTATACTTCTTTAGATCTGCTGTGAGGAAAGAATGAATTGATCAAGGGATAAGGTGCTGAAATTGAGGTTGGCAAGGGCCTTCCAAGTTAGTTGAATCTAATAAACCATATCTTTATGGAGACAGTTCTACATTTGTAACATGGAGTTTTGGAATAGCTCCGGTGAGGAATATACTGAGGAATTGACAAGTGTGTCAGTTGAAGACTGTATTAGGAGTCAAATGTATTATTTTTCTTTTTAAAGCAGTGCTTTGTAGTCTGGACACAGGTATCTGTGTTATGTGTTACAGTTGAGAATTGCTTCATGGAAAACGTGAGAAAAGAGGCTTAAATGAAAGATTTTCGAACTTTGAATCAATTTTAGAAGATACTGAAGTTGTAATAATGCCATGAGAAATTGAAGAGATACTGAGTTGTTTAAAAGAGGTCCTATGTTGAGCTGCCATGATAGATGCCAGTCCTGGGCCTTGGACTCAGGGCCTGAGCACTGTCCCTGGCTTCTTCCCGCTCAAGGCTAGCACTCTGCCATCTGAGCCACAGCGCCCCTTCTGGCCGTTTTCCATATATGTGGTGCTGGGGAATTGAACCAAGAGCTTCATGTGTAGGAGGCAAGCGCTCTTGCCACTAGGCCATATTCCCAGCCCCTAAAAGTTGCAAGAGGATTTACTCTTTGCACCTGTGTGTAAGGCTTTGTTACAAATTAAAGGCACACAAGTGCTACATGAATTTTTTTTTAATAGTGAACATTCTGATATATATAAAATAGAGCAGTACATCAGCCACAGAACAGATGACAGGAAGTTCCAAAGAGGTCACTGGAGTTAAATATTAAAGTCGATTATTGACTTTGGAAATAACGTCCCCCAAATAGAAACAGGCACAGAAAATCTAAGTCCTACATTTCTAGTTCACTTCTGGCAGTGCATCATTCTTCCAATCTTTAAAGCAGTGTGTCCTTTGAAGAAACAGAGGAATTTGCTGACATTCTTACAGCTCAAAGCAAAATGCAGGATGTGATGTGGCCTTTGTGCCTTGCTGTATGAAAAATCTTACTTTTGTAAATATGGAAACATTTCAGTTTCAGTCCTTTCCCCTTATCTAAAGAAAATTACTTAGAAAGCTTGGTTATATTGGAGAAAAAAGATACTCTTTTCAGAGTATAAGCGCTTTTATATGTCACCTTGTCAGAGCCTCAAAGATATCCTGATAATTCATCATGCAAATTTGCTTACTATTTGTGAGGCTCTGAGTTCGACAAGACACATGAATTGATAAACAGAACATATCTGATTGCTATACTCATGGAACAGAAATAAACAGTAATGATTCTAAAATACAGTATGAAATATAATAAAAATAGCCAACCGTAATAGAGGAAGAGAGGCAAAAAGATAGGTAAATTACATAGGTCAAGAAACGGTTATTTCATGCAGTGGTAATGTTTAAACTGGGTCTTGAAATGAGAGAGTATGCATTAGCAAAGAGGATTGAAGAACATTCCTGTAAAGAGCCCGAAACAGTATTTGGGGTTTTGGTTTCTTTTCTTCTTCTTTTTGAGCCATTCGGTCTCTGTCACAGTTCCACAGCTTTGCTGCTATAAGACAAAAGTAGCAGTAGACTATATGTGAGTGAATGAGTATGGCACGATGCCAGTAAAACCTCATTTTATGAAGGGCAGTGGGCCATCTTTCCTAGAGCAGAGCCACTGACAAGCCTGTTGTGAATGGTGAGTCTAAGAGTTGGTAGTAGGGAAGAATGGGACAGATGAGGAAATCGGAAGCTCTTATGCCAGGTAGGCCCTGAAGCTGTGACAGAAGGGCTTTGAACTGCTTACTTGTATGCATGGTAAGAAGCCATTCGTGATGTAATTTTTTAAAATGTTACTGTGGTAGCTGTGTGGAGGATTAGAGGGCTCAAGAGTGAAATGTGAGGGCACTAGAAAGGAGCAATACAGTGGCTGAGGTAAGTGATAGTGTAGTGACAGTGGTAACTGAAAAGTTTTCAGATCCAGTACATATTTCATGCCCAGAAGGAATGTTATCCTGCTGGTTGATGGTAAAAACATGACAGGGAAGATTCCAAGGTAATTTCTTGGTTTGAGAGTCCTGGACAGCTAGCTAGGTGATTCTACTTACTGGACAGATTCGTTTTAAGGTGCCTATAAAACTGAATGTGGTTCTCTTGAGGATTGAACTGGAAATGTGAATGTGGATGTGGGGTTGTGAACATGTGTGGATGATACTTAAGGTGCTGTTGGTATTCTGATGACATCAGAGACAAAAGATCCAAGCAGGAACCTGAGGAGTTCCAGTATTTTATGTTTGATAGATGAAAGATTGTAGTGGAGACTGAAATTGGCAGAATGTTAATGGATGGTCACCTCTCCCCCTTCTGTGGTTGAATTCAGGGCCTTGTGCTTGCTGGTTAAACCATTACCTCCTTTGCTTTACTTTGTTTTTCTAGACAGGCCTTGGACAGTGTCTCTCTAGCCTTCTAATCCTGAGTAGCTAGGATTACAGTTGTATACTATCACATCTGGCCTCAGCTTAATGGTACTTTTAAGACTCAGCTCATTTAACAGTTACAGCTTTTCATGGGTATTTTATTTGCATGTGTTTTAAATGTTGAGAAACAGTTATAAATTCAGAAATATTGATCAGTCCTCTCACTCGTGGACAGTTTAAGAGTAGAGTCAGCTGTTTCTTTCATTGCCACCTTGCTGTGTAGTCTGGGATAGCTTGAAATTTATGATGCTCCTATGTTAGTTTGATGTTTGTTGGATTATAGATGTGAGTCATCACATTTGGCTTATTTGTGTTATTAGGACTTAGAAACATTATAGTTTTTGAAGCTTACCTTTCATATTCTGCCATAGTATGTACAAATTAAAACCATTTCAGTTGTGAGAGGGGAAACTAATTTGGCAAGAACTTTATCATCTGTAATGCTTGACAGGTTTTATAGATATGTCATCTTTCAAAGCAATGCTTTGTAGTGATAATTGAGTAACATGGTACTTTGAAATTTTGCTTTCCTCTGGGGAAAAATAGCAAAAGAAAAAGGATATTAGCTTTGAAAATCCAGAATCAGTTTCTTATTGATAAAAAGATTTACTTCAATGATTTTTTTCCCAAAGTCTTCCTACCTATATAGTCTGTTTGAGTAATAATTTACAACGATTGAGAAGGCAGAACAAATTTCTTCTGAAAACTGCTGATTGGGGACCTATTAAAGTGCCAGTGACTGATTTAGGCATTTCAGTATATCAAGCAAAGATCCTTGCCTTTGTGCATATGGTGGGCTTTGGACTTACATATTTGGATCTGTGTCTTGGAATCCTAATTTAAATTCTGAGCTCTTTGTTTTGCAGGTAGGGACAGTGGAACCTGGAAAGGGAACCCCTTCTTTTTGTTCTTTGGGTTTTGGGGTGTTTTTTTTTGTTTTTGTTTTGTTTTTTTTGATGGTCTGGAGTTTGAACGTAAGGCTGCATGCTTGTTGAGCAGGGGCTTTACCACTGAGACAATGCCTCCAGCCTAGTAGTTTGAATTTTTAAATGGTTTTCTTCTTTAAATTTCTTTGTAAACTGAAAAGTCTCGTTTGTAGAACAAATAACATTTTATCTTTTTTTTTGTATGCATGGATACTGAAAATGAAGTCCCCTTGTAAGCTATGTTTTGAATATATTGATTTTTCTCTCCATTTTTAGGAGGGGGCAGGAGAAGAGCAAGTGTTTTAAGTGTTATATTCATTTATAGGTAATTTAAGATGGTATGTGAGGGTACTACTAATGCCTCTGGAAATGAAGTTGGTAACTTTAAGGTAAGCTCTGAACCATTCTGTAGGCCAGTTACTTAAGTAGATTTTTATAATAAAGTTTTTGATTGTTTTTCCCTCTTTTGTAGACAAATATGGATGAAATAGACTTTTAATGTGATTTTGTGTAATATATAAATACAATGATAGCAGTAAATGAAGAATGTTGATGAGTTAGGAGTAAGATTTTTCTTAACAAAGGTAGATTCAGTTCATAGCCCCACAGATAATACATTTCTTTTTTATTTTGTCCACCAGCAAATAAGACATGATGCCAGCAAGAAACTCAGTTTTAGTGTGGTAATCAGAGTTGATAGGGACTTACTTTGCTGATTGATTTAGGGCAAGATACAAAGCAGATATCAGTTTGGATGGACCTTACCCATTTATCATGTAATCAAAGACAGAACACGTTCCTAGTATGGAAAAATAGCGTATATGCCATGGATCAGTGTAGTACAATATAAAAAGCCATTAAGTGTATTTGTAGGATATGAAAGTGTTTAACAGATTAAAATAGGTTTGCAAATTAGTGTTTGGAGTTGCAGTTTTATTTCACTGATGAAAGAGCCATTGTTTTTAACCTTTCAAAAAGATTGATTGCAGTGGAGGTGTAGTTAGCAATGAACACTGTTTTCAGTATTGCACTGACAATTCAGTTCTCTTATCTTATATTTTCTAACTTACTGGTGTTAGAAAAAAACAAATTATGTTGAATATTGGAGTGGCAATAGGAATCAGAGAAAAGAAAGGCTGAGCTGGATATAAAATCCTTTGATATGTGGAATAAGTGGCTTGAGTATGAAGTAGAGACCATTGAGATAGAGTCTAGAAGATTAATAGCTGCTTTCTTTGAAGGGGTTGGAAGAGAGTTGGTGTTAGGGAAGAACCAGGTTTTTAGCTGTTACTGGTTGATACCAAGAACTAGCCATTCTTGTGTAATTTGCTGAAACTGCAAGGGCTGTGGGAGCAATTATTCTCCCACTCCCCCATTTTGTTGGTGTTTTAGTGATGTAAATATATGAGTGAATGAGCTATAGGACCTTTCATCTTTGTATCTCTTACTCTTATATATAATTTACATTTGATTTCTGTTGAAAAGAAATCTCAGAATACCAGCAGTTCAGTAGAACTCACTGTGGTTTATAACCAACCACAAATTGCTGAGATTGATTTTATCTTCTGGTATAGGAAAATACTTCTACTTCCCCAAGTTAGTTGCTAAACCTAACTACAGTTTAAATTATGCTGTTTGCTTTTGGGACTTTGTACCTTCAAACTTTTTTTGTTTGCTTGTTTTTAATGTTTGTTTTAAGATTCAAATGTTCCTGCTTCAAGACACATGGTGATTTTTGTGAAATTGTATCTCATTTTTTTCCATGGTACCCACCAAGAGAACAGAAATGGTAATGGTCATACTATACGGTTTACATATCTATTACTACTTTATTCACAGTTAAACTGAGCAACATGGACACTGTTCAGAATTCAGTGATAATAGTACTGTGATAACTTTCAGTGTACCTACTATCTTAATCATTGGGAATTGAGTGCTTTACAAGTGATAATTTACAATGTAATACTTTTGTGAAGAACTATCTTTCTTCATTCTTTCATGATCCTCAATTCTCAGTCTCCTGACTAGCTAGTATTAGAGGCATGAGCCACCAGCACCCGGCTCAGGATACTGTTTTGGGCTTGTAGTTTTCTAACATTTGTTAACTTTTTTTTTTTTAAAGAACATTTGAACCAAGAATGCATCTTAAAAATGGTGCCAAATATGCCCCTAATGTTGCAGATTACTTATGAATATGAAAATATATTGGCTACACATCTTGTCTTTGTGCTTCCCTCAAGTCATGTCATCTCTTAAGATCACATTAATCCTAATGTTAGGTTTCTCCTGTTTCCCTGTAGAAATTATAAAGTAAATAATCACATCTTATATCCTCTCATAGTACCTAACATCTGGCTTTGCATGTTGAAAGAAAGCAGTTATAAGCATTTGGATTCTAAGTTGGGGGAAATATTTTATCTTTGGGTAGTTGATACTGATATTAGGACCTCATTTCTTTATGACAATTGAAGAAAAGAGTAAAGGTGAAAAGTGAAGTGTATTTGATTTGAAATTTAAAGTAGCATGGTCTTTGTAAAATCCTTTAAGCCATATTATCAACTGTAAGTGAGTAAAATTATGGAAGAATCTTCTGACAGCAATCAGGAAAAGACACATGCTATCATAATATTTATATATTCAATTGACCTTATGTATGTTGATTATATAGTCAATATGGTCCTCTTGACTATATAAATTGGATTTTGACTATTAAGAACCTCTCAAGGTATGAAGGCGTCTTCCAGTCAGGAGGAAAGGATAGCAGTCATTTATAATCCTGTACTGCCACCATTCTTTATGTGTGTGCATGCTTGTACTCTTTCTATGAAAATAGGAATCCATTGCACTGTCTGTCTTCTTAACCTTTCAAGTAAGGAATTACCAGGTTGAGGGAAAGTGCCTTGGAGGAGTTTTTTCTATTTTGTCAGATTGATAGAGATGGCCTGTATCCCAAGGCTTGCCTCCCATTAGGACTCATCGCTTTAATAAGCTAATTTTATTGTTAGATCTGTGCCAGATTGGGTAATGTGGGAACTGTTTTGAGGTCTAGAATTGAGGTCTAGAATTTTTATTAGTGTTGGAAAAATGAAATTTACTAACTTGAAAAATTTGTAAAATGACAAAAGCTGATCATGACCACACATGATTAGCACAGTACTCAAATTTAAATACTATCACGTGAGACAAATGCTATTTTAATAGATCATAGTAAATGTTGCTTATTGGTATATTACATTGGCTTTATCGGATGAAGCAACAACGTTATAGAGTTAGTTTAGGCCAGAAAGGTACTTATGAGGCATCAAGTGGTCAGTTCTTTTAAAATTATGAAAAACACTTTAAAGTGTCATACAAAATCAATGTAAGTAAATCAGGAGTAATTGAATCTTCTTAATTGAGTGAGTCATCTCAATAGAGCATGATGCATTCAATATCTAATCAGTCACAGTGATATAGAAAAGAGGGATATAGACTAAATACAGTGACTTAGTCAGGGTCCTAGTTAGCACCTACTCTGTGCACCCTTGTCTACAAATACTAATTCTGATTATTTTGCTTTTGGGTGAATGTTACAAGACTACAGATTTCTAGACGGGCACATCTCTTGAAGTTACAACTCTTGAACTTTTTTATTTTTGGTTGGTACTAAGGTTTGAATTAAGGGCTTTGTGTTACTAGTCAAGTGCTCTACCACATGAGTCACACTTTTACTCTTTTCTACTTTTTTATGTTTTTTTTTTGTTATTAGCATGTAGTCCATGTTATCCATGTCCTATTCCATGTTTCTAGTGCATAATTTATATTTTTCAGTATAATGAAATATATAAATAATATAATGTTAGATATAAGTTTCTGTGCTTATAGGATTTGAGTATTTGTCCTAAATTTTAAGTCATTTTTATTCTGTTAAAGAAGGGAGTCTAATTTTTAGTGTTCCATGGATTATCCACTATATGATCCTGTTCTGCTTTTAATGATGTTTAGAATTAAAGTCTATAATTTGTCCTATGTGATTTCTTTTGTCTTAACTCAATATGTAATTAAGATTGGATGGCTGGAATTTTGCCTGATGAATCAAAATTAAATTGTGAACATACTTCTGCAAATGGTTACCATTATGAGTGTTTATAGAGGATGCCTGCTGACGGGTACTGTGCAGATTAAGTCTCCATTTTCAGCCTTCCGTCAATCCATGGAGATGCTCAGATAGGAAAACTAAGCACAGCATGCTCATGCTTGTTCCTCCCTGTGAGGATTCTTGTCAACTCCCATACTTTTTTAAAAAATTGTCAAGGTGATGTGCAGAGGGGATTACAGTTACCTATGTAAGGTAGTGAGTACATTTCTTGTCAAACCTGTTGTTACCTCCTCCCTCATTTTTCTCCCACCTTCCTCCCCAGGCCCCACGCCCACCCCAGTTGAACAGTTAATTTACAACATATTGCAAGTCTTGCTGTTGCACTGGTTTGCCTTTTACCCTTGGTCTCAAAATTTTGATGTTCCCCTTCCCGTCCTTAATTCAGACAAACATACATAAAATACCCAGGGTACCCATAGTTTGATTTACTTTGATAGGGACCTGCAGCTTAGGGTTTTTTTGTTTGTTTTTTTCCAGTATTGGTGGGGAGGATGGTTGAACTCAGGGTTTTATATGCTTACTTGGCTGGCACTCTACTATTTGAACCACTTATCCAGCCTGGCTTTTTGCTGGTTATTTGGGAGATAGAGTCCCATGTACTTTTTTTTTTTAACCTGGGCTGGTTTCAGAGTAAGTTATGACATTGCTTGGCATTTAAGTTGCTTTTTATAAACAAAGTTTGCGACATGAATTATGCTAACAGGACCCAACTTCAGAATCATAATTGCTACAAATTTCTAAAGATTAATATGCAACAAAATTGGCTCTTATTTTATCTATAATTATTTGAATGTTAACATGTTGATAGATTCATGTAACCACTATTAACCTGGGTATAGAACAGTCCCTTTACTCCCAAAGGCTGTGCCCCTTCATACTATGAAAAAAAGTTTTGTATTTTCAAGAATGTCATACAAACTTGATATGGTATTAAACACCTTATAATCTACTCCGGAGGCAAAGGCAAGAGACAAGTTCCACACTAGCCTTTTCTGCATACTGAGTGAAACCTTTGTCACTAAAACAAAACAAAACGGGAAAAAAACAATAAAAGAATATCATATAAGTAGTAATCTTTTGTTTTTGAGTCTGGCTTCTTTCTACTCTGTGTGTGTGTGTGTGTGTGTGTGTGTGTGTGTGTGTGTGACAGAGAGAGAGAAGGGGGGAGAGAGAGGGAGGAAGAGAGAGAGAGAGATTTTGCAATTGGAACTCTACCTCTACTGCTTGGGCCATGCTTCCAGACCTTATTCAGCATAATTGATATGGAATCGAGTTGTTGGAAATGCCACTAATTTGTTCCTTTTTTAAAGCTCAGTGATATTGTATGAATATGTGTCAGTTTCCTTACCCATTTACCTGTGTACTTGATAACAGACATTTTTAATATGGCTTTTTATGATTGTGCGTAGAGCTATTATGAACATAAGTTTTCATTTCTCTGTGATTAAATGCCTCTATTTGCTGAGTCATTTGGTAAGTGTATTGAACTTACTAGGAATAGCCAAACTTTTCCTGTACAGGCTGTACTTATAGTTCTGGTTACTCCAAATCTTTGCCAGCACTTGATATTGTTTTAGTTCACTTTACTCATTCTAATGGACCTTTCTGGTTTTAATTTGTATCTTCCCATGAGTAATGTTGGATCCATCTGTTGATATGCACAGTTGCTTTCTGTATATTTACTTTGGTGAAGTGTCTGATCATGTCTTTTTTAAAAATTCTGGGTAAAAGTCATTTTTCTCTGAGTTGGTAGCTTTTATTTTGTTTTGACAGGATCTCTAGAACAAAGCTTTTTAAGGAGAATTGATAGAGTCCAACTTATTATATTTTTACATCATGGCTGTTGCTTAAAATTCTCAGGTTGTCTTTTCATTGTAGTATAGCCCATTGCTCTTTGAAAATATGCTATAAATGTTTTAAAAATATTTCTCCCAGCCTGAAACTTGTCTTCTCATTCTCTGGGCTAAAATTTATTTTTAAAAGTTCTTCAAGTACTCTTAGTCTTTGCAGATTGATCTACTGTTCTCTGCTATTTCTTTCTCATAGTTCTTTTGGGGTACTCATTTTTTTTGTGTTGTTGTTTTTTTAACCCTCAACCCTTAATCTTCTGAATCTGTTCTTGTCTTCATTTTCAAATTGCACTCTGTATGTGGATAACCTCAGTACAGGGTTTTTTCCCCTCATTATGCCAGTAGAACTTAGGTCTAGTCTACTTTTGTTCTGCAAGATTTCTTAACCATTGGCTTTGCTGTTGCAAAATAATAATGGTTAATGGATAATATTGGCAGTGTTGGTGCACACACACTCAACTGTTGTCCCAACTTTCTTTTTCAACTTTGTATGTAATAGTAATAAAAAATTTTACATGTTTTTCACTTAATGTACATTTTTGTTTATATGACAGTACTTTAAAGCATATTTTACAATCTTAAGCTGGTCTTTTATTATGCATCACTTTTTATGTATTACGAAACATTTTAGGGAAATACTACAGGAAAATTATTTTGTACCTAGAATGACCTGCAATAATTTTACAGACTTTTCATTTTTAGGTATGTAAACAAAATATGTTTTTGTATGCACATACAAAAATAATAAAAAAGTTAGCTCTTAATTACTGTCATTTCACTGGTAGTTTACTGCTACTGATTAGTCACATATGACATTGTGCTAGTTGATACCATTTTGTTTGCAGAAAGCCAGGTATAAATAATTATTATATGTTTAGTATTGGTATTTTTTATTCTAAAGTACTTCAGTCAGTGATTTAGGGATTATTTTCATTTTCAGTGGTCCTCAGGCACCGTGTGGAAAATGAACTATAAAACCTGCTTTTGAACTATAAAACCTGCCTTACATAACTAACTGCTCTGTACATCACCTTTATAAAAATATTTAAAACTTTTTTAAAGAAAATATTTTATAACATCAGTTTTTCTAATTAATTTTTCATTCATTGGACAGATGTGCCAAGTACATTTGGAAATCATTTCCCAATTTGAAATATGTTCCAAAATCAGAATAATTTTAATATAATTTACATTAAACTTGCTGTCATAACGAAGTTCTTTATTAAGAATAGATGACCAGGTGCTGGTGGCTCGGGCCCATAGTCCTAGCTACTCAGGAGGCTGAGATCTGAGAGGATCATAGTTTTAAGACAGCCTGGGCAGGAAAGTACATGAAACAAGTGTGGTGCTGTGGCTCAAAGTAGTAGACCACTCGCCTTGAGCAAAGGAGCTCAGGACAGTGCCTAGGCCTGAAGCCCAAGCCATGACAAACCAAACCAAAATAAAACAAAAAAGAATAGGTGGTTACATATTCTGGGATCTTCAGTATAGTTTTATTTTTGTGTGTACTATAGTATATAGTACTTTATTCTAGCAATGTGCCCCCGGGCTGACCTGGAACTTGAAATCTTCCTGACCTCCACCTCCTGTGTTCTGGCATTGCAAAAATACATCACCACACAGCTTACATTGTCACAATTCAAACTTAATTGCTATTCATAAGTTAGTGGTTAAATTTAAATATAAGAAGCCTGGTGAAAACTTCCGTAGGCACCAACTTGGTAGGGTTTTTTGTTGTTTTGTTTTTACTTTTAGCTACTTTGAAATTTGTGTCTGACATTAAATTTAATGCTTTGCATTTTGCTCATGTCTTGAAATCAGTGGAGTAAAGTCAATATATCCATTTATCAATATAATTTGTCAATTGTATATCCATTTTTGGATAAAAGTTTACATAGCGGGGCTGGGGATATGGGCTAGTGGCAAGAGAGCTTGCCTCGTATACATGAGGCCCTGGGTTCGATTCCCCAGCACCACATATACAGAAAACGGCCAGAAGTGGCGCTGTGGCTCAAGTGGCAGAGGGCTAGCCTTGAGCAAAAAGAAGCCAGGGACAGTGCTCAGGCCGTGAGTCCAAGCCCCAGGACCGGCCCCCCCCCCCCCAAAAAAAAAAGTTTACATAGCACTATAAACTATTAATATAAAAGTTTGTAACTTGTTATAGTCAGTATAGTTGTGGAACAGTTACAGGGAATTAGATTCAGGAAGCTTGGTGTTAGGAACAAAGCACAAAATATATAATCTAAATTATGTGGTATAGGCTAATAGATTTTACCATGAGCACAGTGTATAATCTGTACTATTATATAATTAAAATCGAATCCTCAGCCCCACACCCCTAACACACAAGAAAAAAAGTAACCAGGTTCCCCCGGCTCACGCTTACAATTCTAGCTATTCTAGAGGCTTATTGTTGGAAAGCCAGTTTGGGCAGAAGACTCCTTTAGACTCCGTCTCTGGAGTCATGACTCAGTAGGTAGAGCAACATTTCACTTAGTGTAGGCTTCTGAGTTCAAATTTTAGAATTGTTAAAACAACACCTCAATTTTTTTCTCCTATAGTTCATTGACTTCTGAGTCTTTGATGCTTGTGGCCATTTCTACTTTATCTACTGTGGAATGGCATTTTATTGTAGATAGCTGTATATTAGCACACGTAGTGCATATTTTTTCAAACAGTA
Source organism: Perognathus longimembris pacificus (assembly GCF_023159225.1). Taxonomy (NCBI): domain Eukaryota; kingdom Metazoa; phylum Chordata; class Mammalia; order Rodentia; family Heteromyidae; genus Perognathus; species Perognathus longimembris. The sequence goes on from NC_063164.1 coordinate 10,738,844, forward strand.
CCATGACTTCAGATTCTCCCCAACCTGAAAAGTTTCAGTTATGAGTACAGATTATTTATAATCTGGATGATTGTTGTTTGAGACCAGCACAAGCAAAAAGTTTAGTGAGAAACCCCACTCCCCCCCCCATCCCCGCCGCCCAATCTCAACAATTAAGGTAGATAAAGTAAGTATTCCTGTAATTCTAGCTGTGGGGAAATAGAGCAATGCTGTCTGAGGGATAAGTGTCAGACTATATAAAAAACATAAAGGAGTTAAGACTATGGCTCAAATGTAGAGCACCTACCCAGCAGGTGAAGAGCCCTGAATTTAAACTGGTCTTCGCCCTCCTGTCCTAAAAAATAAATAAATAAAAGTAGGCTATGAGGTTGGTTAGATTGGAGTAATTATACAAGTTAAAAATATAGTAGTCATCCCTATGTACTTTTAAGTCATCAATAAATTGCAAGGGTCCTCTACTACCATGTAAATTCTATATAAAAAGCTGTTACATTTTATTGTTTGGGTAATCATGACAAGGAATCAAGTTCTATACGTGTTTAGTTCAGACACAGTGCTTTTTTCATAAGTGTTTTTTATTCCTAGTTATTTGAATCTTCAGGTGTGGAATTCATGGGTATGAATATCTGACTGTATAATCCCCAAGTGTTCAAGGAACTTAGGGCATGGACACACTGCTTCTTCATTGTAGAGCCTGTTTTTCCAACAAATTCTCTTACTGGGCTGGCAACATGGCAGGACGGAATAGTGGTCAGGAACCTCTTATTAAAAAGGATATTAAACTCAAAGGACTGAATACTAGGAAGAAAAAATTAAACGTTAGGAAGTAGAGATGGATGGGGATAATTTGAGATGGAGTGTTAGGGGAGACAGTTTCTGCCAGTTATGTCTGTGTGTTTACTGAGTGTGAGGCATCGTCCTAAGTGTATTCACTATATTATGTGTCCTTACACAAGTCCTACAAAAGTGATACCAGTTCACATGCAAGGAAACTGAGGCCCTGACATTAATCTGTCTTAAGTCACAAAAGTCTCAGTACTTTAAATAATTACTCAGACAGGTAGGAAGGAAAGGTAGTAGGAAATTAGTTGGAGGAGCAGTCTACAGGCTCTTACAAGTGTTTAGGATCTTATTCGAACCATTAGTTGTTAGTTAAAAATGCTAGGAGATTGCTTTGTTTCTCTTTGTTTCTTAAAGTACAAAGAGAAGTCTGGACTGTACACATTTGGTAGCCATCTCTGCATAGTTTATAGCTTAAAATATTTCTGTCTGCTTAACTATGTTGACTTAAAATTATCTTATTAAACAAATACATAGAATGTGTATGTGTGTTAATGCAGATGCACAAACTAATGAACTCTTCTATTAATAGGTGCGAGAAGATGTATTAAATTCATTGAATAACAACTTTCTTCAAACACTAAATCAAGCTTGGAATGATCATCAAACAGCTATGGTGATGATTAGAGACATCTTAATGTATATGGTAAGTACAGATTGTTGCTTTTCAATTTTACTTGTTAAGCATCTTAAAATATTGATTTTCTGTCAAATTTACTCGGTACATTGAGTGTGGATGGTGGTTTTGGTTTCATTTCTTAAATGAACAGTATTTCCTTTGTAAGAGCCAATGTCAGCCTGTATAAATGAAATCTTAGAAAATAGGAATTTTGTACATAAAATTTTTATGGTGAAATTTAAAGATACATTTTTACTTGAATTTTTACAATAAAAATATAGAGTAGTATTGCAAGTTCTTAAAAATTGAAGAGATAAGGGGCTGGGGATATGGCCTAGTGGCAAGAGCGCTTGCCTCCTATACTTGAGGCTCTGGGTTCAATTCCCCAGCACCACATATACAGAAAATGGCCAGAAGTGGCGCTGTGGCTCAAGCAGCAGAGTGCTAGCCTTGAGCAAAAAGAAGCCAGGGACAGTGCTCAGGCCCTGAATCCAAGGCCCCGGACTGGCAAAAAAAAGAAAAAGAGAAAATTGCCAATGATGATTATCAGAGTGTGAAGATATTACAGAAGGTATAAGCAGGGACAGTGCTCAGGCCCTGAGTCAAGCCCCAGGACTGGCAAAAAAAAAAAAAAATTGAAGAGATAATTTTAAAGACATGGGTAGAAAGTAACGCGGGAAAGAGGAGTCACTACTTGTTTAAGCTATTTGGGAAGTCATCAAGGATTGATATGGAGGCAAAGTGGAGACAAGCACCAAAATTCTTTTTGTTGCTTAATCTCCCTCATCTAAAGTAGAAAATGAGACTATCAGTTTAGGGAGACAGAGCATGTAAATTATTGGGAGTTTGCAGAATGTTACAAGCTGAATGAATAATGCCCCTGTCTTCAAGTATGTCTGTGACTAATGTCTGGAACCTGAAAATGTGCCTTATGGCAAAAGAAACTTGACAGATGTGCTTAAGGATCACTAGATAAGATGTCCTCCACTATTTTCCTAGTCAGTGTAATCTCAGTTGCCTTCACAAGTGGGGCTCAGGAGGAATTAGAAAGGTTAAAGTTAAATCACAACATAAGTAGAAATTGGAAAGATGTCCTAAGAAGATGGAGAAGGAACTTCTTCTATCCAAGTAATACAGATGCTGCCACTAGAAGCTGCAAAGAGGTAGATTCCTCTTTACTGACATTTATTTTACCCTTTTCATTTTAGAATTAAAAAGAGTAAATAAACCACTAAATTTCTTACAGTTTTTTGTAGCAGCAATAAGAAACTAATAAAAGAAAACCATTTAGGGTACCCACTATGCAGCATTGTGAACTAGGTATAAATAAATGGACTGTAGGGCTGGGGATATAGCCTAGTGGCAAGAGTGCCTGCCTCGGATACACTAGGCCCTAGGTTCGATTCCCCAGCACCACATATACAGAAAACGGCCAGAAGCGGCGCTGTGGCTCAAGTGGCAGAGTGCTAGCCTTGAGCAGGAAGAAGCCAGGGACAGTGCTTAGGCCCTGAGTCCAAGGCCCAGGACTGGCCAAAAAAAAAAATAAATAAATGGACTGTAGTGGTGAGGGTGTAATTTAAGTGCCTCACAAATTTTGAATAGTGGACCTTGTCAGGAGTCAAAATTAGTAGATCTAGAGCTTCAGCAACAATAGGAGGCTTATTTAAATATCACAAGATGGAAGAAATAGATGAACTTCAGTGCCAGAGTTATCTGAGGTCTTGTGCTGAGACTTAAGGTTTGCTCATGTTGTATGTGGCTGGATAGATTTTGTTGGTATAGGAGTTGAAAATTAGGCATCTGCAATGAGTAGGTGAAATTGCTCATTAGTCTAAATACCATAATTACCAAAGGTAACATCAAGGAGCAGACCTTAGAAGACTGTAAACAGTTGGCTAAAGCTGTCAAGGATGATTTATCTTCCCTTCGGTCTGAAGATAGGATGAGAACATGGAGATGATTGGGTTTTTAACTCTGCATTTGTTCCTGTTTACTTTGGTACATAATTTTATTCATCTTGGTGTTTGTAATTGTTACTTAATATCTTCAGCTTCTGTTAGAAATAAATTAATAGTACCATAAACACACCTCAATCCCTATCTCTTTTGAACTAGTTTTTGTGTGTGTGGTGATGGCATAGCAATCCTTGACATTAGTGTGGAGGACAAGTGTTCAGGGTTGACACTGCTCAGCATGAAGTACTCAGCAACACGTTGTTGTTTGAGATGGTCTGGCTATGTAGCTTGAACTTTTTACTTCTGCCTTCCAAGTGTCAAGGTTTTTATAGGTGTGTATTGTGCTTGGCCTAGAGTACTTACAGTACTGGGGGTAAGGCCATGCCTCCAGCCTTTTTACTTATTTTGCAGAAAGGCTCTTAATTTTTTGCTGGAGAAAGTTCAGATTCCTTATTTTCTTGTGTTTTGTGTGTCTGGGTTCACTGGTGTACATCATCACTCCCAGGTTATTGCTTTAGGTGGGGTCCTCAACAACTTTATGCAAAATCTATACTTCTCAAGTAGCTAGTTCAAGCATGAGCCACCATGCCCAACCTAGAACACTTACTGGAATGAAAGATACAAAGGTCAGACTGCTGCCAATATAGATGCTAAGTTTGAAGTAGAAAAACATTCAGTGATGAATAAGAAACTTCTTTGGCTTTGGCATTAATACGCTTAAGTAAGTGCTCTAACCTTTCTGGTTAAGACTTTGTCCATATTTGTGAAGTAAATTTACTGGACAAGAACTCTAATTCTTATCTTTCTAGAAGTCAGAATCCTGACCAAGCATTGTTTTATGCACTCTATATTAATTAATCTAGTCCTCGTTATATGTTTAGCTGTAATTTTAAAGCAATACTTTGGGAAAACTTTGCTTTGAAAAGTGAAAGTACTTTTCTGAGCATATAACAGTAGCTCATCTTTTTATTACATAGCTATATCACTCTGCGAATGTTTTATATTCTTGACCTTTAAGCAGCTTAGTCTTCATTTTGTGTACAAAGAAATTCAGGTTAGAAAGATTAAGCATTGAGGTTAGAGAGATGATATAGTTGCGATGTAGACAAAGTAGAGAGTTAGATGAAGCCTTTATGTTTTTCTTTTGTATGCCATACTGGGCTCGAACTTAGGCTCTGAGTGCTATCCTTGAGCTTTTTACTCAAGACTTAAGTACTCTGTTACTTGAGCCACAGCTCTTCTTCAGCTTATGGGTTGTTTTTTGGTGCTGTTTTGTTTTGTTTTTTAATGGTTAATTGGAGCTAAGAGTCTCATGCACTTTACTGCTCAGTCTAGCTTTGAACTTTAGTCCTCAGATCTCAGACTCCTGAGTAGTTAGGATAAGCTAGCATGAGCCACAAGTACCCAGAGCACACCTTTTTTTTTTTTTAAATTAAAGAAGCTTGTGTTCACTCCTTTGCTGTATTCAGAGCAGAAGAATTATATTGATTCTATATATTTGAGTTGAAAGTAAGCCCAGAGTAATAACCACGTTTTTTTCTGAGATTAAATTTCCCAAGTATTTACTGAGTATGTGTTATATGCCAGAACTGTTTGGTTCTTTCATTGGGCAGTTTGCTAATGTGGAAGTCCTAGTTTCCCATTTTGGGCACAGTGGCTTTATGATTCAATTGTAAACTATCAAAGCATATGGAATTTTTTGTGTTTAATCACTTTTTTAATTTGATAGTAATATTCTCAATGAAGAAGTAAGTTTTGGGCTGGGAATATGATATGGCCTAGTGGTTCTTGCTCCATATGCATGAAGCCCTGGGTTCGATTCCCTAGCACCACATATATAGAAAACGGCCAGAAGTGGCGCTGTGGCTCAAGTGGCAGAGTGCTAGCCTTGAGCAAAAAGAAGCCAGGGACAGTGCTCAGGCCCCAGGACTGGCAAAAAAAAAGTCTCACTAACTTTTTTCTGGCTGGCAGGCTTTGAACTATGATCCTCAGATCTCAGCCTCTTGAGTAGGTAGGATTATAGACATGAGCCACCTGTGCTTGCTGGGCCAGATACTGTTACCAACTCTTGAGGTACAGGATATGGTCTCACTGTGCCTGATTCTCATTTGAAAAGCAAAAAGAAAATGGAGGTCAGGACACTTCTGTATTGACCAATGTGAATATTGAAATTACTTAGCATTGTGTTAGGAATACTGCTAGAGAGAGAGAAGGAAAAAAAGAAGTAATTTTTGAGTAAGATGGTCATCGAAGTTATTTTAAAGCATTATTGAAGTACTTAGAAATTCACTAAAAATCTTAGATATACTGTCACTTATTTTACCCATTTGATAATCTACCAGTCTTTAACCAAAATCTTCAGTTTGCATGCAAATAGACTTCTTTTATGTATAGCATAGAATTACACGTTTGGTTTTTCCTCATCTTTTTTCCCCCCTTAAATGTGAGTTGTCTGTCTTTTTTGGTGATTGGTTCACATTTTTTATTCAGGATAAAAGTCTAGTCAGATACGAATTTCAAGATACTACCTATTCTTTAATGGTGTTCTTTGAATAGAAGTTTTAAATTAATTATTGTGGTGCTGGGGTTCAAACTTGGTACACTTTACCGCTTAGGCTACATGTTCAGTCTGGCTTTCTACCGCTTTTTATTAGGATAGGTGAGATGGAACCTAACAGACTTTTCTGTCCAGGCTGGCCTAAAAATCACAGTCCTTCTTATTTCTTCTTCCTAAATAGGATTATAGTCATGAACCACCTGGGCTTAGGTTTTAATTTTAGTTGTAGGTTTTTAACCTAGAATTGTTGAATGAGATGTTGTATAAATAACAGTTTGGTCAGATTTATTAACAGTTTTTTTTGTTTGTTTGTTGTGGGGCTTGAACTCAGGGCCTAGGTGCTGTCCCTCAGCTTTTTTGCTTAAGGCTAGCACTCTACCACTTTGCTCCACAACCCCACTTCCAGGTTTTGAATGGTTAGTTGTAATCTTCAGATCTCAGCCTCCGAGTATCTAGGATTATAGACATGAGCCACCAGTGCCCAGCTTAACCAGGTTCTTAGACATTTTTCATGTTCTCCATTTTTTTGGAGAGTGCTCTGTAATTTCTAGAGTGGATTTTAGATTTGTTGCTCTCTTAATTGATATGTTTTGCGGTTTTGTTAGAAACTTGTTGACTTTCATTTTTATAGATAACTATTGGTTTCCAGTAATACAGTCTGTGTTACCTAAACCTATATTAACCTTTTTCATTAATGTTTTTGTAAGAAAAATTTCTTTCCGTCACTTTATCTCTTCTGTATCATCTTTGGAAAATATAGTAATGTACTTCTAACTTTATCTGACAATCTTTATTTTTAAATTGAAACATTTCTATTTCTGTTTTGTTGTTGTTTTGGTTTGGGTTTTTTGTTTTGTTTTTTTGAGGGGTGGCAGCTGGAGCTTGAACTTGGCACCTGAGTGCTATCTCTGAGCTTCTTTGCTCAAGCCTAGTGCTCTGACTTGAGCTACAGCCCCACTTCTGACTTCTTGGTGGTTAATTCTAGCTAAGAGTCTCATGGGCTTTCCTGCCCAGGCTAGCTTCAACCCAACATCCTCACATCTCATCCTTCTGAGTAGCTAGGATTACAGGTGTGAGCTACCAAGCGCCAGGCTAGTTCATTTTTATGTAATTACTGTTAGATTGGGTTTAAATTTACCATCTTATTTTTTTCCATTTGTCTTATCTGATCTCCTTATTTTCAGCTGTTGAAGCCATGCTTTAAGTTTATAAGCACATTTTACTATCCCACTTAATAAATTTGTGATTTGTGTACATTTATAGTTGATAGTCAGATTTGTGCCTTAAAAAAAAAAAAACTTTCTCGACAGTGGAAAGACCTTAGATTACTTTGGCTTCCTGCTTTGTTTCCGCTTCAATTTTCACATATTTGGTCCTGGGTGGTTTTTTGTTGGTTCTATTTTATTTTCAGAGGACGGAAGTGAGCACAATAATTTTGGATTGGATGCTAGTATTACATGCGAGAAACTATGAGGACACAGGATGATGCCTTCCTCCAAAAACAACTGAGTTAAAAGGACTGGCATGGACACATTACCATAATTAGGTTGAGCTACTATTAGGTTTTGGTAGTGCCGACTTGTTTGCAGTTTCCCTTTCCCCATGACATATATGTCTTTACCCACGAAATAGCCCTTCTGGAAATTCAGCTGAAAACCTGCAGTGTTTACCAGATTATGTTCCATATTACTGCACCTTCAGTTCTCTCTCTCTGTCTTTAAATTTTTATTGTAAAGGTGATGTACAGGGGGGTTACAGTTACATAAGTCAGGTATTGTGTACATTTCTTTTTGCACTACTGTACAAACTCCCAACTTCTTCCTCTTCAGTCCTCTTATCACGGCAAGTGTGCAGTAGTCCGTTTATGTGTTCAGGTTATTAGCCTCCCAGTGCTGCTTTCTGTTTGGTGTTTGAGTGAAGGGAGGTTCCTCATTGCACCTTCTCTTCCTCCTCCTCTCTCCTCCCTCTTTTTTTTCCCCGTCCTCCTCCTCCTCTCCTCTTTCTCTTCCTTCACTTTTTTCCCTTTTTCTTCCTCCTTCCCTTCTTCCTCATTCCTACTTCCTTCTCCCCCTCCATAACCCCAAAACTGGAAGGAAATTTGTTGCAGAAGTATGTTTCTTCTTTTTATTTCTGTCCTCTTCAGAACATTTGCCTTTACATTGCAGCTGTCTGGTTACTGGCCCTACAGGCTAGTAACCACTTTGACTTTCTGCTTAGCCTCTTGGTTTCTTCTATTTCTCCATATACAGCAAATAACCCAAGGTCAGAATGACAGCACATATTGTGCTATCTTAGGTATACTTGCTTCTTTTCCAGAAACTTGTCTTTGTTACTCTGATGCTTGCAAACAGTAGAGTATGGGACTTTGTTTTTTAGATACCACCACCATCTTTCACCAAACTATTCATCTTGCAGAGTTGAAACACTTTATTCATTAAACAGTATCTTCCCATTAGTCCTTTCCCTCAATTCTACTAACCACCATTCTGTTCTGTGTCTATGAATTTTGACTGCTGTGAGTACCTCATTAAGTGGAATCCTACAATATTTGTTCCTTTGCAACCTTCATTTCACTTTTCCAGGTCATAGCATATGTCAGATTCCTTTTCAAGTTTGAAAAAAAACTCCACTGTATCTCTCACATTTTATTCTAGTCGTTCATCAGTGGGCACTTGGATTGTTGCCATCTTTTGGCTATTGTGAATACTGCTGCTGTGAACACTGGTATACTAAGAGTAAATTGCTCAATTACATGATAGATAATTTTATTTAACTGTTGCACTTGTTCTATACCAGCTGTACCATTTTACGTTCCTGGAGCAGTGTGCAAGGGTTCTAGTTGCTCTGCACTCCTGTCAACACTTGCTGTTTACTGGCTTATTAAATAGCATATTAACAACCAACTTCTGTCAATACTATAAGCAGAAATATATGGAATGGCATTTGACATTAATGTCATTGGACAGATGAGGAAACAGACAAATATGATGGTCTGTCTTACATGTTATATGAAAAGATAGGACATTGTATGAGTCATTGCTCTTAACCATTGAATAACATTTCTCTAATACATATCTTCTTTGAAGATACTGAACTAATCTCCCTGAGCCTTTCACCTGTGGTTCTAATTAGAAGTGTTCTTTGGAAAAATTTTTTCTGCTTGTAAATTGTAAAATGTTGGAATTGAAAATTGCACTTTTATTTTGTAATGTGCTATTTGTACAGCTTTGGCACATACAAGAGCTTTATTATCTTGTGCCTTGGTAGACATCAATGGAAATTACTTTAGTAGTTTTTTCCCCCTAACAACTAGCACATTATGTTTTTCTCATTTCTTTACTGTCAAAATTATATACAGAGGGGTTACAGTTTCCTACATAAGGCAGTGAGTACATTTCTTATCCAACTTGTTACTTCCCTCATTTTCCCCCACCTCTCCCCTCCCCATTCCCCTCTCCCCCGCATGAGTTGTATAGTTGGTTTACACGATATAGTTTTGTAAGTATTGCTGTTGCATTGGTTTGTCTTTTGATCTTTTGTCTCTCAATTTTGGTATTTTGTTTCCCTTCCCTAGTTCCAGTACACGTATATACAATATTCAGGGTACTAAAATCAGTTACAGTGATATCAGGGGTAAAACCATAGGAAAAAATGCAAAAGAAAAAAGGCATAATTTCACATGGCATGTTGAAAATAACAATAATATGCCACTTGTTTCCTTAACTTGTGAGTTCATTTGGCTTAGCATCATGTGTTCATATGGACAGAGCTATTGAACTATTGTGATCTTCTACTAGGACTGTCCTAGACATGTACTAGTTATTCCCAATGAGGGAAATCATAGAGTCTATGTTTCTTTGGGTCTGGCTCCCTTCGCTTAGTATGATTTTTTTTTTTCCAAGTCCTTCCATTTACTTACAAATGGGGCAATGTCATTCTTTCTGATAGAGGCATAGAATTCCATTGTGTATATGTACTACATTTTCTTGATCTCTTCTACTGAGGGGCATCTGAGTTGGTTCTATATTTTAGCAATGACAAATTGCAGCACATTTTTATTAAAATCTTTCACAACACTAAAAAAGCTCCAGGCAGAACTTCCAAGCTTAAGTCCTGTGTAAGTCTTTACACAAGGTTTTTTGCTTTTTGGTGTCATATACTATTCTATACTGTTCTGTATCAGGTCTATTATATAATTCAGAAACTTTTCTGTACAGTTTATTTCTTTATCTTATTGGTGCCCTTTTAAAAATACAGTCAGGCACTCACACCAGAAAATATTGGGTTTTGTAAAAACTAATAGAATGAGACCTTTTCTCACTCTAATTCTGCGGTATAAATTTGGGCATTAAACTTTCTTTTTTTGTTTCCTTTTCCAACCTTCACTATGTCAAGTTTTCCCTAACCTGTGTTTATTTCATGACTTAAAAGTGAACACAGAAAGCACTTGATTACTTGTTAATAGAAAAGGTTGCTTGGTGATTAAGCTTGCTAAGGCAGACTCAAACATTCCTGATGGGCTTGCCATAGAGTTGCATCTTTATTTTGTTTTTAGCTACCAGGTTTAACTTCTCAGGGCTTAGCTGTAGTTTACACAATCAGTATATTAATATTTTTAAAAACTTTTAACTGTTCATGTTTCTCTTTTCCTACTATAAAAAATAGTGAGGACACAATTTTATGTATAGTATGGAAATAAATAATAAACCACCATTCACAATATTTCATTACATTTTTAACTTTACCTGAATAAACAGGTACCATTAGTATAAGTAACACTGGCCAGTGAAGTGCAATTGCATGATAATAATCCAAACCACATTTATATCGTGTGTATTACATTGTATTACCAAAAGTAGAAAACTATTGGACTTCAATAAACCAGACATTTTGTAAAGATTTCCTTTAAACTTTGAGATTGAAATAAAGGACCACTAAATTTTGAATAGTTGAGTGAGATCTATAGGTTAGCTTTAGAATTTGCTTCCTAAGCTTCCTATTTTAACCTTGCAAGCAAGCTTTGTCCAAAATAAAGCATTAAATAATAGCAATACTGAAAGAACGTAAAGTTATTTTGAAGAGTTATTTTTTATTATCAATATAATGCTTCGCTATTTGACTCACTTACAGAGACATTCTTTTGACTTTATATAAGTTTAACTTTCCTAAGAACTGTGTCTTTGCATAGCAGGTCTTAACATCTCTGAGCATACTTTTGCATGTGATTTGTTCATGTCAGTCATGTCAGTTAATGATTTCTATGTGTTGGTGTTTTTGAGCCAATAGTTAGAAGAAAATGACAAGTCTTTGCTAAGATGATGCCAATTGCTATATTTTCTGGAGTGCTCATCTTTTAGGAGATGCCAGAACCCCAAACCCAAAGTAAAAATTGGTCCTAGAGTTACATGAAGGTCACCTTGTTAAGGATCTCCCTTATTGTTCCAGTCCTAGGGTTTGAACTCATTGTTGGGTCACTGTCCCGGAGCTCTTTTACCCAAGGATGGGCTCTACTACTTTCTGGGTTTGGGTTGTAATTGGAGATAAGAGTCTTAGGAACTTTCTGCCCAGCCTGGCTTTGAACTGCAGTCCTCAGATCTCAGCCTCCTGAATAGCTAGTATTACAGTTGTGAGCCAACAGCACCCAGTTCTCTCTCTCTCTCTCTCTCTCTTTTTTTTGTTCATCATTTGTTGCTGGACAAATTGCTGAACAGGGAAATTGTTCTTATAGAAGTGATTTTTTTTCAAGATTAGAATAGCATTGTGAGATAGAATTATATTACATATGAAGTATTTGTAAGTTGGTTTGTCAAGCTAACATGGCAGTGAAATCAGGTTTAGAGTTCTGGTTCTACCCAGCTCTGTAAAATGTGGACGTGAGGTGGTGCCCATCATATCATTGGTTCCTTCCTTCTTGCTCCAAGATTGAGCCTGCCTAATTTGTATAGGTTCTTGCCCACTTGAAGTCTTGATATTATCTCTGTGGTGATTAAATTGACACAAATGTGCTTTGTACACTTGGCTTTAAAAAAGTATGTTTGTACTTTGGCTCTAAAATAGAGGCCACCTGCAGTAGACAAGTGGTTGATGTTGGACTCAGACAAAGCTACATTTTGGTCTAAGCCTGTGATTAAAATATTTTAATCTTGAACAAATTTTGGTATTTGGGAATGATTTCTTAATCTTGTCCATTCTGTGCATATCTGGTATTAGGTAGGTAGAGGTTATATAGAGCTGAGACCTTAAGAAGTAGAAACATGGAAAAAGTAAAAACCTAAGTGATTTCAAGGGACCATAGTTATGGCAAATAATAATGCATTATGTGAAATCAACAACATTTCAAAGGGGGTATTCCTATGCAGATCTATTATTAAAATGCTGTTGAAAGGCTGAATGCTCAGTCAGCAAATATTTCAACGTGTTACCTACCACAAGTTTATTGTAAATGTGTGCCTACAGTTCTGTTAAACATATACACATAAATATTTGAATTACTTATGCTATAGCCTATATTTTACTTGGTGGTAATTATTTATGAAACATTGTTTTTAACAGTAATTTGAAGTATTTTCTTGTTACCTTATTCAGAGTTTTTTTTATTAGTATATATTGCACAAGGGGGTTTCCTTTTGATATTTCTGTACATGCATACAATATGCCTTGATCAAATTTACTCATTCCATTACTCTTTCTTTCTCCTCCTCTAGTTTTTCTTATACATATCATTTAATGAAAGTCTCAAGTTTAAAGCAAAGAGGATTGGCTATTTTATTACAGTACCTGTTTCCCTTTTCCCATGGCTTTAAGTGTTTTATATTTGGTCTACACCTTTTGCCTGTGTTCTTATCATTCCTGGCTTCCTGTATTCTTCCTACCCCCTTCTCCACCCGTATTGTACCCAGTCGCTCTCTGCCTTTTTGCTACAAGGCCTGAGCTATCAAACATTGTAGGTAGTCAGGTTCTTATTCACCTTCTGTGACAGCTGCACTCTGCTTAGGATTGTGAACACTCACGCCAGGGACGACATAGTAAAAACAAAAGGAAATAATAGTTGTTGTTGTAAAAATGTCTTAACCTTATCTGCATGAGTTTTGATCTGAGGAAATCGTTAAAAAACTGAGAGATTATTTCTGCTCATTTTGTTTTACTGAGGACCAGGATGGATAAATGACTTATTCAAGGTCTAGTAAACAGTAGAGCCAGCCTAGAATCATATGAAAAAATCCATAATTCTACATTCTTAGCATTATTGTAGTTTCATATACAAAATATTACTGTGACTGGTATGTATGTCCACTTAAGTAAATAGCTTGGTAATTTCTATCAGGCCCAGTAATTCCACTGATAGAACTCATCAAGGAAAATGAAAACATATCATCAAAAAGATTGTACCCAAATTTTTATAGCTACATTAACTATAGTAGACAAAGAAAGAAAGAGAGATGGGGGAAGATTAGGAGGGAAAGAGAGAAAGAAACAAACCAAAATGTTCACAGCTGATGAATAGGGTAGACAAAATGTGGTTTGCACATGCAGTGGAATACTGTTTAGCACTGTAAAGAACAGAATACCAGCATTAAGCTTTATAAACTGTGCATTGTGAATGAGATCAGACACAAACGTTATGTATATGATAATTGTATAAATGTCCAGAGATATAGACAGAAAGCCATGTAATCTCAGCTATGGAGGGAATATAAATAGGATGATCTCTGTCAAGGATGGATTGACCAAAAATGGGAAAATATCTGAAAACTACTTAAAACAAAAAGGGCTGAAATATAGCTCAAATGGTTGAGTACCTTCCTAGCAAGTGTGAGGCCCTAAATTCAACTCCTCCAGTGCTACAAAAAAAAATTATATCAGTGTGAAGCAGTATTATATTAAAATACTACTAAAACACTAGATATGTCAATTGCATTACTTATACTATTTGTTCTCTAATTCTTTTTTTTTTTTTTTTTTGCCAGTCGTGGGCCTTGGACTCAGGGCCTGAGCACTGTCCCTGGCTTCTTTTTGCTCAAGGCTAGCACTCTGCCACTTGAGCCACAGCGCCGCTTCTGGCCGTTTTCTGTATATGTGGTGCTGGGGAATCGAACCTAGGGTCTCCTGTATCCGAGGCAGGCACTCTTGCCACTAGGCTATATCCCCAGCCCTGTTCTCTAATTCTTGGTAGTGTCATTTCGCCAAAATAAACAGTAAAAGCTGACCCGGTTACTTGATGATTATCTTAACCTAACCAAGCATATTTGCTTTCTTCAGAAAAAGGTTACTATCTTAGGTGTGTACTAAACTATGTGCATATGTGTGTTTTTTTCTTTTCAAAAATGGCTTTATGTCTCTTAGACTTGTTTCTAGTTGAGACATAAAGAATTTGCTACAGCTACCAAAACTTTCTTTTCTACTTGTAAAACATCTTGACTGATAACTTCTTTCACTGTTGTTAGGCTACTTTGTAGTGAAAGCTTATACTGTCCAGGTAAGTTTTGTGCTTACTGAAACTCATTTGTATTTTGTTTATGCCAGTTCTTGCTTTTTACATAAGGTGGTTTGAAAAATGAATTTCTTTGGCATTATTAAAGGCAAAGGCCTACATCTTGATTTGAATGAGGCATGAGTAATTAAAAACAGCAATGTAGAACTTATAAAAATAGAAGGACTTTACATTTAAATTACTTCACACATTTCTCTAGTTCATGCTATACCTTAATGAAACTAAAACTAGGAATGTTAAGCAGTTTGTTATGTTCATGTGCATGTAAGAAATTAGTGTTGAACTTTGATCACAGGATTCATGTTCAAAGAAAGTCTATACCTGAGAATTTGGGGATGTTAATGCAGTTGTAGATCATAGCACCCCTTTCCCAAATTGTCTTGGTATTAGAATAAACATTTGTATCTTTCAGACTGTATTGGGAGGTGGTGGGGGGTGCTCAAGCAAGTGATAATTTCCCTGTTTTACTGCCTGTCTTTAGTTAACCAATCAGATATTGCTTTTGAGCACATCAGGTAAAAAGGATTCTCCTGCTTTTCTGTGTCACAGAAATTTACTTTCAGGAATTTACAGAGTAGTTAATTTAGCAGCAGTTTAAACAACCATGACAATTCTTCCTGCATAAATCTGTTTTATACTGAAAAAAATAGAATCAAAATGGCAAGCATGAAGGGTTGAACCTGAAGGTCACAGAGGATAAGAAAGAGGTTCACCTGTGCATCATTTTCTCAGACCTGTAATCCTAGCTACTCAGGAGGCTGAGATCTGAGGATTGAGGTTCAAAGCCAACCCAGCAGAAAAGTGAGATTCTTTATCTCTGATTAACTACTCCGAGAAAGCTGGAAGTAGGGCTGGGGCTCAGAGAGATTGAGAACCATCAAAGGAGATAAACTTCGAATTTAAGACTTTGAGGATTGAACTTAATAGAGAACTTATCAGTGATGGTGATGAAAACGAACTTGTGATAATATATAGAATGTAGAAACAAAAGAGCACTGAAGGTGTTAATAAAAAAGAGGGTTTTCCTTTGGCTTGTAGATGTGTCTTACGCACGTTGCATGAAAGAGAGGATTGGAGGATTGGTGCTGTATTAAGTGAGAAGTTGCATGAAAGAGAGGATTGGAGGATTGGTGCTGTATTAAGTGAGAAGTGGACATAGAAAATTTAATTAAATGTTTGGAAGGTTGATTAGTAGCATCCTTCTGGTTACACTGTTTATAGCTCTGTTCATGTTCGTTTTGTTGCTTTACAATACAATGCAGCTTTTCAGAAAGTCCAAATATCAACTTTTTTCATTATACAGGCCTTTAAGACTAAAGTGAAAGCTTATGGGCTGTCGTTCCAATGTCTAAACAAGCACATAATTTCCTAACATAGGTTGGCAGACTGCTACAATGCTCACAAAGATCCTTGTTAAGAACAGAAAGGAATTACTAATCCTTTCTGAAAGTCAGTTTTCCCCTTATATTTTGGTACAAGTATGGATTTCAAATAATGTACTGTGCAACAGATAATTCTAGATTATCTATTTTCTGTGAAAGGTGATACCTGTAATCATATACAGCTTGCAGAATTTGAAGTGACACCTCCATGTATTTGAATTATGTAAGAAGGAATGTGTTTCTGTGGTATTTTTTAGAGGCGTTCAATGTTAACCACTGGCAGTCAGCTAAGTTCTATGGATCTCTATTTCATTCAGCTTTTAAGAATGTGGTCTTCAAGTGAAGTATTTTAAAAAGGACCTTTGGAGTATAATTAGCTTTAAGGCAGTAGATGTTGGCACCCGGTGGCTCACACCTTTAATCCTAGCTATTCAGGAGGCTAAGATCTGAAGATCACCGTTCAAAGCCAGCAGGGGCAGGGGAAAAGTCCGTGAGACTCATCAATCTCCAACTAACCACCAGAAAACCAGAAGTGGTGCTGTGCCTCAAGATCTCAGGGACAGCACCCAGGCCCAGAGTTCAAGCCCCACAACCAACCAACGCCCCCCTCCCCCCCCCCCCAAAAAAAGAGGGTAGATGTAATTTTAACTTGGGAGGTACTATAAAATTCCACAGTGCTTAAGTTAATTTGAACTATTTTTCACGAGAAAAGACTGTTTTTGAAATACTGCTTTTTTATTGCTGGAGGTACTATTGATTTTTATGTTTAAGGAATATACGCAAGTTTATATTGATTTGTTTTAACTGCAGGACCGTGTATATGTACAACAAAATAATGTGGAGAATGTCTACAATTTGGGATTAATTATTTTTCGAGATCAAGTTGTGCGTTATGGGTGTATTAGAGACCATCTTCGACAAACTCTATTGGATATGATTGCTAGAGAACGAAAAGGAGAAGTCGTAGACAGGTATAGCACTTCCTGGTGTTCTTTCCTTGTCAATGGCAATTTCTTTAAAATAGATTCACTGTCATAGATTTGTTAAAATAAAAAGAAGCTTGAATGTTCAGCACTAGTAAAAAATCTTCACAACATCCTATCACCATTGACATGGTTACTTAGAATTTAAGCACTTCATCTTTTATTTAACATACTTGTTGAAACATAATAGCCACATTGACATTTTGTTTCTTTTTGTTTTGCTAGGTAGTAACATTTTCATTTCTTAGTGACTTCTGTGTGTGTGTGTGTGTGTGTGTGTGTTATTTTGGGAGGAGGAGGGGGTCTTGTTACTTTGCTTAGGTTGATCTGGAACTTCTGAGCAAGTGATCCAGGATCCTACCTTAGCCTCCCAGTTATCTAGAATAAAAAATAAGCATGTACTGTGATGCCCAACTGGCTTTTGTCTGAAGCATTCTATTTTTCAACAAAAATTTTGAGTGTAGTCTAAAATGACTAAGAACTGCTATTCTCAGTAGTTACATTTGGTGCCTTTTCCTGATAGGATTGCAGTGCAACTTTTCGCAATACTGCTTATGAAGAGGCTTGAAACATGAGTTCCTTATTGAGTTCTCTGTTTTCAGAGCAACATTTAGCTGGAAACTTAAACTTGTTGCTAGATTTTAGCATTGGTGCTTGATTACGATTCCCAAAAAGCCATTTAGTGCAAAAACTTAGATTGCCCAGTAGTAGTAGCTGGCAGTACAGCCTGACTTATCTGTCTACCTTCTTCCTTTTTCCTGCCTTATAAACAGCCCCTCTGTGTTTTGTTTTGTTTTGTTTTGTTTTTACACTTTTAAAATTGTTATTGTAAAGATGATGTGTAGAGGGGTTATAGTTATGTAAGTCAGGTAAATAGTACATTTCTTTTGGACAATGCCACTCCTTCCCTTGCTCTCTTCCAGTTTTTTCCTCCCCTTTCTACCTATACACAAGTTATATAGTTCCTTTTCAACATAGTGTCTACTGAATGCCACTGCTCTCTGTGTTGTTTAAAATTAGTGGAGTTTAAAATTAGTGGAGAGCGGGGCACCAGTGGCTCATGCCTGTAGTGCTAGCTTACTCAGGAGGCTGAGATCTGAAGATTGTGGTTTGAAGCCAGCCTGGGCAGGAAAGTATGAGATGCTTTTATCTCCAATGAAACACTAAAAGCTGGAGCTCAAGTGGTAGAGTACTAGCCTTGAGCAAAAAGCTGAGGGACAGTACCAGACCCTGAGTTCAAGACCCAGGATTGGCATCAAAAACAAGTAAAATTAATGGAAATACTTAAACATCTTAAATGTGTTTTCCTCAAAAAATTTGAGTTACAGTGGGATATGACAATTAAATAGCTATGTAGTCAAAGTCTGGTTTTCAGTTAAAATAACTTTTCAAATCCTATGTTAGACAACTGGGAGATGGGTCACTGATAAAAAAAAATTGCAGTGTTCTAAAGGCATTTGATTGAGTCTACTTTCGCATTTTTAAATCTTCTTTCGAATCTTCAATATAATTTCATTATCATGTGATTAACTTCTTTTAACAGGGGCGCAATAAGAAATGCTTGCCAGATGTTAATGATTTTAGGTCTTGAAGGAAGATCAGTCTATGAAGAAGATTTTGAGGCTCCTTTTTTGGAAATGTCTGCAGAATTTTTCCAGGTAATTAATGAAGATGTAACTAAATTGAATGTAGTTGTGATTTCAGCCTTTTGACTGAAACCCATTGGAGTAGATTGTACAATGCTTTGTAAGCATTCTGTTCCACATTCTCACATTCAAGTAAATGAAGTTGTTGGTAACAAATTGAAAATTTTTTACTTAACCTGTGTTGTTTTAAAATTATATGTTTCAAAGTACACAGACTTGGCTGGGAATGTGGCTCAGTGGTAGAGTGCTTGTCTAGCATGCATGAAGCCCCAGGTTCAATTCCTCAGTACTGCATAAACGGAAAAATCCAGAAGTGGCATTGTGGCTTAAGTGGCAGAGTGCTAGCCTTGAGTGAAAGAAGCTCGGGGGCAGTGCCCAGGCCCTGAATTCAACCCCCCCAAAAATTATATATACTTAACAATAGTTTTAATGCCTTATGAATCTCAAATTACATAACACAGGCACATCACTAATGAGGTATAGTTGTGTGTGTTTTAGTAGCACCAGTTCTTACAAAATGAACAGATATGTACAATTTGATAGTGTATATTTGCCTGAATGATGGTTATGAAATTACAGATCAATCCAAAATCAGATAAATTACTACTAAGTTTATATAACTCCAGTACAGCTAACTTCTAAAATTGAGGCTACACTAAAACCAGTTTGTAATGAAGTAATGTAATTAACAGTAATTGAGTACTAAATATAAAGTACTGATAACCAAGTTGCATCTTGAAAGCTGAGTTTTTCACAATTTTGTAGTGTTACTCTGATAGATGTGTAAGGATACTTAAAGTTTTCAATATACTTTAAAAAATGAATATAAAACTATTCACTTAATAATAATCAATAGATCATTCATAAAAGCCATTAGGTAAATGCCAAAGTGGAATTCAGGTGTCAGATTACCCATAAAGGAGCAAAAGGAAAAACGTGCTGCTTCATTCCAAATCATTCAGTAGTCCACTGCGAAGAATTTTGTGGGCACACGTGTGTGCCTGGACTATGCTTTATAATATAGGAAAGTTTATTTTTTTGCAATGTCACCTAGTTTATAGATACTTTGGAAATTTCATAGTTCTAATACCACCACAATAAGCTGCAGTGGCAGATGCATGCGTGCATTTGTGTGATCACTTACACTGTTTATAGTAATTAATGGAGTTGTATGTAAGAGTTTTGTTTATTCTTAATGCTTAGAAATTTGGTTATTTAAAAAAATTTATGGCTATTTAAAAAATTAAAACTACCTGCTAAGAAAGTTGAAAATGTTTATATCAGTATGTCCTATTCTTAATAGTCACTGATACTAGTATGAAATAGGATAAAATAAGTTGGAATAATCTAGTGAGATTTCTGTAAGGCTGGTGTTACAGACAAGATTAGTACTAACGTAAAAGCTCTTTTTCTCAAAACTTGAAATGTATCCTCCTTTGAGTGTGAGTCTACGATGGGAGTAGGACTTGGTAACTAGCAGTGTGCCAGGAAAGCTTTTACCAAACAGTAATCCTTCTTATTATAATTTTACCATAGAACATAAAAGAATTTCCCATGTACACTTGGGGTCAGATATTTCTATTTGAAGTATTGTAGCCGTTTTAAAAAACTGCTTACAGCTTGCCTCATATACATGAAGCCCTAGGTTCAATTCCTCAGCACCACATATATAGAAAAGGCCAGGAGGGGCCCTGTGGCTCAAGTGGCAAAGTGCTAGCCTTGAGCAAAAAGAAGCCAGGGACAGTGCTCAGGCCCTGAGTCCCAAGCCCCAGCACTGGCAAGAATACAAAACAAAAGCACTGCTCACAGAATTTTTAGTCTTAGGTAAATAAATGCTTAAGAACTATAATACAGACTATGTATGAATTTGTTTAATGAGAAATTGTACAACATGAAAATAAGTCTTATGCTTATTATACTAATGATTTGTGGTAAACAGTATAGAAATTCCACAAAACAGATACATTATCCTTGTTTTAATGCCATGCTTTTTAATTGCAGATGGAAAGCCAGAAATTTTTAGCAGAAAACAGTGCTTCAGTATATATAAAGAAAGTAGAAGCTAGAATTAATGAAGAAATAGAACGGGTAATGCACTGCCTTGACAAATCAACTGAAGAGCCCATTGTAAAGGTTGTGGAGAGGGAGCTCATTTCTAAGCACATGAAGACTATAGTAGAAATGGAGAACTCTGGTCTAGTACATATGTTGAAAAATGGGAAGACAGAAGGCAAGTGTTCCCTTGAAAAATAAATACATTTCTACCAGTAATTTTTTAATTCTCTTAGAAGGAAAGTAGATTTATAAATGCCAGTTTTCTACAGGTTGTGACATATTACTGATTATGTTGATAGGATTTAATGGTAAAATTTTATACCCCTTATAAATGAAGATTTCACACTGGAGCTTTTCCCCCTCCATTCATTTGAAGTTCTCTCATATTTTCATGATGGAGGAGATAATGAGATTAAATATTATTTAGGCCAGTGAGCTCCTCATGAATTCCTATACTTTTTCTTGTCACTAGGTTTTGATGCCCTTCGTTCCCACATATACTCATACAGGTTTTTGTTTTTGTTGTTGTTCTTTTAAAAAATCTTAAACTTTCACTTTTAAATGCTTATAAGTTTTTTAGGGGATTTGGTCTGGTAAGGATGCTGAAAAGGCAGAAATACTGGTGGCTCTAATTTGTTTTCTTTCTGATTACAGACCTTGCTTGCATGTACAAGTTATTTAGTCGTGTGCCAAATGGTTTGAAGACAATGTGTGAATGTATGAGTTCCTATTTGAGGGAGCAAGGTAAAGCCCTTGTTTCTGAAGAAGGAGAAGGAAAAAATCCTGTTGACTATATCCAGGTAAATAAGCAAAGATTCTTTTTTTTTTTTCATTATTGTCAAAATTATGTACAGAGGGGTTACAATTTCCTACATAAGGCAGTGAGTACATTTCTTATCCAACTTGTTACCTCCTCCCTCATTTCCCCTCCCCTCCCCGTTCCCCTCTCCCCCCATGAGTTGTGCAGTTGGTTTACACAATATAGTTTTGTAAGATTTGCTGTAGCATAGGTTTGTCTTTTTATCTTTTGTCTCTAGATTTTGGTATTCCCTTTCCCTTCCCTAGTTCTAATACACATATATACAATATCCAGGGTACTAAAATCAGTTACAGTGATATCAGGGGTAAAACCATGAGGAAGAAATACAAAAGAAAAAAGGCATAATTTCACATGGCATGTTGAAAATAACAATGTCCTAGCAGAAGATCACAGTGGCTCAATAGCTATGTCCATATGAACACATAAGATAATGCTAAGCAAAATGAACTCCAAAGATTCTAAGTTTATGATAAAAGTCATTTTGACAAGTACTTTGGCTAAGCCGTATATTTATTATACACTTAATGTTTTATTGTCCGATTGGCAAACTAGTACATGTTAATACCTCAGAATTTTTTTTGTCAAGGTGTGTATTTATATCAGGGTGTCATATGCAGCTTTTTGTTGCTGACTTTATCAAGACCTTTTAAGAATAATGTCAATGGGGCTGGGATGTAGCTCAATGGCAAAGCGCTTGCCTAGCAAGTACAACGTCCTGGGTTCGATCCCCAGTACCAAAAAAGAAAAGAAAAGACTGTCAATGAAAGCCAATGTATTTTATATGTGCTTTATTGTTTATATAACTTTGCTTTATTGTTTATATTGAGTTTATTATTATTGAGTGTTTGAAAAAAGCAAAATAGCATTTTAGCCAAATATGTTTTATCCCCAAACACTTTATTTTTTAAATACTCCTGTGAATAATTTTTGCCCTATGTTATTCGTATATTAATGCATTTCTTTTAATGCATTTATTTTAACTTAATTTTCTGTGTGGTTTACCCATTTGGTCAAGATAGAAGAATTGAGAATCTGGGAAGTTTTCTTTTGTTGTACTTTCCATACAGCGTGCTACCTGGAAGATGGACTGTACCTCTTATCACTGATATTTTGAATGTAGGCTTAGATATAGTTGGATACCAATAAAATAGACCTTATATATAATTCTGAACTCACATTTATTACCAAGGGAATTAAGGTAAAACACACAATCAAAAGTATATTTATTATTTATGGAAATGTTTACAATACATTGTAAATTTCTTTGTTTCTATTTACAAGGGTTTATTGGATCTGAAGAGTAGATTTGATCGCTTCCTCCAGGAATCGTTCAATAATGACCGGCTCTTTAAACAGACTATTGCTGGTGACTTTGAGTATTTTCTCAACCTCAACTCCAGGTCTCCTGAATACCTCTCATTATTTATTGATGATAAGCTGAAAAAGGGAGTCAAAGGGGTAAGTACAAGTGCATTCAAACATGTATTTATAGATTACAGGAAAATAGATGTTATTTGTTGATAAGTTAGGAAATTTAAAAATGAGGGAATTTTATAAATAGAAAAGGTAAGCTGTGAGGTGTTGAACAGTGTATTGGACAGTCATGATAGTGTATATAATTTGCATACAAATGAACTGAACAGCCGTAGCGTAAAACAGATGTATTTTTTGGCTATGAGTTAGATGTACCATATGACAATAATCTGAAAAACTCTCCAGTAGTATAGGAAACATCCGGTTCGTAAAGGTTATATATAAAAAATAATTGAATTCTGGGAATTTGTGAGCCCAGTTAAAAGAATAGCTCACTGAAAATGGTTTGAAATTATGTATTAAAGTTTAGTTTCAAACCCTTACAATATCTTTGGGATCTTGAGCTTATTTGGAAGCACAGAAAATCAGTTTAAGCATATTTTGATCTTAGGAGTGTGGCTCTTTTGGCTTCATCTTGGAATTTGAGATAAAGGGGAATACATCAAATATTTACCAATTACACAAGCAGCAGCTATAAGAAAGTTAAGATTACTGAGGATATATAAAAATCACATCCATTTACTCTTCCTTTTTTATTTTTGTATTTGTACTGGGGCTTGAACTCATGGTCTTATGCTCTTGCCTGACCTTTCTGATCAAGGCTGGCACTCTTACTTGAGCCATACTTCCACCCTTTTAGCAGGTTAGTTGGAGAAAAGAGTCTCATGGATTTGTCTGTCTGGGCTAGCTTTGAATCTGAGCCTCAGAACTGAGCCTCTGAGTAGCTAGGATTACAGGTGTGAGCTACTGGCTCCTACCAGTCTTGCCCCTCCACCCCCTTTAAAAATTTAAATAAGCTTAATATAATCAGTCATGGTCTCATAAGGGCAAGGAGTCTATTGTTTGTATTTTTACCCTTCTGTTTGAAAAATCTAGGTAAGTTTAAAGGAAAGTATCTTTTGACTACATAAACTTATGCCTACATGTTATACAAGTTTCTAAATACTTTTTGTGACTAAAATCTCATGCTCTTTCACCATACAGCTGTGTGGAAGGCATGTTTTAAAAGCAGATCCCTTCTTCTCTTACCAGACACGATTGTTTGTAGATGAGAAGGGGTGCTGCTTTCCAATAACCATCACTGTATTATTATTAAGTCATCTTTTAATGAATTTTGCAGCTAACAGAACAAGAAGTAGAAACTATATTGGATAAGGCAATGGTCCTTTTTAGGTTTATGCAAGAAAAAGATGTATTTGAACGTTATTATAAACAACACCTGGCAAGGAGACTGCTCACAAATAAGAGTGTTTCTGATGACTCTGAGAAGAATATGATATCTAAATTAAAGGTAAAGTATATCTTTAAGAGAGAATGGATGGTATTTAATTAATGTCATTACATTATGTAGCACTAGGACTGGAAATTATTGGCTTGATTTTTTTTTAACTTAAAAATACATGTATTACCTATACAAAGAAGTTCCTTGTGATACTTTCATCTAAATGGTTTGAAATGCTTGCTTGTTTCTGAACCTATTAAATGTAGATTTGTGTTTGAACAAGACATATGCTATGCTTATTTGTTAAAGTTGTGGGATATTCAGAGTTCTTTGGAGTTTGTATTGGTGTGGTGGGATATATCCACAGAGGTCTAGAAGAGGATTAATAGAATTACAATAGTTGTGTTTCTTTAAGAATGATCCGTGAGCTGCTTTAAAAAAATTCTTTATTAAAAAAAATACCTTTTTATTGTAATGGTGATGTATGGAGGGGTTGCAGTTATGTAAGTCAGGTAATGAATACATTTCTTTTTGAACAGTGTCACCTCTTCCCTTGTTTTCTCCCGTTTTTTTTCTTCCTGACCCTCCTTCCCCAGAAGTTGTATAGGTCATTTTCAACATAGTGTCTAGTGAGTGTATCACTGCTACATTTGTTCTCCCTTTGTCCCACCATTTCCGTGTTCCTCCGTACCCTCTCCCAAACTGATCAGTGGCAAAGGAGATAAAACACCAAAAAGCCTCTTGTTTCCATTTCTTGGAGTTCCTTTCTATAAACATCATTTTGTAGGATCATTTGCACATAGCTATAGAGCCTTTGTGATCCTCTCCTAAGAATATCCTCGTTGGGTCTCACCAGCCATGGTGGTGCACACCAGTAAATAACGAGGAGGATGAGGCAGAGAGAGAGGATCCTGAGCATGAGACCACTCTGAGCTACACTATGAGCAACTTTTGCTCTAATCACCTGAGGAGCTTATGAAAAAAGCAGTTTTTGGCCTTGCTTTCCATGACGCTTTTTGGAATCTGAACACTCATGGGAATTTGAACTTGAAAATTAAATCATTGGGTTAGTAAATATTATAAAGTTTAGTAAACGTGCATATCACAACTAGAGGGAAGGTTTGGCAATAGGTGGAAAATTTTGTTTCAAGAGTTTGTAGAGAAAAATCCATTCATTTGTGTATATCTGTGTTTTTCCTCCAGACTGAATGTGGATGTCAGTTCACATCAAAACTGGAAGGAATGTTTAGGGATATGAGCATCTCAAACACAACTATGGATGAATTCAGGCAACATCTACAGGCAACTGGGGTAAGGCTATTTATTTAAAGTCCTTTGTAATGGAAATTTTCATTCATAATAAGACGACTGGTCTGCTGGAATCATTTATTTAAATGCATTACAGTGTCTATTGTCTGCGAGTGCTTAAAACTATTTTTCCCATCTGTCTTCTCTTTCTCTATTAGAATAAAATTTTAAATTCTCCTAATTCTCCTAAAATTTAAGCTTGTTTTTCTCATTTGAAGCACTGTATTGAAAATTTAATGAATTTACTTTTTTGTAACCAAAGCTTCCTAGAGTTGTTTCTTACATTTTCCTGGGGTTGAATTCTTTTGGGATTGTTACCTAAGCTTTTTTATTTCAGTATTTTCATTCTTATTGTAAATTTAACATAAACTCCTCATATCCTAAAGAAAGGGGGGAAATAAACTATAAAAGTGCAGCTTTTGTGTGTTATCAATGTGTTTTGTGTTGTGACTCCTAGAAGATGCTGAGCTAGAAGTTTTATAGCTTTGGAGTTGATAGGGGAGTTGTGTTACTTCTTGTGGCATTTTTCAACTTTTATTTTCAATTAGGGAATTTAATAGCCATTTAAAGTTTTCTTTATAAGTGACCACATTAGGACTTGGTAGTTAAGAAACTTTCAGAATCATTAACAGACTTGGAGGCCTTTCTTTTGATATTTAAATAAGAGGCCTTCATTTCTACTGCTATCACAGTCCCATCACATGAAATAGGAGAAAATAACTCTATAGTCTGGGCATGTAAGTGTAGATAGAAGCATTGAGTCCTTTCTAAATAACTATAATTTGCCTCACAAATGGTTTAATAGTGTAAAAGAACCCATAGCAGAGGAGTCTAAGAAGTAGAAATGTGTGTTAATAGGAACTTAGTGATTGTATTATCCCAGATTATTTCTTCTTTATTGTTTTTGGGATTTTAACCTGTATAAACTGATAAATGCTTGTATTTTCATACTTCTATTTGCTATTATATTTCTTACACACAGAGAGAGAGAGAGAGAGCTAGAGAGCCAGAGAGAGAGCTCACCTTAGAAGGATGAATTTTCTGTGGAAAATTTGTTAGGATAGATCCAGTGCTCCATTGTTTTTGGAATTGTCTACATAAACATATCTGATAGTTGAGACTTCTAATAAGAGAGTGACATGTTTTTCTAAGTTTGTGTTGAAATTATTTTATAATAAAAGAATAATGTTTTATTTACATAAGTTTTATTTATAATGTGCTTTAAGGAATTTTTTTAAAGAGGGCAGAAAAACCTCCATGCCATCTTGTTGCATATTTTTATATCAGCAAGCCATAAAATACATGGGCAGACATTACTGGTACTTTTAACTCTGTACTTGTTATGTTTCAATATAAGCTTAGTGGGATTGCTAAGAGGAAAAAAAAAACTAACCAGTGCAAGAATCATAATTCTCCCCATTTCATAATTCATCAAGTGTTTGGCAGCTGAGCATTCTTATAGTTTACCTCAGATGTAACAGTAAATGGGACAAAAGCCCTCATATTCTAACCAAGACATAAGTAAGTGAATAGTTGGAGAATGAAACACCTGGCCTAAAGACATTTTGAGAAAAGTATCTTAAAGGAGATTAAGGAACAAGATGTATACATAGAAGAAATTAGAGACTTTATGTTTTCATCTTTGAAATTATGGATAGGGCATATATATTGATAAGGAGTATATGGATTGTTCAAATAGTAACATACACATGCCAGTTTGCAAATTACAAACAGTTCACCACCTTGGCTGGTGATAATAAAAGAGTCTCTGTATGATGCTCTCTTTTCAGCACCACCTAAAATTTTTAGTTTCAATTTCTATAAAGTAGACTAATCATTTAGTAGATAATTGGTGAAGAAATGTGAATGAGGAGTGCTTAGAAGTCATAAGGGTTATCCATAGGTTATTTTGAAATACTTAAAATTTTGAAAAGCACAAAATACCTGATGATGATGTTTCCAGCATATGCTATAGAAATATTGGAATATAATAACAATAACAATATAGAGCACCTGCTATCAATGCATCTGTGTTAGGTTGTTAGAATGTGAGCGTATTGACTGTTAAAACATGAATTTTTCATCACTGTAGTTAAAATCTGGGTGTTAGGAATATGTTACTTGTTTGGTGTAGTATGAAAATCTAAAGCAAAAGATATTATACATTTTGCAGTTTATCTGTTTTTTTTTTTTTTTTTTTTGCTAGTCCTGGGACTTGAACTCAGAGCCTGGGCACTGTCCCTGAGCTTCTTTTGCTCAAGGCTAGCACTCTACCACTCCAGCCACAGCACCACTTCCAGCTTTTTCTGTATTGGTGGTACTGAGGAATCTAACCCAGGGTTTCATGCATGATTCTAGACAAGCACTCCACCACTAAGCCATGTTCCCATTCCCTAAAACCTTTTTTTTTTTTTTTTTTTTTTGGCCAGTTCTGGGCCTTGGACTCAGGGCCTGAGCACTGTCCCTGGCTTCTTTTTGCTCAAGGCTAGCACTCTACCACTTGAGCCACAGTGCCACTTCTGGCAATTTTCTGTATATGTGGTGCTGGGGAATCGAACCCAGGGCCTCATGTATATGAGGCAAGCACTCTTGCCACTAGGCCATATCCCCAACTCCCCTAAAACTTTTTTTAATACAAAACTTTGTATTTTTGAACAGTCCCAGTAAGACACATGCTAGGAATTATCTTTTGTTCAATATTTTCAAGTTAGCAGTTTATGCAGCAATTGTTTCTCTGCTGGGATTGTTTAGGAAGTTGTAGAGCAGTCCAACTCCCAAAATTTGTTTTACTTACTACACATTGGACATGGAGATAATTACTTTGGTACAAATGCTTTAAGAATTCAAACACAAGCATGGAATGGAAAACAAGCAAGCCCTAGTTAATGTTAGAGGACTGTCTCTTTCTGTTTTGCATAGGTTTCTTTAGGTGGTGTTGACCTTACAGTACGGGTTCTCACAACAGGATACTGGCCCACTCAATCAGCCACACCAAAGTGCAACATCCCACCAGCACCAAGACATGCTTTTGAGATATTTAGAAGGTAAGCAAGTGAGACTTGGTATAAATAACTATTGGGTTACTATGGAGAAAGTTTTAAAACCTAGCTAAATGGTGTGATCTCCCTTTGCCCCTCAATTTCCTCTCTGGAAGACCTGGGAATGAACTTAATGCCTGTGTTTCGTATCGACTGAATGTGTTTGTGAAGGATTGCTATATTGTAGTGTGTATGTCAGGTATGTGAATTGCATGATTCTCTAAACCTGTTTTGATCCACTGAAGGTTCTACTTAGCCAAACACAGTGGTCGACAGCTCACACTCCAGCATCATATGGGTTCCGCCGATCTCAATGCCACCTTTTATGGTCCAGTTAAAAAGGTAAATATTAATAGTTTGAACATACTGGGTGAATTAAAATTAATCTATATAACTGATCTGAGATTTTTATCACTCTGAGTAAACTTACTCCAAAGAACTTGGTCTCATTGAGTATGTTTGAATTTGTTCAAAAAAGAATTTGTTTTTCTCTTTCAAATAATGATGTACTAAGACAGTAACTTTATTGATGAGGTAAAACTCAAGATCATGTTGCATAAAATGATAGGTAGAATTGATTTGAGAACATAAAAGGCCATGAATCCTTTTTCAAAAAAAGTACTTAGTGGGGCTGGGAATGTGGCTTAGTGGTAGAGTGCTTGCCTTGCATCCATGAAGCCCTGGGTTCGATTCCTCAGCACCACATAAGCAGAAAAGGCCAGAAGTGGGCACTGTGGCTCAAGAGGTGTATAGTGCTAGCCTTAAGCAAAAAGAAGCCAGGGGCAGTGCTCAGGCCCTGAGTTCAAGCCCCAGGACTGGCATAAAAATAAATAAATAAACAAACAAATAAATGTACTTATTTGTTTTTAATGAATCAAAACCAGGAGAATGATACTTGAGATTTGTTAGGCTTGTAGTTATTAGTGGAATCAAATAATTATAAGGCACATTGATGGCTTGTTCCCTGTTTTTTTACTTTCCAGTCCTGGGGCTTGAACTCTGAGCCTGGGCACTGTCCCCGAGCTTTTTTTGCTCAGTACTCTACCACTTGAGCCACAGTGTCACTTCTAGCTTTTTCCTGAGTAGTTTATTGGGGGTAAGAGTCTCAAGCAAGGACTTTCCTACCCAAGCTATGTGGTGTGATTCATACTAATTGTTTCCCATAAAAGTAAAAGTTAATAAAAAGCCTCTAGGAAACCATTTTTTAAATTTAACCTAGTTGTTACAATAGGCATCCAATAGTTTTATTCTAGGTTTTAAGTTTAGAATCCTAATACGTACACCTATATTACTGTAAGAACAAAGTACTTTTTAGTATTGTTGGAAGTATGTAAGTATTATAATTTTTTTATACTTGAAATAAGCAAAGTCTTTTACAGTTTACTCAGTAGAAAGTTTTTTTGACATACTTAACTGGGAATGGGAAGCCCAAAAACAGAGACTAAAGACCTGGGGTTGTTCTAAATAGCATTTTGACAGTTTCTTTAGAAGAAGTAGATTTTTCAAACATGCTCTTGTTAATTATTGAGGACATAAGGCTCCACTTTAAACCTCTTAAGTCATAAAGCAGAAACAGTTTTGAGAAGGGCATTTTTGGTTTCTTAGTGCTACTATTGGAAAAGAAACAAGATTGTTAGTGGTGTTTTGTCAGTGCATTGTGATTATTGTCCCACTGTGTACTGTTAAAATAATTTGAGCTTTAAATGTAAAGGAATTGGAATTGTTGGAAATGTTGACAATGGGGAAAAATGAGAAAGTCCTAAGGAAAGAATGTGTATGCAGATGATAATAGATTCCTTTTTATATAAGAATGAGTGAAGTAGTTTTATTTCAGGAAGTAGTAGGAGGAAGATTATAGGACTTATTTCTGAAACACTGCTCTAGTTACCCTGAGATAATTGTATTTTGTTTCTTTTTTTTTTTTTAAATGAAATAGGAAGATGGATCTGAAGTTGGTGTTGGAGGTGCACAAGTTACTGGATCTAATACACGGAAGCACATATTGCAAGTCTCCACTTTCCAGATGACCATACTTATGCTCTTTAATAATAGAGAAAAATACACATTTGAGGTAAGGATTTTGATTATGTCTATTATTAGGTCTTACCTAGAGAATAGCTTTTGTTTTTATGCACAAATCATGTGGTTGGGAGTACCACAAATATTGATTAAACAAGTGTTGAGTACCTTACTCAAACATTATTTATTAGGACTATTCAAACTTTAATTTTTATCTTCAGTAGCTACTTTTTATAGATAGGTTTTAAGGTTCCGTTTCAATTAACTATTTAAGCAACTTGAAAAGAAATTAAATACTATACCTGAGAAAAAATATTTCTGGAATACTGGTCTTCAGTTATGCTAAAAGTACCGAAATACATGGATCAAAATAAAATTGGATGCATCTCATTCTCCTCTTGTATCATAACAAAAACTAGGGAATTCCCCTTAGATTAATCTTGTCCCTAACATGGGAAATCTGAAGAAATCAATGGAAAGGATCTCATCGTATGATTCTTTCATACTTACTACTAGTATGTAAATGGGTATGTTCATGCATAAGCATTAACATACTAAAATGTGCCAGATAGAGATGAATGGAAAAATTCCAGAAGGTTACATTTTAAATTGCTGTAGTTAGCTCTGCTTAGTGATTATAATTTTAAAATATCACTTAAAATATTTTTGTGTTTTGAATATAAATACATAAATCACTGTGTCATGTGCACAATATAATTACTACATTTTAATTTCAATAATAACACTTAATTTTTTAGATTAACTTCTATTTGTAATGTTTAATGTAGTAGTAAAGTGAGGCCCAGTTGCATCACATTTGTAATCCTAAATATTACAGGGTCTGAGATCTGAGGATCACAGTTCAAAGCCAGTCAGGCAGAAACGTTCACAAGACTCTTCAGTTAACCAGCAAAAAGGCCAAATTGAAGTATGGGTCAGTGGTAGAGTGCCACGTGTGAGTGAAAAAGCCAGGCAAGTGGGCACAAGACCCTGATTTCAAGCCTCCATATTGGTATTCAAAATATATACATATCTGCCTACAAACACATGTACACGTATAAGTGCACACGTATAGCAATTATAAACGCAGAAATTATTTGAGGCAAAGGAATGTGCATGACCTCTGAAATTTATACAGCCCCAGAGTACTAAATCATGCAAGTAGGCAATTCTCTGGATGTCCCATCAACCTGAGAAGGAAATTGTGAATTGAAAACTGTGTGGCATTCTGTTCCAAACTGCTTCCCTTTTTCTTTTTGTTGGTGTGTGTCATTCATACCCTAAAGTTCTCATGTGGAGTTAAAAGCAGATTTCTTAAGGGTTTAATGTTTAATTTTAATATTTAGGTATTTAGGTTGTTCATCACACAGACAGTATAGATTTGGTCACCTTAGATTCTAAATTTTGATTTTATGGTAGAAGGCCTTAGCCCAGATTTACTTTTTTTTTCTATGAAAGCACATTGCTAAGCAAAATAGTACTGTGGAAAAACTTGGAAAATAGTAAAATATTAGGAAAAGAAACATGTGGTTAACAGTGCATTTTTACCTAATTCTGAAGCAAGTTCCTAGTATTATCTTAAGGGTGACTTTTTTAGCATGGTAATTGTATTATCTGAAGCAAGAAATGTTATGAATCTTTTAAAGTGTTAATGTAACTTGAATCCGCTTCTTTATTCATATAATCAGATTTTAGTGACAACTCTTAATATTCAGAGCATTTTTGTTACAAATTATTTAATGTGATTTCGTCTCTTTAGCCACTGCTTGATCAATTTACTTGCTAGTTAACTATAATTTTCAAAAAGTCTTACTATGTCAATCTGGTGATATTTCAGGAAATTCAACAGGAGACAGATATCCCTGAAAGAGAGCTTGTTAGAGCCCTACAATCCCTTGCCTGTGGTAAACCAACACAGCGGGTTCTTACAAAAGAACCTAAGTCTAAGGAAATAGAAAATGGTCATATATTCACAGTTAATGATCAGTTCACATCCAAACTACACAGAGTCAAGATCCAAACAGGTATCGTTAATTATTTTTCTCTCTGAAAAATCATATATATTTTTTCTGTAGAAAAAAGTGATCTGTTGGATTTCTTTGTTTAAAAAGTGATGCTTTTCGTTGTAACAAAGGGAGTGCTCATGGGGCCGCCTGACATTTAGGCGTGAGAAGTAAAGCAGCTTTCCTTGATGTTGCTGCTGGCACATGCCGCTGAATCCAAGTGTGGTAAAAGTGATTCATAGTGGGAACGTGGTACTCCATGTGTTTGTTCTTCAGCAAATGAAACACAATTTTAAGAACATGTTAGGACTGACAAGGTAATTGTTCTCAATGGAAGCTAACTTTTGCTACACTTGATCTTACAAAACATTGAGAAGCAATGGAACTTACTTTCTAAAGCAGTTCTACAGATTTCGGGGGGTTGGAGTTACCTACTTGAAGTTTTATTGTTAGATGGAGCCACTTATATTTTGATATTAGAAATTATCTTCCTGACTTCAGAACGGAAATTTTGAATAACAGTTTTTATATAGCCTTACTTTTGACACAGAAAATCCTATTATATGTAACATAATGTGCAAGATTTGTGTTTTCTGTGTGTTTAAATACAAAAGATGGCACTCCCTTGCAGATATTGAAAATTAATGCATTTTGCTGCTTGGCTTAAAAAACTAGTATTAATATTGTTAACTCCTCCATTATAGCTAATATATCTGTATAATAAAATGATGTTTTAAAATGTTTATAGATGTTGGCTGGGAATGTGGCCTAGTGGTAGAGAGTGCTTGCCTAGTACGCATGAAGCCAGAAGTGGCACTGTGGCTCAAGTGGTAGAGTTCTGGCCTTGAGCAAAAAAATCTCAGGGACAGAGCCCAGCCCCTGAGTTCAGGACTGACACACACACAAAAATTCTACCCTAAAATGTTTAGATTTTACTTATTAAAAAAAACAATAAAAGTTACCTAATGGTTAAAACACAATTGATTATTAATATACATTGAGTCAAGAACATTATTATAGATACGCTTCTAATTTGTTTTCCTTTCCGACTTCCAACCAATTCTTTATGTGTGCTTTAGTGAACTAGAGTGATGTCTGTTCAAGCCTTGACTCCTTGCCCCATAGGTACAAAACATAGCATTTTTAACTTAATCCACCCAGATTACCATGTCGTTTGATATATACTTGAATGTTAACAATGAAACTACTAACATATATGATGGAATTAAGCTCATTTTTCCCCTTCAGTGCAAGACATGGGACTATAGGTTTGGGAAATGTGTTTTAGATTTCAAGGCTTACTTCTCTTAGATTTGGAGGAAAATATAAGTTGATATATATATATCTGAATTGCCTACTTCCACCTTTTGTCCCCCATTAATATTACCAGGATTAGTATTACCATAAATTAGTCTGAATTTTTAGTTTTCACTGTTGAGTGCATATATCGTGTGTGTGTGTGTGTTTGTGTGGTATGTGTGTGTTGTATGTGCCTATGATAGTTAAGTATGTTTGAAGTACAAGCTGGGCATTGGTGGCTCATGCCTATAATTCTAGCTGTTCAGGAGGCTGAGGATTGAGGATTGAGGTTCAAAGCCATCCAGGACAGGAAAGGCCACGAGACACTCAGCTCCAGTTCAATTAACCGTCTTACAAAACAGAAGTGGAGCTTTGGCTCAAAGTGGTAGAGCCACTAGCCTTGTGCAAAAGAGTTCAGAGACAGCTCAG
Organism: Perognathus longimembris pacificus; assembly: GCF_023159225.1. Lineage (NCBI taxonomy): Eukaryota > Metazoa > Chordata > Mammalia > Rodentia > Heteromyidae > Perognathus > Perognathus longimembris. The sequence goes on from NC_063164.1 coordinate 10,773,043, forward strand.
GTCCTGAGTTCAAACCCTATTACTGATTAAAAAATAAAAAATAGAGATACAATGCCATAATGAAGGACTTGACTATGTAGGTTCTCTTAAAGTTCTTTTCAGTGATAAAATTCCACCCAAAAAAAAAATACGCTTTTCAATTGAGGGATGGTTTTTTAGATGATCTTGACTCATACATTTTAAGTGAAAACTTTCCTTTGCTGGTAAATGTTATAACCACTTTCCTTAAATAAGCAACACAAGCAAATAACTCATACATACTTATACTGCTTTTACCTTATAGTAAGGTAGTTACCTTACTAATAGAAATTGCAACAAAAAGTTTTTTAAACAATTTTTGAAAATAATTAGATTCCTGGTAATCACCAGCATTCCCATAATTGGCCATTGTTTCCATTACTACTTCCCTTTCAAGACTGCATCCCGTCCCGGTGTCTGTCCACCCCTCCTACATACTGATGCATCTGCGGACACATCCAGCAGTGCCTTCTCATACACTGCTCTTAATGCAGAGGACTGTCTTAACCTGGCTCAAAGTGAGCTCCTCGTTTTTCAGAAGCATCCTAATTTATTGTGCACCATGTAGTCTTCCTGTTAATTTTTCTTCAGGAATTTAAGAAATATACTTCCTTAGTTGACCAAGTCTGAATGAACCAAATAGATTGTTTAAAAATTAGGAATTTTCCTCTCCAGCTTTCTGTTTTTTTCTCTATAATTTCAAACCCATTAAAAAAGTTAAAATGACTGTTTAATGAACATCATGGTGTAGATATAACATATGCTCACCTAAACAGTCATTAAAGTATTTCCATGTCAGTCTTTTCTCCTTTTCTCGCTTGCCCTCCCATAATTACGTGTATAATTATTGGTATTTGCAGGTATGTATGTAGATACAAAGATTATGTTACAACAGTTGAAATTAATGAAGTATAGACATCTTTTTTTTTTTTTTTTTGGCCAGTCCTGGGCCTTGGACTCCAGACCTGAGCACTGTCCCTGGCTTCTTCCCGCTCAAGGCTAGCACTCTGCCACTTGAGCCACAGCGCTGCTTCTGGCCGTTTTCTGTATATGTGGTGCTGGGGAATCGAACCTAGGGCCTCGTGTATCCGAGGCAGGCACTCTTGCCACTAGGCCATATCCCCAGCCCCTGAAATTAATGAAGTATAGACATCTTAATGCTTCTCTAATGCTTCAACATATACCTCCTTAGTCTAAGATATCACATTATTCTCAGGAAAATTACCGCCTCCCATTACATGTATACCACCAGTATTTATGTGTTCAGTTCTTTCATTCTTTCATGTATTACTTTGTAGATCCATGATCCTATGAAGGTTTCCACATTACAGTTTACTTTTACTTTCATTAAATCTGTGTCAGTACCTCTATAACTTTTTCCCAGACATTGTTTTGAAGAAAAGCATTTCTTTTCTTTATACTATTTTCATCTCATGTGCTATTTTTTCAAAGATACTGATTATCTTAGCAAAGGTCACTAAAAGTACTGTTCTTTTTTTCTGCCTTTCTGCACATAGGGTCTGGGTGCTGTCTCTGAGCCTTTTTTTTTCCTTCTTCAGTGCTAGCCACAGATCCACTTCTTGCTTTTTGAGTGGTTAATTGGAGATTAGAGTCTCATGGATTTCCCTGCTTGGGCTTCGAACCACAGTCTTCAGATCTCAGTTTCCTGAGTAGCTAGGATCAAAAAGGCATGAGGCAGTGGCACCTGGCTAAAAGTACTATTCTTAATAAAAGGACTAATTAGGAACAGCTGAATGGTTATGAACACCAGAATGATATTCTAAGTCTTGCTATCTCCTGGCTTAGACACGTGCCTAGTCAACAAAGTTCCAGGTACTTTTTGGTGTATCTCTCAGTTTCTACTACCAGACACATTACAGATACCTTTTTTAATGAGCAAATAAGCCAGGAAAGTTACCAGTTTTCTTTTTCTGCTACTTCAGTTATTGCACAGTTGTAGAAGAAATGGTCTTCTGTATTTCATCCCATAGCAGTTGCTTTGCAGATGTATAGGGCAGACTCTCCTACTAGAGATTGGAATACAGTGTGTGTGATAATGATGCCATGGCAGGGTTTCACTAGAGGTGCAGGTGAATTACCTTACTATTGCTGTCCCTAATCATAGTGGAGCTTTTCAGTTGTTTGTGTAGCTGATAAGCTTTTGACGAATACTTGGTCTCTGATGTCTTAGAGTTAGCATTAAACACATACTCACCTATGAGCTACTTTTGGGTGAAATATAACTTGGAGTCATGATGTTATAATACTCAGTCACCAATGGAATGCACAAGCAATGAAGAAGTATATTTATTGCTCATTTTACTACTGAAAATATCCAACTACCATTTTCTCGTAGGAAAACAATTACTGATTTATATTAAAACAAATTCCAGGAAATCATAGCATGAGTTTTTATTGTTGACAATGGTCATGATGATGGTGTTTGTTTATGCTTTTTGTTGTTGTTTTGTTTATTCTTTTTTATATTGTTTAAAGTGGCAAAGAAATGCAGAAAAAAATGACTTTGTTGACTATTTTAATTGCTTGTGTGTTTGATAAAAGAAAGAAAACCCAGTATGTGGTTCACAATCTCATTTTCCTGGTGGTTATAATTTCAAAATAAAGGAGACGAATGCAAAAAGAAAAGTTCATTTTGTTTTCTTTAAAATTAAAATTCATAATTTTTAAAGAGAATAATTTACAATTGGACATAGACTATTTGCTGAGTAATTGAGTAAATGCATGTCTATACTAAGAGATTGAAATGGTATGAAGTTTTCGTATAAACCATTTCTTCCCATTATACTTACAGTAAATGCCTTTGTTTCTGTTGCAGTTGCTGCCAAACAAGGTGAATCTGACCCAGAAAGGAAAGAAACGAGGCAGAAAGTAGACGATGACAGAAAGCATGAGATAGAAGCTGCTATAGTGAGGATAATGAAATCTAGAAAGAAGATGCAACACAATGTGTTAGTAGCAGAGGTAAGCACAATGAAAGACTGGTTATTACTGAAAAGGAAAATAGCGTTGTTACAGATTTTAGGGAAGTATTCAATTAATTGAAACATATATATTTCACATTTAAAACAAGACACTTGATAGCAGAATTGTACATCAGTCTGTGTATACTATAAGAACTTAATGTATTCATAATGAAAATGCTAAGAATATGGTCAGGTGGAGGAATGAGGATTTACCTAAATGCATCTGATCATATAAAATAATATTTGTCAAAATGGATTTCAGAAAGGGAAAATGAGAGTTTTTTTTTTTTTTTTAAGGAAGAAGTGAATTGAGAATTTAGCTATATTAGGGATATAGTTAAAACCATTGGGTTAAGTTAAATTTTCAGGGATAGCATGTTCCTTACTATGTAAGGAATATGATAATAGCAAATGGCATTGAGATAGAGCCTTTTGAGCACTGAATTTCAAGATATTCTTTCTGCTAAGCTGCACTAACATCACTTGTGAACTTTAGAATTACAGATTCTTAGTTTATAACCCAGAATCTGTTGAATCAGAAACCCTAGGGCTAGGGCATATAATCTGCCTTTAAGCACTCTAGGTCATTCTGAAGCCTGTTCAAATTTGAGAGCACTGCCAAAGAATCAAAAAGATAATGTCATGTGGGCAGAGGAGAATTACAGGGAATGGGTGGTCAGTAATTTGGGGGGGGGGGGTAAACAAACGATTAAAGTGAATGTGCATTTCAGACAGATTGGCAGTTAGATTACTGGTTAATTTACCCAGACATTTGAAAGGGTGCCTTGGAAGTACATGGAGGTGACAGTCATGGAGTGGCTTAACCTTTTCAGATACTGGCTTCAGAAAAGGACAGAGAAGAGCACTCTGATTAATGATAAGTTAGAGGCTTCTGAACTTCCCCAAATAGGAGGATATTAAAGATGTTTATATGTTAAGGATAAGAGAGGGATGATGCTTAAAAATAAAACAAATAAAAAAGTGGAATGAGAAGATACCAACATTAGGAAAAGCAAGGCGAAGGTTGGATAGGAATGCAGGTGGGTGGTAGTCAGTATTAATGGTATAAATGTGCCTCTTCCTGAGAGGGCAAGGCAGATGTCAGCTTTATGTGCTAAGCTGGGAGTAATAAAAAGGTAGACAAACATAAATATGGGCGGGGGTGGATTTGGGGTATTTCAAACAGAGGGATTTCTTACTCCTGTGTAAAACAGGAGGTGTCAGGTACAGCACTTAAAGCAAAGAGCTTAAGAAGCTTGTCAGAAATTGGAAGTAATATCTCTTGAAGAATGATGCTCAAGAACTCCGATGCATCTAATATAAATTTGTGTTAAGCCTAGTCTTTTCCAGAGTTTGGTCACCCTTTTTCTAAATGGCCAGCTGTGGAGTAAAAACAGATGGAGGCAACACATTATAATGTGAAATTTTTCAAAAACTAAGCATTAGATGTTGTTTGGACTCTTGACTGTAGTGTGTTGCTTCCTGATCTGTTCAGATAGTACTCAGCTAATCTCAGCAGAGACTCTAGTACATTTAAAGTGAAGTCATAGGTACAGAACGTAGATTAGATCAAAGGGTGTTTGTGGGATGAGAATCAAGCATGTTAACTGTAGCTAAAGTTGTCTAGAATGCAACCAAGTCTCCCTGTAAGGAAGGAAGAGAAGTCTAGGAAAGCAGTATGCGTAGCCTGGAAGAAAACAGTGTTAAAAGAGTTGGGAATTCCACTGGGCTGAGAAAAGTTTTAATTCTGGAAGAGTAATCCTAGAAGGATGATAGCTTTTGGGATAGAGACTAAAGTACTACATAGTTTCAGAAATCGAAAGAATTTCAATTCACTCTGCTTTTGGAGAACACATGATCCACATTAAAAAAATATATATAGCGGATGGATGGATGATATACAAGAGAAGCAGGATTATTTTGTTTAGATTCATCTCTGCTCTATTATTTATTACTTCTTCATGTTTCTTCTGCCTTATTTTACTCCTTGATTAAATAAGACAGGCTACTTTGTGGCACAAAGAGAATTAAATAATACAAAAGATAGATATATAATGCATGGACAGTTTGCTGGCAGCTGTACAGTCATGTTACTCAGTTCTGTGAACTAGGAGAGTAAACAAGAGTCAGTAGATTGTATTATCAAAATGATTGAACTATAAAGTGGTATATTATATTAAAATAATCCAACTAATTCAAGTACTAATCCACATTTATCTTTCACATTCTAATACAATGGAGTGTGTTCAATCCATACATTACATTTTTAACTAAAACCATTTACGTTTTCTGTACTTTTAATTCACTAATAATATCACTAAAGTTTGACAGTATGAATTGCTGTATGCTTATATGGAAATGTTATAGTTGAAGAAACCTTTCTGGTAAGCATTAGTCTTTGTGCCCTTTTTTCTTTAGGTAACTCAACAGTTAAAGGCTCGATTCTTACCAAGTCCAGTTGTTATTAAGAAACGTATTGAAGGACTTATTGAGAGAGAATATTTGGCACGAACACCTGAGGATCGCAAAGTATACACATACGTAGCATAAAATGCATTCAGAAATTCAATTTATTCTTGGACTGTACTCTTCGCATGGACTGGGAAGTTCTTTTAAATCATTAATATTAAGACGACCATCTCTTCTATTAAATTGCAGTACATGTTCTAGACCATTCAGATCAAGCCTTTACTCCCTTTGAGAGTTTTCAACATCAGTTGATTGAGCTTCAGGCTTTTCAACGTTTATCCCTGTAGAGATCATCTTTACAGTTCCTCGGGAAAAATGTGAATGTGCCGCGTTCTGTTCTCAATACTGTGTGAAAGCAGGAAAAAAAATAAAACAAAAATTTAGAAAAATACAGCTCATTAAAATAAAATTGTTGGATTTCATTCCCCAGGTCTTCAGTGTTGACGTAAATGTGTTTCTGTAGTGTTGCTTATTAGCACTTTGCGCATTGTGTAAGTTGGGTAACAGAAACGACAAAGAGATACAAATTCCTAGTTATCTTGCTCTGCTTATGACATTTCTTTTAGCTAGTCTTGTTTAATTTAAAGGTTTGATTAAATATATACAAAGACCCAAGCATTCAATTTGAGCATGCTTTATCCTCCCACTTGCACTTACTAATCTTATAGCCTTATGACCAAGAACTTTTGTTTTGGGCTCAGTACATACTCTGATTTGGTTTTCCCTGTTGTAATTTGAGATTTCCCAAATGAAGTCTTATAATGATTAGGTTTTGTTCTGAGTTATTTCTAGAGAAAGAAAATATTTTAGTATGTATAAATTGTACAATAATTTTTTGCTGTTGTACTTAACTGCTAATAGTGGATTGTATAGGGTGGTGTTTTCATTTATTATAGCAAAGAATAAATGAATCTAGGATACACATACCCACTAATTCAAGTACGTCAGAGCACAAGTTGGCAGCTGGTTATATTTAATTCAGCCCCTTTGAAAAGCACATATAGTCTACACATTGTCCATAAATAAATATCTTAGGTCCCTCCCCATACACAGTTTAAATATATATATTTTGGTGAAGCTGTGGTACATTATTCATTTTCTGTTTCAAAATGCAGTCTCAAGATGCAATAAATATGATGACCTTGATAGTTTTAATGAAATCTTCAGTTCTTGCAGCTGTGTTTTAGAAAGTGATTGAGCAATATTTTTCAGACATGATGATTCTTGTCCTCTGACGAGTCATCGTTTTATGTTTTCGAAGATGTGCTTTGTGCTGAAGATTCATGTTGTTCTGTGCTTCCAACTGTTACCAATGTTTTTTTTTACCTGATTGATCTGCCAAGGATTATAGTTTGCTTTCACTTCAGAGTATTTTTATCTTAAATTTTATTTAATTTTGTTTCATTTTTGTTCTTGTAAGACAATGTTTCAGATATGTAATTGGGGCAAACCACTATAGTCTTCTGTTAGATAGAAAAATGAAATGTTACTAATAAGTTAAAATAGCCCACCCTCCATTGACTATCAATGCTGTTGATACATTTATTAGAATGTATGTTTCAGACAATGGTTTCTGTTGAAATTTATGGTAAAGTTACAACAACTGAATTCTAATATGGATTAAAAGCTCCACATAAATATTTTCCCCCATGCGTCTTGGATTATACTTTTCCTTTTAGATTTACAAATATGCTTTTATTGAATACCACTCTGCCTTCGTCTGTATTACAAAAGTATAAGCTTTATGCTCACAGCCTCTGTATTTTCCACATTTAGATGATACAATTAAGGATTCCAATGAAAAATGTCAGACATAAATTCTCATGACACTTAACCATACCTGAACTATAACATGAAACAGTGAAGAGCTTCACTCTCTGATTTTATTGAAATTTTCCTTAAGGGAGTGTATATTAAGGATCACTATTTCATGTTTGAGAAACTTTTTATTGTTTGCCTTTCCTGGTTGGATGATGTATAACAACTTGGAAAATGATAGAGCTCAGACTGTCCAGTTAATAAACACAGATGATCAAACATTTTAACTACTGTATTTGACATCTCCTGAGACATTAAAACAAACATTTTAAGTGCCACTATAAACCATTAAAAATCATTACGTTGCCATGTACTGGTAGCTAATGCCTGTAAATGCCAGCTAATCAAGAGACTTGAGATCCAGATCAAGGTTCAAAGCCAGCATGAGCAAAAAAAGTGTGGAGCTCCATCTCCAAAATAACTATCAAAAAGCTGAGCTGAAGGCCTAGGTTAAGGGCTAAAACACTAGCAGCTGAGCAGGTGTGGTCTCCTAAGCTTAAACCCCAATACTGGAAAAATTGAAAAGATTATTACATTAAAATTATTGCTTCAATATGGCTATAGGAACCAGATCTAGAGTTGACAGAGACCCAGGATGAGTGTTCATGCTTGTAGATGCTTACAAAGAACATTTAAACACCAGAGTTGAAGTAGAGCTGAGTTGTTACAGAAGGTTGGCTGTGCTATATTGAAAAAATAACTTACTGAAAAATGTTTTAAGCACCTTATTATTTCAGCTAAAGGTAAGACTGATGTTTTCTGGGGGGCATTGGTGGTACTGTGCTCCATTTTCAGTGTTTTAATTTGAAGAGAATTGTGCATTCTACTTAATCTGGTTGGTGTGACTAAACTATTGTGAATTAAAGACTTTTTCAGGGAAGGTGTTTGTTTATACAGTTTTCCAACGGCAAAAATGAAGCAATTTCTGTTCGGCTGTTCATTTTCATCCTAGAAATTGTTACCTGAAAATTGGAAACATTGCAGTTAGGAAACAGCCTGGCAAAGTAAAAGTGGTTGTGAGCCAGCCACTCTCTAGTGGCTCACACCTGTAACCCTAGCTAGCCACTCGGGAGGCTGAAGAGTAGTTTCGAAGCCCAGGCAGGAAAGTTGATTGAGATTCTTAACCTCCAGTTAACCAAAAAGCTGGACAAGGTATGTCTCAAGTGGTAGGACACCAGCCTTGAGCAAAAACTAAGGGACAGTGGAACAACCCACACCCTGATGCAAGTCCAGTACTGGTGCATGTACATGCACCTGCAGACACACAAACACACAAAGTGGTTGTAATTGCTAAGATTCTTTTAAGTCAGTTCATTTAGAAAGAGAATGAAGATGCATGCTGTGCTAGAAGAAGAAATGCATGCCGTGTGGCATTGTTATCAAAGAGTGCATACCTTCCAGATCCCCAGTGTGGAGCTTTTTAGTAAGAATCCTTACCAGCAGGGCACTGGTGGTTCAAGCCTAATCCTAGTTACTCAGCAGGCTGAAATCTTGAGGATCACAGTTCAAAGTCAACCCTGGTAGGAAAGTCCTGAGACTCTTTTTTATCTTCAATTAAGCCACCAGAAAACCAGAAATGGTGTTGTGGCTCAAAGTGGTAGAGGAGCTTAGGACAGTGCCCAGGCCCTGATTGCAAGCCCCACAACCTACCAAAATCCTTGTTAGCAGCCAAGTTTGCTGTATAGTAAGAAAGGCTTGGATTTGGACCAATGATCTTTAGAATATACATACTTTTCCAGAAGACAAGTACGCTTGCATTTTACTACTTTGTTCCTCAACTTGGAAAATACCTTCAATCCAAGCAATAATGTTTTTGGTTTTTTTTCAATATTCATATTGAATGACTAGTAACAGGATTTATCTTTGTCTATAGTACTTTGAGGCATAGTCTAAATTTCCATAAGTTACAAGAGGTATGCTACTGGGTTGTCTTGTCTTGGCAAGAAGGCCAATAGCTATCCGTGTAGATCATATAGTTTACTTTATGGCTCAGGATCCTTCAATACATATTCACGTTTTGTCAATAATTTGAAAACATTTCAGGTAAGCAAAATCTAAGTTTCTCATTCCAAGAGTATTTTCTGAAATAATCAGAAATGTTAAGCTGTACAAACAAGGACTGCCCTGTGCCACGTGACAGTACTTGTATAGTAGTTCATTTAGGCATCACATTGGCTACACGATAGCAGGTACACCCACATTGACCAAGGTTATTGCTATTTTCAAAAAAAAAAACAACGTAGTAATTTGGACCTGGTCTAATAGATTCTGCCCTTCAAAGTTATCCATGTTGCAAATGGACATGACGTACTTTTCAAAATTACACGAAGAAGATACAACGTGAGCTTTTCAACAGGAGTTCTACATGTATTTTGCTGGCTTCACCTTTAGTAGTACTAACCTGGCAGGAAAGGAAGCAGGGACGGACAGTGGATGTCCACTATTCTGGAATAATCCATTTAAAAGAAAAGCTTGTTGCCACTACAGTCTAGCAAGAGTTTTTACATACCTGTGTGGGTCCTACATATGTAGATGCTTATATTCTACTATACAGATTTAGTGGACCTTTCCTTATTGTGTGCCCTTTTCATACCAAGCCAGTCATTTAACAAGAAAGGTATCGGAATTAATCAAATTGGTCATGAAGCTAGCTCTCAGGAAGAGATTAACAGCCAGAATGTTTTTAAACCCCATTTAATAATTTTAGAAGTACAGATTTGTAAACACACCAGTTAAATGGTTTGATCCTCAACACTTAAGTTGTTCTTGAATGAGCTATGCAAAAATAGTTTTAAAATTACACACAAGCACCAGGTAAGTATGCACTTAATTTTCTAGCAACTTAAATTAAAATGTCTTAATCCTATAGGACCCACCATACCAGGTATAACCATGATCATAGGTATGTTTCACTTTGACACCTTGACGTTGCTTGATGTTTGGTTTTTAACTAGGTTAACACTAGTGGTTAGCAGCTACTGGATCATTCCAAATTGCACTGGACTCTTAACTTCAACACTCTGGATGCCTCAACAGAGATAAGCCCTTTGCCAGGTCAGTCTACCTTATATGTGGTTCATTACACAAGCATCGGTTAAAAACCCAGCCTATGTGACTTACACCACTGAGCTGACGCTAAGTGCAGCCCGACTAGCCATGTTGCAGTGAGTTGTGTCTAAGGTCTCTGCATCCTGAGCATTGAGGTAGCTCAGAGGCAGGCGTCCCCCACGGACAGCAAATGGATATGGGTTCCTATGACATGAAAATGTTTGCGAGGTCCCGGTAACCGTGGTGTGCCAGGAGTGCTTGAAAATGACTGTTCGTGTGTCTCCAGTAGTCTAGCTAAGCTAGACCGAACTCTCTGTGACTTCGGGTCTTAAAAAGGAGACTTCGTTGGCAAATACTTTGGGAAAGTTTACATTGACTCATAAGCGCTTTGGTGTGTGACTTTTATGGGGCCTGCACCGAGAAAGTTGGTGGTGGACATTAGCTGTGTATGTTAATTGTTGTTTGTTTTAAAAAAACAACAACAACTAGATAATTGACATGCCAGTACCTATAGAATTACCCTTGTTTCACTTTCTATAGAATACTTTATATTTTAAAAATGACCACTAGCCTGATCTTCTAAATAGCATTGTAGACAAAGAGACTGAAAAATTGAGTGTGAGAAAAAGTCTTCATTTTATTCCAGTACAATTGTACTAATAAGCAGCCACTGTGTGTGAGGGGCCACTTCAGACTCTAATACACAAGTGTAACTCCTAACTTTCCCAATTTTGAATTTTTATTGGATTATTTCTTGCACCACAGTTTAAGCAAAATATGGTTTTGAAGGTTGTCCTCTCCACCACCACCACACCCCCCCCCCCCAGGTGCCAGTGGCTCACACCTGTCATCCTAGCTACTCAGGAGGCTGAAATCTGAGGAGCAAGGTTCAAAGCCAGCCCAGGCAGGAAAGTTCATGAGACTCATATCCAATTAATCACCAAAACGCTACAAGTAGAGTTGTGACCTAAGTAGTAGAGCACTAGCTGTAAGCAGAAAATCTCAAGGATGGTACCCCAGGCCTTGAATTCAAGTCCCAGGATTGGCACCAAAATTTTAAAAACAAAACAAAACCCACAAACACTAACATCAGATTGGCGCATAGATTATATACAGTCTAAGCTCTTCTACAATCTTCAGTTCTCAAAGTTGATGAAACAAGAAAGACCCCTTTCAGCTTGTCCAGTGTCCTGCAAGCATCCTCTATTCAGTCACTAATGATTGCTTTTCTCAGGCGCCTTGAGGCAGTAACTGCAGCTTCAGCCTGCGGAGAGATGCACAACCCGGTAATATTTCTCTGCTAACTTCTCATTTTCCATGGACTCCACTGTGAATCGAGTGGCAGATCTGGTGGGTGGGGGCATTGCCCCTCCTGTGCAAGACTTCTCTGTGTGGTACAGTTACTCCTGGAAGACCAGAGGCACAGTTGGTATCATGCTGTAATGGCTTTACACGTGTAAGGTTAGTTTTTGTGTTGCTGTTGATGTTTTTTAACTAACTGCTAACTTGCTTGTGGCCCACCGATAATAACAGCATTCATTTATGACACAGTAAAAAAGCTGGGGGCCCTTATGTCTTCCTGTGCCTGGACCCAAGTTGCCTATCTGCCTTATTGCATCATGTTCCAATCAACTCACCTGATTGCCTGCAAACTTTGATTTATAAGCCAAACCCAATTAAAATAATCCCTTGTTTTTAGACAATGTAACTGGCCAAAATTATTAGCCTGAAATAAATCTCATACCTCCCATAGTTCTTAACAATCACATTTTTTTTCTGATTTATATTTTGCAGTCAATATGACCAACATACAAGTTACAGAGGTGGGTAGGAGGCAATCATATTGAAACTTTGATTTTTGTAATGTTTCTGCATGTGTGTGTGTGCATGGTATGTGCATCATGAATGGACTGGGAACTGGATTTAGGAGCTAGCTGAGGGGGAGATAATTTCTGTTATGTACTAATGCATATAAAGCTCAGGGATTGTCAAATGTCATAGTAATAAAATGATCTAAGCCCTTGTTTCATTTCACTATCCACACATGTGAAGCTTTAGGAAATTTGCTAAGAAGTAAAGGATTTATAAGTTTACTTCCCATTATTAAGTGCATTGTTACCAAACATGTTGTGAGTATCTCCCTTTAGTTAAAAAAGGTACTAGAAAAGCACAAAGCTACATGTGTGCATATGTTTACATATGTACAAGCTACATGTATCTAGTGCGGCCAAAGATTTATTTATATCTCTGCTATAATTTATGGTGTCAATTTTTAGCAACTGTAACTTAAAGTTGCCTCTCATGTTAAGTTGTAATTAAATTTCAGCCCATGTTCATTAGAAAAAAAAATGCTTTAAAAAGGATCTAAAAAGCTGGGCCCAAGTGGTCTACATTGGAAGACTGATTCCTAAACTTCCCCGGGGGCGGAGGGGGGGGCATCCACCGTGACCTACCGTGGCTGTCATTCATGCAGCCCATCCCTTACACCTGCTGACCTGCCTGGGCCCAGCAATCTCAGAGCTGCTGTTCCTGCTTCCCACGTGTAGGGACCCATGGCTCTTCCACACCTTCACCCCATTTACAGAAGGCTGAACTCCCAAGTTCCTCCTGGAGTACTCTGCCTTAGCCTTACAGTACCCAAGAGAATGCTCTTGGCATTTGCATGCCTTCCCCCTCCCCAAGTATTGTTTAAAATTCTTTAAATTTAATAGAAGTTGGAAAGAGGAGTTAAAATTAACAAATGGCAAATGAAGGAGAAAAATCAGAATTATATCACAGCATTATACCAAGGACACCAAAAAAAAAAAGGCTAATAAGGAACATGATTAGCCTATTAAAATTCAACAGGAATTGAAAACTAAATGTAGAGTTCAGTTACAAGGAAATCACTCCTATTCACAGACTATGAAGAGTACCTACCCCTCTCAGCCTGCACCCAGGACATACCTGCTACCACATCTGTATGTACCTGTATGGGTATACTGAGTTTGCATGGAATATTACTAGTTACGTGTTAAGTTTAGAGCTTGATATTATTTTAAAACCATTAAAAGCAACAGTTATTGTAAACCTAGAAAGCATATAAGAATTTAAGTAGTTTTATTGATCATCTATTATCTAGGGCATCGTTTTAAGAAGTGGGATGGTGAAGGAGTAAGAGTTTGTCCTGAAGGTCACATTTTTGAAGGTGAAAAGAGGTAGTAAACTTGGAAATAAATATTTTTCTAGTTTTGGGGGGGATGTTGTGCAATTAAGGAAATGAAACACACTGACAGCAGTGAATACACTGAATAGCAGTGTATATTTGTACCAGTAGTTAGGAAAGTCCTGTCTAAGTATGAGCATTGAGCTGAGATGGAGTCTGGAAGGAGGGCAAAGAGCCTTTCCCGTAGAGTGCTTGGCAAATGAAAAGCAGAGGCTTTGTAGATTCTATGAACAAAAAGAGGGGGAAAAGTGAAATCATACACAGTCTGGGAGTAAAGACAAAGTGAAAAATATAAACCTGATTTGAGCCCAGATGAGATTAACCATGAGATGAATGCAATTCAGACCCCATGAGATTAACCCCTTGCCTTAAACCACTAGAAATCCAGGCCTTTATGAGGTTCCTGTTGTGGGGGGTGGGGGGGGAAGCTTCTTTTCTATCAAAAGCTTCCTTTCTGCTAAACTTGTGAGAATTGTTTTCCTGAAAAATGCCTGCTTTGACCAGGTGGCATGGCCCTTGTTAATTACATTTTAGTTACATCCTTTTCCTGCTGCACTTTAATTATGATATCCTGTCCTAAAGGTCCTTAGATTTTAGTTACAACCTGTTAATTAACCATCATCCTTTGGCAGATTGTGAACCTGAGCTCAGCCAATGAGAGCAGAGGGGCGGGGCCTACCAGGTTCGAAGGAAGCAGCCTGCTGAAGTTTTAGCTTAGGGAGCACTGTTTCCCACAAGTTACAAGTTTTTGAGTTGGTGTCCTTATTTCTACGTAGCACCACAACATCCCAAGCCATTTCTAATTCCGTTTGTCTTTTTCTCTAGCAAGCTTTAGCCCTGCCATGATGATTTCCTTCTGGATGTAAAACTTGGAAGTGTCCCTCCCCTTGTGTCTGGTGTGCTGGCCCCTCCATTGCCTTTCCTCCGTCTCTCCACTGTGCCTTCCTTCCCACGCTTGCCCGGTGACTGTGGCCACGCGGTGGCAGGGGACATCTCTAGAGCACTTTTTGTTTTGCTTGGGTTTTTCAAAGAAAAGTCTTAGGCTTTTTCCCTGACTACCTTGGACAGTGGTCCTGTTAACCGATGTCTTCCCTGTAGCTGCGAGCATAGTCATGCATCACCACAGCCAGCTAGACTTGCAGGATGGTCATTCTAGTTCCCTCCTCCCCCCACTTAAAACTTACCTTAAACCACAATCTTCATTACCCCAGACCACAAAGTGTTGGAGGAAACAGGAATTAGCCACGGTGCCTGGCTGATAGCCCATTCTTTCCTCACCCCAGAGTACTACGTTCTGTTTTATAGAGGTATTATAGTTTGTTCATGTGTTCACCAATTAGGTTATCTTGGTTGTATCCAGATTTTGCAGTAATGGGTAAAGCCACTGTAAATATTAGTATGCGGGTGTGGGATGGAGTCAAGTTTTCAACTCATTTGGGAAAGGCCAAGGAGGTGGATCTTTGGTAAGAAACTGCCCCACTGCCTTCCAAAGTGGCTACTTTGGAATTTGATCCTTCCACCAGCAATGGGTGAGAGGTTTTGTTGTTGTTCTTCTGCTTTTTTGGTTTCTAAGATAGAATCTCACTGTATAACCAGGACAGTCTCAGACTCTTCCTCCTGCCTCAGCTGGGATTGCAGATATGCACCAACATACCCTCCTGAATGTGGACCCACTTGGTCCACATCCTTGTTAGTATTTGGGAGGGGGAGTTACTTTTAGTCAAATAGATAATAAGATAACATTAAGAATAAAATGTATACATGAAGCCCTGGGTTCAATTCCCCAGCACCACATGTATAGAAAACGGCTAGAAGGGGCACTGTGGCTCAAGTGGCAGAGTGCTAGCCTTGAGCAAAAAGAAGCCAGGGACAGTACTCAGTCTTTGAGTCCAAGGCCCAGGACTGGCCAAAAAAAAAAAGAAGAAAATATCAAAATAGTGTACGTTTAAAAATCTGATTTTTATTGGGACTGGGGATATAGCCTAGTGGCAAGAGTGCCTGCCTCGGATACACGAGGCCCTAGGTTCGATTCCCCAGCACCACATATACAGAAAACGGCCAGAAGTGGCGCTGTGGCTCAAGTGGCAGAGTGCTAGCCTTGAGCGGGAAGAAGCCAGGGACAGTGCTCAGGCCCTGAGTCCAAGGCCCAGGACTGGCCAAAAAAAAAAAAAAAAAAAATCTGATTTTTAAAATTTGCAGCTCCACAGTGACATCTGATGTTGAGTATCTACTCATAAGCATATTTTCAGACTAATCTCCCATTTTAAAATTGGATTTTCTTGTTAAGTGTCCAATTTTCTTCATATACTTGGATGTAGATTCTTTATCAGATAAATGTTTTGCAAGTCTTTACTTCCAGTCCACTGCCACTAACATTTTATTCTTTTAACCATGTGTTTGACAGAGCAGAAGCTTTATATTTTAGTTAAGTCCAACCTTGGATTGCCTCATGGATTGTGATTCTGGCGTTAAATCCGAAAATTCATTGCCAAACCCACGATCACATCAGTTTCCTTCCAAGTAGTTTTCAAAAACAATTATAAATTTTCATATGTAATCCATTTGAGCTAATTTTTAGTACAAAGTCTATGTCTAGATTCGCTTTTTTCTTTGTGCTTTTAGCATATTCAACTTCAAGCTCCACTTGCTTTTATATTGAATTGTCTTTGTTCTGTAGTCAGAAATCAGTGGAGTATATTTGTGTGAGTACATTTCTGGTCTTTCTGTTTTGTTCCATTGATCTGTGTGTCTATTCTTGGCCCGTATTATGTTGTCTTGATTTCTGGTTCTGACTAGGAGATTCCAGAGCAATGAATTAAGGAATATGCCCATTCAATATTACATCATAATCTTTTAATAACACTCCTTTGAGGAAAGGACTAACCAACAGACAAGGCAAAACCCAAGATGTCTCCACAACCTCTGTCTTTATAGGTTTAGATTGTCTCTGGGCTAGCCTAAATAAACAAAAGGGCTCGTTCCAAGAGGAGATAACAAGAAATCTGGAACTACTAAGAAGGAACTCTTCCTGTCCTTTGACAGGATTACTGTAGAAAGTAAAATCCTGTGTAAACAACCACACAAACAGGGCTCTCCACTTGTTTCAGTCAAATACCAATTAAATTTATGGTAGTTAGTCATAGTCCCTACAGGACTCTAGGGTTCTAATATTTTATTATAACAAATCATATAGGGCTGGGAATATGGTCTAGTGGCAAGAGTGCTTGCCTAGTATACATGAAGCCCTGGGTTCCATTCCCCACATATATAGAAAATGGCCAGAAGTGATGCTGTGGCTCAAGAGGCAGAGTGCTAGCCTTGAGCAAAAAGAAGCCAGGGACAGTGCTCAGGCCCTGAGTTCAAGTCCCAGGACTGGCAAAAAAAAACCCCAATAAACCCAAATCACAGATTTATTATAATGAGTCTTTAAGTCAAATAGAGTCAGATAGAGTGACTTGAATATAGAGTTTTCAATACATCTCTCTGACATTTCCACAAAAAATATGGTAGAAGATTTTTTATTACTTTAAATTTGTTTCTACATAGTGACCATGATCCTCTTACATTTCATGGTAGCTCCAAGTGCCATCCAGAAGACTTTTATTTCCAACCTTTCTCAAATGATTTCAGATACCAATGGACTTTGAAGTGGAAAAGCTTATCACCTAGTAAGGGGAACAAAGCAGTCCTCTTTGAAGCCTGTATGATTTCATGAAAGGGACTGTTCTGCTGAATGCATCATGCCTAAGTTCTTTCCACTCCCAGCTACCCATTATCAGGCAGCTGTGGTTAAGAGTACAACCTAAGGAACCAGCCCTCCTCCATCCCTCACCTAGTTTTTCACCCAGCTATCTTGGCTAATGTGGAAAGAAAATGCTCTTACTACTGATAACTAGAGATGGAGTCCCACCTTCTATGTTGATGTTCCAGATATTGACCTGAGTGGTAAGAACCAGGATGAAAATTTACCATCAATTATTTTAGAGTGAAAAAGATGACTTACAGGATGATTTCTCTATGGTCCATGTAGGAAAAGAATTAGTCACATCATCCTTTAAAGCCCAGGACAAACCACCCCTGACTCATAAGAGATAAGTGTTCCACATAATTCCCTAACTTGGAGTAATGTAAGCTGGGGCCTATTGTGGTTGAACCAACATGTTAAGAGTCCATGTCTCCTATACTACAATTAGAATCTACTGGGCTAGGTGAGGATGAGGACAAATAAAAATGGACTGAGCAGGACTGACCACTTGAGAATATCAGACCAAACAAGCCACTAAATAGCTGACCATGAGAAGATAATTTAACAATATTTAAATGCATGCTTGTTGACTTTATGATGTTGCAACCATAAATCAGTATGTCAGGAGACCACTCTAGCTATAAAAATAAGAAAGAATGTGTTAATCAGTTTCCATTGTTGTAGCAAAATGCCTGAGATAAACAACTTTAAAGGAGGAAAGACTTACCTCATGGTTCAGAGGTTTCAGCCTCATTTGGCTCCATGGGTCTGGGTCTTTGATGAGGCAGAGCATTATGGCAGGAAGGCATGGTCAGAAAAACCTGCTCACCTCTGGTGAGGGAGGAGAGGGAGAGAGAGAAAGGTTCTGTATCCTATGCTTCAAAGACACACTCCCAGGAACCCGCTTCCTCCTACGAGGTCCCACCTTCAAATGGCCCATCCAACTATAAATTCGCTTCATTTCCAAACTAAGCAAGCCCTTTGGGAACAACAGTAACAGCAACAAAACACAATGGTCAAAAAATACGATTAACTCATTAGAAGCACTGAAATGTAGATACTGATTTGATGGGTAAAAGACTCAAGAGTACAGTAGAAAACACAAAGAGAATAGACAGGAGAAAAATGAAGTATAACAAACACATGGAAGAAGTCCCATAGTCACGTAATAGGAGCACCAAGAAACTACCCAGCAGAGGGAAGACAAATGATAAACAAACACATAGAGGAAATCTTCCCACACTTAAGGCTGACTTGCCAGCGATTAGCAGAAGTATTGAAAAAAGCTGAGACAAACTGAAAATCCTGCATTTTATTTCTCAGGATAAAGTCAACAAATACAAGCTAAGAAATACATTCCAGGGCTTGCCTACCAAGGAGTGATTTGGGAAATGTTGTTTGCAGTATTCAATGCCAAATGCAACATGGAGCAATGTTGACACATCTCTGGGAAGGAATAAAACACCTTGAAATTTCCTGCGCATTCTGCATTAGAAAGTTGATGACTTATTGCTGAAGACAAAAGAAAGACATTTTCAGGCCAGTCATGTAACTTTTTAAAAAGAATTATTTTTAAGTTCTCCAGCCAAAGGTAAATTATTTTTAGTTCTTTTTTTTTTTTTTTTTAATTTGTACTTGTCCTGGGGCTGGCCCTGAGCATTTTTGCTCAGGGCTGGCATGCAGTCACTTGAACGACAGCCCCACTTCTGGCTCTTTAGGTGGTTATTTGGAGATAAGAATCTCATAGACTCTCCTGCCTGGGCTGGCTTTGAACCAGGATCTTTATACATCTCAGCCTCCCGAAGGGCTAGGATTATAGGTATGAGCCAGTGGTGCCTGGCTCAAAGGCAAATTTGAATTTAAATTTAAATTAGTAAATTTTAGTAAATTTGAAATTTAAATAGTAAATTTTAATTGTACTTCGATTCGTTTTATGCTGAAAATCTCCAAGTGTACAATGTCCAGGCTTCCCTCAACTTCTAAGGCATGCTTGTACATTTCTTTTTTGTTTCGAATTTCTTTTTTGCTGGTATTGGGTCATGAACTCAAGAGTGTCTTGCTGTCCCTTTGCTTTTTCACTCAGGACTCACGCTTCCCCCTCTTGCCCTCCACCCCCACTTCTGACTGGACCGTCTTGGAGATTCACTGTATCTTCCTTTCTTCTGCCTGGCGTGATCTGGAACACCAGTGGTCATGGAATCTCCTGAGTTGGTCCTTGGGCCTGCACTGGCTGGCATCTGCAGGGTGCTGGGCATCTTGGATGCGTTTGGCCTCTGCAAGGGATGAGTTCATAGGAGATTTTTCCAAGCTCTGTTAAAGCCACCCCTCCTTTCTCCCTGTCAGCCTCTCTCACTGACCCCTGAAGCTGCAGTTCCCCTTTCACCCCGGCAGGAGCACTGGTAATCCATACTGCAGCCTAGGTCTTTCCCTCAGAGCTGAACAAGGATGGGACCACCATCCAAGTGTTGTCTTACTACCTGGTCCTCCCCCCCACTACCACGTTAATGGGTAGGGGCTTCCCTTGCCAAGACTCCCCCCCCCCATTTACCTTCTGCCTTCTCCTATATCTCATTCTCAGCTCTTTGTCTTCCTCTTTCCACCATGGGGACAACTTCCTTCCAGGCTAATCCTTCGAGGCAGAGGAACTCTGGGAAGATTCTTCTTCATTGTTCTGGGACAAGTTTAGCATTTGATTCATTGAGGAGAAGAAAGGGAATTTTTTTAATTGCATTCATTGTTTTCCACTAACTTTCAAGTTTCTTTGCCTGTTTTCTTACTGCAAAATTCCATTTAAATGTCAGAAACTGTAGCCTCTTTGTTCATCATTGCATTTCTTTTCTAAAAAGGAATCTTAACAATCCTCATTATCCAGCATTTTTTTGGTGGTGGATAGTGGATGAACACCTTGCATTCATATATGGGAAGGCAGAGGAAATGAACATGCTTTAATATATATATATATGTACATATATATAGTTTTCTGCTACTTAAATTTTACTGTGGAATATAAATGATTTTCCTAAGATCGTTATGAAGCTGATATATGCTAGAAACAGAAGTTTAAAAACAGGATTGATAGAGTGACATTGTCCAAAAAGAAATGTACTCTTTACCTGACTTATGTAACTGTAACCTCTCTGTACATCACCTTTATAATAACAAAAAAATTCAATAACAGGATTGACATAATATAAAAAAGAAGCCTTGTAAAAAATGTCTTATAGGCCTACTTTCTCTTGTTGAGTAGTTCAACATTAATAAGGAAAAGGATAACAAAACCTAAAATTATTTTTGTCAGTTGTGGTGCTTGAACTCAGAGCCTGGGCGCTGTCTCTGAGCCTCTTTGTGCCAGTAGAACTAGAGCTCCACTACTCAAAAACTAATTCTATGTAGAAAATTTAAGACTCCTCTTTCTTTTCTTTTTTCCTATCATCATCATCATTATTATTATTTTATTATTATTATTATTATTGTCATTGAGACAGACTTACTCTGTCGGCTACGTAGACCTAAAAAGGACAAGAATCTGAGTTCCAACCTATCCTCCTAAACTATGAGCTAAATTAAGCTCATTTATACTATTTCAGGTATTTGGTTATAGTGATAGAAATCAAAGAAAGACACTTGCTAAAACCAGCCATAATGCCTGAACTTCTCTTCATAGTACTGAATAGGAATCTCTGAAGAGTAGACCTAGGAATTTTCAATTTGAACCATATCCACAAAATTGTTTTTTTTTTCTTCTTCTTTTTTTTTTAAGCTGGTCCCTGGGGCTTGAATACAGGGCCTAGGTGCTGTCCCTGAGCCTTTTTATGCTCAAGGCTAGTGCTCTACCACTTGAGCCGCAGTGTCACTTTCAGCTTTTTCTCAGTAGTTTCTTGAAGCTGAGTCTCATGGACTTTCCTGCCCAGGCTGGCTTTGAACTGTGATCGTCAGATCTCACCCTCCTGAGTAGGTAGGATGACAGGTGTGAGTCACCAGCGCCCTGCATCACACAGTTTTCTATTGCTTGCTAAAACGTGGCAATGCTATCTTAATAGAGAGTTACCAGTGTATGTGTGTAACTGTCATGGGTATCTTTAACAGTTTGTGTATACGTATAATTCTTTTTGATGGAGAATCTTTGGAATCATCCTATATAAGAATCTGCTTGTTTTATTTTTGGTTGCAGTGGGGTTTGAACCCAGAGGCTTGTCCTTGCTAGGTAGATACCCTGATTCTGAGCCACACTTCAGCCCTTTCAGGTGCCAATTGTTTTTTTTAAATATGGTCTCACTTCCTGTCTGGGCATTTGCTTGGGCCACAGTCCACCTATTTTAGGCTTCCTATCATAGCTGGGATGACAGATGTGTGCCACCATGCCACTTTCTTCCGCTGAGAAGACAACTTACAGACTTTTCTGCCCAAACTGCTCTGGAAACAATCCTTCCAATCTCAGCTTCCTGCAGAGCTGACAGGCGTCAGCTACCATACCCAGACGTTAGTTGAGAAGTTAGGGGGTCCCTGAACTTCTCTGCCCAGGCTGACCAGGAACCTCAATCCTCCTGATCTCAGTTTCTATGTAGGTAAGATGACAGGTGTGAGCTACTAGTACATAGCTTGGATATTTATTTTAAATAGTAATTTCTCTTAGACAATTATTTCAAGCCAATCAAAATACATATGGGTGTACGTGCCTGTAAGTGTTTGTATTTATATACGCACACCTATACAGAAAAACATCAATTCCTCAAGTTTCCTACTGTACCATAAATTGTGTCAGCCATTCAAGTTGGGGGGCTATATAATGGGATATATAACAGAATATATGAATAGGGCTATGTAACAGAGATAACATGCATGAAGGGAAGAGAACATGGGGAAAGCATCAGAGCCAAGGACTCCATTTGCCCGGAGGGACAGTTGTATGGGAAACTTGCCTCTGGGATGCCACCCTCCACTTGGTGGGCTTGTGAGTCGTGGGGAAGGCTAGGACTAGGGGAAGATGTGAGTTGACAGATTTTCTTGAGTGGCATGGAGAAGCCTAGAAGACTGACGTTTCAGATGCAGAGGCTGATGGTGGGGGACTGGATGGGACTAGCTTGGGTATGTAATAGGTAGAAAATAGAGAGCCACTAACATTTTTGAAGAGAGACATCAGAATCTCTGGAGAAAGAATTTGCATAAGTTCAATCACAGTGCAAGATGTTATGTCCTTTATCAATTATAATTAATTTAAAACATAATTTGGATTTTTTTTGGGGGGGGAATGTAACATAGGATTTTATCCCAGAGTATTACTGCTATTTTAATTTCTATGCAATCCATTCTTATTCTACTTATGCTGCCAGTTTAGAAATGTAGACTATCGGGCTGGGGATATAGCCTAGTGGCAAGAGTGCCTGCCTCGGATACACGAGGCCCTAGGTTCGATTCCCCAGCACCACATATACAGAAAACGGCCAGAAGCGGCGCTGTGGCTCAAGTGACGGAGTGCTAGCCTTGAGCGGGAAGAAGCCAGGGACAGTGCTCAGGCCCTGAGTCCAAGGCCCAGGACTGGCAAAAAAAAAAAAAAAAAAAAAAAAAGAAAGAAATGTAGACTATCAGGCTGGAATCACTCCTATAATCCTAGCTCCTCAAGAGGCTAAGATCTGAGAATCTCGCTGTGAAGACAGCCTATGCAGAAAAACGTCTGTTATACTGGGGCTAGGAATATGGCCTAGTTGTAGAGTGCTTGCCTTGTATACATAAAGCCCTGGGTTCAATTCCTCAGTACCACATATATAGAAAAATCCAAAGTGGTGCTGTGGCTCAAGTGGTCGCCTTGAGCAACAAAAGAAGCCAGGGACAGTGCTCAGGCCCTGAGTTCAAGATCCAGGACTGGCAAAAAAAAAAAAGTCTGTGATACTCATATCTCCAACTAACTCCTCAGAAACAACCAGAAGCTGTAATTCAAGTGATAGAGTACTAGCCTTGAGCAAAAAGAAGCTCAGGGAGAGTACCAAGCTCTGAGTTCAAGCCTCGGGACTGATACAACACACACACACACACACATCACATTCTATCAGGATGAGTTTATTTCTCCATAGAAGTCACTCAACTTTTAGCTGGTATAAAAGTGTAGGTAGAAACTAATTAGTATAGTATCTAATTTTTATAGTAGTGAATTTTGCTATATGATATCTAAATCATATAGAGAGTTTTTCTTTTAATTTAAAATGTAGAAATAACACCAATGAACTTTTTCCTTACTGGATTTTGCCAGCAAATATCCAACAAGCCCAACACAGTCTTAATGAATGTTTGCTAATTTTTTGAAAAGTAAGAGTGGGAAGAACTTTCCCAATTAGTTCACAGCTGAGCTTTGGGGAAACCATGGGAATCAAGCCCCTTTGTTAGTAACTTTAATAGAGACCTTGAACCAAGAACCTTGTGGCCCAATTAAGCTCTGGCTCTACATTACACCTATGTGTTTATGTTTTCTCAACTTTTTAAGACATCAATTTTATATGCATTGGGTGGAGCCTGCCTTATCCAGTTTTGCCACATTCAACACCTTGATCTTTTGTCATGCACAGAGCTATGTGACACATTTGTAAAACCCGCCCAGCCTCTGAAAGCCTTTGAGTCTGTGACTCCTGGAATAAGATCTATTCTGACTCCAGCCCAGGCAGGAAAGTATGTGAGACTCATATTTCCAATTAATCACAGAAAAATCTGGAAGTGGTGCTGTGGCTCAAATGGTAGAGTGCTAGCCTTGAGCAAAAGGAGCCCAGGGACAGGGCCCAGGCCCTGAGCTCAAGCTCCAGGACTGGCAAAAAAAGTCAACAACAGCACCAACAAAATGTATCTTGCACATAAATAATAAACCTAAACAGCTAGAACAACAATATTGATTCTGACAAAATATGCTTTATGGGGGGGGGGGGGGGAAATCTAGATAAAGAATGAAACAACTGGGGCTGGGAATGTAGCTTAGCGGTAGAGTGCTTGCCTACCATGCATGCCGACCTTGCCTAGCCTGGGTTCAGTTCCTCAGCACCACAGAAAAAGCCAGAAGTGACGCTGTGGCTCAAGAGGTAGAGTGCTAGACTTGTGCAAAAAGAAGCCAGGGACAGTCCCTTAGGACCAGAGTTCAAGCCCCAGGACTAGAAAAAAAATAAAGGAGGAGGAGGAAAAGGAAGAGAGGGAAGAGGAAAAGGAAGAGGGAGAAGGGGGAGGGGGAGGGGGGGAGGGGGAGGAGGAGGAGGAGGAGGAGGAGGAGGAGGAGGAGGAGGAGGAGGAGGAGGAAGAGGAAACAACTAATGTATGTAATCATGGTACCTAATTAGACCAAAGCCCCTACAAAATAAGGTCATAGGCAAATTATGTGTGAGCTAGATGCATAATTTCTCATTAACATCCCAGCAAATAGATTTTAGGACAATATGCAATGCTTCAGGCCTTTTTGCCCCCTCTGCTGTTTGGTCTTGGGCACATTCAGTAAAGGAGTTGCCCAATGCCAGGAAACCAGGACCACTGGGGGGAGCTGTAGGAGGCTGGCAATGACATTTGTAAAGTAAAGGTCTACATTGCTCCTAAGTATTTAAAGACATCGCATTGAAAATTGCTCCACTTAAAAAATAACTTTGTTTATTTGAGATAATTGTAGACCATATTAAAATGCTCCTTATATATAATGTAAGAAACTATATAGGAGTCATAGATTCTATTCACCCTCTGCGCAGTTTCCTGCAATGATTCCATCTTGCAAAACACTACAATATCATAACTAGGAAGTTAACATGGAAACAAGAAACCGGGTCCCCTTATATCACAAGGGGCCCTCATGTTGCCTTGTAAAATGCTTCCAAAGCCCAATTATTTGTTTAATCCCATCTGCTTGGCCATTGAGACCTTCTGATTCCTAGAATGTGCTTTAGAAGACATTTTACTCTTCATTTGAAGAGGGTGCCAGTCCAGAACTCAGGGCCTGGGCCCTGTCCCTGGGCTTCTTTTTTATTCACGTCTAGCTCTCTACCACTTGAGCCACAGCACCACTTCTGGCTTTTTCTGTTTA
Organism: Perognathus longimembris pacificus; assembly: GCF_023159225.1. Lineage (NCBI taxonomy): Eukaryota > Metazoa > Chordata > Mammalia > Rodentia > Heteromyidae > Perognathus > Perognathus longimembris. The sequence continues at coordinate 10,798,368 of NC_063164.1, forward strand.
TGTGGTGCTGAGGAATCGAACCCCGGGCTTCATGAATGCAAGCGAAGCCCTCTATCATTAAGCCACATTTCTAGTCCTGAAGGAAGAAAACCTTTTGTAAACAGCATCTTTGTTTTGACCTTGGCACTTGTTGGGGCTATAAGATTTCTTCTTGCCATCCAAGAACAAAAGCCCCATCAAAACATAGTCTTGTTTTCCTTCCTGTCCAGGGCTTGGAGGGCACATCTCTGGAAGGCAAAGTCTCTGAGCATGTGCCCAGGTGCCCAGGGAGTTTTGGAACAGCCTTTCCTGGGGCTTCTCAGTCGTGTGGGAGGTATTTTAAACGTGAAACTAAGTCTAGTGCAGCTCCCAAATCCGCAATTACTGTTTGGCTCCGTGTGTTTGGGTCCATCTGTCCCACCCCCTACCTCTAGCACCTTCTCCATGTATATGGGCACTTCAGAAAACACGCTGGCTGGCCCTTCCTTCACCACATGATGTCACTCTAAGAAAATTAATAATCCACACTCAGCCCGACTGTGGCTTTTATAGATGGAAGATAGCTAAAGCTTCTTCTAAAACAAGTAACTCATAAAGTTGGCTGTCTCCAGTGGAGAGCACATTTAATTTGCAATTCTCTCCAGAGTGATGGCCATGACAGCTCTGGCTGGGACCCCAGCTTTTCCCAGGAGAAGATTTTGGGGTTGATAAACAGGGGCACCCCTGATTCAATGATTAGAGAGCAACTGTCTGTGGGTCAGACTTGGGAGAAAGTAGTGAGAAATATGACTGAAAACCTGAACTACTAACTAGGACATTTCCTTGTCATTTTGTGCCACAACATGACCAAATCAGTGTTGATGTTTATTTTTTTTTTAAGAATTCAAGTCCCTCTAGCAATAGTTTGTTTTTCATTAGTATCCATTGATTATACAGGGCAGATTTCATGGGGACATTTGTAATACTGGCCTTTAAAAGAAAAGCACTTTTTTTTTCTTAAAGATATTTTCAGAGCCAGTTTTCTTTTTTTGTTTTTGTTTTTGTTTGTTTCTTTGTTTGTTTTGGCCAGTCCTGGGCCTTGGACTCAGGGCCTGAGCACTGTTCCTGGCTTCTTTTTGCTCAAGGCTAGCACTCTGCCACTTGAGCCACAACACCACTTCTGGCCTTTTTCTGTATATGTGGTGCTGGGGAATCGAACCCAGGGCCTCATGTATACGAGGCAAGCTCTCTCGCCACTAGGCCATATCCCCAGGCCTCAGAGCCAGTTTTCTTTTGGAAAATCCCAGCCTGCTTCAGCTGCTAGGAACATCGAGGTGTCTGTCCTCTAAATAATGGTATATACAAGAAACAGAGAATGGGAGGAAGAGAAGAGACCTATCTAATGAACAAGTCTGCACACCTAGGCGTGTCTGTCTTCTGTAAGAGTGAATGCTGCATTCAGCATGCAAGAATGCCTTAACATTGTATTGAGCCTGGGAGAGAAGGGGAAGAATAAACCAATCAACAGAGCAACAGGGAGCTCTTCAATCCTGGGAACTGCAAACAGTTCATTCAGGGGAGTGGGTTTCGGAGATAACCTTCATGCTATCCCTAGGGTGGGGGGGGGGGCGAGGGAGGAAGAACATCTGTACACAATGAGGAAGAATACCTGTACACAACACACCCACCAGGTACGCAGAGGGCCATGAAGGACAAAGTGGGAAAGGCAAAGCAACCGTGCACAAGCCTCCAGCGTTGGGGGTCATTGCACTGGCCATGAAAAGCCACGGGTTGTTCAAGAGGTGTTGCTTAAGGGGATGGCTGGGGGCGGGGCGGGGGGGCCGGTGCTGTCTGAGGGGATTCGTGGGAGCAAAGAGAGGCAAAGACAATAATAATTCGATGGTGGACAATGAATGATAGACAGTCAACAACACTGAAATACACCATGAAGATAGCAAGTTGATCTCACTGACAGCAGAGGATAGTGGGGATTGGGGAAAGGAGGGGGTCTATGCATATGTGCAAGACCAGGATGAACAATTATCATACCTTAAAAATGAATGCCAGGAATGTTACTGTTATTCTGGTTACTGAGAGGCAACACATAGAGGCCATGAAGGTAGATGAAGGTGGCCAGAATACTTCATGGACCTGCGTGAACATGGAAGAATGACACTAGCTGAGGTTGGTTTGGAATGAGGGAGAGTGACAGAGGCACGGAGAGTGATCAAGGCACATGGCACCTATAGACACACACACGTCAACATGAAATCTTGCACTGTTAATCGCTGCTAATGAAAAATCGTAAAAGAAAGTGCAAGGGAAAAAAGGAAGCCAGGGTGAACTGCTGAGGAAAGGCTGGCTTCTCTCCTCGGCCCTGGAGCCTCCAGGGATTCTGCCCCGTAGCACCCTTTCTCCAGGGTCCCCATCAGCATACGCTGTTGGGGGGCTGCTCAGACAGTCCTGCATCCTGGGGTGGAGAGGAGGGAGGACCCACTTCCTCCACAGGGCTAGAGTGGGCAGAGCCTCACTGGCCCACCTCCTGACCACCTAGGGCCTCAGCGAACTTTGCTCGGTGCTAGTGTTGGTTTGATTCCTGCTTCCATTGAGCTCCTCATTTAAATGCCTTCCAGTCCATCCCCTCTGAGCTTTCAAAGCTGCTCTCCCCCCCCCTCCCCGCCCCCCTTTCCTGGATTTCTGGTAAGCTATAGATGTCAGTGTTGTTACTAGAGGAAAAGGCAAGCTGGAGGGAAGGGGATTGTCCAGCCGAAGGGAACTTCCTGAGCCTGAGCAGCATGTGGCACCGGAGGCGCATGCGCTACCCACCGGGATGGCTCTCACCCCCGGCCTCACAGGTTTGCTTATGAAGGCCAACCGCTTACTGATAACTTCTGTAATGCTAAGCCAGTGAAAAGAAAAATTCCAGTGGAAACTTACCTGTCAAGTTAATGCCTAAAGGAATAATGGCTCAATTTAGAGCGGGGAGTATGTCTCCCCTCATCAACTCTGAGGAGTACAAAGTAGGAGAAAGAGAAATTCTAGTTCAAATAAGTGCATTAAGCAGTTGGAAAAATCCAGAAAGAGGTACCCCACCAGGGTGCAATGCACAGGAATCATTACTTCATAGCTCTAAGCTGCAGCCTATTGAGCAAAAGAAAAAGGGATATTATGAGAAAACTAGGTAAGAAACATAGATGAACTTGTTTGCCTCTTTCCACAATGTCAGAATTTATCGCAAGGCAATAAATTCACAAGCTACATCAATTTCACTGTCTTGTTCAGTCAAGAACTACTGATTCCCTGATTTCTTAGTATTTGTCGCTATTTGCAATGACAGGTTCATTTATTTTCATCTTAATTACAAATGTTAACATTCTACTCCACATGTCATGTATATCTATGCGCATATATACATATTCCATTTCACACTTCATGTATATGTAATATGTAGGATATATGTTATACATAGCATGTATAGGTTATACACACATGTTTTCTATATATTGCATGTGTATGTCTATATTACAGAATAGCCAAGAAAGAGTTAAGTGGAGTTCAAAGGGGCCTTCCTTACCTAAGGCATGAGCTGACCTGATAATAGATGCAGAGTGTCACCTGCAGGTGCTTAGATAAGGTATTAACCGAAGTTACCAGTTCCACAGCTGTTATAGTACAGGGCTGATAAAGCCCAGAGATGGCGCCATTGTGGGTTCAGACAAACAGCAATTCCACTGGGTAGGACAACCAAGGGATCATGATGAGCTGAGTGCATGACATTGTGAGGGTCTGTCAAGCTATGACACCTGCACCAGATCTGATAATGGATTTGTGGGTGCTGCTGTATCGCAAGGTTAGGTGCTCCAGGTAAGAGAGTGATACCATTCTTTAGTCTGGTGTATTCCATCAGCTCACAAGCTTGATATGCCCTTCTGCTCATGTGTTTCTGTTGCAATTTAGTAAGTTCATAGAGGCTAATACTTTATTTGCAGAAATAAATTATTTATCAGTCTTCCCCATAGTTTTTACTGGACAGATGGTGCATGTATACTCGAACAAAGAAGACGGGGTCATTCTCCCGCTGCATTTCTACTCAGACCAACTGCTGTCTAATAAAATGGAGTCACTTAGGTCAAGACACAGCCTGAAGGCTACAGTTCTGTACAATATGAAGTAACTTAGAGCAACACACAGCTTCATCTCCACAAAGAGGGAAAACTTGATTTGTAAAGCATGGTATCTTGTTCAACTAAGGAGCAAAGAAAGGCAATTATACATCAGTCCAATTAAGACCGTATTAATATATATACACACATATATACATATGTACACATATGTATATACATATATGTATTATATGTGTTTATATTGTGTGTCAGTGTAGGGCTTAAACTCAAGGTGTGAGTGCTGTCCCTGAACTTTTTTTGCTCAAGGCTAGCACTCTACCACTTTGAGCCACAGCTCCACTTTCAGTTTTCTGGTGGTTTATGGGAGATAAGAGTCTCACAGCCTTTCTTGCTCTGGCTGGATTTGAACCACGATCCTCAGATCTCAGCCTCCTGACTAGCTAGGATGATAGGCATGAGCCACTGGTGTCTGGCAAGAATAATCATTTTAATGGATTGGAGAATTGCTTGCTGGCCAATGATGGGAAGTGTATGTGGTTTAAATGATGAGACATGCAATGTGTGATCCAAGCTGAGGATGTTCCTTTCTATCTCTCTCTTGTGTATGCCTTTGTAGGACATAGAAGGTTGGGTCAAAAGAAATCAATTCAGATCTTGTAGTCCTAAATCTGGGTGACCTCAAGGGACAAGTTATTGAGTAAAGACTCTGCATTCCTCTGAGAAATCTGTAAGATTTAAATGCCATAAGGTGTCTCTGTACACTTGAGAGTCGCCTCTCATAAATTCAGCTGCCACCACTAAAAAAGAAACTTTCAATTTTGATTTTTCAAGGCAGTTCTTATGTGCAATATTTGCTTCCTATAGAGATTCTTTTGGATAAGAGGCAAGTCCAAAGCAGAGTTTTAACAACTTGCTTTAATAAACATCCACTAGTCTTTTTTTTCTTGGTCCTGGGGCTTGAAGTCTGGACCTGAGTGCTGTCCTTGAGCTTTAGTGATCAAGGATAGTGTTCTGAAAGACAGCAATTCTATACTTGAGCCTCGCTTCTAACCCAGAATTTTGGTGGTTATTTTGAGGATAAAGTTTTGGGGACTTTTTTGCCTGGGCTGGCTTTGAAACTCAAGCCTCCGCATCTCAGTCTGCTGCATAGCTAGGATTAAAAATGTGATCAACTGAAGCCAAGCTCAATGACAGGTATTTTTGAAAAGGGATAAAACTCCTGTGGATTTTCTGAAGAGAAGAAGTTTGTGGACTATCCATCAAAGGATCACAGGAAGGAGATCGCCCTCTTACTCAGTTCAGTTTTGCACTAAGCATCCAGACAGGTTCAGATGGAAGTGTCTATGGAATAGAAAATAGGATTTTCTTGTTTGGGGGGTATTAGATGATTTTTCTTACCATGGAGATATTTGAAACCTTTGGTACAAGAAACTCTTTTTCTATAATTGAAATAGTCAAGCAATTTCTAAGTGCTTCTTCCATTAGCATTTAGGAATTGTACAACCACAGCAGACATATTTAATCATTTCCAAAACCTCTCAGAAGTCTCTTATGAACAACAGTTAGCTTGGTTATAATAATTGCCGGAAATAAATCCTTTAAAAAGTACTGCTAGAGACGACGGGGCCAGTACTGTGAAGAAAGCACGAACATCTTGCTCTAAATTGCCATCTTCTTTGGTTTAGGCAAGTCAGTTTCAGAGGTGGGGAAAATGTCTAATCAGAATCCACTCATTTCTTTGTTTTATTACAAAAAAATTGAGTGTGATTTTTTTTTTTCAGTACTGGGGTTTGAATTCGGAGACTTCTCCTCCCCAGATTGATGCTCTATGGCTTCAGCCATACTTCTAGGCCGGACTTTTGCTGGCTGTTTTGGAGATGTGTTCTAGTGGATTTTTCTTCCCTGGACTGGGCTTGAACTATGATCCTCCTGAGCCGTGCTTATAGATATGAGTCCCTTAACACCTGGCAAGAGTCACTTTTGAACCAACTTCCCAGTGTCCCTTTTTGTTTCTTCAATAGGTAACAAGGTCTATTGGGTTAGTGTTTACAAAACAGAACTAAGCTTCCTGAGCATTACCACGGTGCCCAACCATGCCGGGCATGGCCAGGATTAAAGCATTGTCATAGGCTGACTCCTGACCACTTCACAGGTTTGCACTCTTTCTAAGGAGACATTACCACCTGTGGAATGACTAGCAAATGTGAGAGTGGGCAGTGGACATGTGCTACTTATGGAAATGAGTTGCTCAGAGCTCTACTTGGGGCCATGTTTCCTCTTGACAACTCGTTCCTCAGCTGATCTCAAGCAGGGAGGTTCGATGGCGCGCTGTAAAGTCTGTTCGCTGGAGGCCGTCAGATGTGTCTCTCACCACTGACCTCTCATCTGACTGCCGAGTTGGCATATTCAAAGCAGCCTCCAACTCAGCCTCCTCCTTGACCAAAAGGCCCAGTACCTGGGTCCCCACCTCCCTACCCAGCAAGCTGTTCAAACCAGAGAGCATTCTCATTTCTCCCTTTCCCTCACCCCCTCATCCAGTGTACCCCAAGAATGATAAGCTCTGCCTCTTCTACTTCCCAAACAAATTCAATTCTTGGCCACCTCTGTTGCTCCCACACTTGTTTGGTCCTTGTTGTAACATCTCCCTAATGGCTCCTCCCACCAAACCACGTCTTCCAGCGGTGGTGTCAGAGCACAAATCAGATCACACAACACATGCAGCCCTTTACTAGAATGTGAACATGGGGGAAAGACTTCAGGAACTATAGAAGTAAGAGAATGTGGGCCGAGGATGTAGCTCAGGAGTAGGGTGCTTGCCTAGGATGCCAAAAGCCCCGAGTTCCATCCCCAGCACTGACAAAAGAAAGAAAAATAAATAAAATGAAAGATGAGTGCATGTGGGCACGGCTAAGTTCTGAAGGAAGTCTGTATTCTGGTGAGGAGTGTTGACTTGGATGTATGGTATCCCACTCGTGGGAGATGGTATCATTGTGGAAAGCTGCGAGAAGGTGTGGCAGAAGTCAGTATGCATTTAGCAATTTCATGAGAGTCTAAAATTTGTTAAAAATTTAAGAAGTTTTTAAATCAGTTGTGTAAGTGGAAAGGAGCTCTTTCACTGATTTACCACTGAGGCAAATCCAATGACTTTCCGTCATCTACTGAAACCATTGTCTGCCTTGACCTTCGCCAGGCTTCTTTCCAACCCCACTCAAAGTCATTCACTTGTCCTCAGTCTCTTTTCAACTACACTGGATTCCTGGAAGTTCCTAGAACACAGCAAATGTCTTCCTGCCCCAGGACATCTGCATACGGTATCGGTATCCCATTGATCTCGAGTGCCATTTGTATTGCTGCTTCTTCCCTACCCTTGCAGGAAGGCTTTCCTGATGCCTAAGGTATGGTAGGTCTTCACTTGGCCCTTTTCCTTAATGAAACTCTTTGTTATCTGTACTGAGGGTTTGCTTCATATTGGCACCCAGATTCCAAAGAGAGTGCAAGAAGTGGCAGGACACACCTGTTTTATTTACTTGTATCTAATTAGACGTTAGTAGAGTGCTTAGGTTGTAATCAGTGTTCAGGAAAGTGTGTAGTTAAGCTGGGTGCTGGTGACTCACACCTGTAGTCCTAGCTACTCGGGAGGCTGATATTTGGAGGTTTATGATTCCAAATCAACCTGGGCAGAAAAGTCCAGGCGGTTTCATCTCTAACCAGCCAAAAGCCAGGAAGGAGGCTTGGCTTAAGTGATAGAGCACCAGTTTGAAATAAGAAAGCCAATCATGTGTGAGGTTCTGAGGTCAAGCCTCATTACAGGTGTGTGTGTGTGTGTGTGTGTATGTGCACAAACACATATACACACATGTGCATGTGCAAATATGCTTTGGGATATCAGGAAATTAGGGCATCAGCTTTACAAAATCAGCTTTAGAAAATGGTATGGCATGGTAAAATACTGGGACATGTGTGTACCATTATGCTGGGCATGGTGGTTCGTGCCTATAAGCCTAACACTCAGGAGAAAGAGGCAGGGGAATCATGAGTTCAAGGTCAGCCTGGGCTATGCCACAAGATCTTGTCACTCACCCTCCCCCCTTCACACAAAGATTCTGTCTCATAAATCAATATAAATATGTATCATGGATATACCTGGGTATATATTTTATCTACATTGCACTACAGTGTGTTGTAAAGCCAATTGCCAAAACGGTTGCAAGGTGTAAGTATTTGATGTCTCAACTACTAGACTGAATTCATTTGTACTCTTTATGATATCTTTATGCAGGATATAAAGGAGGAGGGTAAGATACTACATTTCAGTTACTTAAGAAATGCGTTATTTTATCCTTCTTAGTTTGTGTATTTGTGTGTGTGGGGGGGGGGAATAATGGTATTATTGGTGCTTGAACTTAGAGGCTTCAGCTCTCACTTGATTTTTCTATTCAAGGTTGGCACTATACCACTTGAGCCGCACCCCCACTTCTAGCTTTTTGCTGGTTAATCAGAGATAAGAGTCTCAGATTTTTCTGCCTGGGTTGGCTTTGAACTGCAGTCCTCCTGAATAGCTGGGATAACAGGTGTGAGCTACCAGCAACTGGCTTCTTGAATTTCTGAATGCACATTTTAGAGAATTTGGAAATGCAGAAAGATAAAAAAACTAAAACAAAATTACCCATACTTTCACATTTGTATTGTCACACTTTTCTTCCTATTAATATCATATAAATAATACGGTTTCATCTTAAACGTTCAGGTTAACAGCAGTGATTTTTTTCATCAGTTGGTATGATTTGAAGGCAATGTTTTCAACTGGTAACTATCATTCTTTACCATTCTCCTATGGTGCAGATACATTATACGTTATCTCAGTATTTGAAACTTAAGCTATGTGTTTCCATTTTTACAGACATTCAGTATGACAAATGTCTCCGGGCACAATTGTTTTTCAGCATTGCTAATATTTGCTTAAAATAGCTTCCTAGAAGGGCTGGGAGTGTAGTTCAGTGGCAGAGCACTTGCCTATCAAGGTTTGTGGCCCCAGCCTTACTAACAGAAACACATAAACAAACGAACACCCACCAAACCAAAGCTAAATAGATGCCACTAGCTCATCCCTGTTATCATAGCTACTCAGGAAGTTGAAATCTGAGGTTGGAGGTTTGAAACCACCCTGGGCAGGAAATTTCATGAGACTCTTACCTCCAATGAACCACCAAAAAGCTGAAAGTGGAGATGTGGCTAAAGTGGTATAGCCTCTATCTTGAGGCAATAAAACAATAAATAAATAAATAAATAAATAAATAAAGCCTAAGGGACAGCTCAAGTCCCTGAGTTCAAGTCCCAGTACTGGCACAACAAAATAAAAGCAAGAAAAGAATAGCTTCCAAAAAGGAAATTAGAGTCCATTGTTCACCCATGTTTAAGAAGTAGTTTTTCAGGAAAATCACATGTTCATTTTGGTACTTTAGCATTCCTCTTTAGGCTGAAATCGGAGCAAATTAGACTCATCTTGGATTCCTGCCCGAGGTGTGTTCCTAAGGTATAAGCAAGCCTCCATTCTGAGAGGCCTTCATCCAGAATGACCCGGAAGTGCATACGCGTGATGGCAGTATTCTCCTGTCTCCATCTCCTGCATACTTGTTTCTTTATTATTCGAGAAAGAGGTGTGGGCCTTCAAGTCTGGTGGCTTGAGCTTTATGTTGGAGGGAAAGGTGGGGGAGGCAGGTTGCTTTAAATTCTGAGAGCATTCTATCCTATCAGTGAAAAGCTACACTTTTAAAATAGAAACCTGTGTTTTAGCCGGTCCCCCCAGGGCCTGAAGATTTAGGGCATGATTTAAAAGAGATGAGAGGAAATCTGCCAAAAGTCCTAGTGTGTGGGTTAGAAAACCAGCTCTCTGTCTTGCACTCTCAGGTGAAGGGGTAAATATCATTGGAAGCCAGCCTTGAACTTGACATTTAAGAAAAAAAAAAAAAAGTAACCTGAGAACCATGGAGCAATGACTCCAAGGGGCTAAGTTTTCTGGCCAGTCATTTTATTCTTCATGAGATAGGGTGTGAGAGACTCCTGAGGCCAGTGAATCTTTTTGGCTCTTCTGTGTCTTAAGTATTTATTTTCAACCTCCCGTTGACTGAGCACAACAAGAAATTGCTCAGGGCTTTGATGTGGTGGAAGACAGCAAATTAGCAAGAAGTAAATCAAACCTTTGGGTTGTACATGTGTCTTTGTGTGTCTTGGTTCATCTTTGTGCCTGTGTGTGTTGTATCTGTGTGGTGTGTGTGTGTGTGTGTGTGTCTGTATGTAGTGTGTCATATATGTGTTATATATTGTGTTTGTGTGTGTATCTGGGTGTACATCAGTGTGTATGTGTCTTTGCATCTGCGGATGTCTTTGGGTATGCCTGTGTGTGTGTGGTGTGTTTGTGTTCTTTGTGTGTATGTATGTGTTTGTGATGTGTGTGTCATGTGTCTCTATGTGTAGTTGTATATGCCTTTGTGTCAGGGTCTATGTATATATCTTTGAGTGACTGTGTATGTCTCTGTCATGTGTGTGTTTCTCTGTGTATCTCAGTGTATATGTGTGTGTGTTGTCGGTTGTGTGTGTGTTGTATATGTGTGTGTGTGTGCCTATCCTTGGGTATGTAGTATTATGTGACTCTGAGTGTGTGTGTGTGTGTGTGTGTGTGTGTGTGTACAGGCACAGTATGCATTCTGTGGACCAGGCGGTGCAGGGCAGGCAGGTAGGCAGGTTGGCCGTTTCCTGTTGGGCGTCTTGCCAGGCTTCATGGTAACAGGAGGCCTCCAGCACCTCCACGACACTTGGGACCCGAGCGGTGGCCGCAGTGGGTTCTCATGAACAGCACCGACTTCCTGCCACTCGGGCGCTTGCTGCGTGCAGAGACGCAGTCGCTGGGCTCCTGTCCACCTGGCTTTGGAAGACAGGCGTGGCAGTTCCTACTACAAAGGGGCGATTAGCGCTCAGAGTTTATTAAAAAGCATGTGTGTTGATACTGTGATTATGTTATGTCTAGGAATCTTTTCAAGCAGTTTTCTGCTTGTTTCTGAGCAGAAATGAAGTGGCTGAGCGTGGCCGAGGGCAGCAGGGGTCTGCTCTGTCCATGGAACTGTGGTACAACTGAGGCAGGTCCCTGAGGACCAGAAAAACAACAGCACCAATGTCCCGCAGGCAATTCTCCTCATCTTAGCTGGCAATCTAAAACTGGCAGCTATCCGTCATGAGAGTAACTGCATTAATGGGTGAACATGTTTGAACCTGCACTTGTTACCATCATCACTGTCCTGCTATCCAAGGAACTTTCCAGTTTTAATTTTGGGGCTTGAACTCAGAGCCCAAGTGCTATTGCTTAGTATTTTGAACTCGAGGCTGGTGCTTTACCACATGAGCCACGCCTCCCCTTCGGGTGTTTTGCCAGTTAATTGGAGATACGTGTCTCATGGACTTACATCCGGGTTACTTCACATCCGGGTTAGCTTTGAACCTCAATCCTCAGATCTCATCCTCTTGAGTGGCTAGGATTACAGATGTAGGCCATTGGTACCCAGCCAGGACCTTAGTTTTAATGAACACAATTGCAGATGGGCCTCAAGAACGAACCATGGTTTTATCTTGCAAATGCCAGGCAACAGCTGTCACAGCTCCTACTTCAAATGGGCACAAAGGCCGAGTCCAAGCTAACAGGAGGGAGGAGGCTGAGGCGGTCTGAGCGCCCATAGGTGGAGCCCACCAGCCAGCAGCTTGTTCCACGTAAGCCCCAGACATCACCATGGCCTAAGCTTGCAGTGGATAGTCATGGATGAGATCTGAGATTGAGCACCTATGCCTGCCGTCCCAAACCCCATGGGACTGGCTCCATCTTCCAGCCTGCCCAGCCTAGAACGCGTGGCCCGCCGCACCCATGAGTGGAGAAAGGAGGCTAATGACACTAATGAGGAACTTCTGATTGTATCACTAACGCTTTAATAGATCTGTTTTCTAATTTATTGGGAGAGCTTTCCTGCAGCAGCCCGTGCTCGTCGTGTTTATTACCGCTTAGCACTAAATCTGAAGCCATCACACAGCCTACAGCCAGTGCTGTCAGAGGCCCTTCAACAAGCCACGAAGGAGTTGGATACAAGTGGCTGATGCCTGTAATCCTGGCGACTCAGGAGGCTAAGATAGGAGGATCGCAGTTCCAAGCAAGCCCAGACAGGAAAGTCTTGGAAACTCTTCTCTACAATGAACCACCAAAAAGCCAGAAGTGGGGCTGGCTTTCAAGCGGCAGAGCACCAGCCCGGAGTAAAGGAATCTCAAGGAGAGTGGCCAGGTCCTGAGTTCAAGTTCCAGGTCTGGCATAAGGAAAAGGAAAAAACAAAACAAAACACTTAAGAATAATACTGTCACCAGATAGTAGTCATTACTTTTGAAGGGTCCAATAATGTAAAGCCTCGTTTCTTTTCAGAAATCTAGCTTCCATGATACCAGGATGATGGAACAAATGGACTTGTTAAACCAAGTCAGAGAATGTCACTGAATGGCCGTGCTTTCTCCTAATGAAATCTGAAGGACTGTTTTCTTGGGTAGCCAATGGGCATAACAGAAAGAATGCTCATTTTGTAGCTAATTTATTTCATCTGTGTCTTGAAGACTGTAACATTTTCCCCTTAAGTACCAACTGCACATTCCTAAAAAGAAAGGACATCTCTTACCTAACCCCTGCCCGTCCCATTATCATCTTGAGAGAAACAATGGTAACATTCCTGGTAGTGACAACTTTCATTTTTCTTTCACATATCCCTGATTCGTGTTAGCTTACTTGAGCTAAGAGCCAGGCAAGCCAGGTGACTCTGTCTCAAGTCTATTTCATTCTAGAACTGTCTACTGCCCCTGCCTCAGTGACTGGATGAGGAACTCTGGATGATTGTTCTGCAACAATTAGATTTGTGTGTTTTTTTTTTTAAAGGCAGCAACAAATAGCGGCAATTGTGTTGTGATTGTAATTAAATGAGTTGTTTTTATTCTATGACCTATGGTTTTGATCCAAAGCCCAACTTGAAGAAAAAAAAAGCAAAAACAACAAACATACATGATCGTAACTTGGCTCTGATTGGATGTGTGACCAGCCTGAAGCCAAAGCCCATGGTTTGGATCTGTGAATATTTGAGTCAGTGGTCGCCCTTCACTGATACCAACCTAGTGACTTCTTATGTCCAGGTAGCTTCCTCCCACGTCTCCCTGGTTCTCAGTTCAGTTTGCAGCCAGCTAGCCATCTCTATATGTGGGTTGATTTAGGGAATGTGTGCAATCTCCACCAGATCTACAAAGGGTAAGGGACTATTCTAAGTTGAATGATGCTGGTGGAGTTTCCGTTCTACCTGGCTATATATAACCCTTTTCTTCATTTGTTTTCTCATATGGAAATGAAAGTTCTCCTGTCAGAATGACAGCCAGTACCAATGTTCTCTCTGGTGACCTTACATCTTACAGCATGTATACGTTGGGGAAGGAGGCTTAAAATCTTACACCATGAAAGGACATTAAAAAACATTTTAAACTTCTACATGAAAATATAGAAAGTGGTACCTAGCTGTCAATTAGTATAAATGAGATGTTACACCTGTAGGACTCCAGTTTTAGTTGTGTCGTTAAATGGGTCACCCAAGGTAAGCTACCCATCTTCCCTCGCCTTCTCAGTCTGAGAGAGTCTAGACTTTTCCAGCTGGTGAGCACAATGATGTCATCTTGCTAACAGCAACTTCAATTATCTCCTTTATTACTCCTCTCCTGCCATTAGTAAGCCTTTCTAATAAGTTCTTACCTCTGTGTACCCTGGGAGTCTCTGTAATGGTGAGGGAGCTATGAATCAAGAGATCCCTGATGTCAGGTCTTCAGGTATGACATTCCTGTGTACTTCATTTGTGTCTATGTATGGATGCTTTGAGGTTTCTCCTATGCGCAAACAACTCCCTTTTCTACTTTAGCTTCATGGCCAAACATACATTTTATTTGGGTTAAAATGTGGGTTGCCACAAAAGTACAATGCCTGTGTGCCTGTGATCATATACAATATTTATCAAAAATAAATGCCAGGAAATGGAAACAAAAGGTTTCTTCTTTGTGGTTGTTTTTCTTTCTTTTTGCCTTGTGTATTTATCTGTCTTTGGAAGGGCAAGGGAGACACAGAAACAGAGACAAAGAGTGAGCAAATGCTGCTGTGGTACTCATAGCTGCTGTTGAAAAATGAAGAATACAACTTGTGAGTGGAGACAGGAGGCAAAAACTGCAAGAGAACAAAAGAAGGGGTGACCTTGACTGAAAAGTAGTGTATTCTTTATCTGACTCATGTTACTGTAACCCCTTTGGTGCATCCTTTTCATAACAACAATTTTTAAAATTACAAAAAAGGTGGGTTGCTTAAAACTAGTTGAGTTTAGAGAACAAAATCAACAAATGCAGTGATGCTGAATGCAATAGTTGTATCGTCTATACTACATAGAGAAGTGTGTTTTGGGGTCTAAACCTGGGGCCAGGCCCATGCAGACCGTTACTTAACTAGGGACACAGTGCCCAAGGGGAAAGCTGACCTGTCCACTTGAGGATGAGCAAAGCACCTTGACTTTGTATGCAATGTGACAAGGATTTAGCTCAGCAATATTATGGTTTATATTTACATTGTGCTTAATCAAGAGCTGTCCTCAATTTTTTTTCCTCGCGTGAGATGCTACGGAATAGACGGCACCAGCGAATTTAGAAAGTGTTTTGGAAGAATTCATAGTTGGAGAAAGATTCAACCACAAGATATGTGTACAAGCCCGTTGCAGAAACCGCAAGCTCAATTTGTGTCTTATAAAAGTTCTTTTTGAAGCTGAATGGACCCAAATTCCTGCTTTGTGTTTTAACAGTAGAGTGTGTATGCTTCTCTATAGTTATTTCCCCCTCTCTTCTTTTCTATTTTCTGCTGTCTGTCTGCTTGGCACAGTCATGGCCTTTGAAGCAGCTGAGGTATAAATATAAAATGGGAATTGAGGCCCATTAAGTTCAGAAAACAGCTGAGTAAGCGTAGCAAAGCCTCTGGCTGTGCAGGGCCTAGAGACCAGCCCAGGCATGCTGGTTTCGGTCTGATTGACCTGTTGGCTTTATGCTGAGCTGGCTTTAATGACTTAAAGGTTGGCATAAAAAGCTGGTTTTCTTGCCACGCATCTCTCCAAGTCTATTTGTAACCTACATTGTAATTAAAGCCAGACTTTTGGTTGGAGAATCATCTTTAGCATTATTTGAGGTGCGGTACTATCTTATATAGCTATTTCTATCTTATTTAGCTATTTCTGTCTTACTTTTAAAGAAGCACATTACATGTTAGGAAAATGTTTAAAAGTTGTGGGTGCTACAGAGTCAGGAGGCATTGTCCTGAGCAATTTTAGATGCATTGATTTGTAACTGCAAGTTCTCAGGTGAGCCAGGTTCTGGTGGCTCATGATTTAAAGCCAGCCTGGGCAGGGAAGTCTGTGAGACTTCCTCCATGAGACTTCCTTCCTGTGAGACTTGTCTCCAGTTCACCACCAAAAGCCAGAAGTGGAGCTGTGACTCAAGTGGTAGAGCACTAGCTTTCAGCAAAAACGCTCAGGGACAACATTCTGGCCCTGAGTTCAAGCCCTAGGACTGGCACATACACAAAAGAAAAAAGCCAGGTGGGTCTTTCTAGCCATTATGATTCATTTTGCATTTGTATAAATAAATAAACATACATGAAACTATATATATACATATATATATATACTTATTATGGAGTAATTTAGGGAGAATAGACATTTGTTGATAATAGACATAGGGTAATAGACATTTGTTGTGAAATGGACTGGAAGATAATCATGCATTGGTCAAATTTAGTTTATGTATTATTCATTATTTAATGACAAGAGTGGTGTACAATGCTTGTAATAAATACTAATTATGCAGAGATAACTTGAACTAAGAAATGTTCCTATCCCTAGCTAATCTCACTATTAATCAGCTCAGCATACAAATTTCAAGACATTTCCCTCCCAATCATACAGGGGGTCATGAACTGTATAGTTGTTTTTTTTTAATTCAACACTCTATAGTTTTGTATAATTTACACGAGAGACTTCTGTTTCTATGTCCGCAGATAATAGATTTCACTTATGAAAGTAATTATGAAATACTTAGGAAAGGTCTAAGAGACACTAAAATGAGCACTCTTGAACATTCCACCTAGCTTTAGTGAAGATTTTCAATACATAGATCACATTCCTCCCATACCTAAGGTATCTGCCATCTTTTTTTTGGCCAGTCCTGGGCCTTGAACTCAGGGCCTGAGCACTGGCCCTGGCTTCTTTTTGCTCAAGGCTAGCATTCTGCCACTTGAGCCACAGCGCCACTTCTGGCCGTTTTCTGTATATGTGGTGCTGGGGAACCGAACTCAGGGCCTCATGTGTACAAGGCAAGCACTCTTGCTACTAGGCCATATCCCCAGCCCCATCTGCCATCTTGAATTTGGTGTTTCTCATTCTCCTATTCGATCCATTCCTACTGCCACATCCCCAACCCTCTTCATTCCTCCATTACTGTTTTTTTTCTCTATAACCACTACAGAGTCTTTACAAATGTCCAAATTTTATATCAACAGTAGAATGCGGTGTGCATGTTCTTTCATCTTGATATTGTCATTCAAAATTGTGTTTGGGAGATTTATGCAAAAATGAAGTGAGTAGCTCAAATTCATCCGCTTCCCTTACCACAGCCTAGACTCGTGTGAGAATATGCTACAATTCCCTGCTCTCTTTTCCTCTTTTTTTTTTTTTTTTTGCCAGTCCTGGGCCTTGAACTCAGGGCCTGAGCACTGTCCTTGCCTTCTTTATGCTCAAGGCTAGCACTCTGCCACTTGAGCCACAGCACCACTTCTGGCTGTTTTCTATATATGTGGTGCTTGGGAATCGAACGCAGGGCTTCATGTATACAAGGCAAGCACTCTTGCCACTAGGCCATATTCCCAGCTCAATTCTCTGCTCTCTGTTGGGCAGGTGAGGGAAGGTTCTCCAGCTGTGCCCCTTGGGAAGGCAAGTTTTAGAGGACAGGACAGCATCCTCCTCATCCTTCCACTTCTTCCAAGTTCTTCAGTGGATTTTTTTTTTTTTGGCCAGTCCTGGGCCTTGGACTCAGGGCCTGAGCACTGTCCCTGGCTTCCTTTTGCTCAAGGCTAGCACTCTGCCACTTGAGCCACAGCGCCACTTCTGGCCGTTTTCTGTATATGTGGTGCTGGGGAATCGAACCCAGGGCCTCATGTATACGAGGCAAGCTCTCTTGCCACTAGGCCATATCCCCAGCCCCCAGTGGATTTTTTTTTTTAACCGCTGTTTAACATCCTATGGGAAATAATATATGCTAACACCTTTCACAACATTCCATGAGAAGCAGGTACATGAACTTATTTCTCTTTCCCTCACTGCACATACTGGATTTTATTTTGGGGCTAAAACAATAGAAAATGTGGATTGTTTCATGTTAATATATTTGAATGCATTGGAACCTCTCCTTGGGGAGAGTGAGGCTCATTAATATCATGGCTACTGTTTGTTGTTTTTTTCCTTCAATGGGTGATGAAACCAAACCTGAGGGACTAGCACTCTCAGGTCCTTGAGATGCAGAATACAGGCAGGTGGAGGGGCACCGGCCTGTGGCTCACAGCTTGTTCTCGGGTAACTGAATCCTAACTGGGTGGAGCACAGGAAGTGACGACTTCTAAGTCAGCAGCAGACTACAACAAAGAGCCAGGAGGAAACGTTCCCACTTTGTTTGCACCTATGTCAACCTCGGTATCAGCTCCCATCATCCCTGGGCTCCATTGTCCTGGAAAAGGGGAAACAGATGGCAGTTTAATGGGAACCTGATAGCATTGTTTGGGGTTGAGCAGGAGGTGTCTGGGGAACTGGGAGATAGAGCTTTGGGGGGTGCTTATTGCTGCTACTTCCTCCTCTCCTCCTCTGCCCTTATGGAGCTCCACAGTCCTCCCTTGCGCCTGCTGGGGTTCCTGCCAGAACTCCCCTGAGAAGCCAGGAGCTTGGCCCAAGGGCCTTTGTGGGGTGTGTGTGTGTGTGTGTGTGTGTGTGTGTGTGTGTGTGTGTGTGCTGGGGTTCCTGCCAGAACTCCCCTGAGAAGCCAGGAGCTTGGCCCAAGGGCCTTTGCGGGTGTGTGTGTGTGTGTGTGTGTGTGTGTGTGTGTGTGTGTGTGTGTGTGTGTGTAGTGGCTAGGACCAGGACAGCATGGTAATAACCAGAAAGGCTTAGAGCATGCAGCTGCTGTATCCTATCCCCCTTGGTCATGATGGGGAAGTGTGATTTAAACCCCAGGAACCTACACTCTGCCAGCACCCAGCTTGGCATGTTGGGAAAAATCTGTCAGCCTTCCTGGAATTCTCATTGTGATGGAGTGGCCAGACTCCTTCACCCACACCCGCCAGGGCATTTTGTACCCACTGAGCAGGTAGGACCCAGGCTACTGGCTGCTGTCAGCAGCTCAAGTGATGTGTATGTGATTCCTTCCCACTTATGGCTCCGAGTTCCACAGTGCCTCACATCTGGACAGGAAAAGGGAGAATCAGACAAAGAATCTGAGCTAAGGTTCTTTTGAGAACAAGAAGAACACCGAGGCTTGCATGATTCTGGGCTCTGCTGGAACAATTGCTTCCTTGAGTTTTCCTGGTTGAGAAAATAGAAGAATGAGCCACTCATTGTGATAACCAAGGAAAAGTGTAGCCCACGAGCTTCTACAAACAATAGGGCTTGTAAAATTACACTGTCTTAGAGTTTATTCTTAGCTTCTATAACTCCATTTTGGTGACTCCATGCTAGAGCACTGCACCCCCACCCATGAGACTAGTTCCTTGAAGTCTGACATTTAAAAAAATATATAGTCCTTGTTCCTCCCTGTATCTAGGTAGCAATCATAGTAAGGGATTGTGAAAATGATCATAGTAACAGACTATAAAAATATCCATAGTAGTAGTTAGGGAAATGCCATGGTGACCGTCAGGTTGGTCCACTTATGATTGAGTACTGGATTGTTTTAGCTCGCTCATGCTTGCTCAGTGGATATTAGGGGAACATGGTAACAACTGTTAAAATAAAGTTGATATTAGGTCAGCCTGATAGCGAAATTCTGCTTCTGTAATCGGCTTGCTTAACCCATTTGTGACTTGCTCTACCCCCTGCGTTAGCCTTGAGTCTTTGCTACATGACCACCTGCTGTAGAATGCATGGCTTCTAGCTTGAAAAACCCAGCCCTGCCGTGGCTCATTGCTGTTCTTTACCATCCCGACGGTGGAGAGCAGACGCTATGCACAGCTAAGTAAAGACTTCTAGCCAGATTGACTGAGTACTGGTGACTTTCTTGTGGTGAGTTCAAGTCCTGGGTGGCCAGGATACTGCACTCATGTTATTCTGAAAGGCCAGGGGCTGATGTCTTCAGCCAGAGCCTTGTAACCTAGAAGACAAGCAGCAACGGGCCACTCCCTCTCTCTCGGCACAACTTAAACGTTGCTTATTCCTGACACAGAGTACTCCCAGGATTCCTCACACTGCTGCCCTATACCTGTTGTGTGGCCTCTTCCTGGGGACCCCCAGAGCCATCCGAAGAGCAATGTTTCCACAGTCCACATTCTCTGGTCAGATGGCTGCTCATTATCTCCACCCTGACAGTCACTAGGCATCTGCTCAACACATCCACATCTCGTCCCTCATCCTTGCTCCTGGTGGCCCGTTTCTGCAGCATTTCTTACTGGGGATGGGCAGCTTTACCCAGACATGCAGTAGCTCCACTTCTGGGAGGTTTTTCGGGTTGGGCCACTGTTTCTGTCTGCCTATATTCTACCAGTTCGCGAGCTGCCTTTTGGCTTTGCATATGTCATCCTGACCCCTAGTTTCCTCAAACCATGGCTTCCTGTTTCAAGCGAACTCTCACATGAGAACAAAGCCCAGACAATTCCTGCAGGGACAAAAGGGCCTTCCTGACCAAGCCCCAGGCTGCCTTCCAGCTTCCCACCCATCTTCCCACCAGTTTGTGCCATCTGTAGTTTCTCCTATCAGCTCCCTTCTGCTCCAAGCCCAATCCACTGTCCTTGCTTGATCTGCTTGGTCCCAGGACTCGAGTAGGATCTCTCCTTCAGGCCTGCCATGGCTTGGACTTCGCAGCTGCTTCTTCCAGAAGTATCCACGTCACCATGGCATAAATGACACGATTCCAGTCTCTTCTCTGCAGTGGGACCTGTGGCTACCCTCCGGCACCATGCCAGGCTCTCAAGACATGGAATACACATATCTTAAACCCTAAAGAGAGAAAGGAAAATTTTTAATTTTCTTGAGAATTATGATGGGAAACCATTTTAATTGTTATTATTAAGGAGTTATACAAAGGGGTTGCAATTCCATCAGTCAGCTAATAGGTACAGTGCTTCTTAGACAACGTCACCCCTTCCTTTTCCTACTCCATTCTTGCCCATAAGTTGCTCAGCTCATTTTCGACATAGTGTACACTGAATAACAAAACTGCGATTTTTCACCATTCCTCCCTCCATTCCTATGCCCCCCCTCCTTTTGCCTACCCCATAAAAGAAGAAAAAAAAGACAACAAAAACAAAGAATGACACCATCATCACCACCACCAACCACAAAAACTTTGTTTCCATTTCCTGGAATTTGTTTCCATAGGAAGTGTTTTAGATGTTCACAAGGTCACACCTTTGAGTTCCTCCTGTGTTTCCTCCACTAGTCTGTCTGTGTGTGAATGCAGAGTCCTGTATAAAATGTTCACGTCCAGTTACATTTTAGATCTACCTTCTGCATATGAGAGAAAACACGAGCTGTTTATCTCTCTGAGCTTGGCTTACTTCACTTAACATGATTTGTTCTAGGTCCATCCACTTCCCTGCACATGACGTAATTGTGTCGATTCAAATGGGTGTGTAAAGTCCCGTTGTGTATTGCACACATGCCCGTGTGTCTGTGACACATGTGGAAGGACAGAATCTGCGAGGACGGCCTGGTCTTCCACAGATGCCCGGGTCAGATTTCTCATTGCTCCCCGCGCTGCCTGTCACCAGCCCACTCCACTTTTCTCTCAGGAGCCGAACATCTAGCTGCTGTCCTGTCCAGGCACTGGTCACTGACAAGAACCTGGGCACCCAGACCAAGTCTGGGGTAAAGCAGGTGGAGAGCCAAGTGCAGGCTGCCTGAGGTACTGAAAGTCAAAGTGGAGGGTGATCCACTCGGGGCAGAAGATGTGGTTCATTATGGAGCACAGCGGAGATGCCAGCGTCCATAAGGGTGGAAGGAGTTGACGGAGTCCAGTCAGCAACAGCAAGCACCCGTGTTTTGTGTTGTTTCTGAGAACGAAACTGCAGAGACAGACAGGCAGAGGGATAATGATGGTCCTCTAGACCCCAATTTCTTGGCATTGTGGCTATCAGTGGATTAAAGCAGTCATGGATCCTGACAGAAGTGATAATACCCAGAGGAGAAAGTGTGTTTTCATCACTGGGTGAAAACCAATTCCAGTAAATGGAAATGTTTTTGGTGGTGGTGGTGGTGTAGTTGTTTGTTTCTGATGTCCTTTTTTGGGGCCTTTTATGGGGGGGGGTAAGCAGGGGGTATAGGAATGGAGGGAAGGAAGGGGAAACAAATACAGTTAGATATTCAGTATACACCAAGTCAAGAATGAACCACCAAGAAGCCAAACCAATGCCTATGAAGAGCTAAGCTGTTGCCTTGTACAGAATGTGGTGTGTGGATGTTTTTGTCTTGGGGTTTAAACTTCTTTGCTCCTCTAGTCATTAGAATTATTTCTGCTATTTACAGAATTTCCAGGCCATGGTTTTGTCTAAAGTGATTCACTGGAGTCAGCTCTCTAAGTGGTTTGCACGGAGGAAAAGACATCATTGCCTTCAAATGCCATCATGTGGCAGGAATTAAGGTGTTCTTAATTTTTTTTTCAGCTGAAATGTCTTTAAAAAAATCATAATGATTTTTGAAAGACGAAGCAAAGGAATTAGTCATTGAATTGTGCATGGCAATTAAAAAGCTACTCATCTGTTATAACCATATATTTATGTATTGTTTTGGTGAAACAAGCATAGGAATCATGAAACTAAAACTATTAGAATTAGTGGTAGATGTAGAAAGTAAACTGGGAATAGAATTGATTATTCCTTGGGTAATGATATTTTTTTTTAAACTTCAAATCGTGTTAATTTAAGATTCCTACTTTTATCCACATACATACAATTAGAGTAAGTTATAGCTTGCATCCCCAAAGTGGTTTTTAATTTACAAAATTAAACCATACACCAAAAAAATGTGATCCACTCCAGCATTAATAAATTGCTTCAATTTTAAGGAGAATTACATTTAGTATAATGTTCCTGTCCACAGAATTTTAGGAGTACAGCTGTCAGAACAGCAAGTGATTTTGTTTTTTTTTTTTTTGTTTTTTTTTTTTTGGCCAGTCCTGGGGCTTGGACTCAGGGCCTGAGCACTGTCCCTGGCTTCTTTTTGCTCAAGGCTAGCACTCTGCCACTTGAGCCACAGTGCCACTTCTGGCCATTTTCTGTATATGTGGTGCTGGGGAATCGAACCTAGGGCCTCATGTATATGAGGCAAGCACTCTTGCCACTAGGCCATATCCCCAGCCCCTTGGGGTTTTTTTTGTTTGTTTGTTTTTTGCCAGTCCTGGGCCTTGAACTCAGGGCCTGAGCACTGTCCCTGGCTTCCTTTGGCTCAAGGCTAGCACTCTGCCACTTGAGCCACAGCGCCACTTCTGGCCATTTTCTATATATGTGGTGCTGGGGAATTGAACCCAGGGCTTCCTGTGTACAAGGCAAGCTCTCTTGCCACTAGGCCATATTCCCAGCCCCCAGCAAGTGATTTTGGAATTGCTATTTAGAACACATTGAAGGATTGGGTTCAAAGCTTGGCAACCGCTTATTGAAGTTCATTCAGTACACAGTGGCTAGCAAATGTGAAGCAAAAGCAACTAGAAATTGCTCTGGTGTTCCTTGCTTTCCTCCAGGAAGAATACCTAAGGTGGGAATTTCTTGCTCCAACAAGGCAGTACAGCAGTTGAATGTCTCAGGTCCTGGATTCAAATACTCCCTGAACTACTTACTCCTTTACTGTGAAATCTTGGGCTTAACTCTTCTATGCCCTAATTCCCTTATCAATAACCTCTTCCTAGAGGATGATTAAATCCATTTATGTAACTGTTTTAGGGCAGTTTAAGATCACGTGGTAGGTATAAGTAATTGTTATTAACAGTGAAATGCTCACCTTTCTCAAGAATTTGCATGACTAGCAGGCCGGTGACTCCTGCCTGTAATCCTCCCTGTATAAGAGGCTGAGATCGAGGACTGGGGCTCAAAGTCAGCCCAGGGCAGAAAAAAATCTCACCTATCCTTATGTGCAACAAACCAGCCAAAAGGCACAAGTGGAGATGCGGCTCCAGTTGATAGAGCACCAGCCTGGAGTGAAAAAGCCAAGGGAACAGCACCAAGTCTTGAGTTCAAACCCCACCCCCAAAACAACAGAAATGCATCAATCATAGCTGACTTTTAGCTCTTGGTTTCTGACCCCTTTCTCTTTAGTACATTGAAACCCTCTTCATTCCTTAGAGCAAGCAATTTTCAGAGAAGCGGGAGTGATTTAGACTAAATGATCTTCTCTTCAGGCTCTAGCATCAGCTGTTCAAAAATACAAAACGAGGGGAAGTGGGGAAGGACCAGCGTGGGGAATGGCTGCGGCCTGCAGGAAGCGCCTGGGATCGGTAACCAGGAAATCCCAGCTCATTGTGGGGCCATGGGATGCTTGCCTTTCCTACTCCGCCCTTTCCTTGGCTGAGCTGTGTGTCAGAGCCACCCGTGGTGTTCAGGAGGATGGGTTTTTAGGTCACACAGAGACCGATCCTCTTGGAAGCCTGCGCCCTGGCCCACCATGGAGGACCCACAGGAGCCTCTGGCCATGACGGTCCACCTCCTCGCGGACTCCGGGCAGGGCTCGCTTCTCCAGCAGGCTCTGGATCAGCTCCTGGATCCCATCTGCCCCGAGGTGCGGCTCTTCCAGGTGTCCGAGCGGATCGGATCGGGGAGGGACAACAACGGCGGCAAGAAGCACGCCCGGCGGTCTGAGCTCCCGGGCAAGTCGGTGATGCTCTTGCTGAATGCAAGCCTGGGCCAGGCGCGGCTGTTCCGGATAGTGGAGTCTCTCCGGCGCCCCCCCTGGCAGTGGGTCCCCGCCCAGGCGGCCCCGGGGAGGCCCTGCCCACACCTCCTCGCCGCCAGGCAGGAGGTCTACAGCCTGGGCCACCAGCTGCCCACGTGGAGCGTGCGGCAGGGCCGCGGAGGGCCCGACATCCTCAGGGTAACGCTGCGCTGCCGGTTCGAGAACTACGAGGACGCCATCCGGCTGTACGGCCTGATCCTGCAGCGAGAGGCGGCCGTGCACAAGAGCACCTTCTGCGTCTTCGTGCTCTATGGCACCCCCCGCTTCGCCCTGCAGCTCTCCCTGAAGCAACTGCCCCCCGGGAGGTCGGTGGACCCCAAAGAGTCTTCGGTGCTGCAGTTCCAGGTGCAAGAGCTCGGCCAGCTGGTGCCTCTGCTGCCCAACCCCTGTGCGCCCATCAGCCGCACCCGCTGGCGTACCCAGGACTACGATGGCCACACGATTCTGCTGCAGGTAGCTCTTGGTTCCTGGGACTTGGCACGGTGCGCGTTTGTTGTGCCGGTTCAGGGGGTTGAATTCAGGGTCTGGGTGCTGTGTCCCTTAGCTTTGTTTTTTTTGCTCAAGGCTGGTGCTCTACCACTTGAGTCAGGCGTCTACTTCCAACTTTTGGGTGCTTAATTGGAGATAGGAGTCTCCTGGACTTTCCTGCCTGGGCTGGCCTCTAACGGTGACCCACAGATCTCAACCCCTTGAATAGCTGGGATGACAGGCATGACTCCCCTAAGTACCGGGCGGGAACTGGGTGATTGTCTATCTAGACAGGCCTTGGAGATGGTTTTCCATCTTGGTTACAATTTAGAAGTCCCAGGGAACTTTCAAACTTTCCCACACCCTGCTCAACACCAGGCCAGTTCACCCAGAATCCTTTGCTGGGGACCCAGAGGTGCTTCAAACAGGAGCTACTCGCTGATGGTAATAAGAGTTGAGTATTAATAAACCTCCCTATGTACAGGTAAGAAAGTTCTCGTTTGGCGAACTTGCACCTGAAAAGCAGTTTGTAATTGGGGTCAGACAATGTCTCTCCTGAGCACTGCATTGAACACATCTGCTAACTATCCATATTTTGTCCAAGCTGTGGGTCAGGAATAAAATGAGCTTTTCCCACCAGACCTAAGGAACTTTTCAATTGGAGGTTGCGCTTGGGGAAGGTTGAGATCACAGTATTATCAACTTCACTTTTAAGCAACTCCTATCACTGCCATTTTTTTTTTTATCACCAATTAAGTTAGATGGCTAGAACCCCTTAGAAAGAAAAATCTTGAAATTGTACCTCTTTTTGTAGCTGTCAAAACTTCAGTAGGAGTTAAACCCAATGTGACAGTCACATTGTACTGTCTCTTACGAGGTGGGATGTGGCAGCTGAGCTTTGGGCTTCAGTTTCCTCATCAGCTCAGTGTTGAGCTCTTTTACTAGATGGCCACTGGCCATTAGTTATCTACTGGAAGTGTTCCTACTCAAAACATCTTTAAGACAGGGCCCTACATTAAGATTATAAAATTAATAATTTCATTTAATCCTTATAAAATGTACAATGTTACTATGATTCCTATTTTTAGGTGAGGAAACAGGTGTGCAGAGCTCAGTTACTTGTCTGAGATACAGTTAGAAAGTGCTTCTCAGGCCTGGAAGTCTATGTGGTTAACAATTATAGGCTAGGTACGGTGACTCACACCTGTAATCCCAGCTTTGTGGGAGGTGGAGGTAAAATCACTGTCTAAGTCTGACCCCAGGCAAAAGGGAGACCCTGTCTTAAAAACTAAAGCAAAAAGAAAGAAAGAAAAAGCTGGGGTGTGGCTCAAATGATCGAATGCTTGCCTCACAAAGGCAAGACTCTGATTTCAAACCCCAGGACTGCTAAGACAGACAGACAGGCGGACAGACAGAAAGAAAGAATGAGTGAAAGAAAGAAAGTAATTGTTCAGTCTAGTAGGCCGTGGCCGTGTATGTGTATATGAATGTGTTCATCGCAATGTTCACAGGAAAAGATCCCACCTTTTGTGTCCCCGAGTAATGATTAGAAATCCCCTTCAGGTCTATCAGATAAACAGATCACAAAGTAAAACAAGCTGCCCTCTCCAGTGCAGCCTCTTATCTTAGTTCATAAAGCAAGACTCCGACTGATTCTACCTTACATGATTTCAGAATTGTTCGCCTGCCTTGTTTTCTTTAAATGTCTACTATGTCAAGTTCCTAAGGCATCCGCGGTTTCTCCTTCAGTGTTAATCTCCAGGATCTAATGTCAACGTCACTGGCTAATAACAATGTAGTGTGGGGGGGGGGGGCACACATGCATGCGCACGCATGCGTGCCTGTGTGCGTGTGTGTTTACACATTTGTGCGGCAGCAGGCACGACCTTATTTCTTCTTGTTTTAAAGGCTACACGTTGCTTCCTTTGGACTCACAGTGTATGCCATTCGTTTTGTTGTGAAGTCGAGCCCCATCTGGGGAGGGTGGGAGGATGATGTTGGATAAAGGGGAAAACCCGTGAGAAATATAACAAGAGCCCCATCCCCTCACGATCGTCTGCCCCTAGGGTGGAGCAGAGCATCCTTTTATCCTCACAGCTGCCCCCCTTGGGTCCTGAAAAGTCTCCCCAAACATGTACGTACTTCTTCCTCCATCCCCTCTCCTCCATATCTCTGTATCTACAACTCTATGCTTTTGCCAAGAGAATGAAGGATTGTCTTCTGGAAAATTCTTCACTGCATCACCAGGCCCACCCATCACTGGTAGAGTTGGCATGGCTCTTACCTACCTGTGCTCTGCTGGTAACCGCCCCCACCGCCATGGACTAACGGAGAGCCCTACAACGCTCCTGAGAACAAGCGGCCATGTTCTGTCTTTAAAAAAAGAGCATTCGCCGAAATTAGTGAGATGAAAGGTTTTATGTGATTTTTGGCCAAATCCGTTGCCTCTGCATTACCCTTTCTTAACACCCTCCCTTCTTCCCCCTCCTTTCAAGCGGTTCTGATGGTTTCGTTATGCCATTTTCATATCTATCATAATATACTTGGGACATCTCTCTCCTTTATCACCTCTCCTTTGCTCTGCCTCTGTCCCACTGGTGTTTCCCCAAACAGCCCCCCCCCTTCTTACAATCATGTCATCTAGTAATAACTAGAATGATGACTGTTGTGACGATTACTATTTGGTCTAGAGTCTTCATGTGAGGGAAAACATGCACTGTTTCTTCTTCTGAGTTCAGCTCATCTGGTTCGACTTGATGATCTCCTTCCGCTCCATTTATTTTCTTCTCAATGACAGCACTGCATTCTTCTTTACTGATGGATAATACTCTCTAAGTACAAACAATCTTTTCCTCATCCTCTCACCAGATCTTGGGCACCTAGGCAGATTCTCCAGCCTGGTGATTGTAAAGAGTGTAAACATGGATATGCCAGGCTGTCTCTTGGGCTTTGTGCCCAAGAATCATATAGCAGGATCCTATTGTAGTTATATTTCTAAGTTCTGGAGGAAACTTCCACGCTGATCTCCATAGTGATCGCACTAACTTACATTCTGACCAACGATGTATAAGGACTCAATTTTTTTTCTTCTACATCCTTGCCAGCCTTTGTCGTTGTTTTCTTGATGATGACCGTTGCGATGGATGGGATGGAATCTTAGTGCCATTTGGCTTCACATTTCTTTTGTAGCTAAAGATGTCAAGCATTTCTTCATATCTTTAGTAACCCTTTGTACTTCTGAGAACTGTTCAATTCACGTGCCCATTTATTAGTTGGATTATCTGCTCTTTTGGCATGTTTAGGGTTCTTATATATTCCGAGTATTAATCTTCTGTGGAATAAATAGCTTGCAAATATGTTTATTCTGTTCTTGGGTTGTCTATTTAGTCTGATCATTGTTTTGTCTTTGCATCCAAGAAGTTTAAAGCAAATCCATTTGTCAATTATTTCTCTTATTCTCTTATTTCTTGAGTGTATATATATAGATAGATAGATTCATCTATCTTATGATTAGTATTATGTATTTATAGTTTTTCTGTACATTGTTTTTTTTTTTTTTTGCCAGTCCTGGGGCTTGAACTCAGGGCCTGGGCACTGTCCCGGAGCCTCTTTATGCTTAAGGCTAGCACTCTACCACTTGAGCCACAGCGCCACTTCTGCCTTTTTGGGAGTATTTTATTGGAGATAAGAGTCTCACAGGCTTTTCTGCCGAGGCTGGCTTTGGGTTGCGATCCTCAGATCTCAGCCTCCTGAGTAGCTAGGATGACAGGCTTGAGTCTCAGGCACCTGGCTCCTTTTTTGTTTAGTTTTTTTAAATTTTATTTTATTAAGGGTTGGGCCCCAGGCATGGATAGGTTCTGAAGACCAAAATTTGCTCTGCAGAGTGAGGTCCTCGAACCCTAGCTGTGCCTGTCTGCTCATTGTGGCCACAGGTGAGCGCTCCCAGACGCCATGCCCAGTCTCTTGCTGTTGCCCACAGCGAGCGGAGGGAAAGAAGCTGATGGGAGTCGGTGCTGACTGGATAATCAGACTGACCCGGGGTCTCCTCTGACTCCACGGAGCCGGCAGGGGTGTGGTGTGGCAGGGCCTGGGCAAGGCATGGGGGTGGTACTCGGTGCCTTTTTAAAATAACCTCCATTTCGTCCTCCTCTCCGGCCCCGTAGGTGCAGCTGGGGCCAGGCCTGGGTGTGCAGAACGGGGAACTTTCCTCTCGGGCCGCTCTGGAGTCCAGGCTGGCTGCCGGGTGTGCGCACCGAACCCTAGGACCGAGGCCCCCCAGGAGCCGGAGCAGGAGATTCCGGGCGCGCTCCCTGCAGTTTCCAGAGCCCTGCGGCAGGAGCTGGGACTGGGCTCAGCCCGGCCAGCCCGGATCTAGAGCGCAGGCCCCCGGGGAGGCCTGCTTCCAGCGGCTTGAAGCTGAGACGGACGTGGACACGGGATTCACCATCATGAATTCCCAGCCCTTTTGGAGCCCATTTCCAAGGGACTTGCAGGCCAGCCAGCCGCAGGTCACCTCCCCAGGTAAAGACGGTCCTGAAGCCACAGGAACCTCCCCGTGCCCCCATCGCCTGCCAATCCAGGGTGCAGAAAAGGAAGAGGAGGAGTTCTTTATATAGCCTGAACCGGAGGGCGTGGCTCCAGTGGATCGGATGGGACGCAACGATGGGGCCTAGGCCCCGGCTCTTGGGTCCATGAAAAGGGCCGAGCCACGTGCAAGTCCATTCTGCTTTCCCTTCCAACGTTCCAGGCCCCCCCATGCGGAGGAGCCTGCGGGGGTCCCGCCGGAGAGGAAGGCAGCCGGGGCCAGGCGTGCATTTCCCGGGGCGCAGAGAGGGACGCACCGGCCTGGGCTGCAGCCCCGTGCGCTGCGTGCACGGTCATTAGCATGTGTCATTCGCTCTTCCGTTTTCCTTGGGTTTGCAGAGTGTATCCCCGTGGACAGCACGGGACTGCTTAGGCGTTCGTGCTTTTTAATTTTTATGTGCCCTCCTTTGGAAACTAGGCCAGCCTTGTTCGCCACCTCCCCCCCCCCCCCCTGCGATTTCCGCCTTGAAATGTGCTTGCACCGCAGCGAATGAAAATTCAAAGTGTGCGGGGAAAACCGTCGACGACGTTGTTGTTTGCTTTTTAATGAGCAGAAACACTGGCAGCCAGAAAATCAGGTTAACACGGATGTTACACTCTCAAGTTTTGCTGTTTTTCTATCTCTTGATTTAAAAAAAAAATTATATTGTTGAGGAGCCAGCAAGTCCTGTTACAAACCAAGAAAGTCCTAGCATGTGGATAATCTGAGATCTCCGCTGAGAATATTATGGAGATTGGACAGACTGGTTAATGGCATAGGATTTGGATTCTTTTGACCATATTTAAATTCCACAGGGCCTTTGCAATGCTCCTTGTTCGTTCGATTCTATGTGATCACCCAATAAATATTTTATGGCACACTCCTGCTTGAAAAGGTGTTGGTTGTACATATAGTAGATATACATTCAGTGGCTCTCACACTAAAATAATGCCTTCTTCCCTGCCTTCCTCCCTCCCTCTCTCCCTTCCTCCACATCCTCCTTCCCTTCCTCCCTCCCTCCCTCCCTCCTCCCCTCCCCTCTCTTCCTTCCAACAGATCTTGTAAAAGCAAGTGTAGGCTGAGCTTGCTCAGAAAACTCAAGTGATGAGATTTTCCAGGGCTGAAGTAGTAGCTCCAGGGGTAGAGTGCCAGCCTAGCAAGCATAAGTACCCGAGTTCAAAACTCACCCTGCTAAAGAAAAGGAAAAGAAAAAAGAGAATATTTTAAAAATGGAATTTTTGCATTTTTTTCTGTCCATAAAGTATAAGTATAATTTCATTTCTATTTTTGCTCTTCCAGATTAAAGCTTGATCTCAGAAAATAGAATGAATAACTTAATTTTGGTATGGCTTCCTATAAGAGGGTTTAAAAATATCTTATTTCAGTTGAACTTTGAGTTGCCTGGAACAGTATAGCTGGGGAGTTTTAGAATATCCGTCTCACTTTTCTTTCTTTTTTTTTTTTTACTGTTATCTGAATGTCTTTCACTCAATACCTGAGTGAGAATAACTAAATGGAAATCATAAAGAATATTGAGAAATTTGAGCAAGTACCCTCTAAAATTGACTTGCAAGGTAAGACACTCTTAAAATGCCACCTATTCTGTCCTACAGAATATAAAAAATCCAAATTGTGACATTATGCCAGCGGCCTTCGTGGGAAAGGCTCAGCTTCCGCATTTTCTATGTATGTGACCTTGAACATGTCAGGCTCTTTGATCCTCTGGAGCCTACGTACTGTAGCAAAGGTCATTAGGAGAATCCAGCTGACGCCTGATGAAAGCTTTCACGTATTACCAAGCACGATCCATGTGGGAGATGATTTGATTTTTACTGTTATTGCCTCAATATTGTTATATACTATAGTAATAATACAGCTGGACCTTCAGGCCTACTATTTTAAAATGTCATGAAGATAGTTTTCTTTTATGAGACAAGTTTTAGTATGATCACTGAAACAGTAAAAAGACACATCTGCTTTCCTGATTTTTTTTTTTTTACTACATGTGCCATTGTTTATGATCCTGAATCTCAGAGGAAAATTATGTGTAGTAAAAAATCAAATACATCCTGAAATTTGGCAAAGAAGACATGCAGTAAGAATGAACTAGGAACTAATTGAATCCAGTTTGTCAAATTAGGTTTAACCATTGTCTAACATGTAAAATGTTGTCACCTGTTAAACCCAATGATCAGAATATTTTATTTCTCTTTTTAGGTATATTAAAAATCAGCTATATTGTAACTGTTGGGCTACTTTTAACCTTATTTGTAGTATTTTACACTTTTCAAGCAACCTTTGGCCATTGATGAACATGAACAGAATTAATATTGGGAAGCTTGTGAAGATATCTGTCAGTCCAGGTAGAGTGAGGGATGTTAAGATTGGAGGTGACCAGGTGAAGATGCGGAGATGGAGATGTACTTGATTCCTGCCAGCAGGTGGCGCTGTCGCCCCAGCTCCCCAGCTGCCCCTGGTCTCTTTCACATCCAGCCATCCTGAGGACCAATTCCAGTTACACAGGGAGAGGCCCTGGTGGAAAGAGAGAGACCTTTCTTCCCCCACAGAACTGGGGGCTGGAGTCCCACCCAGCACACACTGTATTGCTTTTTTTTTTTTTTTTTTGCCAGTCCTGGGCCTTGGACTCAGGGCCTGAGCACTGTCCCTGGCTTCTTTTTGCTCAAGGCTAGTAGCACTCTGCCACTTGAGCCACAGCGCCACTTCTGGCCGTTTTCTGTATATGTGGTGCTAAGGAATCGAACCCAGGGCCTCATGTATACGAGGCAAGCACTCTTGCCACTAGGCCATATTCCCAGCCCCCCGTATTGCTTTTTGATTAAAAAAAGTTTCATCTCCATGACACAAAATGTCTAGAAATTCCCGAAACAATTCTGCCTGCTGTTCTAGTGCTTTCTCCAAGCCTTCTTGTCTTTGGACTACTGTGTCTGCTGTTTCTTCTTCTCCGTCCTTGTCCCTTTCCATTCATTTTCTGTTCCTCCTGTTTCCTTTTCTTCCTCAGGTAGGCACTTTTCCTACTTTGCCTGGGGAAGACCTCGTGCAGCTGGGCAGCGGCTCCCTCCTGGTTACTCCTCTTTATTTAGTAAGGGAACATCCCTGCCAGTCCTTTCCCTTATCCTTCCTTCCCTCTGTTTCTCTGTTTCTGAGACTCACTCCTGGGGTCTGGGTCTCCTCTGCCTATTCCACAACAGGTCCTGTGTGGCAGGCCCCAGGCTGATCTGCTTTCCTTCCGTGTCTTAACCAGCGAGGCTCACTGGCAAAGCCCCTAATGTAGCTCAGCTGAGGGACAAGGGGATTGTGAGGGCTTACAAGGATCTAGAAACACTGCCAACGTCGAGGGAGACGCCCACGGTCACACTGGAAATGATGCTGACAGGCTTGTCGCAAATGCTGTTCAAATTCCTGTGGCCACAGACTGTGGTAGATTTCAGCTAATATCCACTGTAAGTCCCTGTCCTGTTGTCCATCTCTCTCACACAGGACTGCAGCTGAATTTTGGAACTGTCTCTTGTCTTTTTGCAATTAACAAACCAAGTTAAGTAACACTGAATTTCAGCAGAGTTTCCTTTCTACGAGGTGTAGTTGATGACCTTAAAAAAATTCAGCTGGGCACTGGTGGTTCACGTCTGTAATCCTGGCTACTCAAGAGGCTAAGATCTGAGGATTGTGGTTTGAAACCAGCCTGGACAGAAAAGTACGAGACTCTTATTTCCAATAAACTACTGAGAAAAATCTGGGGGTGGCACTGTGACTCAAGTGCTAGTCTTGAGCACAAAGAGGCTCAGGGACAGTGCCCAGGCTCTGAGTTCAAGCCCCAGGACCGGCAACAAACAAATAATACATAAATAAATACATAATCATAAATTTGCCACTAGAGGGCACTGTTGCAACGCAAACAAAATTACTCTGGGCTCTCTGTGTGTGTGTGTGTGTGTGTGTGTGTGTGTGTGTGTGTGTGTGTGTGGATTGGGGAGGGAGATAGTTGCCAAGAGAAAACATCGTGAATATTTAAACTTTTATTTCTATTTAGGCAATTTCCCTCAGACCCTTGATTGGGTTCATGACCAAGAAGATTGCCCTACTAGTTATATGTTCTCACCTGGAGGTTTGATGGGAACCTTTGTTGTGTCTGTGTGTGTGCATGTGTGCAACGGGGCACACGTGTGTGCAAGGACCCTGGCTCTGACCCCAGGGAGTCGCCATGTCTAGTGTCTGTGGTGCTGCCGGATCCCAGGCACCGGCTGGTTCTACAGCCTGATTTTGGTTGTGAGTCTGTGAGGCGATCCTTTCGTTTTTATGCATTCTCTAAGCCCATTTCTTCAGGGTTCTGATCATTTTTTTTTCTTAGCTTGCACTAGAACGATTCTGTTCATATACAAAATAACATGGATGCAAGTGAAGACTAAGGCCAACACCTGAGCGCCATGGGAAGGAAATGGATTTTCTTGGCTTTGATGCCTTCATGCTCCACTCTCTTGGGGGCTGCTTTTCTCTTTTGTGGCTGTGAGGAGAGAGGCCCTGTTCCTTCCCTGCTTTGCAGGCTAAGGAAGCACAGGGAGAGCCAGGGAGCGGAAGCAGGGCCCCTTCGGCGAAAGGGTTTACTCCTGGCCCAAACCCCACTGTGGCTGGTAAGGAGAGGAGACTGCTCCCGTGGGCCGTGTCCGTGGGTCCCGGCTAGGAGCGAGGAATCTCATGTGGATCAAGTGAGACCGTCTGGCACATGGAGCCCAGGGCTCTGCTTTATTCTCTTTGGGCCTGTATTTGCTTCGCAG
The DNA here is from genome assembly GCF_023159225.1 of Perognathus longimembris pacificus. Lineage (NCBI taxonomy): Eukaryota > Metazoa > Chordata > Mammalia > Rodentia > Heteromyidae > Perognathus > Perognathus longimembris. The sequence continues at coordinate 10,832,545 of NC_063164.1, forward strand.
GCTGTTTAACAAGCGATCACACATTTCATGACTTAAGACGAGACTTCTTCTGACAGAATCCTGGTCACCATCAGTCCAGGGGCAAGGTGGACGAGGGTGGCTCTCCCTGGGAAGCCCCCAGTGGAACCCCGCCCGGTCTCCTGTAACTTGCAGGGGCTCCATGTGCTTCTGATCTGACCACCCCACATCTAGCGCCTGTGCTGCCTTTTCCCACCTTCCTCTTCTCTGGCTTTCCTGTCTCTGCCATGCACTCTGGTCACTGGATTTAGGGCCTACCTAGTTAACCAGCAATCAGCCCATCAATAAGATCCACCATTCAATTGCACCTGAAAAGACTTCTCCTTCAAATGTCGTAGTCATAGACACAGGCTCTGGTTTTGGGGATGAAGACATTCATTTGGAGGTTCAACTCCATGCACAGCCCCTCCACTGAGAAGACCATTCCTGGTTCTTTCATTTGTATTGTCATCACCCTCCTTTTGTTGTCACACCCTGCTGGCTCTCACATGCAGGTGTTCTCTCTCTCTCTCTCTGGTTTAATAATACTCTCTGAGGCTGGTTTCCATAATCGTATAATCGTAGGCAATCATTTCTGCCTTTTAATTCAGAGCAATAAAATTTATGCACCAAATAATGTATGAGATGCTACCCTAGGAATTAATAAGAAAGGCAAGTATAACTTACAGCCTGTGTATTGAATAGTTTGGTATCTTAATTGCCTGTCCAGATGGAAGTCATTTGGGCCTCTCTCCTCCCAATATTTTTCTCACGTTCAATTGCAGGCTTAGCCACCAATCACTGAACAGCGACTGGCCAAAGCTGGAAAATATTATTTCCTATTTCCTCTTCTTCATTCTCTTCCTCCTGCTCCTCATCCTCCTTCCTCTCCAGTGTATTTTTTTCTTTTCTCTTTAAAATAATCTTTAAGTAGTTGTACAAAGGAACTGCCATTCAACTGACTACTTTAGGAATCCAATGCACCTAGATCAATGTCACGCCTTTCCTCATTCTCCACATCCCCCCAACCCCAGTCCTTCATCCAGTGTCCTTAATTTTGTAACATAGACATTGCATTTTATGACTGAGTTTTCCCCCTTACTCCCTTCCAAGTATTCGTGCCCTGGTGTTTATTTTGTGGGACTGTGAGTTCGCCTTCCAGCTCTCCTTTTTCAAATCAGTCCCAGTGTTTAGCTTCTTCAATTGGCTCTGAACAATGGAAGGGCATGGAAAGGCACAGGCTAAAATCCAATTTGCCTGCCTTCATACTAATCATTCAAAAGATCCTATCTGACATGTTCTATCGCTGAGTGGTGGCCTCATCAGCCTTCCCAGCTCTGAGGGGAGGGGTTCACGGGGTGATTTCTGTGTCACACATCACAGGCACAGACAGAGGTCAGCATCAGGGTTCCATGGGCTTGAGTGTCCATCATGTGTTCCCTCCAAGAATTGCCAGCCACGACACTGGCAAGCAGCATGCGAGGCTCTTAAAGACTTGCCTGGGTCAAGACCACAGGGCTTAGGGGCTGGGAATATGGCCTAGTGGTAGAGTGCTTGTCTCATATACATGAAGCCCTGGGTTCGATTCCTCAGCACCACATATATAGAAAATGGCCAGAAGTGGTGCAGTGGCTCAAGTGGCAGAGTGCTAGCCTTGAGCAAAAAGAAGCCAGGGACAGTGCTCGGGCCCTGAGTTCAAGCCCCAGGACTGGCAAAAAATAAAACAAAAGAAACCCACAGGGGCTCAAATGGATTCTTGTGGCTTCATCAGACAAAATTTCTTCCCCTCCCTGCCTTAAAACAAGACAGAAAATTAGTCAGCAGAGTCCGGAGGACCGGGTTTCAAGGGCTTCACATCTTGCAATGCAAGCGGCACAAGCTTTCAGGCACCCCAGAAAGGGTCCCCCAGGGTCAACGCGCAGAAACAACAATGTCTACTTTGTGAACGTCACCCTACGAAGACACCTGTCACAGGAGTGAGAGCCTGACTGCGAGCAGCTTCCTGCACTGCACGATGACCCGGCAAATGAGGTATAATGACCCGGGTAGAGGCTCCGTCACTGCTCACAGTCACACCCGCGGATGTGCGAGCAAGGCCCCTGTCATTTCACAGGGCTTCAGACTTGGTGACCACGGAGAGTTCGCACATGGAATGGACAGAGACCAGCGAGGCAGTGGAAGCCTGTGTCGTAAAGAAAGGTTTGTCTTTTGATGTGAACATAGTTTAGAAAAGAGAGGATGGTGTCGCTGTGTTCTGGGCAGTCGTCTGTGTTGACATGAGTGGTGTCACTAAATGGTGAATGCCAAGCTGGACTATAAAGACGAGGCCCCATTGGTTACGCAAGGGGCCAATATGCGTCCATCCCGTCCGTGTTCTATTAAAATGAAGACCATCTCTGTGTCTGGAGGGGGGATGCTGTAAGGTCATTTGTGCAGGAGGCTACAAAACGGGGTGGAAATAAGATCCATACTCAAATAAATCATATGTCTTCTGCAGTCACGTGAGCCTATGACCATTTCCCTCAGGCCAAATGCAATAATGGAAGAGGTCACAGTGAGAGACACTTCAAAATTCACTAAGGAATTGGGGCCCGACACTCAGTTGGAATGCCAAGGCCCGGGCTCTGTGGCGGTCCACGGGGGAGGGGTTGCCCTGGGGAGGATTTTAGGGGTCTGAGCATCTTGGATAATGATTTGAGAAAAATGGTGCTGAATGGATGCAGGCAGAGGGTGATGTGTCTGTCTTGGTGTGCGTACGGAAGGCACAGAACTGTGGAAGGACCATCATAATTGAGCATTCAATATGTCTGAAGTACTAGAATTTGTGACTTTTGGTGCCAACCCTAAACTTTGAAAGACACCATCCCAAACGTCATCGTGCTGAATGTTGAAATCCTAGAAGATCAAAAAACCTTAAAGTCCAAATTCCTCAAAATCAGAATGCTGAGAAGTGGAACTCCCTCCCCCCCCCCCGAATATTGGGATCCGGAACACTCAAATCCTATAAATGGTAATTCCCATGGTGGAGGTGGCGGGGGGTGGGGAGAAACAGTGTAAAAGAGATAAAGAATGGAATTCTGGAAGGAGTCGTGTGTGTGTGTGCGCGTGCGCGTGCTGATAGTAAGGCTTGAACTCATGGGCTTATACCTTGTCTAGCTTTCCCCCCGCTTCTTTTCTTCTCAAGATTGGCACTCTATCTCCTACTTGAGCCACAGCTCCACTTCTGGTTTTTTGTAAGAGTCTCACAGACTTCCTTGCCTGGGCTGGCTTGGAACCATGATTCTCAGACCTCAGCCTCCTGAGTGGCTAGGATTACAGGTGGCAGCCACCTGTAGCACGTGTAGCACGTGGCTACAAAAGTGATTTTTAAACCCTTATGACTCTTTAATATTGAAAAGGCTTCATTGCACATAAAAATGAAATATAGAATTCATGAGAGAAAAATAATGTTGGGGTCTATCAATAGAGCATCTTTCTTCCTAGAACTGATCTCTTCATCTCTCATCTCATAATTTCCTTGTGATGCTTTCTTTGCACAGTCTGTGCTGTGGTCCGCTATTTTTACACTGTACATGCAGCTGACTTCTAAGGGTTAATAAGACCACGAGGAGCATTGTTTTGACATTATACATTCCCCCATCATACAGCCCAGTGTTCAACTCATAATAGATCTTAAGGCCAGGTTTCTGTGGCTACCCATAGTAAACCCCATTTTCAGGCAGCCCCCATTTTGTTGATTGTTTAAACTATGAGTAACCCAGGCCACCAATTATCCCGGCTAGCAGAACAAGGCCCAGCCGGTCAGGAAACTAACTCCAACCGCCTGGGAATGCTTAACTCTAACCTCCCTGAATGTCTCGAGCCCTGAGCCAATCAGATTTGTACCCGTATCCTAATCTTGCTTGAACACCTGATTGCTGTAACTTGGTTTTGTACCCGTATCCTAATCTTGCTTGAACACCTTATTGCTGTAACTTGGTTTTAGCCTTTATAAGCTCTGTGTAATCGCAGCTCGGGGCTTCCTCCTAACCTCCGCTGTGTCGGTGTGTAGGACGAGGCCCGATCTGCAGCTCGTCTGAATAAAGCCTTGCTTTTGCATTTCGGAACGTCTGGCTCTCGGTGTTCTTCTTGGTGGTCTTCTCGCGACTTGGGCATAACACCATGAGGCTGAGAGTCAGAGCATCACAGTTTCAAAGCCAACTCAGGTTAAAAAAAAAAAAGTTTGGGGACTGGGAATGTGGCTTATCCATAGACTGCTTACTTAGCATGCACAGAGCCCTGGGTTCGATTCCTCAGCACCACATAAACAGAAAAAGCCAGAAGGGGCACTGTGGCTCAAGTGGTAGAGTGCTAGCCTTGAGCAAAAGAAGCTCAGAGACAGCGCCCAGGCCCTGAGTTCAAGTCCCAGGACTGGCAAAAAAAAAAAAAAAGTCTGTGAGACTGCATTTCCAAAAACAACCATTGAAAAGCTGGGCTGAAGATGCGTGGCTGTTGAGGATGTAGACAAGCAGCTGAGCAAGCACGAGGCCATCCATGCAAACTCTGCTATTGGTGCACAGAACTTAAATAACGATTGCATACGTTTTATGGGCAATCCATTTATATGGGTAGAATTGGGTTTTGATAACATTGAAAATATAAATCCTTCAACAGAGTCTTTTTTGTTCTTTTTTGTTTTGCCAGTCCTGGCCTTGAACTCAGGTCCTGGGCACTGTCTCCGGCTTCCTTTAGCTCAAGGCTAGCACTCTACCACTCGGGCCACAGCGCCCCTTCTGGCTTCTCCTGTTTATGTGGTGCTGAGGAATGGAACCCAGGGCTTCATGCATGCAAGGCAAGCACTTTACCACTAAGCCACATTCCCAGCCCCAACAGAGTCTGAAAGCTTGCTGAATGCTGTAGAAGGCGAGCGGTATCATGATTTGGGTGTGGTTTATCACTCTCTTCTTTGCAGTACCCCTCAGGCCCTCACCAGGGCTGGTTGGGAGGTAGAAGCGAGCAGAGAGAGAATGTGAGCCAGAGTCTTCCTTTATTGTGAGCTTGAAGAGAGGACTTGGAATGTTTCCAGCAGAAAGAATTGATGCACATTTGAAGGGATGGATATGCTAAGGAGCCACGGAGCCTGGAACGCCTAAACACCACTCTATCCCTTATGAATGTGTACAGTCGTTATGCTACTATTGAAGAATAATCAAAAGGAGCCTTTATTGTGGTTTCCCTAGGGAAGAATGGGGGGGGGCAGAGCTCACAGGATGAGGAGTGGGTGATGGGCTGGGCTTCAGGGGGTGCAGGCTCTGTGGTACTCGGGCCTGGGTAATGATGGCAGGGAATAAATAGTGGCCCCCAGTGGAGGCCCTGTGAGATCCACACAGAAGCAGGTTCTGAGTTGGGCTCTTGGACGAGCGGGCTGACACACGCTAGCTGCAATCATGGGGGAGTGTTCTTGTGTCTCTCGAACTGACCCAGCCAGGACAGGGCAATCTCTCCCCCATCAGCAAAGCCCCAGAGGTAAAAGCATCAAGATGAAAAGATGTGCTTCCCAGACACGCAGATGAGTAAGGGCAGCAACAAAACACCACTGATCATTTGTACGTGACTGGCGGGACTGGCTTTGTGCCTCATACTTTGAACTCAGTTAATCCAATCCCAGCCTCTGATCTGGTGGTTTTAGCTAGATTAGGTAACTTGCCCAAAGGCATTCTGCTAGTAATCTCTAAATAGGATTACTAACCTAGACTGCTTGGTTCCTGAGAACCACAAGAGGGCAAAGTAAGTTTTGATGTTAGAGGAATGTAGGCTGCTCACAGGAGGTAGCCCTGGTAGAGAGCTTGCACTCAGGGAGAGGGCGGGGGCAGGGTAGATTGTTTTTATTTCTGATTGGGTAGGGGCTGCATGCAGGTGACAGGGGTGGGGGGGTGGGGGTGGGGGTAGTGGTTCAAGCAGGGCACCTGCAGTTCTGCCATTGGAGGCACAGAAAGGGAGGAACAGTCTGGTACTACAGTCACTCCATTTTGCTCTTAAGAACTAATTCCTGCCTTTTGTGGTCATTTGTCACAATGCAGCCAATAGTAGGCTGTTCTTGTTTGAGAAAATGCCAAGATCTTGCCTGATTTGAGGTGTCCAAGCTGCTACAGCCCAACACCGTGCTAGAGGCCCAGACCCATGTCTGTCAGTGTAAACATTGTCCTGAAAATCTTGTATCAAAACCAAGAATCCACGGGCTTCCTGTAGGGTAGCATTCAGGAAATACCCGTCCCATAATTCCAATTTATTGGAAAGAGGAGCCTTGTCCTCAGGAAAACAGTGTTCCCTCTGCTGAAACAGTCTCTCACCTTTTTAATGACTTCACACTTTCCAAATGGTAGGCTCAGTGTTATCAAGTAGGCACCTAGTGCCACCTTGCGAGCAGAAATGGGAGTGTTTTCATTCAGAGCAGGTTACGTAATGCTTAAATATGGATTCCTTCCCAGCGTTTGTTTTTGCTAGTCTTTTTTCTTGTTCTGCTTAGACTCACACTTTCTAAACAAAAACAAAACAATCAAATACATTTGTTTTAAATGTCTGGATATATACCAGTTCAGAACAAATCTAGTGTGCTCAGGTAAACCAAATCCACAAGCTTGGGGAAATCAATGTTAAAAAGAATTCCTAGGGCTGCTAGCCTCTTGTAAACATTCTTGAACAGGTAAACATTAGACATTTCTCTGGAATTGTTGTCATGTGGGTCAGCTGCTTCTTATTTTGATATTCTCGTATGACATTCTGGAGGGTGGGGGAGATGAGAAGGTAATTACAAAATCAAGCTTCTGTCACCTTTATCTAGAGAGCACCTTTGCAACCACTGGAAATTAAAACAACAACAACAAAAGCACCTACAGGAGGAAATTTCAGGTTGACTCAAACTAACCCCAACCTTAATAGAAGTTAGCGCCCCCCTCTTTCCCCAAATCAGAGAATTATATATATGTGAAATGCCTCCCATGTCCTCTGCAGTTTTCACTGAGTTTTCTTACCAGTGTCACACTGCCTCTGTGGTGACAATTGCCTCTAGAGGCTGCTGGTGATGGCGGGCGTGAGGTGAGAGGTTATTGTCCTTACAGTATTTCTTCCTGGCCTATGATCATTCCTATTAATACCATTCTCATCACCCTCTCACCCTTCATCTCCGGTACCCATATCCCTGCCTCTTTTCTATTTCTGTATGTCAGTTGTAAAACACAAGTGTGTGTGTGTGTGTGTGTGTGTGTGTGTGTACGAATTAGGTGCATTCTGGGACAAGGGCTTGAGCTCAAGGCCTTGTGACCTCACTCAGCTTTCTTGCTTGTGGCTGTCACTCTACCACTTGAACCCCACCTCCAGTCTAGCTTTTTTTTTTTTTTTCCAGTCCTGGGGCTTGGACTCAGGGCCTGAGCACTGTCCCTGGAGGCAGTACCTTAAGGTCGTCTCCTCCTCCTCCTCCTCCTCCTCCTCCTCCTCCTCCTCCTCCTCCCCCCCTTCCCCCTCCTCCTCCCCCTCCTCCTCCTCCTCCTCCTCCTCCTCCTCCTCCTCCCTTTCTTGCCTAAGGTAGCACTCTACCACTTGAGCCACAGCGCCACTTCCAGCTTTTTGTGTTTATGTGGTGCTATTGACCCAGGGCTTCATGCATGCTAGGCCAGCACTCCCAGCTCCAGGCTAGCTTTTTGCTGGTAAATTGGAGATGGAGTCATGCAGACTCTTTTGCCTATGCTGACTTTGATATATTGTCCCTCAAATCTCAGCCTCCTGAGTATCACAAGTGGGAGCCATCAGAGCCCAGCTAAAAAATAATTGATCTCATTGTGATATTTTCATATGTGTCTATAACACATTTCGATCACAGTCACCCTGCTATTACTCTTTCTTGTCTCTTCCCACCTCTCCCGTTGCTCCCATTCTTTTTCCTAAATAACCTTTCTTCTTTTGTTGTGTCATTAAAAAAATTTAGATACCTCATGGGAGAAAGTATGTGATAATTGTCTTTCTGAGTCTAGCTTACTTCACTTAACATGAGGGTCTCCAGTTCCATCCATTTTCCTGCAAATGGCATGATTTCATATTTCTTAAGGGCTCATATTCCACTTGTGAATATATGCCACTCTGTGTGTGTGTGTGTGTGTGTGTGTGTGTGTATCCCATTGTCTTTCCTCATTTAACTGTTGATGGCCATAATTTTGCTACAAACCCCAAAGGGTGTTTACAACCGATAAACTTTAAGTGACATTAGTTGGTAATGTAATGGTAAAAAATGGTAAACACTTCTTGTATGTTTATAGAGAATATGGGTATTTTTTATTTTTGTTGGGTAAGAATAGAAACTAGGCTCTAATTTCAGTTTTCTCAACAAGAACTGAGATGAATTAGATAGGTTATTAAAACACACTTGCTACCTGGTATTGAGAAGGAATCATTGCCTGACAAAGTGAAGAAATCTGAACAGTTGGTCTGAAATTCATCTTAAAGAGTAATAGTTTTAATCTTGTGGGGAAAAATATTAGGAAGTTCAGTCAAGACGTATACTGAAGGGAACACTGTTTGCTATTATCGCGGGACGAGAGATGGGACTGGAGAAATCTGTGTGGTGATAGGACAGAGGGATGGAGCTCAGCTAATTCGGAGTAATTCTTGTATCATGGCATCTTCCTGGCTTCTTGGGGACATGGCGTCTAATGTCCAGCTCCTCTGTGTATCCCTGAGTCACAGCAAAGCACATCTCTTAAGGCCAACTATTGATTTCTCAGGCACCCCCAAGACAGACTTTTCTAGAACCACACCCTGATGCCTTACCTTGGGTGCAGTCCTTACCTTTATTGCAGTGCTGGGCTGGAAAAAAAAAACAGCCAGCAATTGATTACTGGAAGGAAGCAGAACTCTTGCATCATCAAAAAGCTGCCACGACTACGCTGACCTTTATCCCTGACGGTTTCTCTTCCCCGGACTGACTGAGTTCCAGCGTGGTTAGAGGATGCCGGGAGGCCTGGCTCTTTGGCACTGTGTGCGAGGACCATGGTGATGGTTGTAGGCACAGGCTCACTCCATGGCTTAGTAAATTCTCTCCTGGTTTTTTAGTCTCCCACCTAAACTGGAAGCTCCTTTAGGGGTGGTAAGTGTTATCCTGGCTGGCCCTAAGAGAAGGCCCAGAAATCTACAGGAATGCAGTACTTGTACACATGGGTAACCAGAGAATAAGAAGAGAAAGATGTGAGAGAATGCAAAGAAGAGCAGAGGATGCAGGATAAAGAGGTTGAGATATTAGCAAGGGAAAGATCTGACTAAGACCCGGATATCTGGAGGAGTGTTTCAGGAGCCCTGGATTTAGGAAGACTGCCCTGCAGAGGTTCCAGGTGATGATATGTCACTGATACCTCATCATCATAGCTTTGGTGCCTTGGGGTCTGCATGAGATTAAAGAGGGAAGCAGACTTGTTCGCAGAATAGAGTCAAGGGAGCCGCTCCGTTTAGTAGAGGGCAGCTTCTCTTCAGCATTAATCAGTGCTTAACATATTCCATGCACACAGGCAGGGCTTGTTCCTGTGTCTAATGAGATCCCACGCAAGCAGAAGTCTTGTCCAGACATAAGGTCACCCCTCAAAGGGACAAATAGAGCCATTTTACAAGGCCATTAATCCAAGAGGCGCTTGGAGTCCAGGCCTGTCAGATAGGTCAGTCTCACAGTCCCGTTTAAATTATACATCACTGCATTCTGAAATGAGACGCGAGACGGCAGGGCCCTACCTGGCCCACAATGATCAGCGATCAACTCTGGTTTCCCCTGCATGCGTGTCCTCTTCCTCTCAGCTAGAAGGAGCAACACGTTTCCACTTTGGGGTTCTCTACATCTATCTCCAAAGGCTCGGTAGGACTATGCGATCACAAACCCAAAGTATAGTAGAACTAGCGACACTCCTTCGGAAAAGGTGCTCAATGCCCGGTGACAGACAGGTCACGTGGTTCTGTTTGTGTCACATGCTCCTTCTTGAAGCCATGTCTGTATCCTCAGCAATGAAATATTTACAAAGGCCTTGAATGGAAACAAAAAAGAGGCTTTCCTCCCTTCATGATGAAAAACCAAATACTTTTTTTTTTTTAAATTCTTTTCTGGCCAGGCCTGGGCCTTGAACTCAGGGCCTGAGCACTGGCCCTGGCTTCTTTTTGCTCAAGGCTAGCACACTGCCACTTGAGCCACAGCGCCACTTCTGGCCGTTTTCTATATATGTGGTGCTGGGGAATTGAACCCAGGGCCTCATGTATACAAGGCAAGCACTCTTGCCACTAGGCCATATTCCCAGCCCAAAAACCAAATACTGAATACACATTTTAAAATGAACTAAACGTAACTATGATGAAAACACATATCACCTACAGATAGTTATAGAGGCCATAACATCATGATGTGGAAATAGGTACTTTTTTTTAGGATGGGAAATATGCTTAATTTTATAAAGTGACTTTGAGAAAGAGGAAAGATGGACATGTTATCTATCTTTTCCTTAGTAGAATGCTAAATTATATAAGCTGATTTCCTAAAGCTGAGATTTTCATCTCTAATATACATAGCATGTAGTCATCATGTACCTTTGAAGTAGCACTACAATTATCTGGGTAATATTTTATTGCACTGACATTTATAATTAAAACTGCTTTCTAATTTCCTTTGCCAATGGCTTTCTGTCAGCTTTGGGTATTATTATGTAGTTTCAATTGGAGGGAAAAAAAAGGAAGGACTTCTCCTTATTCTGTGCTTTGGAGCAATTTTTTAAAAAAAATAGTGAAATAACTTCTTCGTAGAAATGTTGATAGAATCATTTTCTTTCTCATCATCTCTCTGTATCTTCACTTCCAGCTTTGTGTCCTTGATGGTAAGTTGTTTAGATAGCTTATCTTTTCTGCTTTTTTTTTGTTGTTGTTGTTGCCAGTCCTGGAGCTTGAACTCAGGGTCTGGGCACTGTCCTTAAGCTCTTTTTCATCAAGGCTGCCATTTGAGCCACAGTGCCACTTCAGGCTTATTCCGTATATGTGGTATTGAGGAATCGAACCCAGGGCTTCATGCATGCTAAGCAAGCACTCTACCACTAGGCCAAACTCCTGGCCCCAGCTTATCTTTTCTGTCATCTCTTTGTTATCATTATTTATTATCAGTAGTTACACATTCTTAAAGTTATTTTGCTGAGATTTGAGCAAAGCATTCTAGAGAACAAATGTCTTTCAGTAAGGTTATTTATGTGGACTTCTTACCCTTTCTTGATTAGATTCGATTAGATCAAAGTTTCTCAGCCCGGGTACTGCCCACATCTTTAGTGCAATGCTCTCCTTTGATACAGGGTCTGTCTGGGCCTCACAGTTCGCTGAGTGTCAGCCTCCATCTCGACTCACATCTGATTGCAACGCCTTCCTCTAGGTTGTGACAAGTGAAAAGTGTCTTCAGATGCCTTGTGCATGCGCTGTGGAGAATGGGATGGGACAAAATCACCAATGCTGAAAAACGAATACATGAGGTAATAGTTTGTGTCTGGTAAAAAAATTAATTTGCTTTTCAAGATAATGAAGCTTTTGGGTTTATTCTTTTTTTTTTTTTTTTTTTTTTTTTGCCAGTCCTAGGCCTTGGACTCAGGGCCTGAGCACTGTCTCCCTGGCTTCTTTTTGCTCAAGGCTAGCACTCTGCCACTTGAGCCACAGCGCCACTGGCCATTTTCTATATATGTGGTGCTGGGGAATTGAACCCAGGGCTTCATGTATACGAGGCAAGCACTCTTGCCACTAGGCCATATTCCCAGCCCCTGGATTTATTCTTAACCCTATTATATTTCAGTCTCTGAAGTTTTAATCTTTGTTACTTCTTTGAGCTTTTTCTGTCTCCACTTTGCTTAGATGTCTTGTTTATTGCATGATTTGGAGTTTCAGCATCGGCTATCTTCCTCACAGACTGAGTTACCACTTCTCTTTATTCTCATTTTTGAGCTGAGAAGAGGCCATATATGCACCTTTAACCCACTACTTACCTTAACACTAAATAATACAGTGCCAGTCGTGCAGAGGCTGTTCTGTGTCACCTCCACTGTTGGCTGGTGATTGTCAGTGTTCATAGTTTGCAGAAATGGTGACTTGCAATGTCTCTTGCCTATCCCAGTGCTCAGCATTATCATCTAAACATTTATTTTTGACCAACTAAATTGTGCTTCCACTCTATTATGAGAAATACTCAACAGATCCCAAGAGTTATGCATTAATTCAATATAGTGCATTTTTTCTCACAAGAGTGAGGAGTAAGGTAACTCCAAGGCTTCTCCACGCCCCCTTTCCAGTGGCCAGTGTGAGAATGCTACCACTAGAACATGGCGGGCAGTCAAGGGGCATTTCCGGTCCAGGGGCTTCTGGTGAGGGAGGAAGATAATAAGGAGTACCTGGAGCCCTCTGCTTGCTTGTAAGAACACAAGAATTTATGTACAAAACAGATTAAGTGTGCACACTGACAAGATCCTAGGACTCTTTCTCTAAAAGAAAATATACTCCTACTATGTTTTTAGGTGGGAATCTCATGCCCCAAATTTAAACTTGAAGTGACATCTACTTTGTCAGTCTGGAAAATTTCTCCCATTAAGCTGGGAGGACTAGCAATGAATGAAATTTAAACTCTGAAAATAGTCCAACCCTCGGAGGTAGTAGTGACCATTTTATTAAAAACAGTTTGTCATGGTGTCCTGTCAGCTTTTGGCTTTCAGTGGCACCAAACCGGCTGGATGAAGGAAGTGCAGTTGTTCTTCCAAGATTTTATTCTTCCTTCCTGGTCTTACTGTGCATGGTGATGGTTTTGAAAACTTATCATTAGTATGATTATATGGAATCGAACAAACAAAATGAAGCATCAAGTGCTTCTGAAAGTTGTAAAAAAATTTCATCTAAAGTCTTTTAATCTCATTTCAGCAAGAAGCATGCATTGCTTTTTAAAACCCTGAGAATGTTATTAAAATGTCAGCAAAATGATATCTTTATTAGGCATCATAATTCTTGGTACCGTTTAACAGTTTAAAACTATTAATAACTTTAGGTTCATAGCATAAATCTCTTTCTAGCTTCAAAAGAAAGGTGATTTTGGAACTCTGAGTCATTAACTTTCTTATAAAGATGAGCTGACAGTCCAGTAATTTTGCCCATTCTCTTTCCTCCTTCGAAACTTTGGCTGGGTGTAGGCGTTACCAGAACTTTGATAGTCTCTAAAAAAATATAGTTTTAAGAGCTACCTTTCCGTATTTTTCTGGAACAGAATTGTGTTGACCAAATTTACAACTTTGTAATGATGAAGACAAAAAGCAATAACTATTTACATTCTTAGTTATTCTGCAAAATACCAGACTGACCCAGTTGATTATTTTGACCAGGAGTTGGTTTTTCCTTAATGGAATGAAAGCTCACAGGCATCAGTGAGCAGGGCCGCTTTCATTTGCTACATGAACGCACTTAGTAGCCAGGCATCTTCTTCCCTCCTCCCACTCTTCCCCTGGCAAGTGGGAGAAACTCAGGAAGCCTGGGAAAATGGAGACTGGTCCATATGAAAACTTAAGGAAGGGAAACAGTGCTCTTGAAGTGGGGCTGAGGAGCCTAAGGATTTGACTTGTGAGAATTCTCTAAATAGGAATAAGAAAGAGAAGGGACTTTTGGGGAAGCTTTCAGGTGGGTTATGACTTTTATTTTTTTGAATATTCTTGAAGAACCCTTTCCAGTATTGTATATTTCCTTTTTAATTACTGTACCAATTGTCTTTCTTGTAAATATGAATTAAGAGGCTGAGCCATAATGAATAAGGGATACCCCTCACCACAACTCCCAGCTTATTTGGGTGATGTTCCTTGACTTGTTAAATAACTTTTTTTTTTGCTGGTTGTGGGACTTGAACTCAGGACCTGGGTGCTCTCTCTGTGCTCAAGACTAGCACTCTACTCATAGCAACCCTTCTGTTTTTTTTGGTAGTTTGTTAGAGATAAGAGTCTCACAGAATTTACTACCTGGGCTGACTTTGAATGGAGATCCTCAGACCTCAGGCTCCTGGGTAGTTAGCCTTCCAGGCGTGAGCCACCAACACCGGGCTAACTACTTAAAACATTATCAAAAGTAATCATGATTTTATGATAGATGACTATCATGCACTGTGATAGAAATTCTTACTGTATGAACTCCTGTATAAAATATGTAAATCTTATCATAGAGTCCTTGTTTTTCAATGTTTTGGGTTTTTTTTGGCCAGTCGTGGGGCTTGGACTCAGGGCCTGAGCACTGTCCCTGGCTTCTTTTTTGCTCAAGGCTAGCACTCTGCCACTTGAGCCACAGCACCACTTCTGGCCGTTTTCTGTATATGTGGTACTGGGGAATTGAACCCAGGGCCTCATGTGCACGAGGCAAGCACTCTCGCCACTAGGCCATATCCCCAGCCCCTCAATGTTGTTTTGTTCCAATCCCTTTCCCTGATTTTTACAGTTTCAATCTCTGTGGAACAGTATTGATTATGATATAAAGAGAAAAACAAAATGTTACTTTTTCCAAAGATAATTTTGACCCTGTCTTGCTATGCAAATAGCTACATAGAGGTAGATAGATGATATTATGTATCCATATCTATATGTTTCATTCAGGATATTGTTTGGTGCAACAAGGTTGAGATTTTTCTTATTACCCTCTTACATGAAAGCTGAGAAATAAGCAACCAATATATGAACAGCTCAGGCTGCTGTTTGCTTCTGGCTTTCTGCTGGGGCCTCCCTTCATAAACCCCTGCTTTCACGGTAAGGAGTTCCAGCCATCTCACCCTGGCCTGACGTAGCTGGGTAAAGACAGTGTGAATAGAGATGTTCCTCAGTCTGTGTGATGTGGAAAGAAAATGAAAACATCTTGTGACAAGGGCCTTCTAGAATCTCTATCGAGCTGCTCTATCCTTTCCCCTCCTGGGTGGAGAGGGGGTCGTTGGAAGGAGACGCGTGTTCTGCCCTGGTGGATGGCTGATCACCGATGATCCTTCCACACCTCATCCCTGGAAGGTGTCGCGAGGGAAGAAGTCTCAATATGCTTGCAGCATCTGTGTTTGGGCCTGGTAGGCAAGCATGTGCTCCGCTCTACCTGTTGTCATAGAAACAGTGTGTTTGTTCTCCAAATGAGGAGACCTGAGCCTCACACAGCCCCACGACCTTGGCGGCAGGAAACCCTGACAGATCTCGCCTACTCGCAGACTTCCACGGAGGAGGAAGCCGAGCTCACCTGCCCCACGTGGACATGATGGGGGGGGGGGCTCTTGTCCAGAACACCTTGCTGTGTGACTGTGGACCAAATACACCCTTTGCTGCAAGGGCGAGCAGCGCTGTGCCCAAGGGAGCAAAGGCAGGTGTGTACGGGGGCCATAGGAAATACAGAGCTCAGCCTTGAGAAGTGGATTCATCATCCCAGATAGACCCATCCACCTTGACCTGTTTTCTCCCCACCACACTGTGGGGTCCCAGCTCTGGGAGAGACACCCCAACTGCCTTCCTGTCTCCAATGACTTACCCATTTCTAGCTATGCCTGCTTAGGTGGTCTTGGGGGTGAGTTGGGTTAAAAGGGTGATTAGAACATGGCCGTCCATCACAACTTAGAATTTCCAAAGAAAGGAGAGGAAAGCCCGGTTTTGTTTTTTTTTTGATAGAATTTTCTAATTTTAGACCTGTCATTCAATTCTTCTCCTTTCTGTAACCTGCAATACTTAGCCAGATCATGACAGGACATGTGCAATGCATGTATTGGATTGAGAGTTGGGGGAGGGGGCGTATGTGACAAAATACCCATTAAACTGAGAGAGCATCAAACTTCTAATCAGGTATTTCTCAAGGTTCTGATCTCAGATGCACTCAAGGAGCAAGCGTTTGTAACATTTAAATGAGGTGGTGAGCAAGAACGAATTCACACACTATTTTCAATGCCTGTCACCCTACTGTATGCTTATTGTTTTTTTTCAGTCTATTAAGCCTGGAAATTCAGTCTTTGGGCTCTTGCTACATTTAAAAAGTTGAATTATGTCCTAGTTGATTAATTAATCGGCACGTTCAGAATACCTCTCTACATCTCTGTTCTCATATTGACTTGCTGTCTTATCTCCTGATAAAATCATTTCATTATCTTTTCTCTATTAAAAAGGAAGTCAGAGAACTTAGAGAAATGACCCTGTTCTTGTGTTCACATGATCAGAACTAATCATACCAAGCAGCCTTGTTTAATTTTGTTTTTCAATCCTAGCATACCTTGAAATCAGGTTCTCTGAGTACACAGTGTATCACTCGCCTTGCAATGGAGAGACAAGCTTCAATTGCCATAGTAGATGCTGGAAGGCCTAGGCAACTTAGACAAGCCAGTGAATGATAGGACATAAGTGACAGATTATATACAAGAAAGGAGGGGAGAAGCATGGACTTGAGTTTTCCACCATTCCTGACATTGTCTTAAACGAAAGCCCATTTTTTCTGGCGAAAGCCCAGCTTCCTAATGAAATTCAATGCCACTAAGAGAGTTTGACAGTTTATCACTGGGAAGCCCAAGATCTTTTCCAATGGACTGTAGGTAGAGGGACCAGAAGAAGGGATGCTGACTCCACAACAGGAAGTTCAGAGGGCCGGTGAGCGGAGGAGAGGAGGTACCACCAGGAGGCCATCTGATGGTCCCCTAGGAAGGGAGACAGCATTCAGAGAGGATGGAATCCACTCTGTGCAAGACATGTTCTTTACCCTCACTAATGGCAGGAGCTTGAAGTCCTGAAATTCTGATGTGCTTCAAGGTCGCTCTTACATACCAACACTTCAGATTTTTATTTTTCCTCTTCTTATACCCACAAGTCTTGGGTTTGGTCTCTTGCTTTGGGTACAGCTTTATCTAGTTTTTTATTTTATTTTATTTTACTGGGGCATGGACTCTGGGCCTGAGCACTGTCCCTGGCTTCTTTTTGCTCAAGGCTAGTACTCTACCTCTTGAGCCACAGCTCCACTTCCTGCTTTTTTTCTGTTTATGTGGTGCTGAGGAATTGAACTCAGGGCTTCATGTATGGGAGGTGAGCACTTTACCACTAGGCCATATTCCCAGCCCCTGGGTTCAGCTTTAAATGAGAGCAAATAGCTTCTTCTTCTTCTTCTTCTTCTTCTTCTTCTTCTTCTTCTTCTTCTTCTTCTTCTTCTTCTTCTGTTGAAGGGAAGAGTGTTCAAGGAGGAAATAAGATGCAATTGGATGGTAGAAAGGAATAGTTTTCCTATTTCCTTGAAGAATGATGGATGTCTGTCCTCACAGGGAATCCTCAGTGAGTCCTCAGAGTTGTACACTCTATTGCATCTTTTTTTCTTTTTTGATGGTCCTGGGGCTTGAATTCAGGGCCTGGGAACTGTCCCTGAGCTTCTTTTGCTCAAGGTAACACTTTACCACTTGAGCCACAGCGCCACTTCTGGCTTTTTCTGTTTATGTGGTGCTGAGGAATCGAACCTAGGGCTTCAAGCATGCTAGGCAAGCACTTCTACCACTAAGCCACATTCCTAGCCCCAGTATCTTTTTTTTTAAATGTAGTTATATTGTAAAGGTGATGTACAGAGGGATTACAGTTACATAAGTCAGATAATGAGCACACTTCTTGAACAGCGTCACCTCTTGCCTTGTTTTCCCCCTGCATCTCCCTTACCCCGCAAGTTGCACAGGTCATTTTCAACATAGTGTCTAGTGAGTGCCACCCCTGCATTTGTTCACTCCATGTCAGCGGGGCCCAGGGAGCAGCTTATTCAAAAAAAGGCTGAAGACAAGTCTGGGAGACACTTGTGAGGTTTTTCTGGCAGTCTGTCTGGGAGGATGAAAACTTTGCTGCTATGAAACGTAGACAGATCACATTGAGACTTTGTCACCTGTTACCCACAATTTTGCCCCTTCCTTTGTTCCTTTAGGATCCATATTAATAATAAGAGTCACCAGTCTGGCAGAAGGCATTTTGGGGAGTCAGGAAAACAAGGCAAAGGTTACCTGGGTAGTTGTAGCAAGATCCAGATTAAAAAAGGCTAGTTTTGTTGAATGGCAACTCCTTTGTGTAACTACGTAAAGATAATTAAAAATATTTAAAAATTAGAAAAAAGGGTAAAAAGATTAGTTCGTTATCTTGGCTTTTTTTTTCTTTTGATGATGATGGCTCATCAACTAGTCTGATTGTATTCAGTTAGATTGTACACCAAATCAGAGGCAACTTAAAAGCTCCCAAAATGTATGTAAAGAAAATCAACAAAGAAAGAAATACACAGTGCATTAGAAGATCATTCTTACAGCACCTCAGGGTAGTTCTAATGAATCAAGCTGGCATCAGACGCCACAGAACCATAAAGGACAGGCGTTTTAAAAACAGATTAAGTTCAAGTTTTGCAATCTTTAGAAAAGTATCACACCCAGTTCAAACCTCTCCAGGTGAAAGTCAGCCTTTCAACCATCGTTTCTGACTTCATGGACGGGGTAACCTAGGTCTTATTCATCTTCTTCTTAATGGTTCCTTTGAAAGACACTCCAGAAGTCAGCTAAGAAGGAGCTTGGAGCCCTGCCGGGCTAGGTTCGCCTCCCCTGGCGCGGGGATGCTAGGCTTACTCTATTATCTGTGCTCCCTTTGTCACCCTCTCCCCTGGTCACCCGACCCGCAGGCAAGGCCAGGGTGGAGTTGGGGGCTAGGGAAGACCTCAGGTGCACGTGGCCAAATGAGATGCCTTTTCCTTCCTCCTTACCCACGAAGGAAGCAAGGCGTATGCGGAGTCTCGGAGACAGCTTCAAGAGCAAATCTGATTTAATAAAGGAGTGGCTAACAGCTAATATAGTAATGGTGACGAGAAAAGGGGTGATCTACCAAGAGCTGGCGATAGGCTTGCGAGCTTGTCTTAAGATCCCCTCATGGGCTAACGACACTTGCATAGCACCACCCCATGGGCAAAGCCCGTGAAATGGGGGGCATACATGCTAGCTGTTGAGAAGTTGGGCGGCTGGTCGCAAAGCCAGCCCTTCTGGTTCCGGAACCAGAGAGGTGTGGCCTGATTCCGCACTGCCCCAGGGCTGGGGGAAGGGCCCTGTCTTGGGATAGCTCTCCTTTGCCCTTCCCCCCTCAAGGCCAAAGCTGAACCCCAACAGAGCCCTCCCAACTGTGTGGGCATTGATATAAATCAGCTGTCAATACCTTGCCGGCTAATCAGGACTCAGAAGCATAACTTGGGTAAACACTGGGGTAAGGAAAGGGCCTTTCTATGTAGAATCGGCACAGATTTTTCAGGCCTGGGGATGCTCTCCCACCTCTCTCTTCTGGCCTGCCCACTGCTAATGGAATCCTAAAAGCTGGACTGCTTTTCTGGATCCTTTGATCTAGTTTAGAGTTAATGAAACTCGAGTGCAAAGATATTTGTAAGATTTCAAGATGGTTTGTTGAAGTTCCAAATACCAGGTAGGACCAAGAGACAGCTTGTTTGTGGGAAAGACACAGTACTAAAGCTGTGATGATGTCTGTAATCCATGACCAATTTATCTTCGGAAAGTTCACAGGGGGACTCATGAACCTACCATGGCGATCACAGCTGCTAACAAGAATTTGTTCGGCTCTCCGGGAGTAGAGAATGTTCTGGCAAGTCTACAGTCTTCTGGTGTGTGGAGTCTGCCTCAACACTGACTCCGCTCAGGTAGGGAGGCTAGGTAGTATCCGATGGTTTGATCTTTAAGGTTCAGGCCAGGGAATTCTGGTCCTTCCCGTGTGGCCTGGCCTCCCACGGACAGTTGAGGCAGGAACATCCCCAGAGCCACAGGGGCAGCCAGCGTGGACCTGCTATGTGTGTGCTTTGGAAGCCTGGAGGTCACTAAGTGGATGAGTGGGATTTCAAAGAACACCAGCAGGCATGTGGAACAAATGGGAGGGGGCTGTTAAGTATTTGGTTTAATGCCTAAGGCCTGCATGTGGTAAGCACAAAATCAATGCCTTTTATTTTGGTTATTTGTTATTGTTATTATTTCTCTTGGCTAGGATATTGCAGGCTGGAACCAGGAGACACTAACGTATCCTAAGGCAATCTCATAAGGCAGTATTGAAGGCTCTCATTTCCTCTACTCTTCTAAAGTGAAACCATAAATATATGTTAAGCAAAGTAAGCCAGAGCCTCAGGAACATAGGTCCACATGGTGTCCCTCTGTGGTAGCTAGAATGTGCCTATGGATTTACAAATAAACACACTGAGTGATCTCTTTCTCTGTCTCTCTCTGTTTCTGTCTGTCTGTCTGTCTCTGTCTCTGTCTCTCTCTGTTTCTGTCTGTCTGTCTGTCTGTCTCTGTCTCTATTTGTCTGTCTCTGTCTCTGTCTCTGTCTCTGTCAGTGTCTCTGTCTCTGTCTCAGCATTCACACACTGAGGTTAAAGGAGGATATACATAGGTGTGGATGACAGAGGCTCAATAGCTGTGTGCATATGATCACATAAAATGACATTTTATGAAATGAATTCCAAGAAAAGGAAATGCGACTTTTTAGTTGCAGTTGTTGCTTTTTCCTTTTCTCTTGTTTGTTTGTATTTGTGAGGGTAAGGGGAGGGCACAGAGAAGGTAGAACAAAGGGTAAACAGATACAACAGTGGTACTCACTAGACACAATGTGGAAATCTTTTGGGAGAGAATGAGGGAAAGGGAGACAGGGTTCAAAAAGAAATGTATTCATCTGATTCATGTAACTGTAACCCTCGTGTATCACCTCTATAATAACAATACAAGTAAATAAATAAAGGGAAAACCTCTATGAAATTAGCATCAAGAGAATGTTTCAAAATGGAGTCCGTGGGCCATAAGGAAGACAGTCTCATCAGCTGCTCAGGCAACAGGCTGGTGAGATCTTTTTCCATAGATGACCCATCTACCCAGCAATTACAGATGTTTCCAGAGCTTGCTGTATGGGCATTTTCTGTTTATCAAGGTGTGTGTGTGTGTGTGTGTGTGTGTGTGTGTGTGTGTGTGTGTGTAATCTTCTATTTGTTATATAGTTCTTGCTTGCTACTTAAGTAGACGTTTCTCTTTAAACAATTTTACAGAACTCATAATGGATAAGGAATATTTTTGCCTATATAAGCCCATTTTTTCCTCCCTCCTTCGGAACACTGACATAGCTATTTGAACCTATAACTCCCCAATTACCATTCCTAAGACCTCAAGTGAAACTCTTTACTTTCACAGTTTTCTTTTGAACTTGAATTTGTCAATGCTGATTACTTTAAAGTTCTGCGCTAGCGATTCCTTGTTCGTGCATGGTAAATTTTTATTCTCTCAGGATTTAAAGTGATTTAGTTTCTCCTCCAAAGGTCTTACCTAGCAACCAGGAGCAGCAAGAGAGCTTTGAAATTTCTGAAATGGAATACAAAATGGAGTGCTTATATGGCTATTTCCCAGGAGAAAATGTCCAGTGCTATCAGCAAATCCTAGGTATGTGACCTAGCAAAGGTTCATGAAAGTGAGGTGTGAAGTCTCTTGATCACAAATGCCCAGTGTTCACTTATGACCTGACCTTGCGCGTTTCCTCAAGGGGCTGAGTGATGGCACTGCACTTGGTGGTTGAATACTACCCTTGCCCCAGACCAAGTCAGTGGTGGGGTAGGCTTTGAGGAAGGAGCTCAGATTGTTCACACACCTTCCTTCTGCCAGTGCCATGGCTTCTGGGAGCAAACTTCTCACAGTGAAGCAGACTTAGAGGTTTGAAAGGTCCTTTACCAGGCCCCTGTGACTCTGAGGCCCCTTCTTTGTCACCCATCCTCCACCGCCATGAATCTGCTGGAGTGAGCCCACCAGCCCTTCTGCTTCCGAAGCAAGAACTGAGAAAAAGGAGTGCAAACGTTTGTGAGGTGGAGAGAGGCAGAAAATGTTCTTTCAAGGGCTGTGGAAAGTAGGAATAGATGAAAAATTTGGCAGAAGGGTCTGCTTTCTCAGGTGCATAGGTGGTGAACATTTCCTTCGAGACCGATTTGGTAAATGTACACCTGTGGCACCGAGAAGCACTAATTATTCAGGGAAGGGCTGGCATGAGTTCAATGAGGAGCACATAATTTACTGCATTATTTCAGAATCCCACGTTTTCCTCATCTTTTATATGAACATACTTAAGAGCCATTTGTCAAATGCGAAATAATGATTACTACATGCCAACATGCATATAATTTTGTAATCATTCATGTACAATCCTCTGGGAAGAGATTCCTATTAAAATGTGAAATCACACACTTAGTCGGTGTTGTTTTTTCTTTAAACTCATAAGCTTGTCTCTTTACTCTGTATTTTAAATATTTCCTGTGCTTGAGTTCCTCTTGGAAGGAAATGCCCAAGAATGGGGAGATGGAGCCAATGGAAGAAAACCAACCATACTGAGGTTAATATGGGCAGTAGGCTCTCTCAGTACTGTCAGCCAAGGATGACTGTTTCAAAGGTCCTGAAATTATAAAACCATTTGTCCCGATCTACTTTCTTTCCCCACCAAAAAATGCTTGGGGGAATTGTGTATAACTGATGAAGACTACCATTCCCTCCTTCTTCTTATTGGAAGAAGGTATCTTCCCTTCCCCAGGATAGATTTGGCAAATGCTGTATCATTTGCATATTTATCACTTACTTTCCCTGCTTGGCATAAACCCCTCCACCACTTTAAATAACTGAATTGACTAAATTGCTTCTTATCAACATGCAAAAACTACATTTTGATCAGCACAAACTTCCCTGCGATTAAATACACAGGGTGCGTCTTGGCTTCTTTTTTCCATATATTGCTAATTTTCTACCTTGCTACTCTTGACTTCTGATTGGAAGGAAGATACTGCTTGAGTTATTACTGGATTATTAGGTCTCTTGTTCTAAGGGCAGGAACGCTCTACTAAGATGGTAATTGATTTAAGAGTCACGAGGTGGTCTAGTGATTTGAAAAGCTATTGACAAGTGTCTTTCCAGTGCCGACAGAGATGTTCCTACCTGGATGGATCAATTCCACATGTCATCAGATTAGAGCAAGGGCTCTGCCTCCATCCAGATGCCTCCCCTGTATGTTCTTTTCTGAATTAAAGCTCACTCTGCCTTGGGGATAGCATTGATTTATTGAGGACCAATTATATTCCAGACATGCTGCTGGACAGTTTCACAAACTTTATCTCATTTGTCTGAAATAATAGTTCCTGTAGGGGAGCCCCTTTGTCTCCATGGTTCGAGGTAAGAACACCAGTGTGTGGGCGAGCTAATCTATCCACAGTCACACAGCTAACTAGGGACAGCTAGCCAATTTGGACCGCCCCTGCTGATGGCACAATGAAGTCTTCCTGGAGCTTGTGGTGTTACTGATGAGCCAGTGTTCTAATTCACACCACTCATTGCTGTACTTAACCAATCGATCAGACTCTTTCTTTCAAAACACATTTGTTTAGATTTATTTAATTTTTTTTAAAGAAGCCACATCTAATTGTTGTAGGGTAGAGTTTTATTGGAAGTGACTAAATGAGACACATTTCTCCATGGACCTATACTTTTTTTTTGGTCAGTTGTGGGGCTTGAACTCAGAGCCTAGGCTGTTTCTGATCCTCTGTGTGTTTAAGGCTAGTGCTCTACTGCTTGAACCACATCCCCACTTGCAGTTTTTGAGTGGTCAATTGGCGGTAAGAGTCTCACAGGGACTTCTCAGCCCAGGCTGGCTTTGAACCACAATCTTCAGATCTTAGCCTCTGAGCAGCTAGGATTACAGGTGTGAGCCACCAGTGCCTGCTGATCTGTAATAAAACAACAACAACACCAACAACAACAGCAACAACTGTAAAGTATATTTGCTTTTTCTTTTCAAAGGGTTACATACTTTCCTGAAACCACAGAACAGTCTTGGATGTGTGAGTTACTAGCTGCAAATATTAAATTTCTGGCACATCATTAAAGAAATAAAAACAAATCAACCTTTCATTGCCAGAATACATGAGGAATAAACACGGAGGTTTCTTTTGCACTGAGGGGTGGAAATGAGTTTGAAAACATTGTAGCTGTCTTTATCCTAACCTGAGTGTCTCTTTCTCTTGCAAAAATTAACATTTAGCCAGGTGCTCTTGGCTCATGCCTGTAATCCTTGCTATATAGGAGACTGAAACCTAGAGGCTTCTGCTTCAAGGCCAGCCCAGGCAGGGAAGTCTGTGAGACTCACCATCAATTAACCCTCCAATGAAAACACAGGAGTAAAGCTACGGCTCAAGTAGTGTATTACCAGGTTTGAGTGATAGAAGGAGCAGCACCTAGACTCCGAGTTCATGCATTAGTACCACACACACACACACACACACACACACACACACACACACACACACACACACACCCCAAATTAATATTTGTTCCTAGGAAGTCTCAAGAAACAGAAGAAAAGCCACTTATTCTGTGAATTTAGAACAGTGCCATTGGTACACTGCATAGCCTCCTGTGATTGCAGTCCTCATGTTCTCCTGTCTGCAAGGCTCCACCAACAGTCAATTTCCATGTCTTTTGTTGTTTATGTCTTCATCTTTTTTTTTTTTTTTTGCCTGTCCTGGAGCCTCTTAGTGCTCAAGGCTAGTGTTCTACCACTTGAGCTACAGTGCCACTTCTGGCTTTTTTGATTTGGTTTATTGGAGAGAAGAGTCTCATGGGGACTTTTCTGCCCTGACTGGCTTCGAACCGTGATCCTCAGATTTCAGCCTCAGGCATGAGACTTCAGTGCCTGTCTTTTCATCTTTATGCTGCATACATGTCTTTCCTTCTCTAGGCTGGCTGATCAGTCATGCTACCTTCTATTTCTTTTTTTTTTTTTTTTGGCCAGTCCTGGGCCTTGGACTCAGGGCCTGAGCACTGTCCCTGGCTTCTTTTTGCTCAAGGCTAGCACTCTGCCACTTGAGCCACAGCGCCGCTTCTGGCCGTTTTCTGTATATGTGGTGCTGGGGAATCGAACCTAGGGCCTCGTGTATCCGAAGCAGGCACTCTTGCCACTAGGCTATATCCCCAGCCCCCTTCTATTTCTTTATTTGTACCCCCACTTATAGAATGTGCAAAAGTGAAATCAAAGTTTTATAACCTTACCAATACAGTATTTTATTAATTATATACAAGTACAGTATTTATTCACAGGCTAAGAATGCCAGGGATTAGCAGTTGCAAGAAATGTGTCTCAAAGAAGAGGATTCTTATCTTTATTTTTTCTTTTTAATACGCCCATTATTACACTTCAGGAAGTTGAAGTTATTTTTTTTTGAAGTCTCTTTCACAAGATTGAAAACCAAACAAACAATAGCTGTGCCTATACAACCATCTCTCAGACCAGTGACCTGGCATTCCTTCCTGGTAGAAACGGCACTTATTCTTTATGTTAATTCAAGTACTTTATTAGATTTTTAATTTTATTTCAAAAATGATGAACAGAGGGGTTACAGTTACAGAAGTCAGGCAATGAGAACATTTCTTTTTAAACAGTGTCACCCCTCTCTCATTTCTCCCTATTTTTCCCCTCCCAACCCCCCCCCCCCCCACTCAAATTGTTTAGTTCATTTCCAATATAGTGTTTAGTGGGTTTCACTGCTAAATTGGTTTAGCCTCTGTCCCGCCATTTCTGGGCTTCTCCTTCCTCTTCCCAAATCAGATAAACTCATGTACAAGACAATGGGTACAGAAACAAAAGCAGCAGTCTTGACAGGGAATAAACCAAAGAAAAAGGAAGAAAAAAGAACTGCAAAGAGTACAACAAAAAATTGTTTCCATTTTTTTTGGCGTTCACTTAAAAAAGCATAACTGCATCTATTTTATTTGTATCTTCCTTAGTTATAAACATTCTAGAGATTTAAAATAAGTTTAAAATTTCAATTTGGTCAACTTGAAATATAGTTGCATGTATATTCTTTTTTCAAACAGGGGCTTAATTTACATTTAGTCATTTTAGTGCACACTTTCAAGATTTGCCAGGCAATCAGTTCACCACTACTAAGACATATGCTATTTCCCTCACAACCGCAACCAACTCTTTAAAGTCAACTGCTTCCCTTACATCCAGCCGATCACGGTCCTGGTAGCATTCTGTCTCCCAGTGCTCTGTCCATATTGAACATTTTCCAGAATGTATTAAATGGAATTGGGCAAGATGTAGCCTTTGGAGTATATCTTCTGGGACTTCGCAGAATGTATTCAAGATTTACCCACCTTGTTACATGTATCCACAGTGTGTGGAGTTTTGGAGTCTTGACTTCACAGGGGATTTGAACTCACTGGGGATGGCTTACGCAGGCATGATTGTCGCTGATTTCTCTAGTCTCACCCTACATTGGATATGCAGTAGCTGCCTGTCTCATGTTCAGCAAGGACAGTTCTCCATCAGAAATTGATGGAGGGCCTGGTTGACACTTCTTGGGAAGGCCAAGGGAAGGGGTAAGTGTTGTGTGGTGACATTTGGGATTTCTCTTTGAGAGTGGGGAAATATGATCGCACATCTCCACAATGTGCATTGAGCCTTCCCTGTGAGAGAAACCATAAATGCTTAAGCACAGGAAAGACACAAATGAGAGGGGCATACACAGGAATGCAGAAACACTCAACAATCTGTGGACTAGACCATAAAAGACACCCCAGGAAGGCTTTTCCACACTTGCTACTATTGCTACCATCTTTTCCTTTATATTCTTCTTATACTCTATATTCCTGCTCCTCAGAATGGAAAGTGTCACTATGTCTTTAGCATTGTTTTGCTTTGGCTAATGCTCAGAAATCTTTGATCTTGAGCTCAGTAGCATTGACTATTTTTCATGGTAACTATGGCTATGAGACCACCAACAGACTTACCAGAGACTGAAACTGATAGGAAGCAACATTGTCTCTTTCAATGTTCCATTGACTTTTGACATACTCTGGGAGTCATGAAAGATTCCACTGAAGATTGGTCAGATGTTTACATTAATGGCAGCATTAATATTCATCAACTCTTATTAGTAGCCATAAGATTCATAAGCTTACATTAATAACCATTCATATTCATTAAGTCATATTAATAGTCACTGATGCTCATAGAGATTCAAAGGATTCACCTTGTCAAACATTGGACTTCAATTTATCTGCAATTTCAGACAATGTCACATTTGATTGCATTATCAGGAATTTTGTGTAGATAAGCTTGAATGCTAGGCAAAAGATGGATTCAGCAATTTATCTGCCTAGTTTTTAGTGCAAGAAATTCACGGGGAATTCAAGGTCCATTGTGTGAAAAATAACTTTGATTTGTTGCAATTGCTGGAATAAGCTTTAAAAGAATCAGAATAACAATCCATTTGGACATCTTTTTTGGAAATATGTAAGTGATATTCTCCACCGCCTTGAACAATGAAGGTATCTTGTTGTGTTTGCAAAGCTAGACTCCTGATTTGAAGTCCAAAGCACCCCCATAGTTTTGCAAGTATGTCAAGTGCACGTGCCTGGGGTAGGCACCCACAGTCTAGATCCCTGATAAGCCATGGCAGGGAACGTGCCTGCCCTGCTCAACTGGCAGCCTCAACCATTGACGCCGCAGGACATAGTGAAATTAGATCTTCCTCTCTTTCAGATAATGAGGAGATTGTCAAAGCGTTTCTAAAAGCGAAGTGAATACTATTAGTGATTAATATAGTAGGAGAGGTTTTAAGGCTCTTATGCTACATTTGCTACTTGGCAGTTTCTCTTGGCTTTTGTGACTCCATTAACTCCCATTCACCTGTGAGATTTCCGTTCTAATGATGTTTACAAAATTCTCCAAGTATGTGACCCTTGGTTTTGTTTTGTTTCACCTTTCAAATGAGAGATCTAGGACTGGCAGGGGTATCAAATGGTAGAGCAACTATCTAGCAAGTACAAGGTCCTGAGTTCAAACCCTGGCAACACTAGATAAGTAAATGGAAATAAAGGAAGTACACATTTAATTAAGCAGCTCCAATTTCTACAAAATCATAAGCCATTCTCTTGTTCTTATGTTTAGTAGCTGATAACTTCCCGTTTAGAAATTGCAGGAAAGAATGTATAACCTGGAATCTTATGTTCTACTAAACTCCTGAGTTGAAGAATATGGTTGAGTAAAGACACTAATCTCTAAATTTATAAGATTTGTCATTTTCCTATAGCTTTCATTAATATGTGCTGTTTGGTGACTAGTAAACACAATAAGTGGTTTTTTTCTTGTTTTTTTTTCTTTATTGTCAAAGTGTGGTACAGATGGGTTACAGATTCATATGAAAGGCAGTGAGCACATTTCTCATTCTACTTCTTACCTCCTCCCCTCTCCCTTTTCCCCTCTCAATAAGTGTTTTCTTTAAATAAATATTAGACCACGCAAGTGAGTGTTCTCAGATATTATCTTGGATATAGGTCTGTTAAGATCTCCCAGATAAGTCTATTGGCAGCCAGGTTTATAAAAACTTGCTATGGTGTCTTTCCCCTTTCATCTTTTAGGTGATGGCACTGTGAAAATACATATTCAATCCACAATAAAGACTTATTAGAACTAATTCAGGCATATGAAAACAATGTGTGTCTTCCAAGTTAGGTAAGTGACAGCAGCGATTGTTGAGGAAGAAAAACGAGATGAAACTCTATGAAAATATCCCCTTCCTTTCTTGCTAAAGCACAAAGCCACACTAAGGATGCAGTTAGAGTCAATCGAAGATCCAGTAGGTGTAGATTTTAAGTGTGTGTGCCCATGTGTGTACGCGTGCGTGTGTGCGTGTGTGTTTGGGCCCAGATGCTTCTTTATACATTGCCGACACCAGGGCATTGGGCAGTAGATCTCCTGTGCCCACATCAGCAAATCAGGAAGAGTCTGCAAAGCACCGCAGAATTCTCTAGTGGCCAGGCAGGCCTCTCAGAGCAAGATGAATGGCACAGCTTGCCCACCCCGTGCTTTTGCAATGCCAGTGAGAATACTTGATCAAAGTGCTGTCCAAACTAGTTTATGTTCCATCCTGGAAGGACATTACTGGGCATGCATTTGAAGGAATGTAAGTCAGTGTGCAGGAGACACCTGCACACCCGTGTTTACTGAGGGTGACTCACAACACCCAAATTATGGAATCAGTCTACACACACGCGCGCGCGCGCACACACACACACACAGTGGAGTACTTGTCAGTCATAAAGAAGAACGGAATTATGTCATTTGCAGAAAAATATATAGAACTGGTGGTCATCACGTTAATCGTAATAAGCTAGATTCAGAAAGATAAATATTATATATTGTATCCCTTATGTGGAATGTAGATCTCTCTATCACCTATCTATGACATAAATATAAAGTGAGACTATTTATTTGTTTTGTTTTTTGCTATTCCTGGCCCTTGGACTCAGGGCCTGAGCACTGTCCCTGGCTTCTTTTTGCTCAAGGCTAGCACTCTACCACTTGAGCCACAGCACCACTTCCGGCTTTTTTCTATATATGTGGTGCTGAGGATTCAAACCCAGGGCTTCATGTATACGAGGCGAGCACTTTACCACTAGGCCATATTTGCAACCCAAAGGGAGACAGACTATTTGAAGGGACCAGTAGGAGTGAAGAGAGGGACAGGAGGTGATTGGGAGAGTGAATATAATCAAAGTTCTTTATGTGTATGTATGAAAATAGCATAATGAAACCCATTATGATAGTAAAGAAGAAGGGGGATGAGAGGCCAACCTGAGGAATGGAATATGAACAAATACATTTTATTTACATATGGAAAAATCATAAGACCCTTTTGTACAATAAGTATATGCTAATAATACCTTTGAAAAATTGTGCTTTGACAGCAGATACTCTTATAAAGAGCAATACTGTTATTGTTGAGTCTTATTCAAATTTGAAAGCTCAAGGTGACAAGCTACTGAGGCTTTTTGGTGTCTCTGTTTTTAGTCTAGCAGTTAACTGGGTGTTTGACATATATCACGTCTTGGATCATAGCGCCATAGACCCTTTCTGCACTAAAGCTCACAGCAAAAGGATTCTACCTCGGTGGAATTCCCACCGCGTTGCTTTGTGCCTGTCTTAGTATTCACCACATTCTCAAGGTGAAGCACCTTTTGTCCAATTCCAAGCAGCCTGGAAGTTTTTTTTATTTCTTATTGTTTTTCCTGTGGAGCCTTTGAATGTAAGATGTACTTCAGTGAGATTTGTAGAATGAACACACTTATTCTAAATGATATTTTCAGAGAGGCTGGAGTTAATGAAGAGGCATTTTGCATCTGCTCCTGGTAGTAAATCAGGATCATCACTAAGGTCCAACATCTCCTCAGAGATCTCCAGCAGACAATGTAAACGATAATGCCAATCCGGGGTCAGTCGAGCTTGCCATTTGGTAGGCTGAATGGTTCCCATTTTATGACCGAGACGAGGCAGCTTTTCAATTAAATGTGGGTTTTTCCCATTAAGCTGTAAGACAAACTGTACCCCCAGGCCAGTGGAAAGATCTGGAAAAGGAGGACTCCAGAGAGAAGGGACAAAGCTGCAAGTTAGGACAAAGCCTGACTCACTAGCAGTGGTTTACCTCTTCCCCACAAAGCCTTCTCACTGGTTTAAGAGTTGCATTTTTTTCCTATATAGTTTATTTAAGATTAAACTAAAATTAGTAGCATGTTTTTAGAAGTGGAAGTTATATAGTTAAATGCATTTAGTCTTCTCAAGCCTATTGTAATTTACAAAAGCAATTTGTCATAATCTTGATGTATTTTTTAGAGGTCTGATGGTTATAAAAGTGCTCACGGCCAGACATCAGTGGTTCATAATCCTAGCTATAATCCTAGCCACTCAGGAGGCTGAGATCTGAAGATCAAGATTCAAAGCCTGCCGGAGCAAGAAAGTCTCTGAGATTCTCATCTCCAGTTAACCACCAAAAAAAAAAAAAAAAAAAAAAAAAGCCAGAAGTAGAGCTATGGCTCAAGTAGTAGAGCACTAGCCTTGAGCAAAAAAAGCTCAGAGACAGTGGTCAGGCGAAGTTCAAGCCCCAGGATTGGTGCGAGCTAGTGCACGCATGCGCACACACATACAAGCTTAACAATGTTATCAATGAGTTTGTCTGAGTAGCAAGAGCTGCTCAGGTCGGTCTGATCTGTGAGCACCATTCATTTTGGAAGTAGGGGAGCTCATGGATGCCACCTGTGGCAGATTCAAGTCTGCTGACCTATAGGAAGCTGTTGTTCATTTTCTTTTCCTATCACAGAACACCTTTGTTTTATTTCTTTATAGTTCACACAGTTGTCTAAATTGGCAAACTCAAGCAGACTGTTTTCAGTAGGGCCTTTTATGCCTTCTTTCCTCCTGTATCATAAAAGCCATCCTTCTGTGAAACTGTTGGCGTCATTCAGGCAAGAGAAGCTGGGCCCGCTCGGGGGTGGGGAAGGTAGGCCACCTTCACTTTTCCCTGAGCCTCTGGTCTCCTCTGGCATGCAGCCCCCTCCTCCTCCCGGGTAAGTAGGGCTGGGCACAGCCTGCTTCCTGCTGCAAAGCCGGAAAGGCCATGCGCTTGCTTCTCTCTCCTTGGAAACAGGAGTCTAGGAGCGCAGCTCCGCCTTGATCAGCAATCTGTCCATTGGACCTGAAACCAGGAGCTGAGAAGGGAGGATCTGGTGTCAGAAATCTCCAGGGTGAGTCTGGGGTCTCGGGGTGAGCTCCTGAGATGCAGTCTCACAGGCCCCATGCCAGCGGGGAACCCTGGCCACGCACACAGCCTGGCTTTGTTTCTGTCCAAAATGTCCTTTTCCAGCCTTCCCAGCTGTTCGGGAAGCTGCTGAATGTTCGCATGTCTATGTGTATGTACATGATATTTATGCATATGTATATACTTCATCTTTCATCCATGCTGGGCTGCTTATCATTCTTTAAAAATTCAAGTCCCCCTTCTACCTGAAGGCTGCCCTCTCCCCATACCCACCTGCCAAGACCTCACTCTCTATTGGGTCTTTGTCATAAATCTCTACCTTGCCCCCTTTAAATGTGCACACAAGGGTCCGCACCCTGAAGCCCTGATTACCTCCCTCAACTTGACTTCTAATTGGCACCTGCCTAGCGCTTATCACCATCTACCTCACTGCATCATTTGCATAGATTAGGTTGAATAATATGAAATCTGCATCTGTTCGTTGTTTTTTTCTTGTAGAAATGACCATTTTCACATGGTTCAGCTAGATAACCCACACTTAGCTTTTACTGTACCTGCTGTAGGCTACGGAACAGCAGACATCTATGCTATTTTAACAAGTTTTATTTTGATGCAGTTGATATACTATAAACTGCATGTATTTAAACAATATGTTCACTGAAAAACAATCACACAGAGTTGTCTCCAAAGAATAACTAATGATGTTCGTGTGGGAATGGGAGAGTATTGAAGTGGGAGGATGTATGCATGTATGCCTTCCTAAACTCGGAGTGCATCGAAGGAGGATGGGCTAAAGGGAAATTTCAGATGGGAAAAATGGAGATGTTCATGGAACTACTTGGGTACAAAGTTCATTGGCTCTGGGCACCACAAGAAGGAGTTGGTATTAACTCACCAGTGAAGAAAGCTCTGCTGGGCAGGTGTTTCATGGAGAGTTCTTATGGGAAGCACAGTGAATGCTCAAGAATCATCTTTGATGCAGAGATCCGTATCCGTGCATCTGTGTGAGATGTGCAATGCTTGGGGTGTATATAAGGAGAATGGATTTCTCGTGGGCCTTTGGAGTTGACTTGAAGCAGTGTTTGTCTCAGGCAGACAGGCATGGGCTCTCCTTCTTCATTAGTTCCAGCCTCTCCTTTGTCTGCATCTGACAAAAGTGGTTTTCTCTTGATCTCAGCAACTCTCACAGGTATAATTTGTCAAGTTTTGACGTAGGAAACTACCGCTGCACTCAAGATAATGAGTCAGTGATTACTTTGGAAAGTTTTCCTGTGCTCCGTCCTGCCTTTTACCATCCCCAAACACTTTTCTGTACCTAGACACACACTGATTGGCTTTTACTACAGATAGATCTGTATTTTCTAGAATTTCATTATATACATATAGAGAGAGAGACTTTTAATATCATTTAGTAATTGTGGTTTGTTTTTTTTTGGTTTGTCTCCTTTTGTTTTGAGACTCGTTCACATTCATGTTTTTGCATCATCAACATGAACCAACATAATCAACATAGTGAACAATCCATGTATGGTATTCCATGGTATAGATATACCATAATTCATTTATTCATCCTTTCATGGGTGGATATTTTGGATCAATTGCATTTTTCCTTTGCTCATCTCCTGTCTGTATATTGTCTTTTCTAAGAATGCCCATTTGTTTCACTACTTTTGCTTTTTGATGAGAGTTTTTATTAGGGTTTTATATATTCTACACTCAAGTCAAAAACTTGATTTCTTTCAAGGAGCAGAGGTTCTTGACTTTGGCAAAATCATCTGTTTTCCCCAATGAATTATGATTTTAGTTATGTCTCAGAATATCTTTTCTCAATTCAAGTCTATCGAAGTTTTGTTTTGTTGGTGTTTCTGGGGATTAAATTCAGGGTCAAATAATGTTCTAGGCTGCACATTACTGAGCTACATTCCCAGAACTTCCATGAAAGTTTTCCATGTTTCAAGAAGCTCTAAACTTTGTTATGAATTTAGTTTTATATGAATTATATGATATAGATCAAGCCCTCCAAATGAAGCAAGCATACCATACCAGAAATAGTAACTATGTGAATGAAAAGATATTTTATTTAAACATCTTATTTAGAGAAAAAATAGTAGCAAGGTAGTATGATATTTAAAATAAATATAGAAGTAAAATTTATAACAGTAATAACAGAAGGATGTGGAAGGGTGAGACGAAAGTACACTGTATTAAAATTCTTATTTAATACAAGAGATGCGCTTGAAGATGGATACACTTCACCTTAATGTAAAGTGTTACACTATGAATTCTAAAGCAAGTTAAAGTATATGCTATGAATTCTAAAACAGCCATTAAAGAACAAGACAGAGATTTATAGCTACTGAGCTAGTAAAAGATCAAAAAAGCAGAAAGCAAAGGAAGAACAGATGGGACAAGTAGAAAACACATAACTAGGTGGTAGACACTTAACCACAACAGTGATTACATTAAATCTAAATGACAGTACAAAAGTTATCTATTCTGCTCAACCAGTAACTCACAAAGCTTATCACCTGAGTGCAAGTTATATGACAATTTCTGGGACTAAGAACTTGGAAGCAGCCCTGGCTGTAGCTGTCTCATCTTGCTGAACGTCAAGCTTCAAGACTGGTTTCGACACTTACCTAGTGTGGGCAGGAGCCTCAGTTTCCCTGGTATGATCTAGAGTCTTCAGTGTCTCCTCCTTGGGCTACTCTGATACAGCACCTACTATAGTCCCAGAATGACAGACAGGTGAGAGGAGAGGAGAGAAGCTAAGGCAGAGGTCACAATGTCCTTTATAATCTAATCTCAAATATTCATCCTAGGGCTGGGAATATGGCCTAGTGGCAAGAGTGCTTGGCTCATATACATGAAGCCGTGGGTTTGATTCCCCAGTACCATAGATGTAGAAAACGACCAGAAGTGGCGCTGTGGCCCAAGGGGCAGAGTGCTAGCTTTGAGCAAAAAGAAGCCAGGGACAGTGCTCAGGCCCTGAGTCCAAGGCCCAGGACTGGCAAAAAAAAAAAAAAAAAAATCATCCTAACAGAAAGGGTGAGGGTAGATGGGTAGCTATGCATGGTACTGTCACTCTATTGGAGATGGAAGAAGCTTCCTTTTAATTCTTTGTATTTTTCAACATTAGACATAGGAGTATTAGCTGAGAAACTGTTGTCTAATTGCATTCTCTACCTTCAAGCCACACATCGTTCTAAATTTATTATTTTCTTAATTTGTCCCTGAAAAGGTAAGGCATGAAAGAGAAACTCCAGAGAAATAAATAGTAAACTAAGTTTAATTACACAGAAAAGCAGGCAGTCTACTCTTGTTTTGGACTGCTCTAAATCTAGAAGCTCAGAAAAAATTGAATAATTAATACACAGGTAGGAATCTGCTACCAATGAAGCTTCTTCATTGACTCAGAACAATTACTAGGAACTCATCTTAATGTGCTGGTTTCATTTAGACTCTTACAGCTGCAAAATCAATTAAACCCCAGCAACTGCCCCCAGTAGCTTTGAGAGCTGGCAAGTGACTATCTTTGTGTAAAGTTTAGTTTCTGGGCAACCCATGGACAAATGCTTCTTGAACTCCTACTGAAATGGATTCTGGGTCTAGTTGGCGCCATCTTGGCAACATGGTAGATAATAGGGAATTGGGTTCAGCCGGCACCATCTTGTCTTCTTGGTGGATGGAGGTGAACTCCTATCACCAAGTATTGGGCATACCTGAGTTCCTAAAGGCAGGGGTGGGGACTTGGGCAATAGGTTACTGGACCTGCCAGTCCTGTGCCAGGAACTCACAAGACTCTGGAGCTCCCTGTGACCCTGTCTGCTAACTATGATCCTATTTAGGCCCCAATCAGCTCTGCTGCCATTTTGCACCACGCCTCAGGTCTCCTGACTCTCCTCAGGCCACCATGGTGTCTCACTTCGGCCCTCCACTGGAGTCCATCTGGTTTGTTAGGATTGTTTTTCTGCTCTTTCTTTGCTTCAGTACTCTCATGGCTCAGTTTTTGAACAGTGGTAAGTTTATTTGAGGCTGCATGATTGGGGAGGACCTGTGTCTGCATACAGTCACTGGCTTTCTAATAACGACTCCTGACTGGATCTCTCAAAATGTGGCTTCTCTGTATCTTGCCATTGAATTCCCATGTAACACTACCACATGCACTGTCTACACACTTTCACTGTTCCCTTCGTTTGTGGTTTGTAGAGCCAACTTGTCAGCAAGAAAAGGCGATTACTTTTAGACCAGAACTCTTAGAATTTTGAGTCCTTTAGAAAAATCCTCAGACTGTACCTTATGAGGACCACAAACCCATTTCAGGATGAAATTATTTCAAGTGCCTTCTGTATTGGCCTTGTTTCAGAAGCTGTTAGCTTCTGATCCTATGGTCCTATGTTTGCCAGGCCAGGGACAGTATGAAACAACTACATCAGTTGGGCACAGGTGTATCAAGCCTGTAATCATAGCCTCTCAGGCAGCTGAGAACTGAGGATTGTAGTTTAAAGCCAGCCCAGGCAGGAAAGTCTGGGAGACTTTTATCTCTAATTAACCACCTAAGAGGCTGGAAGTGGATCTGTAGCTCAAGCAGTAGAGCACTTGCCTTGAATAACAACAACAACAACAACAACAATAATAATAATAAAGTTTAAATACCTCAGGCCCAGCACAAATTCAAAGAACTACATCAGACTAAGGAGGACCGAGTGAGGAGAAGAAGCTAGACCTGGTCTGGCTTACTCTATGTCGGACAGAACAACAGCTTTAAGGACACCCTGAGCATCACGCTAGGCCAATTTATAAAGCAACTTTGCTTTCACCTCAGTTACTCCATCTGGAGTGTACATATTACAACCGAATGACTCCACATCTTGTTTAGGTGAGTAGATATCATAAGGGGCAAACTGATAACTAATTTATTTTGGCAAATAAATATATCAAATCTTATCAGAAACACCAGAGATAGAAGCTTATCAATCCCATCAGATATAAGGCCCTCAGCTGGGACTATGAAAGGAGGAGCACTCTAAGGCTGAGACAGAGCAGGCACAGGGATCGCATCACCAGGTTACCCCTCATGAACATCCTCTAGGACAATTGTCATAACAAAGCATCTCTGCCTCTGTCTGGGTTCCAACCCAAGCTCAGTATCTGCTGACTGTGAGATGTAGCCCATTTCAAACGGACACTAGAAACTTCCTCCTACCACCACCTGCATTTCACAACTCTGAACTCTGGGCAAATCTGTACCTGCGGTTCATAAAGCTTTTTAATATGGTCTGCTCCATAGACATTTCCTTGTGTCTGTGAGTTCCAAAGAGCTCCTCTACACTCTTGCAGCTTCTTTAACCTTTTCTTAACCATTCTGTAACATATATTATGTATTCTGTAATATACACAGTATATGATATACAACATATATGCACACTTATATATGTATACCCATACATATATAGGTATCATTATATATTATACAAAACCACACATTTATGTATGTATGTATACGTGTAAATGTGTAACATTGAGTGAAGAACAATGTGTGAGTTGAGAGTTAATACTGGTCATTAAGATTATAGTAAAAGTGATTGCAAATGGCCACGGCTACCAAGGGAAGTTAGTAGTACTTTGTGAGATAAAGCAAATGAAATTGATGTAATTTGTGAATTTATTGATAGTCAATAAATTCTTACATTTTTGGGCACACTTAAGAAGGTGTATCCATGTTTCTGACACAGCTTTCTCATAACATTGAGCCTCACTTAAACTTCCAGTAAGAATGCAATCCATTAATTTGACTGTATGGAAAGACATAAAGATCAATTAAAAAAAGGCAGCATGCATTTATAAAATTCTGTTCCCATTTTAATATGCAGTCTTTATTCAGCTTTGTGCCATTTAATTCTCTTTAAATAGGGCTCATATGCTTTAAGAAGGCTTATCATTATGAACCAAAGAAAATTCATTGTGAAATTCTTCCTCTTGACCTATAATTTCTTTCTTTCATTTTCCTGCTTCAATTTTGTATGAGAATTTCGGGGACTTTAGGCTAAGGATTTATGTTCCATAAAGGATCAAAAAATTACACAACAAACCTTGAGTGCCAGCCATGCTTGTAGGGAGCTGATTATTGTTACTGTGTGAACCACCCACCTGGCATCTTTCAGGGATAATGGCTCACCTGGACAACCTTCAACAGGTCACCTCTAAGATAATAGCTTAAGGATAAACCACCTTTAAAACCCTGCTCTAAAATGCATTGACAAACAAACATCCCCAAACTATACAAAATGACCAGAATTCTATTTTCCATTGCCTTCTTTGTCTGGACCAAGGAAACTAAGAATTTAACAGAAAAGTTCTTCAGTAAGAGGTTTAGAGCAAAGCTCAGTTACTACTTTGCAAAGCTTATCGGCAGTCTGTGCTCTCAAGCCATTGAAAGTGAGTGAAACATGCAAATACACATCTCACAGGAATGATGTCACCTCCATCATAAAGGTAATATTAATCATTGGGGCTAAAGATTTATCATACATATTAGAAAGACCATGCATTGGTTACCTCAAGCTTTGCTAAATTCCCCTTCTCTTTAGGTGCCATTGCTTCTATGTCATGAAAGACTTGACGCTCAGAGACATGGCCTGATTGTCAGTCACTATCTTTGTGGCATTGGGTGCTGGCTTTATGCTATTTTTCCTGCTTTCAAGTTTGATCATTTTTTCCCCTCTCCTGTATGCACTAAACTGTAGAACCTATATAGTTGGTTTGGGTACTTGATGATTTATACTTGCATGCTAACATTAGTGAATTATAATTTGTGTTCAGCCAAATGGCCATATTTAGTGACCAGGAGTTTAAAATCAGTTCTATTACAGAATAATTTACATACAATGCAGTTGATTGTTTAAAATATTCAACTTCAGTCTCTTTTGACAACTGTAGTTGTTATGCAACCAGGAAAAGATTTAGGACATTCTCATTGAACCTAAAACTTTCCTGATAAGTCTCATAAGAGTATTTTCCAATATTGAAACAACATATCCTTTACGAAGCATGAGAGGAAAAAATAAGGATCTTGTATCACTTCGTATTTGTTAACATTTAACAATCCAATAATAAGCTTTTTCTGATCATCTTAGCAGTACTATAAAAAGTGAACAATCATTGAGGACTCCAACATCACCATTTGTTTTCTAACATTATTTTTGAGGGAGAAAAGGAACTTGCTTCTTGAGTGAAGAAATACCGGGGCTGGGAATATGGCCTAGTGGCAAGAGTGCTTGCCTCATAGACATGAAGCCCTAGGTTCAATTCCTCAGCACCACATACATAGAAAACAGCCAGAGGTGGCGCTGTGGCTCAAGTGGCAGAGTGCTAGCCTTGAGCAAAAGGAAGACAGGGACAGTGCTCAGGCCCTGAGTTCAAGGCACAGGGCTGGCAAAAAAAAAGAAAGAAAGAAAGAAAGAAAGAAATACCAGATCAGGTGACTGAAAATGTCAGAAATTTGAGGCTGATATCTGTGTTTAAACAGCTCTGCAATCTTGAACTTCAGGGGCAAAAAATAAATGCCTATGTCAAGAAGCTATTTGGAGATGAGTTCTCGTGCTTTGCTTTCAGCGTCTGGAGTTTCTAAGCCTTCATAGGAAACAGGAAACCACCTTCTGCATAATAAAAATCAAACCACAGAAGAATCAAGATCCCTTAAAGAGAAAAATCATTTATTATAGTGGTTATTTTATATCTTTTCTGCGGGAAAAGTTTGATACCCAAATATGTATTTTAGAAGATGTAGGTTTAGTGCCAAAAGAATGTGTCTAAAGCTATATAATTAGTCGCTGATGCTAATTGAGGCATACTGTTCCCCATTATTGTTCTACCTCCTCTTCTATGTATTATGCCATTTAATAACCACAGCAATAGTGTAAGAGAGAAATGACTATTTTTGACACTTTACTAATGCATAAACTGGCCTAAGGAACATAAATGACACACAGAGTCAAACAGCAGGCCTCAAAAAACCTGGGCAATTGGACAGCTAAAGCCAGCGTGCGCACTAGATTTATGAGCTAGGGACAATTTTGATATATTTACTCCCAGTTCTTCTGCATTCTTTCCAGAATCCTGGTGGTCTTCAGTTCACTGAGGGAATTGGCTGGGGGGCATCTGAGTAAAGCCCCTAAACTACCACACAAACATGAGAAAAGCACACTCATGTCCTCAGGGGTATGATTTGGAACAGCCAAAGGTGGCGGCAACTCCAGCATTTGTTGAAGGAAGAGTGGATGGATAACACGTAGCTATAGACATAGGTGGAGTATCATTCAGTAGTAGCAAGGCAAAAATCCCGATGCACGACATGGGTGAACCTATGGGCATTTAGCTAGGTGAAATAAACCAGTCACAAAAGGGCAAGTTCTGTGTGATTCCACTTACAAGAAGAACAGTGAGGAGCAGAAGCAGAGAATTAGAGAGATTAGTGTTGCCAGGAGTTAGGAGGAGGCAGAAACGGGGAGCTTGTGTTTCGTACAGTTGCAATCTTGTGTTTTCTAGTTTTGTCTTATATACCTTTTCAGTTCTGTATATTCTTTTCTTAGTAATAAATTTTGCATACAGTGACTACCTTTCATCTATTCCTACAGTTTAAATTTCTCTAAAATTATTCCAATAAGACTATAATTTCAATTCTTTTCATTTATTTTTCATGATTTATTCTACAGTTTGTCAATTTATATTTGTCAATAACCTTTATTTCAGTGATGTTTGTTTTCCTTCTGCTAATCTTTTAAACATGGCCACTCTAGTTTAAATGTCCTCGTGTTTTCTTTCATTATTTGAACATTTTAATCTGAGTTTTGATTTTTCTAAAAGAAATAATTTGTTGTTAAGTTCTTTGCATTTGGGGGCAGAAAAATCTTTTGTTGCAAGTATCAACTGCTTGCCAGTACCATTTCTCTAGTTTAATGACATGTCCTGTTTGTACACTGGCAGTCTCATTGAAAGATGGCAAAAATGGAAAATGGTAGAACCCCTTTAGAAGAAAATTTAAGAATATCCTATGTCATGGCACCATTTGGAATAGGAAAAGATGGAGATGAGTCAAATGTGTATTGTAGAATTAATTATGGTTCATGACTATGAGAAAATTCTATGCATCTGTGTGAGTGATGAAGCCCTCTTTGCCTTTCTACAATGTTATAAGGTAATGTTCAAGAAATATTATTATAGAAAATAATGCATTTGTTCACTAGGTGCTATGATAAAAATTAACTATACAACTTGTGGGGGGGCTGGGGTTCTGGGAGAGAACAAAGGAAGAGGTGACATTGTCCAAAAAGAAATGTACTCATTCCCTCACTTGTGTAACTGTAACCCTTCTGTATATCACCTTTATAATAGTAATAAAAAGGCAAAAAAGGAAATAAGAAGGTATGGAATGATACTTTATCTAAAGAAAGTCAGAAAATGAAGAATTCATATTAATTTTGTAGAAGAAGTAATGAAAGAACACAAAAATGGTTACATATAAATAGGAGGGAGTTAAATTTAGGAAATGATACTGTCATATTTCTCTGAATGTTCTTTCTTTTGCAGACAGAACCCTAGGAGCACACAATGCTTCTATGAACTTGTAAAAGAATTAAACCTGAAAATAGAAGATGCAGAACTCATTGCCTATTACTTCTATGATTTCGCCTTAGAGAATTATTAAAGTGAATTTTAAATATAATGTTTTGACTTGCTTCTTCCCATGCAGTGAATTCTAACATCACAGCTGTACAGGAATAAAAACTCAAGCAGCATTCCATCTGTCTTAGCAATGCTATTCTACTGTTTGCATATAATGCTTATAACTGAAAGAGGAAAATAAATATTTAATATTTTTTTTAGGAAATCAAAACTTTCAGCATAAGGGAAAGTAGCTAGAAATAGGAAACCAAACCAAATTCTGAATTCGGAATGGGAAGACTTGTATGAACTTATCATAGGTTCCCATCTGTAATTTCAGAGGCACTATGTTACCTGATATCATTGAGCACCCTTAAGCCCCTAGAATGTGGCTTCTAAATGCATTTCTTATTAATAGGAGCCAAGGATGTCTAAAAGTAAAGATGAGGGGCTGGGGATATGGCCTAGTGGCAAGAGTGCCTGCCTCATATACATGAGGCCCTGGGTTCGATTCCCCAGCACCACATATACAGAAAATGGCCAGAAGTGGCGCTGTGGCTCAAGTGGTAGAGTGCTAGCCTTGAGCAAAAAGAAGCCAGGGACAGTGCTCAGGCCCTGAGTCCAAGCCCCAGGACTGACCAAAAAAATAAAAAATAAATAAATAAATAAATAAAGATGAATTCAGGTCTAGATTGTAGTAGATGGCCTTGGAATATCTCATGAGACAAAAAACCCAGTGGAACATGAGGGTTGTTGAAAGGACAACAAAAGAATACAGAAGCCTACCTGAAAAGACCCCTCTGGGTCAGCAATCAATGCTTTATCAAAATGAAGCATAATATTCTCCAGTAAATTGAAATTCATAAAAAAATGCATGAGTTCACAAAAGCCCCACCCTCAAAAAAAAAAAAAACCCACACCTCAGTGACATCAGACTCCTGAAAGTTACTAAGGAGCTGGTTTATAATTTGGCCAAACAGGAAATAAATTCAAGATGTAGCACTATTTTCTTCTCTCTTTTCTTCATGAAGTAAATCCTAGATAAATAAATCTGGATAAGGAAGAATTCTATAGTCTGCATTATTGATGAAGTATTTAGTAGATACTAGAAATAAAGTGAGTTTAAAAGTTTTAATCAGTGAAACAGTAGCTTCATTTGTTGATGAGCCTCTGGTATCCCCTTCCTGTGGTTGTATCCGCACTATCACTGTATCTCATCTGAGTACCCTGGATACAGTATATACTGGTATTAGAACTAGGGAAGTGAAAAGGAATATCAAAATCGAGAGACAAAGGATAAAAAGACAAAGGACCCCAAAAGCAATACTTGCAAAACCATTTGGTGTAAACCAACTGAACAACTCATGGGGGAGAGGGAGAGGGAGAGGAAGGAGGAGGGAATGAGGAAGGAGGTAACAAATAGTACAAGAAATGTACCCATGGCCTAATGTATGAAACTGTAAAAATAAATAAATAAATGAATGAATGAATGAATGAATGAATAGAAAGAAAAAGAAAAAAATGTTTTAATCATTTTTGCAAATCCAAAGGATTGGGGAATGAGCATTGAATCAACAGATGAGGATCCACGATTGTTCAAAACAGCAGTTGCAACCAGATTCATCTGATACCACAAAGAGAAACACATTTTAATCCTGAGTCGAATACAACAGGAAATATACAACCCAAGAATGCTATGACGCATTCTTGCAAAAACAGTTTTCAAACAGGAAAAATATGATCAAATCCCTCATGAAAGTGCTAATTTATTTTAAGAAAAACACACAAGAGAGATACATATTAAATAAAATCATGGGAATACTATAAGCAGAATTGAGATTGAAAAATTCCTTTGGACAGAATGAGAGAAGGTGGAGAAAGAGTGGAGAGAAAGAAAAAAGAGAGGGAGAAGGACAAAGAGGGAGGGAGAGAGAGAAAGAGAGAGAGGGAGAGAGAGAGAGAGAGAGAGAGAGAGAGAGAGAGAGAGAGCCTGCATGAGAACGCTTGTAAAAATTTTTGAGATGTTAAAAATATTTTCTGTGTGCTGGCCAGTAAGATAGGTATGAATCATATGTTGATATTGAATA
Source organism: Perognathus longimembris pacificus (assembly GCF_023159225.1). Classification (NCBI taxonomy): domain Eukaryota; kingdom Metazoa; phylum Chordata; class Mammalia; order Rodentia; family Heteromyidae; genus Perognathus; species Perognathus longimembris. The sequence continues at coordinate 10,875,945 of NC_063164.1, forward strand.
CTTGATAGCTGAGGAGCTAAATTTAGAATTTTAAAATAATATATTCATTTATTAAATATGCTTTTCGTGGCAAAATTGTATCAGCTATCACAGCAAAAATCAGAAAATTGAAGTCAACCAAATACAATGGATGCATCTTGCTTGTATTCTGATAGAAACAAATTAGCAAGAGACTCAAAGATAAGAAACAATAATAGGGATGCTTGGGAAATTTGAAATATCAAATGGATATTTCATATTAAGAAACTCTTGTCAATTGTTTCTATTTGTGTTAAAGAATTGTAACTGATTTTTTTTTCTGTTGGTCATGGGACTTGAACTCCAGCCCTGTGTGCTGTCCCTGAGCTCTTCAGCGCAAGGCTAGCACTCTACCACTTGAGTCACAGCACCACTTCTGATTTTCTGGTAATTAATTGGAGATGGGTATCGTAGACTTTCCTGCCTGGGCTGGCTCTGAACCTCGATGCTCAGATCTCAGCCTCCTGAGTAGCTAGGATTATAGGTGTGAGCCATAAGCACCCAGCTTTTAACTGATTTTTTTTTTAAAAAGTCAACATACTTTAGGGAAATGAGGTGCAATATTTATAAAGTAGTATTTCTTATTTTTAATTTTATTTGTTTATGTGGTACCAAGGCATCCAACCCAGGGCTCATGCATGCTAGGCAAGCACTCTACCACTAAGCCACATTCCCAGCAATAAATAAAGCATTATTATGCATGTAATTTCCTCCAAAATAATACAACGAATGAGAAAGGTGTGTGTGTGTGTGTGTGTGTGTGTGTGTGTGTGTGTGTGAGAGAGAGAGAGAGAGAGAGAGAGAGAGAGAGAGAGAGAGAGAGGGAGAATGAGGGGGAGAGAGAATGTGTCCATTCAAGATTTGACATGTATTGGTAACTAGTTATAGACTTAGTGGTTTAATACAGCTCACCTTTATTCTGCAATGTAGAGTGAAGTCAAAAATCTGTTTCATGGTGCTGAAATGAAGATGCCTGTAGGTCTATATTCCTTCTAGAGGGTCTATCTGGAAGAAAGAATCGGTTTCCTTGTCTTTTTCCCCCATCTTGAATGATCTTGATTGGTGGCTCTTTCCATCCTCAAAGTCAGCTGGGTGGTGCCCGTTGTTTTGTCTGTTCTCTGTGGAATATAACCTAGGGTTGCTCATCTGTGAAGGGAGCACAAACACCATCCGTTTGAACAGCTTTCTGAGTTCTGGGGAATGCCTCACTAGGAATCTCAGGCTTTGGGTTCTACAAGTATTATTTTCTTTTTGCAGAGATATTTGTCAATCATTTCCCATGATCTAAGAGGAAGAACCCAGCCTCAGAAAGGGCCTGCCACCTGTATTACATGGGCAAGAGCACCATTCCTGTGCCTGCTCTGAACACAGACTTCAGAGGTATATCAGCCAAGTGAGGCTAAGGGTTCCTTCTGTGGATTGTCTTGTTTCTGTTATTCTCTCTTTTCCATGCACTTTTGACTCTAACTATGCTCCTTTTTCAAAACATCAAATACCCATAACTTCTAACTGTAGAAAAGAAAAATCTGTCAGTAGAGAATCAATGACATGGATAAGATAACTTTCTGGCTGTAAGGTTTTTATAAAATTTCTTTTGAATAAAATGGACGCCTCATGAGCAATCATTTCATGGATTTCTCCTGAACACATTTAAGAAAAATAATATACCTGTGAATGACACTTCAGTGGAATTATAAAGCATGAAAATTATTGTTATCATAAAGCAGAGAGGTGATCTTTTCTTAAAACAGAATGCCAATGGTAACCAGACGTCCTGTTGAGCTTCAGGATATATTGGCAGAGGAAAAGAAACCCACCAAGATTATAAGGCCTATTTTTGTTTCACTGGTTCATTCTCTCTCCTTATAGTTTTGTTTCTGTCAGCTTAATGATACACATTTAGCTTACATGTTTGTAATTATAAATTGTTCATTGCATGAAGTCAAACAAGTAGAATGAAGTGCCTCAGAAGGTTACAGAAAGTCTGCTGTCATGTCAAAGTCTTTTATTCTCCTTTAAATGAGAAGTAGGATTTCTTTTAACAACTTAGAGAAGGTGATTAGCATCAGTGAAATGATACCTTTATTATATGAGTCATAATTCTGGTGCCATTTATCACGACAGACCAATAATTACTTAAAGTTCCACCAACTTGTTCCTCACTGTGACTGCACAAATGTGATTTTTGGATTCCAAGTTACTTAATTTTTGGTGATAAGGTGACATTTCAGTAATTACATCATTTCTACATTTATTTTTCATTAGAAACTTGGATTTCTGTGTGGGTGTTAACAATGTCTGTTACCCTATAAAGCATTTTAGATCTGAGTTTTCTTTATTCATCTCCCTAAGGAAATAAAATAATTTACATGGAATAACTAGTGTTGAGTGAAATTAAATCTGTTTTTCATACAAATTGTGTTCATGAAGCTGGAAGTTCTTATTAAAATTAACCTTTAGTTTGATTATCCTTTAATCAATTGTTGAGACAGGATAAAGATGTTTAGATGTTTAACTTCTGAATGCATTTTCCCTCAACTCTTAAAGGAAAGCCTCCATTTGTTTGCCCTCTTACCCATTTCCAGACCAGCCCCACACCAGAGTGAACGATTTCCTTCCTGCCGAGAAAGAGACCCTTAGGTTTGTGTTGTCAGAAAGGGGATAGAATTTCCCTTTTATAAGGTTCCCAAGCAGAGATCTGGGAAATACAAGAAGAGGATTTTGAGAAATTTTATTTAAGATACACCTGATCACCTTCAATCTTTTTTTGAAAAGAGTCAATAAATAAAATATTTATTCTCTTAAACTATATGTCTAATTTAACTTTGTATAGAGAGTTCGCCATTCACATGGTACCTTTTGTGTTACTTCACCACCCATGTAGGAACCTGAAATTCAAAGAGGGTTTTCTGGGTTATGCTGCTCATGAAACAAACAGTTTCATAAGACAATTTGTTTGGAAAAATCAAGTAAGGTGTCATAACTATCAATGGGCTTCAACAAGAAGACGAACAGGAATATTTGTTCATTGCTTAATACAGCAAGATAGAATATGTCCTATCTTGGGCATATCATGGGAATGTAGTAAGAAGGTGTTAAAAAGAAGTGAGAAGTAAGAAGGTGTTAAAAAAAAGTGAGAATACATTGGGGCATGGTGGAATATTTTGGGGGGAGAGCCTAGGAATGTGGTAATTCTCTCTGGATTGGATGTCGTCAGAAAAAAGGTGGGAAGCTAAATGAATCCTACATCTGAGAATTCCAACAAATCTTATCTATGTGGCAGAGAAATAGCAGTCTCCTATGTTGGCCCCCACAAAGGGTGTGTTTAGTATTTTGTAAGTGATATGTTTTTGTCCGGCTTTTGACAAAATTGTGGAAGCGCCTTGCTTGGGGTGGATTTTGGTGAGATTATTTTGGAGACTTTTCACCCAACAGATAACACAGACCAGTTGTTAGTGTCAGGCTGGCTCTGAACATTGGCAGGAGCTGAGTTTGGGGTAAATTTTGTTTTCTAGTTCTGCTCTCACTCTTCTCAGCCAAGGACAGACCAAGTCCCACCGCAGGACATTCATCTGTAACATCCAGGTTTTCACCATGGCCAAACTGTGTTGGTTAATGTTAGGACGGTGCAGTGTGAACATAATCTCCTGACCACGGATTGACCTTTCCTTCTGTTAAAGGGTGTTGCTGAACTATCAGAAGTGACCATAGCTGTAAAGTAGCATTGAAGACTCACACAGGATGTATGAAAACTCACACAATATGCTTGTGCTATCATGATAGTTCTGAAAACAAAAGGTCTTGATTGTGAAACCAAAGCACTGAAGCCATGTCCCAGAATCTAGCTGGCCTTGCTTCAGAAGAGCAGGTGCCTCTACGCCCCACATCAAGCCTAGCTATGTGCACCTCTACTTGTTCTGTGTGACGTTTATAAATGCAATCAATATACACATTCATTACACTTACTATTTATAAATCTATTTGTACTGTAGGGCAAATCCCTTCTGGATGGTGAAGAAAAATATCAACAACTATAAGACAGTCCATGAAAATGGTGGTTAATTCACTTAGAAGTTTATTGGGCTCTCGGAGCAAATGTGGTACACTTATGTCTTCTGCTAAGATTAGAGATAGAATCACCAGCTCTAATCATATTAGCTCTATCTTGGGAATTGTAGTTGTGGAACACATATGAAGACTGAATCTGTTTTCCTTCTGGAAGTGTTTTCAAATAAACTGTGCTTAGTTTAGTTTAGAAGTTTGTAACATTATTTCTAAGGTATAATTTCTTGATGGGATGGTAGCTTGTTTTTTTTTAAATTTTATTTCTTTATTGTCAAAGTGATGTACAGAGGGTTTACAGTTTCACATGTAAGGCAGTGCATACATTTTTTATCTGACTTGTTACCTCCTCCCTCATCACCCCCCCATCTGCCCCCTCTCAATTTCCCCCCGATGAGTTGTACAGTTGGTTTACAGCATACAGTTTTTTTGTTTTGTTTTGTTTTTTGTTTGCCAGTCCTGGGCCTTGGACTCAGGGCCTGAGCACTGTCCCTGGCTTCTTTTTGCTCAAGGCTAGCACTCTGCCACTTGAGCCACAGCGCCCCTTCTGGCCATTTTCTGTATACGTGGTGCTGGGGAATCGAACCTAGGGTTTCATGTATGGGAGGCAAGGTCTCTTGCCACTAGGCCATATCCCCAGCCCCGGGATGGTAGTTTTAAATATCTGGAAATCTTGAACAGAAACTGCAAATACACAGAGTACATTCAGGATGCTAACTGCACACATTAAACAAGAACTAATGACCAGGTGGAGTGCATATTACATTAGGGTTATAAATACTATTTATTGAAATAAATGCATACTAATTTTAAGAAGTTGGACAAATCCTTAAGAGGAATGAAAGGGTTCCAGCAGAAAGGCTGAAGTGTCTCTGAAAAGAATAAACAGCTTTTGTAGCTAGAATCGCACCAGTAACAATTCCTGGTTAGGTCTTGCTGATTAGGACAGTGATGATGCAAGCCCAAAAATTTTTGTTTATGTGAGCTTCAAGCTCAGTACTCACAAGACTGAAGGTTCAGATTAATAATGTTAGGAAATTTAAATGCCAGAGGGGAGCCCACTCCTATTTCATAGTGTTTAAATAGAGACAGTAGTCCGGATAAGATGCTGAGGAACCACAAAAGTAATCTTGCTCCATCTTGGGTAGAATCTGTTGAATGTGGTGATCTGTTTATTTTATGAGTGCTTTTGAACAAGAGCAATCAATTTTGAATCCAGTGTTTCTCTGAAGAATCTTAAGACTCATCCGTGTTTGATTTCCAGATGGGCGTAATTGGGATAAAGGTATGTAAAGCTTTTGAGCTGGGAACATGAATCTAAGGTCAAATGCTGTGTATGTTGTTGATGAAAGCAGCAGCTCATGGTGGGGGCGGGGCCGTGTGTGCCTAGCAACGGAAGCTGGTATCTAACGGCTGCTTAGAAAGCTGAAGATCTCATAAGTCTCCTGTGCAGACTTGTCTTAGGTAACTGTTATATGATAGAGTACTAATATGTGTCTTTGTAACTAAAGGAATAAATGGGAATAGTTAGGCTGGAAAAAACACTTTCTTCTAAAATAAAGCCACATACTTCTCTGCAAGGAACAATTTAAGCCCATACAGAATAAGAAATAAACAAGATATAAAATTCTGGCCTATTAGAAAACTGTTATTTACAATATTTATTTACTTTTCTAAAATATTTTTTTCTATGTTTAAATAAGCAGATGGTGACAAGTAGCTAGATATTAGACTTATAATTTCCTGGCATGGTTCGATATTTGGCAAACACTCCCTATGAATGTAGAAGAAAAGGCCTCTATATGCTTTTAAAAATTGTGAATACAAATCTCCTTGAACATAAAATCTTAATGAACTAATTTCTGAGAACATATGTCGTGTTAGATGTGAGAAGCAGAGAAACAAAACAACAGCTGTGTAATGATAGGTGCTTATTTCCTGTGACGTGAAATTCTGGATTTGGGAAACTCATGAGATCATGAGTGGCACTGTGAACCACTTCTGGCTTGTTTTTTTTTTAATCTGACACTCTGGGTGTGGAATATATTTTTATGGCTCAAGATGTAGTCTAACTAACCACTTACATTCCAAGCCCACAAAAGAGAAAATACTTCAGGTGCCTTTGAACGGTCTATTCTGGAGAGCTCGCACCTAATATTTCCAGTTGCATTTTACTGGCTTCAAATTCAGTAAATGCCAGGCTCTAAAGGAAAAAAAGGATGGATAGCATTTATTTTGGGCTGCCAGCTAAAAATTCATGGGCTCAATTATCAAAAGATAAGAGACAGAATAGATATTAGAAGTAAAGCAGGAAGTTGTGCTGTGGGTTCCCAGAGTGGAATTCCTCAGCCTGGCCACAAATCTTGTTTTTAGAAGCATTTTTGCTATATGAGGACAAATGTCCTTCAGAAAATCTCTACCACTTAATACATTATGAGCCTGCCTCATTGTGTTCATGGCAGCAAAACAAATCTCTGTGAGCTTGATAGGAGAAAAAATTATTTATAGTTGCACTACTTTGAGAATAAAAGAGCTAATTTTTAATTTCTTTTTTTGTGAATGTCTTTCATCTACTTTTAAGTTAATATTGAGTGTGTTGAAGGATTGTACATATTAGATGGACTATGGTCAGATGGAAGAACATTTTTCTTTGTAGTAAGGGTAAAAAAATCCTAGGTTTACTATGAACTATATGCCATATATGTCAATAGAATTGAATCAGACAAAAGCAGTGATAACTTTTACATTTTTATACCTTTGTAGTACTCACAGTAGTTAAAAGTTAACGGTCACTCAAAACAATCGAAAGAGTCTTCGGAATCATTGTGGAAATCACAAGATACTCCCACAATGTTGTCAAGCTTAGTCAATTTCAAGTAAAAAGACTACATTGGATGTGAGAAACTCTATGCCAAGATAGTCTGTTATTTGAGCATTGCATCATTGATGTCATTCCCTCAAGGGCTTACCTGAGAAGAAAGGAACACTCAGATGGTTCTATTCTTTTTTTTGTTGGTGTTTTCTTCATGGTGCATATGTTTATGTCCTCTAATAGGGAGCACTGGGGCCATGACAGGTGTTTTAACGAGAAGCACAGAGGGAAAGTCTGTGCAGGACATGCAGAGGCTGACAGCGGGCAGGAGAGGGTGGGCTGTCATCTCAGTATTCCTGAGCAGGCTCCAGGCACAGAACACTTATCCCAGAGCAAGGGAGCTAATCAAACAAACTGGGGGCTCTGAAGGGCAAGCTTGCCCCTTCCATGATCCAAGCTAGTATGAAGTTTTTCATAAGGATTGGGTCACAAGACATAAGGGAGACTTGGAGCATTTCAGGAAATCTATCTATCTAGCTATCTACATATATATATATATATACACACATTCATACATATATATGTATATATATATCCACATATTTTCCAGGCACCAGTGGCTCATGCCTATAATCATAGTTTCTCAGGAGGCTGAGATATGAGGATCACAGTTTGAAGCCAGCCCAGGAAGGAACATTTGTGAGACTCATCTCCAATTAACCACCCCCAAACCAGAAGTGGAGCTGTGGCTCAAAGTGATAAGAGCACTAGCCTTGAGCACAAAAGCTCAGGGACAGCACCCAGGCCATGAGTTCAAGCCCCACCGACAAAACAAAAAACACAAACCCCACACATTTATACTTCAATTCTTCCTACCCTCATTGAATAAAGAAGTCGTTTTTAATATCTAGACTGGAAATTTCCATGGTAGTCGTTGAAATTCTGGAAAGCAGATGCATTCTCTGAAAAGTGAATTTTCCAGGGAAGAGAAGACAATCTATCAATGAAAGATGAGAAATAATTTAAACATGCCTTTCCAAGAACGTGCCATGGGACACAAACATCTAGATACCACTTCGTTTTGTTCTGAATGGTACTTAGATTGGAGCCAAGAAAGGTGCTAATGGAAGCCAAAGTGGAAGCCAAATTAAAGCTAGATCAAGCCAGATGTTCATGGAGCAAGCGTGATACTGAACTTTCAGGTGAGTTGTTGGAAGAAACCCAAATCTTGCACGAAAGTCTCCTTGATCGTGCTGATTTTATGTGGGCGTCAGGGTATTAATCAAATTCGCATGATGATAAAAGTCGACCAGCAGGGGGTGCCATTTCCTCAAATTTATTTTCTTGAATGGCAAAGGTCATTTTTCTAAGGCTTTGCATCTTTGTAGACAACAGGAATGATGAGCTTATCAAATAATGGAGGTCCCTTCATCATGGTGCTGTCTAGATTAGATATTATTTAGGCCGCACGGAGGTGAAGCCATTGTTCCCACTTGTTCTTTTAGTGCCATGAGGGTGCCACCTTGAGCAGCTGGCTCCCAGATGTTCACCTAGGGCCACAAGGGGACAGAAGAAGACCATGTGAGTGGGTCCACCCAAACCTACCACCTTTCATGGAGGCCCCTGCGGCCACCTTGCTCCTTGGCCCTGCCTTGGGGGCTTTCACAGTAAGGATGCTGCTGCTTTAGGCTCTGTTTGCTCTTAACCTAGCCTCCAAAGCTCCTTCTACCGAGGTGGTTAGCCTGGGACCTGAGCACTCAGGATAGGAAAAGAGGGATGAGACCTTTCTTGAGTTTCCTCATCCCAAGCTTCCCCCTCCTTGTCTCTTTGCCCCGGAGCCTAGAACCTTTGCCCACCTGGTAGCTTGGTTTGTCCACCTAGCCCTTTAGGTTTGAAAGTGGTGGACGAAGATTCAGAAGAAGCAGGCGTGATTGAAGAAGGTGTCCAGGGCCTGGGTTGCGTAGGCGCGCACAGAAGCTCCTGGCCCTCTGGAATCATTGTTAGAGTTTAAATGAAACCTTCTGACCTTTTCTCTTTCTCGTTGAATGTCTCCCCCCCACCCCCACCCCACCTTCCCTCCCACATGCCATTTCATTCTCTGCATTTACTTCGGCATTCTGCCAGCTTTTCTTCCACTCAGGCCATAATAAAATATTCAGAAGACCCTTGACAAAAACCCAGCTACAATTCTCAATCCAAGACAAGGCTGGACTGTGGATGGTTTATTAAAACACACAGCTCTGTAACTCCCTCCCCGCTCCCCCCATTATACACTTGTTGGTCTAGACAGCCTGTGTTTCTAGAAAGCTCAGAAGCCCATTCAGAACATACACTCTCAAGGTCGAGAAAGCCCGAGGGGAACAAGAGAATTCAGAGAAAGGTTGGCTCTGGGAAAGGAAGGGTTAATGACTAAGGAAATGTAGTCAAGGGAAAGGTAACTGCCAAGGAAGGGAAAACCTTGCCAGAATTGCTAGGGTTTAGATCTTGAACCATTCCCAAATGGCCATGTCTGAAAGGCTTGGTCCCCACACCTCAGTGGCTTTGGGAAACGAGGTCGAATGGAAGGAAACTGGGTCTTGGCATTGTACCCTATGGGTACAATGGGGACCCTGGTTCATTCTATTTTCCTTTCCCTCTCTTCCCTGCCTTCCCCTCTCTTCCTTCTCTTCTTCACCCAAGGCCCCAAAGCAACATGAGCAATGGCACATTGATGAAAACCTCCCAAAGTGTGGGGCAAGATAATAATTTCTTCCTTCGAATTTGATCATCTCAAGTAAAAGACATGGGAAAATCAACTCACAGATGAATGAATTCCTCTTTCCTCTCCACGGGCACAAATGGTCAGCTGTACATTTTTCAAATACTTATATGTTTTCTTTCCTCCTTCTTTCCCATTTTCTTCTCTATCATAGAGGCAAGGAGGGAGTGAATAAATTGCAGATTGAAGGAGCCGGGGTTGAATGGGAATGGATAGCTAGGCAGCCTCTGTGTGAATGGAAGGCTGGAGACTGGCAGGCCTGATTCCAGAAACCAATAGCACAGTTTGGCAATGGCAACCCTGGCTGGCAGCACAGAGCCATAGTTTTGACGACACTGCAGCTTTTCTCTGAGCTTTGGGCAACTTAGCTAAGGAAGAGACATTCTTGACAGCTCTCAGTCCTTCTAGTATTCCAGAGTCTCTTGCCCTCAAACCATGCCCTTGCCCAGTGTCCCCTCCATCTAAACCTACTGCTCCTTCTACTTCCCCTGAAAAAGTAGTCAGGAAAACTTCATCCAACGAGTAGGAACCTTAATTTGTCAATAAGCAATTAGTTACCTTTGCAATCTAACAGGTAGTTTCTACTAGGGATGTTGGTAGAATAAATATTCTAAAACATTGACATACATTAATGTTAATATATTATATGTGTGTAATACATACTATGTATACTACACACATATATACAATACATACACATATGTATACACACATACATATATACATATATAAGTGTGCCTTTATTATTATTATTGTGTGTGCATATGTGTGTGTTTGTGTGCGCCGATTCTGGGGCTAAACTCGGGGCTGGAGTTGAGGCTCAGGTAGAGCACTAGCCTTGAGCAAAAAAGTTAAGATACAGCCACAATTCTGTTTCCATCTGTGTGTGTGTGTGTGTGTGTGTGTGTGTGTGTGTGTGAGTGTGTGTGTGTGTGTATGACTGGACATAGTCTCATGGACTTTCCTATCCTGGCTGGCTTCAAACCACGATCCTCAGGTCTCAGCTTCAGGAGGAGCTAGGATTATAGGTGTGCAACACTGGTACCCGGTTTGTACTTATTTTTTTTTAAATAAATGAATTTTGTGGAGCTTGATGTATCTAAGAGAAGGTCCCTAATAATCCGTAAATTCAAAGAATCCTAGAATCTGTTCAGAGAACTTCCAGAAAATGGAGGGGCAGGGTGATTTTGCCTGGGAGCAGAACTAAAGCCTTTGGTTTTCAACCCAGTAGTATTTCTAATGAGAATTCTGAAAGACACCTTGAATTATACCAAAGTTAATTCTTAATTGATTGTGCATTTTGTAGAACTTGACTCTTTGGGCAGACATCTCCTATGCATTATTATTCTGGCTATTAAGCCGAACCACGAGATGGGAAAACTTTTCACATTAGAATGCAAATACTCACTATGATGTGTCTGACAATGCAATCTCCAGTGTCTCTCCATCCACCTAGGAGTCAATTTCTCTAGCACAGTGAATAGAAATTTACATTCTTTCTTAGGTTTCATAGAAAAGCAAACACCAAAGTTAGGCAATGGTGGCTCACACCTGTCATCCTTGCTACTCAGGAGGCTGAGATCTGAGGATCACGGTTAGAAGCCAGCCTGGGTAAGAAAGTCCACGAGATTCTTATCTCCAATTAACAACCAGAAAACAGGAAGTGGAGCTGTGGCCCAAAGTGGTAGAACACTAGCCTTCAGCAGAAAAGCCCAGTCTCCAAGTTCAAGCCCCAATTCCAACAGTAAAAGAAAAGAAAAACAAACATCTATTGTAAAAGACTATACATCTTCTTAGAGTAAGTTGAAATTTTCAAATGTATTCATCCCTACACAACATAGTCATTTCAGTCTCTAGATTTGTTCACAGGTGGTTCTCCCCATTCTGGAATATTCTCTTACATCTTTTAAAAAATTATTTCATTCTTTTTTCTTTGTTGTCAAAGTGAAGTACAGAGGGGCTACAGTTTCATATGTAAGGCAAGTACATTTCTTATCCAACTTGTTACCTCCTCTTTCATTTTCTCCCATCTTCCCCCTCCCCATGTCCCTCTCCCCCCATAAGTTGTACAGTTGGTTTACTCTAATTGCTTTTGTAAGTATCGCTATTGCAATGGTTTGTCTTTTTATCCTTTGTCTCTTGATTTTGGTATTCCCTTTCCCTTCCCTAGTCCAATACACGTATATGTAGTATCTGGGGTACTGAGATCAGTTACAGTGATAGCAGGGGTAAACACAGAAGGGAATACAAAAGAAAAATAAAGGGTACAGCTTCACAAGTCGTGTTGAAAATACCTACAACAATGAAATACCACTTGTTTCCATAATTTGTAGTTCATTTAGCTTAGCATTTTCTTATGTGTTCATATAGGCATAGCTATTGAGCTATTGTGATCTTCTGCTATGACTATCCTAGACGTGTACTAGTTATTCCCTATGAAGGAAGCCATAGAGTCCATTTTCTTTGGGCCTAGCTCACTTCACTTCACTTAGTATGATTTTTTCCCCCAAATCCTTCCATTTCCTTACAAATGGGGCAGTGTCATTCTTTCTGATAGAGGCATAGAATTCCATTTTGTTTATGTACCACATTTTCCTGATCCACTCATCTACTGAGGGTTCGCTTACATCTTAACAAAAGCTTATCCAATCATTAAAACCATGATTAAGTTTCCCATCCAGACTAAGTAATAACAGCTTGTAACTATGTTAACAGTATAACTTCCAGGGACCCCATCATAACATCAGAAGAAGATACTGCTTCATAGAAGTGAATGATAGCCAGCCTCGCCACACCATCCCTATGACTGAAAAATGTGGGGGTACAACATGCTCTGTCTCCCTGCATGTAGAACACCTTCCTCCCTCACTGCACACAACTGCTCCCAAGCTCTCCCTTAATTTCCCCAGTCACTGAATCCTACAAAGGATACCCTACTGGACGACTTGGCTCTCCCTCCCTGTGTCCCAGTAGAACTTGAGTCCAGCAAAGAAAAGTACTATTTTCTATAGGACCACATAGTAGGTTTCACTAATATTTGTTATCAGCCATGGAGAAAGCACGGATGGATTCGTGGAAAATGAATAAATAAGAATGTGTGTTTAACTCTAAAGGAAAGGCAAGCAACAATGACAACGAAATCAAAATCAGCTTCGGTGTTTGTTCCAGACAGGTATATCTACATATATTTCCTACATGAATTTAGGGGTGTGGAGGAGATGGAATGACAGAAATCACTGGAAGAGCGTCTTTTCCCAATGACCACTTGGGGGTTCTTGGAGATCTCAGTGTAACCTTCTGGGACCACTCTATGAGATTGTGCTGACCCAGAAAATAGGAAAACTGTGATCTTGTAATATCTTGTTTGGGCTCAAATTAATTCCACATGAGCAGAGCAATATAGACATTACAGGCTGAAATGGCCTATCTTTCAACAGAGAATTGAGTAGATGGATTTCCTGATGCAGTAATAATTCTGAGTTAGGTCACTTTATAAAACAAATGATTTAAAGTGCACTTGCTTTTGTCTTAGGAAGAAAATTTAAATTTATTAATACTTACCATATTAGCTTTAAGATTAATGTTGGCTTCAACATTGGTAACTGAAGCTAATCTTTAAGAGAAATTTTAGATGGCTTCTGACCTAAGCTGAATTCCACTGGAGAGCATTTAAATTCTACTAAGTGAGAAATTAAAGATATTTGCTAGAGTTAATGCATGCCATGTGTTATTGGGAGACTTGTATTAATGTTAAAAGGGGATCATCTTAACTGATCATTTTTTTTTCCCATTTAAATTTTTTTCCAAGTTGGGCACCCATGGCTCATTCCTGTAATACTAGTTATTCAGGGAGCTGATGGGTTGTGGTTTGAAGCCAGCCTGGGCAGGAAAATCGCTGGCATTCTTATATACAATTACCCATGAGAAAACTGGAAATGGAGTTGTGGCTCAAAGTGGCAGCGCCCTAGTCTTGGACAGAAAAAGCTCAGCGACAGTGCCCTCAGTTCAAGCCCCAGGACCCGCAAAGAAAAAGACAAACTCCGAACTTCCCTCAATATATAGTAATAATTATAATTTATTTTATCAGCTTATTTTTTGTTATTTCCCAGTTTATTTGAGCATCTATAGGGACACTGAAATATTTTGGATGATAATTTCACAGAAAATTATTGGAGGATGTCTTAGATCATTTGTGCTGCTTTTGAAAATACTGGGTATTAGGTTAAGTTATAAAAAAAAAAAACCAGCCAGAAATTTATTTCTCATAGTTCTGGGCTGGGAATCTAAGTGAAGGCATCTGCCTATCTGTGTCTATCACGGGGCTCACACTCTATTTTCTAGGCAGCTTGTTCTTCTGTTTTCCCAAGATAGAAGCGGCAGAGGAGGGGGCAAAATCTTCTGTCCAGCCCTTTTAGTTAACTAATCCTATCCCATAGGATAGAGCCCTTGTGTCTGAAGCATTCTTTAGAGTCGTCACCTTTCAGTGTCATTACTGTGGCTTTAATCTCTATCCTGTGAATGTTTAAGGGACACATGCATTCACATCATAGCAGAGAGTGTCCCCAATTTTAATTCCATAAGAAGTCAACTTGGTATATTAGGTGATTTAAATCTGTCTATGAATGGGTCATCCCCAAACTATACTTGTGTAGTCAACCTAACAGGTGAGACACAGGCCACTGTCATTGTTCAAAACATGTACAGTGTTTAGCTTCCTGTTACGATGGGGATCTGAAATATCCTTCGTGGACTATATGCTGGAGCCACTTGATGGTGTTAGGGGAGTTGCTGGGACCTTCACATGCTGGGGCCCAGTTAGAGGAAGTGACCTGGCACCCTAGAGAGTACCCTTGAAGGGTATAGAGGACCTGTGCCCTCCTCTGTCTGTCTGTCTTCTTCCTGTCACAAGGTATACAGCCTCTTCCACCACAACTTACACAGAGAAAACAAATGAGTAGCTCCCACAAGAACCTTGAAAGATAACTGTGGATCACCACTGTGTCCCCAAACTCAGGCTTTGTCCCTATGTTGAATTTTTTTTTTCTGTTGTTGATTTTATTCCTATATCTGTTCTTCCTTTGTGGTGGCCAAGATGGCTTTGGTTGCTCCAGTCTTATCCTTAGAGTAAGAAATTCTCTTATCTCTGGGCACCTGTGGCTCATGCTCGTAATCCTAGCTACTCAAGGGGCTGAGATCTGAGGATTGAGGTTTGAAGCCGGCCTGAGCAGGAAAATCTGTGAGCCAGTTATCTTCAATTTACTATCAAAAGGCTGGGAGTGGAGCTGTGGTTCAAATAGTAAAGCACTATCCTTGAGACAAAAATCTCAGGGAGGAGGCAAAAAAAGAAAGAAGAGAGAGAGAGAGAGAGAGAGAGAGAGAGAGAGAGAGGAGAAAGAGAAGGAAAGGAAGGAAGGAAGGGAAGAAAGGAAGAAATATGAATTTTGTCTTCTATTTCATTACTAAGTTTTCTTATTTTCATTTCCCCCCATATTTTTTGTATATATTCTGAATTCCACACTAAAACATTTGTGTGTGTGTGTGTGTGTGTGTGTGTGTGTGTGTGTGTTTTCCCACTGAGTTTTAACCTTCTTCCAGGTCATGTGGTTACATTTTTAAAGCGGGATCTTGAAATCCTTGAGGCTGTGCAAACTCTGCATGAGAATACATAGATAGACACAATTTCTAGAAGAGTAATGTTTCTCATCAGAAGTCAAGTTTATGACTCAGGAATTCTTTCCCAGCTGTAGTTCCCATGCTACAAAATAGCTGATAATTTAAGGACTGACAACTGGATTCTCCTTGGACAAGGGCAAGGGCTACGGATTTGGACCATGCTTCTGCCTTGACTTGGGCTCAGTTCGGTATGGATGCTGGGAGGGTTTCAGAAGAAGGCACCGGAGACTGTCAACAAACTTCTTCTGTCCTGCGTCAGTGGATCCCAAAGGGTCAGTGTCTCCACAAGACATGGTCTTTGGGACTTCTCTGCCGCTGTGGGGCTCCCATCAGGATGGAGCCCCGTTCCTGCATCACTATATCTGCAAAGATGGTACCATTCCTGCTGGACACACTGTCTCCTGTCTTGCTCTTTCTTGCACTCATCTGGGGTTCCACATTTTCCTCGAATTCTTAGACCTCAAAACCTGTGTTTTGAAACAAGTGCCATCCAAGACAGCAACTTCCTGATCTTTCTTCTTTATGTCCTTGATTTCTTTCAGAAATAAAGTCACCCAATTTCTTCTAGCCAAGACGAAGCATTTTCTGTCCCCGCTACGTTTGTCTGACTGCTGGCTTTTACATCCCCCTCCCTTCCAGTTTCCTCATGCTGCTAGGCCGGGCATTCGCCATCCTCACCATTACCATAGAGCAGATGGGCTTGGGTTTTGGGCTGATGCCAGAAGGAAGAATTCCCACACTAGTCTCTCTGCCAAGGAGTTAACCATGCTAAGGATCAAATACAACAGACTCCTTGTATACACCAAGGTCTGCGTGTGAGAGGTGAGAGGGAGGACAGAGCTACAAAGACAAGTGTTCTGAAACCGGAAAGGAAAGGATCCAAGGGCAAGCAGTAGATGTGATGGACCAGCAGGATTGAGATGTATGGTTGCATTAGGCGGGCTTACAATAGAAGGGGCAAGAAGCATATTACTTGTGATTCTTTCCTACATGATTTTTTTTTTCTGCATGGTAATTGCAGGGCTAGGGGTGGAGCAGAATAGACTCTGGGTGGTACACCTGTGGGTAGCCATGTGGAAATGGAATCTATGCAGGCATACTATGGGAGAGTATGGCTGGGAAGGACGACAAATGTCACTTTTGTTTTTATTATTTAAATGTTAAGGAACTATATTCTTAGAGAATGATTGTCCTGCAGCGACAACCTTTTAGAGATAAGCATCCTTAACAGGGTAGTGTTTATCCTTTCAGATCCTTCTTGCGCATACATTAGAAGGCTCCTGAGTACCCACATGTATACATTTCATGCAGAAATTGTGCCACCCAAGTTCTGTATTTTAGTGCCCTTGTGACTTCTTTATTCAGTTACAAATGCATTTTCAAGTGCCATCATGTTAAAAATAAATCTTGCAAACAGAATATATGAAACTGTTACTTGAAGAGCATCAGACATGATTACATCTCAAAGGAAACACCAGGAGGAAACTTAAAGGATTCTAATGACTAGTCTAGAAATTACTTCTTGAAATCAATTATTACTCCCATACACTTATTTTTTTTTTAAAAAAAGAGAAAGGCGTGCTGGCACAGAATCAGAGATCATCTGAATTTGCCGACTGCCACAGCCACTCTCTGACAACCGGGGAAGCATTGAGTGGCTTCACAGTACATCTGTCACCTTTTCCGAAGTTGAGACTTTTATATGATTTGCAACAGGATTTCAATCAGGCCAGAAATTATTACAAGTCTAGTCAGTATCAGATTAAGAATTGAAATTCCAACAAATTCCCCTACATGTGCTTCATATTTTTCTCCATGAAATGTCTCTGCAAAATTTGTATTTAAACCCACAAGTATTAAAATATGTACACTCTGATATTAATTTAACAAGGGATTACATGGGAGCTATCAAGTTCAAAGGCTAAGACCACAGACGTAATAGAGAGACTAAAGAGTTAAAGCCTCTCTGTCTTTTGGTTCACAGCCAACCAAGTTCAATTTCTCTCTCTCTCTCTCTCTCTCTCTCTCCCCCCCCCCATGCTCTGTGGTTTTGTCCCAGGTATTGATTTCTATAACCAGTATAGCAGCAAGAGCCACAAGTTTTCCAGATCCACCCAAAGACTTTCCAGTTCTGCCCCTTTATGCATACAGCCTTTCCTCCTTTCCTGAACCCTAGAAACCACTGACGTAGTCTCCATTTCTATAATTTTGTCATTTCTATAATTTCACCTCTATTCTATCACTTGCTACTTCCCCATCCGTATTTCCGGTGCAGACCTTCTGTGATAAGTCCATCTAGTCATGCTCAGGCTTCCCTGCTTTGAGACCTCGTGATCGAATCAGTTTGAAAGGTCCCAGATGACCACTGGCTGATTCTGGGATGAACAAAGCAAGTGCAGTACAAAATAATGTCAATGAAAACCTGACTGGACCTATTTCACCCATGCATTTCTGTAAAAAAGGACTATAGGATTAGACACTGGATATGGTAAGCAACAGTTCACTGACAGTTTTGGAGGCTGGAACTCTGAGATTAGGGGGTTGACAGGAGCATAGTTCCTGTGAAGATGCTAGGGGAGGATCTGTTCCAGGATACTCTCCTAGCTTCCTGAAGTTCTGACTTCTGGAAGTAAAATGCCAAAATTCTCACTGTGTTCTCTCTGTAGATGTGTCTCCACACCCTCTCCCCCTCTCTGTCTCTGTCTGTCTGTCTCTCTCTCCCTCTTCAAATTTCTTCCCTCTTTTCTATAAGAACACCAGTCATATTAGACCGGGGTCCAATCATACGATCTCCCTTTAACCTCCAGGTAAATTCACCTTCTACAGTCCTAGCCACTCAGTGCTGCAATGTATGCTTATTGAAGTGAGTAAAGACATAATCAACAAGTCAGGAAATGTGGCCAGGGCTTCTAGACACACACACACACACACTCACACACACACACACACACACAGAAAAATATGTAGACATAATAATGGAAACAAAAGATGGCAGATCATAGAAATGAATGCTTACTAACCTATTAAAGTCACAAGCTCTGAACTGCCAGGATTTCACCTAAAAGGTTCAGCCAAGGTGGGGCTGGGCTTACCTAGCAGGCCTGACACGTAGTGGCCTTTCACCCACAGCGGTGCCTTTGCTCCAAGAAGCAAGTGCTCTGTTGCTTAGATCTATAGTCTGAGTGTAGCCTCTTCCTTTACTTTATCTGAATATAGATAAGAGGGAATCTGAAATGTCTTTGTATATACTGTGGGAAAGCAGAAAAGGATGAGATCGAGACCTTCAGAGGTCTGGAGGCTTCAACACAGCGGGCATTTTAAGGGGCAAGTTTCAGATTCTACCCAGCTGTGCTTCTCCTAACAGAAAGAAGAACTTAGCAAAGGCTCTGCACAGTCTGCAGAGAAATCTTTCTCACCTGAAGGTGAAAATGAAGGGAGCAGGGTTTCTAGGTGATGGCTCCCAGTGGCATGATCCCTACCTTGTCTTAGCCGCCAGATCTCCCTTGTACTCGTTGGTCCTTCATTGTCTTATCAAGTGAACATTTTTGTCCCGTAGTGAAGGTTAAATGAGGTTGTAAGAGTATGTTGTAGTCTGCTATAATAAAACACCACAGATGGGGTAATTTATAATGAATAGAATCTTAATTCTCACAGTTGTGGGGAGTTTAAAATCAATGTGCTGGCATCTACTGATGAAACACTTTTTGGCTTTAGTTATTTTTTGGATCGGGTTATTTTGGATAGGCTTGTGGGTTGTTGTTTTTTGTTTTGTTTTTGCTTGTGGCTGAGCTCAGACTATGATTTTCCTACCAACCCCCCCCCCCCCCAGTAGCTGAGTTTGCAGGCCTGACCATTGCACCCAGCAGGGATGAAGAATTTTTAAGATGTTTTTTCAAAATCAATTTTAATCACACTATTCTCCACATCTGATTTTTGGTTCACATTAATGGAACTTCACCGTGTTCTCACCTGCAAATTATGTGCACCATTTGAGATGGACTCAGAGACTGACACATTATTTTTTAGTCACATAGAAAAGGCATACCTTTTTGGGTAAGAAAGATAAAGAGAAGAAGGGGGGAAACATATGGAGGGAGACAACCAAAGAAAGTAAAGCCCGAGTAAGCATTTACTTGTCTCTAGGTGTCACAAATTAGCTATAGAGAAAATGCATCTAGCGCAAGCATTCCCTTAAAATTAAATAATGATTAACATTCCAGTCCTGGGCATCATTTGATTAGGAGAGAGTTTATCTGAAGTCAGGTGGAAATGCACAACTTTTGCCGAATTATTTGAAGACGTCACAGTCCCCTTCGTTACCATCTTTTATTGTAAATATACTTAGATGCTATATCAGAATAATAGAATAATGGATACTCTGTAAGGTAAAAATTCAACCACTTCATTACAATCTTTTATTTTGAAAAGTCTAATCTCAACAAGGATGAGCACTTGACCTATTTTGTAGTAGCAGTCATAAGTAAATAGAGAAGAAGCAAATTGTGTTTTCTGGTGAGTAGAGACTACGACAGAAATTTTAATGATCAAGCCAATTTTAGATGCAGAAAAATAAAAATTTGAATGCAAAGATAACATTTTAAAACTCTTCTGATAAACTATGCCATGGAATTTAAAAAAAAGAGTTTTGAAATAGGAAACTGAACTTTTACACATCTAGAAAAACATAGCAATTTGGGGAGGTGAAGATGGAGAGGAAGACAATTCTTGTTCTGAAAGACAAGCACAGCATCTGATATGAGGAAGACAAATGTCTTCCAGTCTGGGCTGGATCTTTATAAAGCTGTGTATTTTGACTAGCTATGGACTCATAATAAGTTACCAAAAGCATACAGAAAAGCCTCACGTTCTCTCCCAGGTTACATTATCAGTGCCAGGAAACTGACCTCGACTATCTATTCCTAGACAGTCGCTCTATCGGGTTTTGCATTCATTCTTTGTGGATTAATATTTACAAGTTAGAAAACTCAACAGATGACTCCCAGAGTCTTAATAGGCAATATCTCCAGTGATTTTTCCATTGCCAACCCTTCCCCTCTTCTTCTTTTTTTTTTTTTTAACTTCCTCACTTTTTCTTTCCCTCCCTGGAACCCATCCTTCTGTATTGAGAACGTATTTAGTACCAGGCCTTGTGCTCTGCGCAAGACAGGCTGATGAAGATGGAAAGTAGTGGCTATCTATCTTATAGAATAGGACTGACAGGCCTCTCATGAGCGCTTCCTGCTGCTCTCCCATTCTTGTGCCCCTAGCTCACTGCTTTCTTACCCAGCTCTGCACCAACCTTCCCAAAGTTAAGGTCTCATGGCTTTTCTTACAAAGATTTTTTTTTTGTTTTTAGAAAACTAATATACATTCAGTCTACCATGGTAGAAAATTCTACTCTGCAGTCTTGGTAGCCTCTGTTCTAGTAATGCCTACTAATTAGAGTTCTGGAACTCATCTGGTAGTTTTTCCACCCCCTGCTTCTCAAGCCCACTAGTAAGACACCTTTCTCCCCTTCCATCAAAATACATGAAGTGCAATTCAGACACCAACTTGTCTATGAAATTTCTTCTGATTTCCTCAGGAAGATGCAATTCTTTCCAGCAATTTCTTCCTCCCTCGTATTGCATTGCGTTCTACCTCAGTAGGCAGCATATAAAAACACACATGCCCTTAGACTGCACCCTTTCCCTGCGCCTCTCTCTTGGAGTTCATAGGACATGCACCATGCTGTCGCTGAGTTCATTCCATGTCTCTCCTACAGTCAATGAAAAACTTACATCATGGGCCTTGAAAGCTTCAAGCTTGAGTAAAACATAATTTTTTTTCGAAACAGAGAAAAGAGGTTTTATAAATACGGTTATTCTACCATACATGAGGTTCCCAGATGAATGACCACTTCAGAGAACCCAGTGCTACATTCAGAATTCTCTGGAATCTTGGGTCATTTTGAGGAAAGAGTTGCCATTGCTTCTTGACAATATGTAATAGGAATGGCAGGGTCATCTGGGAAATAGAATCTCCTCTCCTCAAACATTGTTTTGCTTATTTATTTATCCATTTTAATCAGTATTGAGGTTTGAACTCAGGCTACCTCACTTATATTTGGCTTTCTTACAATTGGTGCTCTACCACTTGAGCCGTACCTCCACTTCCAACTTTTTGATAGTTAACTAGAAATAAGAGTCTTGTCTATCCTGGCTGGCTACAAAGGTCAAGTCTCACCTTCTGAGAAGCTAGCATTATAGTTACAGTCACAAGCTACTGGTGCCCAGTTTTCAACCACCATTTTAAGCACTTATAATAGCAGAATTCAGCCACATCCATTTCTCCTACTCCCCTTTCTCCATACTCTGAGCTATTTTAACTGCCTGGAATCAGAGGAGAGTTACAGTTTTTTCCCTAGTTATTTTGGAAGTAATTGGTGAATGCAGTTCTTGATTGTTTCTAAAGGATAATTCAAGGAAAGACTTGGCTTATGACTTGCATATCTGTTATCTGATTTGCATATCATGCATAAATCTTTCTTTTATTAGCCAGAATATTTGAGTTGACTCTATATGCATTTTTGTGTCTTTAAGGGTAAACAAGGCCCACATTTGATCAGAATTATGTGGATTTGTTGGGGGGCGGATAAGAGCATTTCTCAGTGATTTAATTGGTAGAGTAGCTTCCTGCCCTCCATAGTTAAAGGACTGGGGACTTGCTTTCTTGGTGACTGGTGCACTGAGTGTCCAGCTTGGCTGGCAAGAGCTCTCAGCAAAGATGGCAATCATTCCCAGGCTTAGGAGCCAACTATTATGAGAGTAGCATTCAGTGATCCAGAAAGGAGTTTAGAGGATATTTTTCAGACTGATAAAGTTGTTCTGCAAGAAGGCCAAGTTCTTGTAATTTGACCTTCTGTGAGATATGAACCAAAATAGATTTGCCTCAAGAAAATCCAAATATCCAAGGACCTCGGCTCCATTCTGTATAGTTAGTACTGATAATACATGATATAAATAACAACATGGCAATGGCAGGGTTTATCTTGACCCAGACTTTATCCTCAGCCGTTTATCTTTTATCTGCTGGAAATTATCACAGTGTCTACGTGAATCTGATTTTACAAAGGAAGAACCTGGGCTCAGCGATTTTAAATCATTTGCCTGAAGTCACAAGATAACCAAGTCAGGATTTCCAGCTAAGTTTGTCTGATAAAGGCCACATCTAAACCACTGTAGTGTCTCCTGTACATCTTCTTGACTACTCTAGAAGGAAAATCTTTTTCAAATTAATTTAATTATTTCATCACACCCTTGCTTTCTTTTCTTTCATCTTTCTGCATTCAATCTTCTCTTTGAAAATGGGGGAAATTTGGATGTACTGCGCTTCCATTATGAGTCAAGAACTATGTTAGACCTTTCTCTAGCTTGGTCACATTTTCTCCTAAAAATCTTCATCTATCGGCATTTAGTGACATGGAATTTGAGATTCAGGCCATCCAACTTAGCTACCCTTGGTCACACAGCTAGTATGGAGCAGAGCTCAGGTGTGCACCCACACTGCATGTGATAACAAAATGGGGTCTAGAAGAACCTTTAATGGAAGCTCATGGGCTTATTAAAATTGTTTGTTTGTCTTGTGCTGGTACCAGGCCTTGAACTTAGAGCCTTTCTGTTCTCATGGACGGTGCTCTAGCACTTGAGCCTTGCCTTCAGCCCAGACTTGGTGAGTTTAATACAAACACACCCAGTAACTTCCTAGGTGTGCTTTTGAGTCAGGAAGCTGTTGAAAGGGGTGTATGGTCAAGAATAGAAATTTCCTAAGAATGCCTGTATTTTTTTGAAGTCCCTGAGATGATTGTAGTTTATAAGCGGGTTTATTATACTTTTTTGCTCCTTGTCTAAAATGTCACAACATGCTTAGAAATATGTGGGTTGGAGCCATAAATATAAATTCTTTACACCCTAGGATTTTCTTAGGTTAAAAAAAATCTTTTATTTTGAGAAAAGACCAGACTTGGGGATTTTTCTTTTGCCTTAAGGGAAGGCAAGTGCTTATATAGCTGTGGTATGAAAATTATCTGTCCTTTGAAAAACCTGGTAACAATGTAGAATGTGTGTCATTCCTGGGTGCCTGGTGCAATGTCATGGAAAACTGATGCTTGAGGCTTCTTTTCTCAGTCAATCAAGTCTGCTAACACATACCTTGTACCAGTGGGGTTTGGTTTTGGCTGTATTAAACCAAACAAATCTCACGAAATGTCACTGCATGCATGAAAATAGTTCTATTTTTCAATACAAGCATTTATATGCATCCAACTCTATGAGAATTTCTCAAACTCAGTATAAAAGACCATTTGTATGAAAATTACCTAGAAAGTGTGTGGAAAATAGATTCCTTGGCCTTGCATCAGAAACTCTAGAGTGGGAACCAAGAATTGAATTTCTCAAGTAATACTTCTCCAGAATGGAGTTTAAGACTTCATCCTTGTAAGGCATGGTAGCACATACATGTAATCCCAGCACTCAAGAGGTTGAGATGGGAGTGTTCTAAGTTTGAGGTCAGCTCATGTATTACTTAGTCAGCCTCAGAAGTTCTCTGCGAGGGTGGTTTAAGGATGCCAAAGTCTGAAAGTAATTCAATAAACAGAATTAGATCTAGTTTACAAAGTTGTAAGTAAATATGTTGGAGGGCATGAAAATGTATACAAATGTATTAACTGAAATATGGTAGATTCAAGGGAGAACTCGAATAGCATAATTCCTTAAAAAGGAAAAGACAATGTTCAACAAAATAAGCACCAGGAAGTGGGCACTTGAAAGGGGTGAGCTGGGGGTCAAAGGGAAAAAGGTAGGGGAATGAAGAGGAGAAGAGGAAGAAAATGGAGTCAGGAATCCAATGTATATTCTACAAAATTAAGAAGAGTAAGGGAAGGAGTGGATAGTGGAGGAACAAGTGAGGATCTTGAAAGGCGAGGCATTGATCAAGATGCATTGTATTCTTAAACTGCTTTGTTAAATGGCAACTCCTTTGTATAACTACGGAAAGATATTAAAAAAAAGAAAAAGAAAAAGAACACCACAAAAGCACAGTCATGGTTGCCTGGTACCTAGGGTGCATGAATATTGAAGGTGTGCAAATCTCCTTTATCATATGACCGAATGGTCATGTATAACCTCTGCTCATCTTTGTATATGTACTAAATTACCTCCAGACTGCTTATGGTATCTACTATCATATACATGATAAGTAAATAGTCATAGGGCTACATTTTTGGGGGAAATGATGACAAGAAAAGCACATATGCATGTTTAATGCATATGCAGTTTTTGTTCTCACATGTGTTCTCTCTGAGGTTGGCGGATGCAAGGCGTAGATGCCAAGGGCTCACTATGTAATGTGGCCAGCACATCAAGATTTCCTAGGCTTTAATGAGCAGCTAATTGGCCACAGTGAGTTTTATAACTCTGAAAAATACCCCTTCTGTTCCTCTGATAATGAGAATTATCAAAAGTGCAACATTTAGGCTTTCAAATAAAAGGAAGGAAGATTCTGTGTGTTTGCACTTACGTGGATGTGTGTGCAGGTATATGTGCGTACATGTGTTTATGTGAGTGTATGCATGCATGTTCCAGTGTTTATGTGAATGTGTTCATGTGTATATGGTGTGTGCTGAGTGTGTGTGTGAATGTGTGTGTATATGAGTGTAGGGGTGTGTATGGGACCAGCTCTAGTTAAGATGCTACATTGGGTGGCACTGGTCAGGAACCCAGTCAGTAGCCCTCTGTCCAGTGTAATTTGTTTTTCTTCTATACAAAAGTATAGGAAGTTGGTTAGGAGC
Source organism: Perognathus longimembris pacificus (assembly GCF_023159225.1). Lineage (NCBI taxonomy): Eukaryota > Metazoa > Chordata > Mammalia > Rodentia > Heteromyidae > Perognathus > Perognathus longimembris. The sequence goes on from NC_063164.1 coordinate 10,901,094, forward strand.
ACTTTGTCATTTCCGAGACTCTTTTACCCTAGAGATAAGAGATGTTGATCTGAGCACTTTTCTACTGGATGAATAAAACGTGACAGGTGCAGAGAAAAGTATTAAGCTGGAAAGTAGTATGAAGGCTTTTCCAACCTCATCCACCAGTTGCACTCTGTCTTTTCTGCGCTTGCTGGTGGAAGTAGGGTGGGGTGTGATTGGAAAGCCAAGGCACTCTGAGGTTGAGGCTGTACTGAGGGTGAAGGCCTGTGAGGTTGGGCATCTCAGCCTCTGCTGTCAAAGCCTGCCAGGCCCACAAAGCCCTGATTTACTGCTGAGCTGAATAGACTCTCCCCTGCTTCCTAATTAAAACCACGTGGCCTGTTTGTCAAGAGGAAAATATTTTAAGTCACTTCCTCTTCAAAAAGCCCAAACCACTCCCTCAACCCAAACAACTCCCCCAGCCTCTAGAAATAGCTGTATCACCCCGTGTACGATACTATAATAACTTCCTAAAAAGGGTGTCCAGACAAGACACTCCCCAGGCCTAATGAGCATGTTGTTAGCAAAATGTATTTTTCTTTCTAAGAATAACTAAGAAGGGACTGTTAGGACTTTTAACAAATGAGGTGTGAAAAGTCAAGCCAGGGATTTCTGCCTAAGTCCCTTTGTGGGTGGATGACAGCATGGAAGGTGGATATTCCTGCAGAGAGGATGTTTTGAAGTTCTCAAGTTGGTCAGTCACAAAAGGTGAGGACATCGTGTGCTCCCCACCCCCCAAATATACCCAGAGCTCACTTCCGGCTCCTGAGCTCATCCTTTCCTCTGCCTTCTTATTCAAAAACACACAATCCTCATTCCCCCTTATTCTGCATGCTCACATTTGAATGTGTCATCACCTAGACACATTCTCTCATCCATAGGTATGGTGAGGATCTTTTTGTTCTTGTCAAATCTTGACTAAGTGCTAACGACACTGTGCTTAATAAGTATACTAATGCTACCGTTTCTTGAAGCCTTTGTTCCAGACATTGTTCTGAAGCTGAGCGCACTGGGGATTCGTAGATACCCATGATGGCCTGTGACTAGCTTATGTATATCATCCCCACTGAACCTGTGGGCAAGCAGGTGCTTGATAGCTACGCAAGGTCCTGTGGCTCCCACACGTAAGCTGGTTACGTCTCCCTTCTTCGGACACCTTGCTGCCCTGTCTCTAAATGCCCTCTTTTTTTTTTTTTAAATAAAGATCTCTATTGATATAAACTGTCCAGGCCTGATACAGTCCAGAGATCTTGGATTCTTTTCTCCACCAGATAAAGAATTATGAGGCAGGAACAGACACAAAGTATATTTGAAAGTGAAAACTAAGGTCCAGGGAAACTGAGGTAAGCCTCTTTGCCAACCAGGACTCCTGGGTGGGAGGGCAGCCGTATGCCTAGATGGTTGCCCTGTTCACCTGCCTCCTGGGCAAGGAGGAAGAGGAGGAGAGAACAGGCTTTTCAGCATAGGAGATTAAGAAGGAGGTCCAGAAATTTCCAGCCTGAAGTATGCTCACGAGGTGCCTCTTTATAGCCCTTTAGGGTGAGTCTCAGCTGTTCTGGCTTCTGTTTGGGGTCATGATTCCTCTCACCCAAGGGGAGGGTGCACATCCCCTGAATAGGCCTTTAGTTGGGTTTCTTACATCAGGGCTTATCTGGGGGGTTCCCATTGTCTTCAGAAACAGGAGTAAAGGTAATCCCATCTCAGGGTCCCCAGGAGGAGTGCCGGGCTAGATTTACCTCCCCTGGTGCAGGGATGCTAAGCTTACTCCCTTATCAGTGCTCCCCTTTTCACTCTCTCCCCTGGGTGCCCAACCCGCGGGAGGCCAAGGTGGAGTGGAGGGACATGGGCAAGCCTAAAGTGCACGCGGCCGAACGAGATCCCCTTTTCCTCCCTCCTTACCCACCAAGGAAGCCAGGCGCAGACAGATCTCGGAGACACTTCGGAGAGCAATCGGTTTAATCGGGAGGGGCTCACAGTAATATAATGATGATGACGAGGATTGAGCACGAGCTGGCGATAGGCTGGCGAGCCTGTCCATCCAAGAGCAGCTCCCAAGGACCTCCCTCATGGGCTAACGTCACTTCCCATAGTACCGCCCTCTGGGCAAAGCCCGTGAAAAGGGGAGCACACGTGCTCGCTGGCGCAAGGTGGGGGATGGTCTCAAAGCTACCCCTTCTGGTTCCGGACCCAGAAGGAGATAGGTGTGGCTCACTTCCACACTGCCCCAGGGCTGGGGGAAGGGTGGCATCTCGGGAGCTCTCTCATTGCCCTTCCCCCCTTAAGGCCAAGATGAATCCCCAACAGAGGGGTGTCACTCCCCACTAGGGTGCTATCTCCCTCCCTATCTGCTTAGTATTTCCCCCCTTGCCTTGAGTCCTGCCAACCTCAATGCCTTCCCGACTCTTTCTTGTCTTACTCCCTACTCTACAGAATCCTCTGAGTAGCTCATTACTGCTTTCATATGGTGTCATGCCCTCTCTTCTAGGAAGCTTCTAGAAGGTTGCCCTCGCATCTTGGAGACCTCGCAACGGCTCTAACGCAGTCTTGGCCACATAGTAGGTGTTCAATAGCATTCTCATTTGTGACCAAATGCCTACCTGCAGGCAACAAAGACTTTGATAGAAGAAACATTTTTATGAGCTTTGGGCCATGCACAAAGGATATCAATTTCCTTACAGTAGACTGCACAACCCACTCAGGCAAGATGGTAGTTTTAATGTACTGCTCTTGAGGCAAGTTGCCAAACAAGATCTGCATTTTATTTGAATAAAAGCAATCACTTTAAGCACTTGAAATAAATTTTGAAAGTGAATTCCATTTACAACCAAATATCGCACCAGGCATATTCTTTTAGAGAGATTTTGAGCTTCCACATTTGCAGGAAAAACAGATGTCTCCGGTCAACTTTGGTCTTTGTGCAGTGATAAACAGCATCTTCTCAGGCTCACCCTAGGATAGACGCACACCAGTCAGGTTGTGCAGTGATGCCCTGGAAGTGGAATGGGTCTGTAGTCCTGCCAGTTTGTGAAGTTCTTGTCTAGTCCCTACTGGGAGCAGGTTAAGCATCACCTGGAAAATTTTGAATTTTATTTTCAGGGTTGAAAAATGTGGACATAGAAGCCAATAATATGCATCAATCACTGGCAGTTATGAGGCTGGATTAAGGTTATGAAGAATTGGAAGAGGAATGGTACAGAAAGGTTTTTGCCCAGAATGGGAAGCCAGAGAGAGAGAGAGAGAGAGAGAGAGAGAGAGAGAGAGAGAGAGAGAGAGAGAGAGAGAATATGAGTCAAGGAGCTGGCCTGACCTAAGTTACAACCCTATGATAAGAAGGACAGAATTACCAAGTATGCAATGTTTCATCAGGCAGAATAAAGAAAAATATTCCTTTAATATTTTTCAACACCACATAAGCAGTTTTAAAGGAGAGAACTGACATTAAAACAAGAAGAATTGACACTATAACAGAAAGGGTCACATTCACCAAGATCCATTGTACTTATAACCTGATTTATAGAATTGTAACCTCTTTGTATGACTACTTAATTATGAAATGTAAAAGAAAATAGAGAATAGGGAAGAAAACAAGAAGGCAGTTGACAAATACAATAGAAATAAAAGATTACAGGAACGCACCTGTAATCAGAGCAACAGGGGAGAAGACAGAGGCAGGATGGAGAGACCAGCCTGGGCTACCTGGCTAGATTTTGTCTCAAAAGCAAAAAAAAAAAAAAAGAAACATGTTTGTGGCTCTTTAAGAGATTTCCTTTTACTGTTTATACTATATTAATGATTTTGATTATGGTCCCTGGAGGCTGATTCTAGAGAACGTGAGTCTGAGTAAGATCAGACCACATGATGATGAAAAAAATGGTGTATGTTAAGAATTGATTACTTTAGCAAACCAAATAGATTTGTATGAGAATTTCTTTAAAAAGCACAACATACTCTGTATGTTTATCTGAATTAGAAAAGGGAAGGGGAACAACAAACTGGTGAGACAAAGGACAAAGGGTGAACCAATGCAATAGTGATACTCACAAGACAATATGTTGGAAATTAACTGTACAACTAGTGTGTGGGTGGGGGGGGGACTGGGGTAGGCGGGAAAATGGGAGAAAAATGAGGGAAGGTTTGACAAATTTGACAAGATATGTACTTATTACCTTACATATGTAACTGTAACCCCTCTTGACAATACAAGTAAATTAAATACAACAACAACATACTCCAAGAATAACTTTTCAGGGCTGGGAATATGGCCTAGTGGCAAGTGTGCTTGCCTCCTACACATGAAGCTCTCGGTTCGATTTCCCAGCACCACATATATGGAAAACGGCCAGAAGAGGCGCTGTGGCTCAGGTGGCGAAGTGCTAGCCTTGAGCGGGAAGAAGCCAGGGACAGTGCTCAGGCCCTGAGTCCAAGGTCCAGGACTGGCCAAAAAAAAAACAAAAAAAACCCAGAATAACTTTTCAGTAGGCCCCATTTTAGGCTGAAGAAATCTCTTAGTAATTTTAAGTATTTTAAGTTATTTAAGTATTTTTAAATTATCTGGAGGACAACAAAAAATTTATAAAAACACCACCACGCTGGGCACAAAGGTTCATGCTTCTAACTCCAGCTAATCAGAAGATGAGGATCAGAAGATTGTGGCTCAAGGCCAGTCTGGGCAAAAAGTTAGCACCCATAGCTGGACATGGCAACCACAGGCGAAGCATAAATAGGAGTACTTCCTCAAGATTTGTATGAGGGGAAAAATAACACAGTTATACCATAGTAATGTTGCCTGGGTATAATCATCTGTGGGAATCTTTGCTTTTGTATTTGCTGCTGTGTCTCACTAGCTAGTTCTGTGCAGCTGCAACATGGCTTCTCTTTAAAGAGAACATTGTTATGATCTCCAAAAGATATACTCCCTCTTCCTGGTGCCCCGTGGAGCATCCAGGACCTGACATCCCAGCTGTTCCAGCTGTTCCCATCGACGAGAACAAGAGTGAAGGACTCCTGACTAAGGCCTATGCCCCATCCCTCGAGGAGTAGCCAAAGATTGATTTTTGGCTTCCCATCCTTGAAAATATTTTAGGGTTACTAGCCCTTGGGGTGGCGGATAGTAGGTAGATGTTAGCCAGGAATGATGGGAAATGCAAAGGAGATCCAAAGTGGAGGAGAAGATTATAGGATCAAACTTTCCATCTTATAGGTTCCCTATCTAATGTGGCCACCAGAGATGTAAAATGTCACAAGAGGACTAATGATAGGCTTTATTCCATTTGGGAAAGGGGGTGTTAGGTTAACAAATAGTTCTGAACGAATAAGTCTTTAACTTATCTACCCAAGCCAGTAAAACCATATCCTATTCTAGAGGTCCAATGTCATTCAGTAAGCCTCTGCCACCTTTGCAACTGTGACCCTGTGTCCTGGGAGGGTCCTAGGGAGAAACTTCATGCTCCTAACCCATCCTTTCCTATAGTTACTTTGGAGCCATCTTGGAATCCACAAAGGGCTTCCCAGATGTCAATGGCTATCACTGTCATGAGGCTATACTTGTCCATTCCTGAGACAGTGGACTCAAAAACTACCCGATGCAGCCTCCAAACCTGCATGTGACTTGGTATTGCTTTAACTATGCATACCTTCTCTTTCTATGCCTCCAACTCTCCCTGTTGAAGGCTAATACCTCTACCCCTGAACATGGCAAGAGATGGTTGAAGATGAAGTAAGGTCATATTTTCCCATGGCATGTGCCATAGAATCCCTTTCTCTGCCATATCTCTTTCTTAATAAACTTCCCTATCACTTTCACCAAAACAAAGCAAAACAAATACCTCAACCAAGAACTGGTTATAGTGGCCCAGATAGAAAAGAGCCTATCCCCCAAATAACAAAAGCACAAAAGGATGGAGGCTTGGCTTGGTAGTGTGCCTGCCTAGCAAGAGTAAGGCTTTAAGTCTAATCTTCACCCTCCAAAACAAAACAAAAACCCAAGGACCACCTCTTTCTTTACCTAGCTATCCTATTCTCAATTTGACACATTTTCTTTGGTGGTTCATCTCCATCAGCGTGCAGGTGTCTTTGGTCCTGTGTTCAGTGGTACTTTTGTGGCTTAGGCTGTTCAAGCTACCAATGAGTTCAGTGTTCCAGAAGTTCCATGGGCTTTTGGCATGGTCTGAGAATCACCAAGGGTATCTGTGAAGGCTTGCTGTGGTTTTCCTCACAGAGAACAGAACCATGACCCATCAAAGCCTCCTTCCAACAGGCAAAAGACATTGAGAAGCTCTGGTGGGAACTGTTATTGACAAGACACATAAAAATATCTCTCACTATCTCCAAGGTGGTAAGTAGAACTTTTGTCTTCACTACTACTTATGGAAGGCCCCCTTATCCTCAGGGGATGTGCCCCAAGACACCCCCCTCCCCGGAAAACCTGAAACCACCAATGTTATTGAACCCCAGTTAGACCAGCTTTCCTATATCTACATATCTATGATAAAGTTTAGCCTGTAATTTGAGTAATTAATATCAATAACATAATGAAACAGAAACATTATAATGAGTTTCTATAATGAAAGTTATATAAATGGGGTCTTGGTCTCTTGAAATCTTACCATGCTGATGACTTAAGTAAGCCAGATGACAACCATGGGAGTGTGATGTAGCCTTGGGCTACTACTATATGGGTTCTTTAGACACCAGCACTGCTATATCATGGACAGGAAATTTGACAAGTGAGATCCCTAGGTGACTAAGGGTAGGTAACATATATAGTATGGATATCCTACACAAAGGTGATTCATGGCATGGTGTCAGTTTCATCACACAACTCAGAAGGGTGTACAATTTAAAATGACGTATGCTAATTTCTGGAATTTTCCATTTAATGTTCTCAGGTGGTGGTTGATGGAGGGTCCAGTGAAGCTGTACTGACCATAAGGGAGATTTCTGTGTTTCATCACTGGTGCTTAGAAGTACAGCAGAACATTTTGAATAGGTCTGCAGTACATGCAAGGAAGATGCATATGAAACGAACCATTTGATGATTGCTGCTCTCATTGGTTCTCTTCCAAGAAGTTTATGTGGTTTCAGATAATCAAGTGAGATGAGGGCCTTTTCTTTTGCGAATCGTGCTACTCATTAAAAGAAGTCATTTTGCCCAAGGGATGTGAATGCAAGGGGAATGATGTACCCAGCTTAGTTTGTACAGCAGTAAACTTCCCTTGGAATAGAAGATCTTTCCAGATGATGTATTTATGTGTTGCAATGACTGAAGTTGGTTTCAAGATAATTTCAATAATCTATTTTTAGTACTGGATAAAATGTGTATTCCCATAGCAGAATCAGAAACTGCTGCTTATTATGCTAATGTGATATTTACAAGAGCCATTGCTATGGTTTCTAGTGCAAAGTCCCTTAGAGCCTGAAGTCCTGGTCAATGAGAAGTCAGACACATAAACATGCAACTCTTACTTTTTAAAAAGGATCTTCTTAAATAATAGAGAAAAACCCTCAAGAAGAAAACAGTTTGGGCAGTGGACATGTATCAAGTGTACCACTTATAGAGAGAAAATAAAATGTTAATTTTGGTTGACTCCTAGATGTTTAGTAAGTAGTCATTGGTGAATAATAGTCTTTGTAGGAAAAGGTATATTTTTGATATACTTTTCTGATGCATATGATCCATGCTAAGTTGAGAAAAAAAAAACTTCCCTCTTTCAACCCAGAAATTCGTTCCTATGTGATATTATTATGGTATGCTCCAATTTTCTTTCTACTCAATAATATTCCAAGCTCTCAAAAGTTTGCATAATTTGGAGATCATTTATATGGGTTTCAATAAAGCACTGGCCCATCTGGAAGGCAATAGCACCTTGATTTCAGTGTCTCTGTGGAGCAGTATGCTACATAACTGGAAATAATTGGCTTCATACAGCAGGACAAGTAAGTAGAGCTCAATCTCTAAATGAGATTCTAAATGAGAAGACAGAAAACACATGGTCTTTGTCTTGAAGCCCTTTGGATTTTTCTGTTTTGCTTTTGCAGTGCTGAGAACAGGACTCAAGGCCTTGCATGTGCTAGGCAAGCACCCTACCACTGAGCTGTATCCCCCTGAACTACAACCTCAGCCCTTGTTTCTTGTGTGTGTGTGTGTGAGAGAGAGAGAGAGAGAGAGAGAGAGTGTGTGTGTAAGAGACAGAGAGAGAGGGAGAGAGAGAGGGAGAGAGAGAGAAAGAGAGAGAGAGAGAGAGAGAGGTGTTGATCTCTATATCGCTCAGGCTAGCCTGGATCTTAGGATCCTCCTGCCTCGGCCTCCCAACACCTGCCTTTGGAAACAAAATCACCTGTGGTCTATGTTCACACAAGACATCTGACTTTGTGTTGCTTACTCATTGACATAATGACTTATCACAATGTTTACCTACCTGGAAGGCTCTTTACAGGTTGTTAGAAAGGGGCCAACTAGCAAGGGGAAGGGTAGACCACAATGTGTACATGCCAGAAAGCACAATCCACAGAAACCTGCCCACTACAAGAGAATAACAATGAATGGAGACAAGCAAAACCCGCTTTTAAAATTCAACCAGTTCCCAAGAAGTGCGTATGTTAAAATTACCCAATAGACTCTCTCTCCCTTCTCTCCGGCCATGGATCATCTTGGCCACAGGCCAGCAGTTCGGGAATAAACTTTCTCTCCTGCCTGAATACCGCGTGGCGTTCTCCTTTACCAGCTACCTACTTTAAAAACCTAACATATATGGTGCCGTGACTCGGATGGGGCTTAAGAGTCAGGATGGGTGGAATTCCCATCTATTTTTCTTCTTTTTCTGGGAGTATCCCCAGTCCTGATGGCCCTTTTTCCACGAACCGAACTGCTGCGAGTCGCCACGCGGCACTTTTCACTAATACCATTGCTGGCCTCTACATCCACCTCCACCTCCACACCACTTGTCTACCCTGGTGAGTGAAACTGCTGCTACTCGGGTTCTCTGCTGCTCTGTCCACCGCTTCAGCCACTTCTGCCCGGTAAGCTCTCATCCACTCACCAGGCGCCTCCCTCCTGTGCTTTTTGGGTTTTGCATCACAGTCACACCCAAGCCGGGACACTGCTAGCATGCCTCTTGACAGTGCAATGAGGCCTGCTCAAAATACTCGCTCAGATACAGTTTTTGCCACTGCAATGGTAAGTGGTTAGAAGTCACTTATATTCAGGCTCTCTCTCTTTCTCTTTTCCTCTCTTTCTCTTCCTTTTTCTCCCTCTCTCTCATCTTCCTGCTTACTTGCTTACTTTATAAAATTCCCAAGTCGTACCATCCTTGTGTGCCTTGCTCACAAAGCTGCCTCTTTTCACAGACCTCCGATACTGAGGCTTGACCACCAATGTGCTTTGTCAGCAAAGATATCTAAAAGTTCTTTTCTCTAGCATTGACCACGTGGTGGATATTGGGTTTAACAGGCATCAACTCAGGCGCCATTATGCCATACCACGTGTTCTCTGTTAGTGTGTTTGTGTCCTGCCACCCCCCTCAACATGGCATCCCACTGGAGTTTATCAAAATATGGTTTCTCCATTTGATAATCTGAAAATTGTTGTTTGCTAGCAAAATTGTTTTTCTAACCGACCACGTGGTTCTAAAATATTGGGCAAAAAAAATGTCATTTACTATTGGAATTCTGAAAGAGTCTACTGCTGAAATTCATTTTTGCATGCTGTAAAACCTATGTGCACAGTGTGTATGTGTGTTCCATGTGTGTATGTATGTGTAAACGTCATTTGTTAGTATGTCCATCTAGCTATATATCTGTGCTAAAACTCATCACATCTACTGAGTTTTGTCATTGCAGAATTCTGGCAAGTATTTGGTCAGTTCTTGACCAAAGAAGCTCTAGTCCCCTTGGTCTCCTTGTTGTTTTAATTGGAAATAAAAAAAGGGCTTTTGTGGCAAAGACGCCTTGGATTGCAGTTTGAAGCCAGCCCGGGCTGAAAATCTCTCTCACACTCCATCTCCCAACTAACCAGTGAAGAGCCAGGCTGGAAGCAAGGCTGAAGAGACTTATCTCTTACCAGCCAAATGCTGGAAGTGGAGCTAAAGTGGTAGAGTACTAGCCTCGAGCAGAAGTGCTCAGGGACAGTGCCCAGACCCTGAGTTCAAATCCTGTGAATGCCAACGAGGGCAAGCCATCCCAGCAACAAGCACCTAGACCACTGGGACTCAGCCAGTTCCGGGAACAAGTATCATGGAGTGGAGTAAGAGGAAAATGATCTCATCCTAAATGGAGTTACTTTGTCTTGCCCTTTCAAAATTAATCAGAGCCGGGGGATAAAGAGATAGTAGCTTGTCCATCTAATGTCCATGCCTGAGTATAAGAACTGTCCAAGTCATCCAATTTTTAATTTTGTGCTCTAAGCCCTTCCTTTTGCCTTAATATTTTTTTTTGTCCAGCCCCTGCCTCATGAGACTTCTTCCAGGCTTCATTCAAGGACTGGCATCTACCACCAAGGGACCCTGCTGCTCGCCTTCTCCAAGAGAGGCCACATTTCTGCCTTTTACCCCTAATGCCGACACCCCTTGCCAGCAGGAAGCAGCCAGAGAGAGTCTTCATCCTTTTTCATAACTATTAAAAGGCTGGAATGTTAGGTCCTTTCCCTGAGGGCTCCATGTAGATGCCCCCACCTCATTAAGTCTCCACCCAGTTACCTGGGTACCCTACAGACCTGGAGGCAGTTACCTCCCCTTTCCCTGAGGTCACATCCTAATCCACCTGGCCACACCCCTTGCCCCTGCCCTAGATATAAGGCAGGGCTGGGTGGGGGTTGCTCTCTCTCTCTCTCTCCCTTCTCTCCAGCCATGGATCATCTTGGCCACAGGCCAGCAGTTCGGTAATAAACTTTCTCTCCTGCCTGAAAAAAAAAATTACCCAATAGAAAACAATGAAACTGCTGGGTGCCAGTGGCTCATACCTATAATCCTAGCTACTCAGGAGGCTGAGAGTTAAGGATTGCAGTTTGAAGCCAGCCCCAGCAGGAAACTTTGGGAAACTCCTCTCTCCATTTAATCAAAGAGAAATCCAGAAGTGGCATTGTGGCTCAAGTGGGAGAGTGCTAGCCTCGAGTAAAAGGAGCTCAGGGACAGCACCCAGGTTCTGAGTTCAAGTCCCAGAACCAGCAAATAAAACTTAGGTGATAGCTGGAAAGACTGTATACCCCTAGAACTCAGCTAGTGGGGAATGGAGAAAGGGGGCAGTGCACTAGGAGAACAGCATGCTTGCTGTTACTGCTTTGAGTGTCTCTGCCCACTAGACACTCAATCTTGCAAGGTCTCCATTAACCATTCAAGTCTCACTTTCATTAGCACTTTTTGTCTTTGAGCTTGGTCGAGCGATTGTGTTTCTATACAGTCATTCTAAAGATGTTCATTCAGTTGCTGAAAAAAAAAATCCCCGTGGTTCATGTATGGTCAACACAGGCAATATCATTCCCACAGTTGATGCTGGAGTTGAGCATGAATGTGGACCATGGGAAACAAGTCAGGGATCTGTGGCTTGAGTTAAGGGTTTGGAGAAATATCTAATCAGAACTGGAAGGTGAGGTGAGTGTTTTGAGCAGTGAATGAATGTGATGTGTGTTAGGTGCATTCTGACTGCACTGCAGAGTGTTAGTGGAGGAGAGGGAGAAGGGGTGGAGAATGGTGGATTCATTTCAGGAATCCAAGAAGGAGGCTGCAGTAGAAAGGAACCAACCCTTGCAAGTTAGTGAATGATTGGATATAAAGAGAGAAGAAGAAAGAGCAACAGAATAGGAATCTTTTGTTCCTAGTTGTATAGCTGGGTGGTGAAACCATTCCTAGAGGTGGTATACAATGAGGAGAACAGAATGGGAAAGCATCAGGGACAAGGGCAGGAGAGAAATGAGGAATTCCAGATTGAGCTTGAGGTGCATGAGATAGGGAAATGGAAGAGCTGAGTAGGCAGGAAGATACCACATGCCAGGCCTTGGGGGAAAATAATCCGGGCTAGGGATAAAATTTGGGAACATATGAGCATCAGAACTGGAGGCCTAGAGATGGATGAGGTAGCCTTGGTAAAGAACATTAAGGAAGAAGACAGCTGGACTTTGTAGTCAGGATTGCATCATTCTACCACGTAAAGGTCAGCAAAAACAGAGTGGGCAGAACGGTTGTTACAAAAACAAAAGAATCTTATTTTACTAAGGAAGAGAACGTTTGAAGATGCTAAGAAGATGTTACTGGGAATTCACGTGGTAGGAGATGGCCAGAACAACAGTGGGTTTAGGAATCTGCTAAAGGAACAGAACATGAGATTAAAGTATGCATAGATGTAGGTGAGGAGGAAATGGAAATAACAAACATAGTCAACTCCAACTAGAAGGGGTGGAAGAGAGTCAGAACAACTGTCAGAGAAAGAGGATGAAGAAGGAAGTCTATTCTAGATGGGAGGCAGGAAGAGAACTGAGCCAGCCCGAGGCCCTCTACAGTGTGAGGGAGAGAAGAGAGGTGAAAAGCTGGGCGCCAGTGGCTCGTGCCTGTAATCCTAGCTACTCAGGAGGCTGAGATCTGAGAATTGAGGTTTGAAACCAGCTAGGGCAGAAAAGTCCCCGTGAGACTCTTATCTTCATGTAACCACTCAAAAACTAGAAGTGGCACTGTGGCTCAAGTGGTAGAGCACTAGCTTTAAGCACAGAGAGACTCAGGGACAGTGCCCAGGCCATGAGTTCAAGACCCACAACTGACAGAGAGGGGGAGGAGAGAGAGAAAGAGATCGTGTGCGCGCATGAGAGAGAGAGAGAGAGAGAGCCCATACACAGAGAGTCACAGAGAGAAAGGTTGAAATGGATCTATAGGCTTGGGCAGAGGAACATAAGGAAGTTTTGGAGTTGGTTGGGAATAGCAGTCTCTTCCTTCACAGAATCCAGAACTTTAAACTTTCTCTTACAATGATTCTATTTGTCTCTTCACTTGGGAAATCAGACATCCCCCAGCACCTATTCTGACCCCATCTGATCCAACATGTCCTCTTCCTCTCATTCTCTCCTCTGAGCAGGAAAAGCAGGTCATTTGGGTAGATAATGAAGACACAAAGAGTCATTACTATTCACATTTTGTACACATGAAAATCTAATGTTAATTGTTAATGCAGAAGGTGAGCATTTTTCTCCAAAACTCAAAATGATTTTCTCTCTTTTGGCTCAAGAATGATAAATTCATGCCCCTTCTTATTTTCACAAGGAGTACATGGTATCCATGTGACCTTTACCAGGACAAGACTGACCTTTAGTTCTCCGCTTTTTTCTTTCCCCCAAAGAGATGTTAAGGATTATATCAAATCTCCAGAGGAAATTACAGTTCCCTTGGGGATTGATTCAAAAGCTGGGTGGGATGGTTTTATCAGCACCTCAATCAAAGCCAAAGAAATGTTCTTTAAATCTACCACGTAAATGTTTTATATCTGGAGGGTAGGAAGCTTTCAGACTTAAAGGGATTAGTGGTGCTTCCTGGAATTTCCAAGCTTGAGAGAAGATTTTCCAGTTCTCTGTTCTTTGTCCAAAAGAGATGCTGCAGTTTTTCTTGCCATCATGGGCCAGTTTTTGGTTTTGAGTCACACTGCCATGGATAGATCCAGTTTGGGGTGACCAGGCATTGCTGTGATAGGACTCATGATAGTCCCTGCATTTTGACTATGTTTCCATTTTACTCTCACTTCAGAAAGGTCATCATTCAAGAGTAAACAATACAAACTAGCTCACAGGTTGAATGTGTCTTATCCAATATACTAAGGACTACAAGTGTTTGAGATTTTTTTTTTGCATGATTTCCATTTTGCATATTTACACAGACTTTACTGATAAAGCATCTGGAATTCCCTAATCCAAAGGCTCTGAAACCTGAAACATTTTTAATGCACAGCAAAGCATTTAAGGTTTTCATATTAGGAATAGTTAGCTGTTTGATACTACTCTTCTATCAGTACCAGTAGTGGGGTTCTAATTCAGGACCTCAAGCACTCACTTGGTCTTTTTGTTTAAGACTAGTGCTCTGCCACTTGAGCACTCCTCCACGTATAGCTTGTTGATGAATACCTCACAGACTTTTCTGTCCAGGCTGACTTTGAACCTTGATCCTCAGATTCAACCTCCTGAATAGGTAGAATTATAGGGGTGAGCCACTAGCCAAGGAGTCCCAATGTTTCTCCTACTCTTTCTTCTGATAGTTTTATGGTTTGAGGTCTTACATTAAGGTCTTTGATCCATTTTGAACTGATTCTGGTGCAAGGTGATAGGTAAGGATACAGTTTCAGTTTTCTGCATGTGCATATCCTGTTTTCACAGCAGCAACCTATGTTTTTGGTTCCCTTGTCAAATATTGGATGGCTATAGGTTTTTGGGATTATTTCTGGGTCTTCTCTTCTGTTCCATTGATCCAGAGGCCTTTCTTTGAGCCAGGAGTAAATTGTTTTCATTACGTTAGCTCTGCAATGAGTTTGAAGTTTTGTGTTGTTAAATCTCCAGCCCTACATTTTCTGCTAAGGATTGTTTTTGTGATCTGAGGCCTTTTGTGGCTTCATATGAATTATTGAATTGTTTTTTCTATCTTGTTGAAGAATGAGGTTGTGATTTTGTTGGGTATTACATTGAATTTGGAGATTTTTGCGGGACATTACTCGTGTTTTCACGATATTAATTCTGCCAGTCAAGGAGCATGAAAGGTTCTTTTCACTTCCTAATGCATTCTTTGATTTTTGTCTTTAAATTTTTAATAGTTTTCACTATAAAAAATCCTTAGTTAACTTAATACCTATTTTTTAAACATTTTTTATTTTGTTCATTGTGGGGCTTGAAATCTGGGTCTGTGTGCTGTCCCTGAGCATGTCAACTTAGGCTAGCACTCTACCACTTTGAGCAACAGCGCCACTTCCAGGTTTCTGGTGGTTGATTGGAGATAAGAGTCTCACAGACTTTCCTGGCCAAGCTGGCTTTGAACTGTGATCCTCAGATCTCAGCCTCCTGAGTAGCTAGATTTATGGATGTGAGCCACTGGTGCCCAGCTAGGTTGTTTATTTAAAACAAAATTTTGGAGACTTGTAAATGGAGTTGCTTCCCTTTTATCAATGTTGATCTTCTCATTGCTGGCAAACAGAAATACTGTGTATTTTTGTAAGTTGATTTTATGCTCTGTTTTATTACCAAAGTTTTGTATCAGTTCTGCTTGGGAGAATAGTCTATAGTGTCCTTTAAATACAGTATCTTGCAATTTGCAAATAGGGATAGATTTCTTCCTTCCCTAATTGGATCCCTTTTATGTTTTTCTCTTGCTTTATTGATCTTCCTAGGAATTCCAATATTATATTGGAGTAGAGACAGTAGACATCTTTGTCTCATTCATGATTTTAGTGGAAATGTGTTTATCTTTTCACCTTTAAATATAATGTTAGCTGTAAGTTTTCCATGAGCAGCCATTATTATATTGAGGGATGTCCCATGTATTCTGAGCTTCTCTAGAACTTTCCTCATAAAAGCAAGTTGGATCTTGTTGAAAGCTTCTTCTGAGTCTATTGAGATGATTATGTGATTCTCATCCTTACTTCTGTTGATGTGTTGTATCACATTTATTGCCTTACATATGTTGAGCCAACTCAGGCCCTATTTGATCATGGTTTTTGACATTTTTGGTTAGTTGTTGAATTTGGTTGGCCAGAATTTTATTGAGAAGTCCTTTATCAAAGTGATAGGCCCATAGTTCTCTTTTTTTGATGAGTCCCTATCTGGTTTGGGGATGAGTGTAATGTGTGTCTCATAGAATGAATTTGGTAGTGATCCTTTTCTTTCTACTTCATTGAAAAGTTGAGGAGTATTGGTGTTCTCCTTTGAAGGCTTTATAGAATTGGGTTGTAAGTCCATCAGGACCTGGGATTTTCTTGGATGGGCAATCTTTTATTACCATTTAATTTCATTGCTTATAATGGATCTGTTTAATTGGTTTATATCTTCTTGGCTCAGTTTAGATATATTGATGTTCTTTACGAATGAATCCATTTCTGCTAAATTCTCTAATTTATTTTATACGGGTTTGCAAAGGATTCCCTTATAAGATTGATAATTTTGTTTGTTTCTGTTGTAATGTCCCCATTTACATCTCTGATTTTATTTATTTGTTTGATTATTTCTCTTAGTTTTTCTAAGGCCTGTCAATTTTGTTAATTTTTTTTTTCAAAGAACCAGCTTTTCATTTTGTTGGTTCCTTGTGTGGTTGTTTATAGTGTCTAATTTATTTCTGATATAATTTTTATTTCTTTCCATCTACTGGTTTGGGGTTTGGCTTGTTTTCCTAGGAGCTAGAAGTACATCATTAGAATACTGATTTGAAATTTCTCTAATTGGTTCATGTAGGCACTCATAGTTACAAATTTTCCTCTAAGTACTACCTTAGCTGTGTCCTAGATGTTCTGGTATGTTCTGTGTTCCTTTACAATGAATTCCAGAGACTTTTGGATTTCTCTTCTTATCTCTTTGATAACCTATTGGTTATTCAAAAATGTATTGCTTAGTTTCTTTGAGTGTAAATATTTTCTGCAATGGCTTTTGCTATTGAGTTCTAAACTTTTATTCTATTGCTATCTGACAAGATAGAGGGAATAATTTTGGCTTTCTTGACTTTGCTTTGTAATCTAAGATATTGTCTATTTTGAGAACACTCCATGGGCCATGATGAAGAATGTATATTATGGTGTGGTGTTTTTTTTTTGGCTAGTCCTGGGGCTTGGACTCGGCCTGAGCACTGTCCCTGGCTTCTTTTTTTGCTCAAGGCTAGCACTCTGCCACTTGAGCCACAGCGCCACTTCTGGCCGTTTTCTGTATATGTGGTGCTGGGGAATCGAACCCAGGGCCTCATGTATATGAGGCAGGCACTCTTGCCACTAGGCCATATCCCCAGCCCCAAGAATGTATATTATGATGCTGCTATGTAGATGTCTGTTGGGTCCAGCTTGTCAATGTAGTTGTTTAACTCTTTAGTTTCTTTGCTGAGCTTTTGTCTTGATGATCTACACCATGATGACAGTAGTGCGTTAAAGTCACAGCAATCAATATGTTTGAATCGATTTGTGCCTTTAGGTCAATTAGCATTTGTTTTGTTTTTTTATGAAATTAGGAGCTCCAGCATATGATGCATAGATGTCTAGAATTGTTACATCCTTCTGATAAAGCTTTTCTTTACTACTATGAAATGTTCTCTTTGCCTCCTCTGACTAAATTAAAATCTGTTTTATCTGATATTAGGATTGCTACCTGTCTATGGGGGCTATTGGCTTGAAAGACTGTTCCAGACTTTCACTGTAAGTAGATGTTTATTTTTGTCAGTTACATGTGTCTCTTGTAAGGAGCAGACTTTTAGGTCTCCTCTTTTGATCAACTAGCCACTCTATCTTTTGATTGGAGAATTGTGTTATTTGATATTTAGTGTTAGTAGTTATCCCTCTGTTTTTCTATGTTTATCTACTCATCTGGTAGGGTCTATTTTCTCTGCCTATACCATGTTCCTCTTGACTGTCTGTGTGCAGGACATCCTTGAGTATATTCTGTAGTGCTGGTATTGCAGTGATAAATTGTTTTACTGTTTGTTTCTCATGGAATGTTTTTATTTGCACTTCAGTTATGAATGAAAGCTTGGCTGAGTACAGTATTCTCAGTTGGTAGTCATTCATGATCAGTTCTTGGCAAACATCATACCAAGCCCTCCTTGCTTTAAGAGTTTCAGATGAGAAATTCTCCATTATTCTGAATGGTCATTCTTTATAGGTAATAATTCTTTTCTCTCTGATAGCTTTACATAGCCTCTTCTTGTTCTTTACTGAACCAATTTGGATCACGATGTAGTGATTGGAGTTCTTTTTCCTGTTCTGTCTGTTAGATGTTCTAAAGGCCTCTTGTATCTAAATAGGCTTTCTTTTGAATGTTTGGGAAGATTTTGGCTCTATATACTTAATAATCCACTCTTCTCCGTCCTTAATATCTGTCAGCCATAAGTTAGGTCTTTAGATAAGTTGTGAAGTTTTTGGAAACTCCTTTTGTGATGCTGGGATTTTTTTTTTTTTTAGTGTGGTTACCGCCTCTCTCCATTCTATCTTCTTTGTCTTTAAGCCCCAAGACTTTATCTTCCATGGCATATATTCTTTCAGAGAAGCTTTCTACTTTATTTTTTATTTCTCTGCCTTCTGTTTGGTCCTTTACAGTGTTTCTGCTTCTTTATTTTGGTCTTTTTAAAGCTCTTGTATTGCTATTTTTACTTCATTGATTTGTTTATCTGTGTCTTCTTTCATTTCTTTCAACTGAGTAGCTGGGGTTTTTTCCATCAAATTCCATTGCCATATCTTGGAATTCACTTAGCTTTTTATTTGTGTTTTCCATAAATTCTTTCGTTATTCTTTGCTTTATCTTATCACAGTCACAAAATGTCTTGTAGAGGTTTTCTATGTTTTCATTGATCATTTGTATCAGGAGCCAAGTTTCCTCTAGATCACTTTCCGTTATGTTGTTGAATAGTTGTTGTTTTCTGGGAGGGTTGTATTTCCTTGATTTCGCAAATTCCCTGTTCTTCTGTGGTAAGCTTTACATATTTGAACACCTTTTTAATATTGACTTTCAGGTGCCTGAAATCTTCCTAGTGGGTTATTCTCTGTGTTCTGGGTTGACTAGGCAGATGATATTTGATATCTTACCTTAGTCTGGAATGGTTGAAATCTCACATATAGTAGGGTTCCTTTGTTCACTCTTTCTATTCATCCAATTCTTGCTATGTGGTTATATTATTGGAGTTCTTCTCCTACTTGTTCAGGGAGGGTAAGGATTATTCATTCATCAGGTAGAAACTAGAGTCTCAGGCTTTGACCCTGCTTGCATGGAGCCCAGCCTGAAGGAAGTTTCTGGTTCCCTGCAGTGGTGATCTGAATAGGTCTGAATTTGAGCACTGCACTTTGGCCCCCCTCACTGTATGTGTTGTGCAGGGCTGGAGGCTAGAAGCCTATGCTTAGCTCTGAAGGCTGAGGTCTGGGAAGAGTGGGGGTGGGGTGGGGAAATAAACCCTTCAGTCCCTGTCCCTGTTGGTTTGCAGCACCTCTGGAGTCAGGCTCTTCACTCAGCACTGAGGACTGAGCTTAGGGGGTGAGGCTCTGGTTTGGAGCAGTGCCCTCTGGTTCCTGACCATATGAGTTCCTGTCTGTATTGGTGTGAGACTCAGCTGGAAGCTTTATCCTTGCTTTGTGCCCTGGCTTGCAGGAGGCTGAATCCTCACTTACTTGGTGTGGGCCAATACTGGTGAGTTCTCTGAGTTCTGGTCACAAAAACCTTTTCCTCTTGTTTCTGCTTCCTCCCTCACCTTCCAATGTCCCTCAAGTGCTTCTGAGCCTGGGGCTCTGTTACACACACACACACACACACACACACACACACACACACACACACACTTGGGTCACGTAGAGGTCAAGAATGTGTGACTTGGTATCCTGGCTCTAGGCTGTGAAGTCGTTTCCTGAGTTGCAGTGCAGAGGCAGGGCAGTGTCATGTGGTTCCTCCATTGTCTGGGTTCATAATGTAAGGCGGTAAGGCACAGGGGCCAAATGGCACACTGTTGCTGCAGACCTGGTTCCATGGACTTGGTATTTTAGGTGCTTTTCCTCTTCCTTTTCTGTTTTCTTTTTTGTCAGTCCTGGGGCTTGGGACTCAGGACCTGAGCACTGTCCTTGGCTTCTTTTTGCTCAAGGCTAGCACTCTACCTCCTGAACCACAGCGGGCTTTTGCTCTATATGCAGTGCTGAGGAATGGAACCCAGGGTTTCATGAATGCTAGGCAAGCACTCTACCACTAAGCCACATTCCCGGCCCTTTTCCTCCTCTTTCTGAGGTATGAGTTTTTGTTTTCCTTGATTATTGCCAAGCTCCGACTGCTTGCCTTTGCCTGGTGTCCACTCTTGAGCTGGATTTCTCAACAGGATGCTTGTATTTCTGATCAAGCAGAGTTCTGACACTGTCCTGCCAATCCTCCATGTTCCTTAGTATCTATTCTGTGAATAAATAAATTTTAAAAAATAAATAAAAATATAACAACAACCAAAAAGACACATACACACCAGAAAAACAAAGGCAACAAAGAAATTCCTTTTCAGAATTTCAGGCTACACTGCTAGTGGTTGGGTTCTACTTTGACTTATAAATACTGAAAATACTAACATCAGTTCCCACAAGTTCAATAGTAGCTAGCACCAATTGCCTTGTCCCTCTGCCTCTGCAAGGGAATCTGAAGCCAGCTGCATTAAGATGTCCGTGTTTGGGCTGGGAATGTGGCTTAGTGGTAGAGTGATTGCCTAGCATGCTTGAAGCCCTGGGTTCAATTCCTCAGCACCACATAAACAGGAAAAAATAAAAAGATGTCCTTGTTCTACCTCTTGCAAACTGAACCGTAGGCCGACCCAAGAAATACACTTGTATAGAAGTACCAGACTCTAGCACATTACTATAGTAGTTACATGGTGACTTTGTTTTCTTTCTTTTTTTTTTTTTTTGGTATGTTTAGACATGATTACAGAGTCGTCTTCTTTGGGTCTGATTCCACCACCATCATAAAGTAACTTACCTGTTGCTGAAATTCTGTGTATTTTTTTTTTAAATAGGGAATCCTATAGGTGATTACTAGTGATAGCTTGCCACTGCCCTTGGTTTTACTTTCAACACAGGTGTACTTGCCAGCTAGTTTTCCACCTGCCTTAAAATAGAGAGTCATTTTTGTCAGATTTTGTTTATCCTTCTTGTATTTCTTTTTTTGGGGGAGGGGGGCAGTCCTGGGGCTTGGACTCAGGGCCTGAGCACTGTCCCTGTCTTCTTTTTGCTCAAGGCTAGCACTCTGCCACTTGAGCCACAGCGCCACTTCTGGCCATTTTCTGTATATGTGGTGCTGGGGAATTGAACCCAGGGCCTCATGTATATGAGGCAAGCACTCTTGCCACTAGGCCATATCCCCAGCCCTCCTTCTTGCATTTCTGTTGCAAATGTAACCACACGAATTCTTACAACACCCTTCATAAACAAAAAAGTAATGTATTGCACACGTTATTTGGCACCTTGCTTGGTTTTCTTATCAATATGCATTGGAGATGGCTCCATATTAGTATGCACATTTCTCTTGTTATGTTTTATGGCTTCATCGCACTCTAGGGCCTGTATATTACAGCTACTACTGAATGTTAGCATCTTAGAACCCCATGGATTACATTCTTAAAATAACACAAGGTGGATAAGTGATTATTTACAAACCACTGAGCTGAGATTTAGCAGCAGTTATAGGCCAGAAGTTTGAAGACTAGAGGGAAGGCAGGTTTGAGGAAGACTTGAATAAACTGATTTCTATTCTTCTATCCATCAATACTTCCCTTGACAAGTCACCACCGCTCTCTGAGCCTCAATTCAGACATCTGAAAAATAAGGAACTGACAAAAATTTGAGACCAAATCAAATTGAACTTGTTGGTCTATTTTTTTCCTATTAAAAGACAGCAGTACATATTTGATACCTTTCTCTCTAGAAGAACTAAAGCCCTGGTGGGTTGCATTTGCCAATTTCCATGGTGTGAATACACTCTTGCACCCTGGCCAATTTCTAACAGCTTAACAGTCTACCATATTTCCAAAAAATTAACAATTGGCTCGGGGATCAGTGAAAACTTTCACAAATGAATCTCACTGACATTCAGACATTGTAGTCTCCTTGGATGGAAAGTTTATCCTCAAAGCTCAAGTTATAGCATACTAAGATTGAAACAGGGGGAACTAAAGAACCTTGTCGCTGAAGCCTGCCTAAAGCAATCTTGAAGAGATCATTAATTCAAAGAAGTGCATGTGAACAAAGCAACTTAGTTTCATATCATGTATTTATCCAACTTTAATCTACTAATAACATTTACTTCATTTGGCCAAAGCTTGTTATGTTAGTATACAATGGAATTCTGATTCTTAAATAGAGCTGTAGTGTGTGTGTGTGTGTGTGTGTGTGTGTGTGTGTGTGTGTGTGTGTGTGTGTGTGTGTGTGTGTGTGTTGTTTTGTTTTTTGATGGTATTGCATTGTGGTTTGAAGTCAGGGCCTCACATTTCTTAGGCAAGTACTTTACCACTTGGGCCGTGTTTCAACAGTTTCAACATTTTTGTTTTAGTTATTATTATTTGCCAGTCCAGGGCCAGAGCACTGTCCCTGGTTTTGTTTTGCTCAAGGCTAACACTCTACCACTTGAGCCACAGCACCACTTCTGGCTTTTCTGTTTATGTGGTGCTGAGGAATCGAACCCAGGGCTCAGTGCATGCTAGGCAAGCATTCTACCACTAAGCCACATTCCCAGCCCCTAGTAATTTTTTTTCTCAAATTTTTATTATCAAACTGATGTACAGAGAGGTTACAGTATCATACGTTGGGCATTGGATACATTTCTTGTACTGTTTGTTGCCTTGTCCCTCATGCCCCCCTCCCTCCCCCCCTTCCCCTCCCAGTTTTTTTTTTTCCCCTCTCAGTTTTTCCCCTCTCAGTTTTTTTTTTTTTTTGGCCAGTCCTGGGCCTTGGACTCAGGGCCTGAGCACTGTCCCTGGCTTCTTCCCGCTCAAGGCTAGCACTCTGCCACTTGAGCCACAGTGCCGCTTCTGGCCGTTTTCTGTATATGTGGTGCTGGGGAATCGAACCTAGGGCCTCGTGTATCCGAGGCAGGCACTCTTGCCACTAGGCTATATCCCCAGCCCCTAGTAATTTTTTTTGACAGTATCTTGGGTGTTTCCTTTGGACTAGCCTCATTCCATGATCCTTCTTTCTATGACTTCTGTGTAGCTGGTACTACAGAATGAATCACTATGCCTAGCTTACTGAAGATGAGACTTTTGCTAACTTTTCCCCCATGCTGCCTCAGAACCCTTCTCTACTCCCCAAGTAGCTGCAGTTACAGATCTGAGCCACCAAGTTCAGCCTATAGCTTCATATTTGAATCAGCTTTTGCAAGTCTGCTGTTACCTGACTACACCCCATAATAAATAAGTCAGAATTTCAGCAGAGTTGGACTCAAGACACTGTTAGAGAAGAGTTCTTGTAGATTCTTTTTTTTTTTTGCCAGTCCTGGGCCTTGGACTCAGGGCTTGAGCCACTGTCCCTGGCTTCTTTTTGCTCAAGGCTAGCACTCTACCACTTGAGCCACAGCGCCACTTCTGGCTGTTTTCTGTATATGTGGTGCTTGGGAATTGAACCCAGGGCTTCATGTATACAAGGCAAGTACTCTTGCCACTAGGCCATATCCCCAGCCCCTCTTGTAGATTCTGATGTGCATCCATGTTGGGGCCAGCTGGTCTGGGGGTACTTGGAATGTAAATTTTCAGATATTTGCCCTTTTTTCTCTTTTTAGGTAAAATGCCACAGATATGTTCCTCCAAATATGTTTTGATTTGGCTGAACTAATGCAAGCATGAGAAACAAACCTTCAAGAGCCTAGCAAGATGGCTAATGTAATAGATCTCTCTGATAAATAAGCAGATGTCTTAAAAATCAGACTTTCTCTTTTTCTGTTCACATGAAAAACCTGCAGTAAGAATGAAATTGGAGAATACCCCAAAGTTGAATGTTTGTGTATGCAATTTAAGTTGGTTTTGCTATGAAGAAAGACCATTTTGTTCCTTCCCTCCCCCATCTCTTTACTTGCTGGCCTTGAGAGCAGCTGACCATCCTAGCACACAAGACATTAATTACCCTAGAGGACCAGGTGCAACCAGTTAGGGGGTTGCTATGGGAACAGAAACTATACATCTTGGATTTTTCCAATACAGTGTCTTATTTCATGAACTCTACTTTGGTAAGGACCGTCCATAAACATATAAACATCTAGGTGATTTGATTACTTGGCTATGTACTTTAATCACAAATGGAAAAAACAACAACACTTGGACAAATAACAAACCTTCTTCTTCCTTTAGGAAGTCTAAAAATAGACAGAACATGAGTGCATTAGTTCAGAAAATTTTTTACTAACTTAAAACTCTTGGGGTTCTTTTTTTGTTCTGAACAGAAAACAAACCAGGAACAAAGAAAGTTCTGGAATCTTCTGACTCTTGAGGAATGGTACTGCTAGATCTCATGGAGCTGACATCTAGTCTAGAACGAGAGGTACAAAAGCTCTCACTTAAAGAAAATTTTATGATAAAGTAAATTCTGTCCAAATTTGTTTCATTTCAATTCTTCTGAAAGGATCCCATTGTAAGCCTGTTTATCTCCCAAACTTAATTCCCTTATAAAAGACATTTGTTTAAACTCATCATTCAAATCGCTTTTAGTTATTTTGTACAATGGAAGTTTAATTAGTGGTAATGTAGTGCCATAGTGTCTCAGTTCCGACAAAAGTACCTTGACTACCATGGCAATATGTTAACATTAGAAGAAAGAATGCCATAAGACTCTGGGACCTTTCTGTACTTCCTTTCCTTTTATTGTAATCTAACATTATTCTGAAATAAGGATTTCATTAGCAAGTAATTTGTGTTCATTAATTGAAGTGGACCAATTAATTATAGTGGATGGAGATAATAGTTCTATTGATTGTGTTAGGTTGGTAATGGAAAAAATAATGAAAATTTGAAATCTGTCATTATTTGGGCTTTTATCCTAAATATTATGCATATGCTAATGAAGAATCTGCACCTACAGTTTGGAGGCTGTTGTAACCCTCTATTTTAAATCATCTGGAACTTTTATAATGTCATAATTTTCATTCTGCAAAAACCACTGTGGAGATCTAAATGACCGCGTTAGCTATTGTAGTAGTGAGTAGTGCTGACTGTCTTAACTTCAAATATCTGGTATATTATTATTGTACATTATATTCCTGAGGCCTAACTATTCTATCTTGATCTGCTATTGCTTCAACAACATTCATATTTGCAATCAACTTCTATTTTCCTTCACTTGAAGAAAACCTTTCCTACCTATGCAAATTGTCCGGTTAAATAGCACTTAAAAATAAATGCATGATTTAAAGTGCATCTCTGAGTCAAGTTGTTGAGAAAGATGCAATGTGCCCGTGCTTGGCTTCCTTTAGACATATGTTAATCAAGACTCATTTTATAATCCATATTTAATTTCTATTAAAGTGTATTGTATTGTATTTAACTAATAGAAGGTATTTATATATACTTATGAAATGAAGAGGTGGACTTCCTAGTTAAATATTTACCTGCTTTCTAAAAAAATACAGACCTAGTCTATTCACAGAAAAGTTTATTCCTAGGTGTATATAGTCTTAGGCATACATACATTCCTAGGTACATGTGCAGTACTGGATAATCCCATACAGGACATGACCCTCTTTTGCAACTCCCAAATCAGCCAACCTGACTTCCATCTACCTCAGAATTTCAAACCCTATGAGTTTGATGCCTTTTTGTTTCTCTTCATTTTGATTCTATATTTGGGACCAACACCACAAAGACAGAAAAAAAAATGCCGTTTCTAGTTTACAATTGAGCGACTGAAGACAGGACCCGAAAAAATCCACGGGGACTAGTTTATAAGGCACAATAGCATAAAGGAGCGCAAGACAGAAAACTCTGGAGATAGGTGAATCCCTCCTCCCCACCCCCCCCCCTTGAGTCCCTCAGCTGAATGCTGAGCAAGGCATGCATATTAAGCATTACATAAAAGAAAGGGAAGCATAGCCCTTGTCCTTGCCCCCAACAGTATACAGAGAAAACACTGCTGTTCTCACATTGCAACAAGCCAACATGGAAAACCGCGGAATTCATGGAGTCTTAGGTAGTAAATATACTTACAGGACTTTGATCTGTAAAATGACTGGAGTAACAACGGCCCTTGACATGCTAGAAAACTAGAGCGCAGCCTAGCATTGTTAGCAACTTCCTAACAATGTTGACAAGCAAGATCTGAAAAGGTTAAACATGTATTTAATTGTGCTTTGAACCACACTTCAAAAAGATTTGTGGAAATGACATTAGCCACCACCTAACAAATTCAAAGGCATGTCTTTCCTTCGGTTAAAGCATTTTTTTTAAAACAACAAGAAAATATGGTCCATCAGGATAAAAAAATATCAGTCGATAGGTACCAAGGGGAAATGACACACATGAAAGACTGTCATACACTGCATGTTAGTAGCTATCCTGATGGTTTTCTTATGATAACAAGTTAGAGAAAAGATTAATCTTGGAAGATATAAATAGATTTTTAAAAATCCAACTTTTCGGAACAAAAATTATATTTGTATTCTCCTTCCAAACTCTTTCTATAGATTTGCAAAATGTTGAAAGTATAGAGAAAGAATGTTCATTTTTTTTGTAAAGCTACATAATGTTCTCACTTTTAATTATTTTCATAGGATTCTGTAAATTCTGCCAATTCTGCTGTCTAACCTTACTAAGTAATATCAACATAGTTGAGTGAAATCTTATTTCTCTAGGATATGTAACTAATTTTCTTTGCTGTTTCTACTGGCAGATATTACCCTTTCTAATCAGACTCTACATTTTATCTTCCAAGAATGACTAATTAAAAAGTTTTAAAGGGTTTTTTTTTTCATAGTCTAAGCTAGAACTCCTCGGATAGAAGAAATATCTTGCTTCTCTCCTGTATCCATTTTTATCAAGTTATCTTAAAAGTTTAGGTAGCTTGTTTAAGATTTAAAAATCAATCAAGTGATAAGTAGCTGGAGTGTTCATATCTAGATAAAAGTAAAGCATAGTCTTACAGCTCAAAGTGAGAGCAAAAGCAAGATGCCAAAGCTGGGTAATGGGAAACAAAGATATTTCTGAACTTCTGAGATGTCCCACCTCATCTAATTTAATCTCCATACAAACAACTGTAAAAATCAGGGTCAAAAGGTGACGTTTAGACTGATTATGTTGTCATGCAGGACTCTTGGACTGTTGCAGAGTTTTACACTACTTGCTTAAGACCAAGGGTGTTGATTTGTCTCCTCAATATTCAGGCAATGATTTAGGATATTGAGCCTTTTGTAGTTTTCTGGTACCTTACCCAATGCCCAGGCCTTTTGCAACATTTTAAAATTAACAATCGCAATTTTCTGTTATTACAAAAAGTTTAGTAAGTTCAGCATCAAAATATTTTCCTCCTCTGTTTCTTTTCTTCTTTTTAGTCTGACCACTCCTCAACTAACCCACACTTCTAATGTTCCTTTTGTTAATATTTGACTTATTAGTATTTCATAAAGCTTTCTCTTTATTAATATTTTCCTCCCATAAGAATCTACCCAATGGTTAATTGTAGAATTGCTGACAATGATATATTTATAAATTAAATACAGTGGGATTTGACTATGATTTGAATATGAAATATAATCATGTCATTTGGAATTTTTACCATCTTACTTATATGGCTGCTGAGTGGATCCTGACATTTGAAATCCGGAAAGGACTGGGGAGGAGGCAGAATTGAAGGAGGAAGCAGAAAACAAGTAATGGGAGCTTTTCTTCTCTGCTATGTCCTAATGCATTATAGGATGACAACAATGCTATCAAATATCCCATTCCTGTCTTCAAAAAACTTTAAACACTGAGATCTGAAGGTATACTAAATATTCAGTTCCTCATTCTCATATCCAGAAGCAAAGTTTAATGCAGGCTTCATCAATTTTTTACCTGAACTCTGCCATAGCTTGCTAATTGATCTTTTATTATGGCATTGCTCTATAATCCATCTGCTCAAGGATAGCAGAAGAATTTAGCTTGTAGCAAATTTGATCATATCAGTTCTCTCATTTATAAAATTCTTCAATGAAGGCCTAGGCTACTTTTGGCCTCAGGGGAGAAGAAAAGACCAATGTATTGAACAAGATGTTGTAACCCTAAATGAGGGCATGATAGAGCCACTTATTAAAAAGCAATTCCCTACTTCTGATCACATGCCATTGGCTAGAACTTAATCACATGGTCAAACTTGCAAGGGAGGCTGAGGAATGTCTAGTAATCAGTCTGAGTAAAGATGAGACTGTGTATAAAGTATAGCTAGCCTTCTCTGTATATTGTCATAAAATACCAATACACTGACAAAAGTTCATGAATGAATCAATATCAATGACAAAAATTAATGAATGCCATTTTTTCTAAGTATAGAAAAAAGAGAGAATTGACATTGAATGTCTTCTGTGTGCTTAATGTAGTTTTTTGAAGGAGAAAGAGTTAAGCTTACTTATTTTTTCTAACTTCTGAATGTAGCAGGTTGTCTCATACACAAATACTCCAGGAAAATCATTGTTGAACTGAGCTTCATAAAAATGTGGAACTTTTAAAACATATAATAGAACAACTTGGTTCTGTTCTTAGCAGAAAGACAGATAGTTCAGGCAAGTTCCTGATGTCTGCACATATGATTATTGATTACTAAGGAGGGATATTTCTGGGTTATATTTTTGTTTTTAGGTTTTTTTTGCTGTTATTTTGTTTTGTTTGTGTTGAACTCAGGGCCTGAGCACTGTCCCTTAGTTTTTCTGCTCAAGGCTGGTTCTCTATCACTTGAGCCATAGTTCTACTTCTGGCTTTGGGGGCATTAATTGAAGATAAGAGTCTCTTGGACTTTCCTGCATGGGTTGGCTTCAAAATGCAATCCTTAGATCCCAGCCTCTTGAGTAGTTAGGATTACAGAGCGAGCCACCAGTACTCCGTACTGGGAAATGTTTTGAGAACATTTAGAAAGAAAGTAGAATTTGGCACCCAAGTCCTTACCCCACTAGGCAAAGGAGTTTCTTTCAAATTGTGAAGTATGTGTTTGCTTATTCCTTGCTGTTAAAATGAATCACAACCATATTAAGTTGAAATACAGCTCAGAGATTCTGGTTGGTCTCCATGCATGTTATTTAGAAAGTGGGAGAGGTGAGTAGGAAGGAATGATATCATATCCTGTTAGCCATAAGAAACACACAGAGAAGAGGGAATGATGGCCCCGAATAGAAATGCCAGTGTAGAGAACCACAATGAAAAGATGACCTCCCATGCAGTGGAGATGTGAAAATTTTCTGATTTACACGGTGCAGATTTCTGAATCACAGAATAACCATTCTTGGGCCCTCCTTCTGTCTTCTTCCCATTTCCCCCCTGCAAGTGTCAGTGGCCATTTGTAATCAAGTCCCATGTTGTCCCTGTTTAAAAATGAACACAAATCTCATTCGCACAAAGCAGGTTCTCAGCCTAGGATATGTATGTATTGGTAACCAGTCATTTTGACAAGAGGTGCTGACTTCTCTCTTCTACTCTTTAGATACAGCTGCCAAGTTGGGAAAGAGGCTCATGATGACAAGCATCTTTTTCAGCTAGACTTCATCATTGTTATAATAGTCTTGAAGCTATCTCTAATTTTAAACATCAATGTTGACCGTCTTCTCCTATATCCTTAAAAAAACAGCATCATTTCAAGATTTATCCACAACAGGTAAACAATTTTTTTCATCTTTGAGCAAAGAGTGTTAAAGAAAAGTAGGTGTGTTACTGTTGGATTGAACCTACTGTCTATCTATACCTGTCTCTAGATCGCCTTGGGGTGGGAGGTAGAGGAGCTCTTGCTTCCTCTGGCTGAGAACTATTGAGAGGAAGTGGGTGGCATCGAATTATTAGGGAACAGGTTGACAGTTTTAGATGTGTCAGCTTTGGCACAAATTTCCATTATTGTAAGAATTCAGTAAGAACGAGTCTGTTAGGCCAGTACTTCATGTATCCAGCCCAAATGACACTTGCAAAGTGTCCCTCAACTTTTCCAGTCACTTCACTTTGTCTCTAAGTTACATAGTAAATGTGAGACCTAGGCTACAATGCTCCAACTGTAGAATCAGTCTGTGTGGTTAAGTGTGCTTGTCTTCTTAGTATCTTGAACAGTTTCAAAATGACCTTAAGGACTGTGTAAAGCTGAGTAAATGGTCTAGATTTGAGGTGACTGGTGATAAAATTGGATAAGGAATAATTAGGATAAGTCCTGGGAACCTCTTGCACAAGGAAGTACTTTTAGGAGAAATACAGAAAGGGAATTTTCAAATATTATTTTACTAGTACCAGTGTGGAAACTTTTAAAAAAAATTACTAACCGGAAAAGCATCTGAAAGTTGTTTATACTCTTAGCCCGAGAAGGCATGTGGGATGAATGAATCTCCTGATCTTCAAAATGTCTTCCCCCCCACACACTGACGGCGCTGGCAGTGGTCAGCAATATGCTGGACATTCCTTTCCCATCCTCTACCCAGAGCCTGGCATGGACCAACATGCTGCCCCAGCTGGGGAAATTTTGGAGTCATCGCATCATTTGTGTTTATCCTTTCTTCTACCCTCTTTCCCTGAGAATTGAGCTCTTTGTCTCTGGTTTCCCAAAGGTCACTCCAGAGCAAGACCAGGAAGGAAAAGGGAGACCTTCATGTGACACTGAAGAAGTGCCTGTTTCTTTCTTTGTGGAACAAGTCAGTCCAATAACTTTTAATGGTTTTTCTCAGCATAGCCAGTGGGGTGGCACACTCTTGCAATCTCAGCCTCATGAGAAGCAGCAGATCATGAAGTCAAAGCCAGCCGGAATTATATAGTGAGTTTCAGAGAAGCCTGGGCTATTTAGTGATATTCTATCCCAAAACTTCAAGAAAAAAAAGTCACATTGCCAAGATGAGTTACCTGAGCAGAAGTAGTCAGTTGTAGAATCATTAGCAGCCAGGAAAATAAAACAAGACAAAGTAAAATGAAATGAAAATTCATAGCTTTTACTCCAGTGAGCTGTGTGAATTGTGGTAAGCCATTTGCTCTCAGTGAATCTCTGGTTCCTCATGTGGAAAATCCGCCCTGCTGATATTTTGATTGAATGAGGTAAGGGTGATCACCGTGTCTGACATGTGGTACATTCAATTAATGCAGCTCTCTGGTCCCTTCCTTCTAGATCATGAAGTTCACTCCAGATAGCTCTTCTTAAAACCACGAGGACCTTTTTGCTTCTTCCAACATTCATTTTGAGTTCTATGATAGAGAGAAGCAAACATCTGAGTAGGCCAATACATTCTTTAAAAATGAAGATATATGCTTCTTTTGTAATCTTTCTTTGAACTGTGAGATTAGGAAGCCATGACACAATAACATTTTCTGGTTGTAAGTCTGCCTTATCTTTCCTGAGCTTTCTTGGACAGATCCAAAATAGGATTCATTTTTCTCGCTACACAATTACTGACTTACATATTTTTTTCCTTCACATTTTTGACAGTCCTCTGTTTCTCTGTGAGATTGAAGTCTTTGCTCAGGCAGATGCCAAATTGTCACAATTCTAACAAATTTCTTCAAAGTGAGTCTCAATTTGATTAAAAATTTGGCTGAATTTAATGGAGTATTCCCACCCCTAGTCAGACCTTAATCCTACAGAAAGTCTTGTTAGGGAAGATATATACGCTCTTCCTTTCAGCCAGGAATATAAGTAGTTAAAATATACATGTAAGAAGTGCTTAAAATCCTTCCCACAGCAATATTTTATTTTGGATTATAATAAAATTCCTTGGCCTCTTTATACAAGTAATATGGATAAAGACAATACAAAATTCTATTCTGTTTGCAAAACAGTGATGACTCAGAATATATACTTGTAGTCTATTGTCTTTTTAAAATAATGATATCAATTCTATATGCCTCCCAGAATCCATTCCCTTCACACTATGACTTTGCCAATAACTCCATTGAAGAGTGGTCTTCATTTCTTTGCTTCAGTTTGAGTTGCCCTCTCGATTTATTTCAGCTGGTGGAGTGTGTCCTTGCCTCTGAAGTGGGCTATCTGTGCTTTGCACACTGCTCTCTAGCTCCCACACCCTGAGGACCTTCCTTCGCTAACGTGTTGAGGAACGAGACACCACGTGGATCAGAGCCAGCGGAGACCATCACACACCAGCTAAAAGACAGCCAGATGCCAGGCATCAGAATGCCCCTCAGCCAAGATGAGAAGAAATGCGTAGCCTCGCCTAGCCAAGATCAGCAGTGGTGCCCAGCCAACTCCTAAAGTCATGAGAGGGAAGAAATGTTTATTATTTTAGATCACTGAAGTTTTGTGGTCATTTGTGATGCAGCCTAATTACAGCAGTAGATAACGGGTATATGAACTAATGAAGGAATGTTAGGAGCTCCCAGAGCAGTCATGGAGACTTCCACACTCTGCCTTGGGACCAGGAGAGGAGAAATTCTGTCTTGTCGGCCGTCTGCCTGAAGAATGCTTTGAGAAAATCTGGCAGCCAAGACTCAATGAGGATGTGAGTCACGTTGTTTTCTTTGTCTAAAGGGACTATGCCCTTTATTTGAAGGCACTTAGACCTCTGAGGCAATTCTTGAACTAGAGCACAAATAACCAGAGCTGTACGCATATAGGGCCAGGCATCAGGCAGAGCCCATGGTAAAAACTGGGGCCTCTTGTTGGAGTGTGGACTTAAACTAAAGTAACATAGATTTCTATCAACATAAAAGGTATGATTTTTTTTTAATAAAGGAAAGAATGTGGGGCTGGGAATAGGGCCTAGTGGCAGAGTGCTTGCCTCGCATGCATGAAGCCCTGGGTTTGATTCCTTAGCACCACATATATAGGAAAAGCCAGAAGTGGTGCTGTGGCTCAAGTGGTAGAGTGCTAGGCTTTGAGCAAAAAGAAGCCAGGGACAGTACTCAGGCCCTGAGTCCAAGGCCCAGGACTGGCAAAAAAGAAAAGAAAAGATCGTAAGTTCAAACATATCTTTATAATACAACACAATCATTTTTTTCCTCTGTCTGTGTCCAATTTTTTTTATTTTTTTTGGCCAGTCGTGGGCCTTGGACTCAGGGCCTGAGCACTGTCCCTGGCTTCCTTTTACTCAAGGCTAGCTCTCTGCCACTTGAGCTACAGCACCACTTCTGGCCATTTTCTATATATGTGGTGCTGGGGAATCGAACCCAGGGCTTCATGTATATGAGGCAAGCGCTCTTGCCACTAGGCCATAGTCCCAGCCCCCTGTGTCCAAATTTGTATGTTGGAGCTCTGTGCCAACCCTCACACCCCCTAGCGCCCACCCCAACAAGTGTGCGTGAGATTTGGAGGAGTGCCTTTGGGAAATGTGAGGTCTTGAGACTGAGACCTTTTTAATGGGATTACTCTCTTGATGAGAAACATTGGATCTCTCGCTCTCCTCCCTCCCGCCCCTCCCCTGCCCCCATCACCACTCAGGGACCCGGGAGAAGACAGCTAACAAGTCAGGAAGACAGTGTTGACCAGAACCTGACCCCTTGACCTCAGGTATTACGCAGGCCTTCATAACCCTTCTCCAGTCCTTAGGCTCTAGTTCACTCTTACCAGGAAAAACAGAGAACCAGTCTTCTCATGAGAAAACTGGTGTGTATTGTTCAGGACTACAGGGATGCTGGGCTCCATTGATGAGCCAGTCTCTGACCTTACTGTCCCACGGTTCTAGGACCTCATGTGGTCTCCCTTCCCCTCAGCTGTTGGTGACTTTTCATTATAAGTACACCCTCCCTATGTAAGAGCTAAATTATGTCCTCTTAAAAGTCATTTGTTCTTCTAAAGCTCCAAGCCCTCATAAGTCATAATGTGACCACATTTGGAAAGAGGGGTTAAACAAGTCCGTATGGTGTTTGCTAAGTCAGTCTGACCCGTGTCCTCATAGGAAGAGGATATCGGATATGCGAAGGGTCACCAGGGATTTAAATAGTGAAGAAGACTGTGAGGGCACAAGATGCTCGGTGGATGGATCTGAGAAGAGAGGAGGAGCCGGTTCTGCCGGCACCTTGGTCTCGGACTTCAGCCTCTGCAGCTAGACAGTTTCTGTCACAGAAGGGATTCCATCTGTCATGGTTTGGTATGACAGCCCTAGCAAATTGGCACCTCACCCTGGAAAACCACCTTCAGTTCAACTTTTTATAATCCTTCGTTTTCTTTTTTTCTATTTCTATTTTTCCTGTTTTTGAGTTGTTAAAAGGCATTTTAAAAATTACTTTTAAGTAGTTGTACAAAGCGGTTTATGAATACAGCATGTCTTGATCAGTGTCGCCCCTTGCAGAATTCTCATCCCCACCTTCCAACCCACCCCTTCCCTCATCTTTCCTATAGCCTTCATTTATCTTAAGAGCCAAGGAGCAGGAAAACTAACTTCTCATTGAAAACTTCCTCTTTGCTGCCCCCGCCCCCATCTTCAACCCACATCCTGCAGAATGACACCCCCCGCTTATCATCATGTGCTGTGATCATGTTATTAATGAGCACAGGTCAATATTAGGTGGGGCATATCTTGTTCTCATAGTTATTAATGAAGAAGGATCATCAACACATACCCAAGACTACCAGTGTGCATGCATGCTGGCCTTGGATACATAGGGAACAAGAGCTAAGAGCTTTACTCTGTGTGTGTGTGTCCTTTCCAGGTTCCAGCGGCATTACTTTGGGGTGAATGGAACAATCTTAATTCTCTAAGATTCTGGCATATTATGAAGGGAAGGCAGTGCCACTGGTGAGAAGGCTGTAAAAGTGACTGTAAAAGAGGAAGTAGCATGGAGAAAATAAAAGAGTCAGATGGGAAAAGGAAACCAACCCTTTGCAAGGAGCCCCAGCTAGATTCATCTACTTCTGCTCCTCTACAAGCAGTGACTTGCTGGAAAGATTAAGGATAGTGGAGGACTTCCTTCCTTCCTGGATAAGATAAGGGAGCAGGAGAAACAAGAACTATGAAAAGTTACCTTTAGGTTAGACAAGGATGACAGTGTTCTACTTCAGGGCTCTGGTCTCACAATTGTGTATGTCTTCCCCATGCAATAATTGAGAAACACATTAAAATTATTTGAAAAGTGTTTTTAACTGGGCACCCTAAATTTTGTATGGCAACTCTATTCAAGAAACCAATTCTCTATGTGGCCAGAGAGATGTTCATAAAACATGAACTCAGTCATGCTAGTGTACTGGTACCAGGGTTCCATTCTCCCTCAAAGTAAAGCTCAAAGTTCTTACAATCTCTCCGTCTCCTGCTTTGCTCTGCCTTGTCCACTATAGCATTCCTTCCAAAGTCAAATCCTTGGACAGCATCCTTTGGTAACTCTTTCTAAAATAGTTGGTCACATCTGATAACAGCTATCCTCTTGTCCTCAGAACGCATGATTCCTGACATAGGTGTTGTATCAGTGTGATATTTGATACCTTATTTATTAGAAAGTAAGCTCAACAGGATCAGGGAGGTGCCTAGCACTCTCCCCAACATAGGACTGGCTTTACCACAAAGAGCTGTGGACAGTACAACTGGTTGCAAAGATTCTAATCAACATAAAGCAAAATATAGTGCTAACTAGCAATTAGTACTAACCAGCAATTAGTAAGCTAAGCTCTGCCTTTCATTTAAAATAGATCAATTAAAATAATTTCCTTAGAGAAGCAATATAAATTAGACTTTTAAAACGTTTGCTGGAGAAATTAGTAAGGACTCTTGTTAGTGCTTTATATTTTTGGAATTTAACCACTGTTGGTCGAAAGCACCTAAAAGTCTTGAACTCAGGGCCTGAGCACTGTTGCTGAGCTTTTCTGCTCAAGGCTGGTACTCTACCACTTTGAGCCACAGCACCACTTCCAATTTTCAAGTGGTTGATTGGAGATTAGAGTCTCCTGCCTGGGCTGGCTTTGAACCATGATCCTCAGATCTCAGCCTCCTGAGTAACTAGGATTATAGGCGTGAGCCACTGGCACTCAGCAACATAAAAATTCTTATGCACCAAATTATAATCCCAGATCTCAGAAGGCAGAGGCAGGAGGATCGCAAGTTTGAGGCCAGAGTCAGCTACATAGAGTTCAAACCCAATCTGAACTCTAGAGTGAGATTCTGTTTCAAAAATAGAGGGTGGTGTTTCTTATTTAAATATGTTTGCATTTAAAAGAAAGTTTGCTTGTCTCTTCTCATGTTAATTTGTTCCAACCCTATATTTTATAATAGAGATTTCTCACATTTCATAGATAAATATAAGAAGCATATTTCTTGTATTTCCATATGAGTAGTTCAAGATTTCCTCTTTTCTCATTGATTCCAATTTTTCTGAGCTTATGAAGTTTTTTCAATGCACTTCAGTCTTTTCTTCTTTAGGGCAGGAAGATGTTTTATCTAATCAGTTAGAAGCAATGCATCACAGGAGCTGTATGATTCCAAAGGGAAGTGGAACATACAGAAAAATTAAAATCCATAATTTGCAAAGCACTAACAACCCTCATCATTGAAGGA
This sequence comes from Perognathus longimembris pacificus, assembly GCF_023159225.1. Classification (NCBI taxonomy): domain Eukaryota; kingdom Metazoa; phylum Chordata; class Mammalia; order Rodentia; family Heteromyidae; genus Perognathus; species Perognathus longimembris. The sequence goes on from NC_063164.1 coordinate 10,937,383, forward strand.
AAGAGGAAACTGAAAATAACAGAGTCATAGCAAACTGTAACAATCTTTTAGGCAGTTCATTGCTAGAGAGCCTATGGGACTGAAATCAAGATGAACTATGAAGATAGTTCAGGATGTCTGATCCTATTCGTTTTGCATTCTTGTCTTGGTGCAACTGACGGTAACCTTCAAAATATAATGAATGGATTGTGTTGCATCACAGGGAGTGTGGGAGTGGAGGGGGGGGGAAGATGGAGGGGAAATGTCAGACTTGAGTGGGAGCTAAGAGCCCATGATTGCATTCATTTGCTTCATACAGCTGAAGACAGCAATGGAATAGAACTGGGATAGATGGGGAAAATGAGGAATTATATACTTTTTCTTAATTAAATGCTTCTTGTGTTTTACTTCCTGGCCCTGACTGCAATTTCTTTTTCTCTCCTTGTATCAAAGCTGCATGACATTTTCCATCGGGGGAAACATGGAATTTCTTATGAGTTGTAATGGGAATATTTACTGGCAGCAAAAAGAAGATGTTTCTCCAAGGGGAAGGCTGTGTTTGTCAAAGATTTGCTTGGATGCTGCCCTTCTTGCTGAGAACAGTTATTTACCCGTAATTAGTCCTAAATACGATTGAGTCAAAGAAAGGCTTTATTTTTTAAAACCATCATTGTGGCTTCAAATCTGAGTGCAATAGAAAGAAAAAAAATTGACTGACAGTGATTAAAGATGGAGTTGATGGGCACATATTAGAAATCATCATCAATAATAAAATCTGATGAGAGGGACAACATGTATTTTATGTTCCCATAAACATAGATTTAGTGCAAAGAAACCCACATAATAGGACTTTGTAGCATGGGCTGAATTGCTCAGAATTCAATTTAGAACAACATAAAAGATCTAATATCAGCTGCAGGGTATCGGCCCGGGTGTCAGCTTGGGAGAAGAAGCATCTGTTATGAGAACTGAAGCAATTCTACAATTTATACGCCATCCAATCAGAGAGAGCCTCATAATGACCCTGGCTTCTCTGAAGGTGACGTCAGCTTTCCAGAGTGTCAGATAGTGCAGCCCACCTCCCATAACCAGCCTTTGACTATCTTTCTTTGTCTGTTTCTGTCTCTCTGTTTCTGGGTTTGTCTCTGTGTCTCTGTCTCTGTCTGTCACACACACACACACACACACACACACACACACACACACACTTATACCTTTATGATTAAGTGAATCCCTTTTCATTATTTCCTGCCTTCCAACTAAATATAAGTGAATTCTCCTAGAGATTCTTTGTTCATGGGATTCTTTGGACTAAGGAAGAGCACTATTACCTTTCTACTCTTGTGTGGCAGTCCTGAAGCCACTGGCACTGGTAGGAGAGGAACTTGTCAGCTGATTGCTGGCCTCACTTTGGCTTGTTTTCTCCCACCTGGGGCTGGGCCTGTGTCAGCATCACAATGCTGCGGTGCTGTTTCAAATTGTGTACCTGTCCATCTCCGGGGTCCTGGGGCCTCCTCCGCTGCATGTCCAGAGGCTTCTCTGATGCCAGTTCACGTGTTGGGACTGTTCCTACCACTCTCATAACCTCCCACCTCAGGCAAGGAGGAGTCTCTCTTCCTCTCAGTCCCTGAAGGCTCTCTTAGGTTTCCTGCCCCAGGACAAGTGATGTTCCTTTTCTGTAGAAACACTTCCCTTCACCTCATTATGGATGCAAACCTTACCCTTACAGTTGCTGGCATTCTTGATCTAGGGGAGGGAAAAGAATCTGCTATTATTTTAAATCTGCCACAATCTAAATTAGATCTTTATTCAAGAAAACTGGTTCCATGGCTCCCAAACCCTGTCTGCCTGGAGGAAGGACCCAGAGCAAGCTGTAGGCTCTATAGTGCTCTGCCAGGTGGGGTTCCCCAAAAGCTCGTGTGTTCTCCCCAGCACAAAGCCTCCAGCCTCACCAGGGTAAGGACACATGTTTTTCTAGGCTAAGTTTTCCTTCATCCTTAGATAAGGTATGAGAGGAATATTTGGGGGGCAGGGGGCAAGGAATTTAAAGGTTAAAAAGAACTTTGTTGTAGATGCCTTACAAACACTGGTGATTTCCATATGTGTCTCAGTGTTTGACTTAGAAATCGTAAAGAAAACCAAGGAAGTGGCCAGCTGTGTAGCATGAATGAATATGCCTTAGTCAACCAGAATGACTAGAAGCTGTAAATCTTCAGGGTGAAAGCTATCAGCATAACAATAGTTAAACACCTGCTCTTTGCATCTTGCTATACTCAATCCCCACTTCCCCCCATCTCCTTCGGAAACCCATGTGGAGATTTTAGTCCCATGTGCAGAAATCAACTGTAGGACATAGCATTTCCCCAAGAAAATACAGGGATGCAAGGAAAAATACACTTGCTCTTCTGTACTACAGCTTTCATACAGCTCTCAGAGATGTGATTAAGCCAAGGAGCATCTTCTGTCCCTTGCATCTTTCTGTGCATTATCTGAAGCCGACAGGACAGGACTGAAGGGACCTTGCATAGCCAAGCCACAGTGGCTTCAGGAAGTGAAACATCTGGAATACCCCTTTGGAGAAATGACAAGTAGAAATATGTGTCTTCAGTGGGAAACAAAGTCAGTGGTGGAAAGGGCTATTTGGTAGTGGAAGACATTTATGAAACTAGACTCCCTGGCCTCAGTGGTTAGGATAAGCAACACCACCCCCCCCCCCCCGCCCTGGGACTTCACTAGGCTACGGCTGAAATCACTCTTGACTGCTTGTTCTGATAAAGTAAGTTGGTCTAACTTCCAAAACTCTCCAAATGGTCAGATTAGAAATCCAAGACATTCGATTTCCTAAAGCCCATGGTAATGATGGAGAAACAGCGTTCTGTCAGAGATCTGAACTCTGTGCTCCGACGTCACCACTGGGGATGAAGAGCTACCACTGCTAATTTTCATGCATTCCTTCAGCAAATGTCACTGCAAGCTTTTCTATCCTCCTAGCCCCAATCTAGGCACCGGAGAGATCACAACGAGCTAAGGAAGGAAGAAGCTCTCTCAGGCTTACGTGGTACTCAAAAACATACGGAGACAGGCCAGAGCAAAGTCCACATGCAGCTTGGCATGTTCATTGCTGTGTTTGAGAATAAATCAAGTGGGGTGAATGGAGAGAAAGTGCGGGAGAGCCCTGAATAGGGACGTGAATGTGACAAAGGAAACAGTGAAGGGGAGAATGGGCTGGAATCACCCCTTAAATAATAGTAACTGCCTCTACAGGACATAGGGTTTCAAGGAAAGGAGGTCACTGAGAAGCATGCTGACAATATGACAGGCAGAAGGTAGACAGCCCTTCACATGTGTTATGCATTCTCTGTGGATTTTCTTAATCTACACACACTCGTAACAGACTGAATAAGAGAGACCCAGAGGAGTTAGGGGATTTGTACTGGCTGCACACATAAGAAGGGCTGTGACTTCCTATCAGCCAGTTCCCTGCTCAAGCATCGTTTTCCATGGCTATATTTCCTGAGCAACAGAGAGATGGCAGCACACAGCCCTGTCCTGTCTTGTTACCATATCCCTCATTCAACTTTAATTTTCACACAGCTCCTGTCACCTCCCGACAGGTTTTGTATGTATTCGTTTGTTTAGTGCCATCAAGGGCAGTGGGTGGGGGAATGAACTGGGGACCCCATGCTTCTTGGGTTTATTTGTCTAGCTGGTGCTATACCACTTGAACCATGCCTAAAACTTCGATTTTTGTTGGTTAGTTGAAGTCTTGCAGACTTTTCTATCTGAGTTGGCTTTCAACCTTACTCATCCAAATCTCAGCCTCCTAAGGAATTAGGATTACAAGAGTGAGCCATTGGCACCTGGTATATGTTCTTTTCTTCTTTTTCTTTTGGTTAAAACTACCTCTGCCTTCCCTACAAATAGAACAAAGCCTGGTTTTTGTGATAAATGTTCAATAAATAAATTTGGGTCAATTATCAAGTGAAGAGGTACAGATATAACTAACAAGTGCTGTGCATCTTAAAGAATATTGTCATCACAACAGAGGAAAATGCAATAATTTCCATATCCATCACCCTTTTCTAGGCAAGTCTTCCATATTGTAATAGTCTAATGATTCTGATACCAGGGAACGTTTCGTTTGGGCTCCTGTCCTCAGAGCCATTGTAGGGAAGAAGTTGGCCATGACAAATCACTTTACCCCAGCATCATAGTGGGGTGCTTTTAAAAAGAAAAGTTATTAACAAAAATAAATTGTACCAAGGGGTTTCATTGTAATATTTATAACTTGCATATAATATATGTTGATCAAATTCACCCCAACTATATTACCCTTTTTTTTTAAAACCACCCTCTCTCCTCTGGTTTAAGCATTTTTGGTAGGCTTCACTATGCTATTTTCATACATGTGTGCATTGTCCTTCTCCATTCTGTTCACATGCCAGCGACAGTGTGCTCTGCTGTAATTTAAAGGGAAGGGAAGAGCAGTACAAGGAGAGAGAAGAGATTGGAATTATTATCAGGAGAAGTAGCAACAGGATGTAATCCTGGACACAACACTCGAGAGAAGAGTGGAGGGTGGCCAGTCCACCATTTAGTGGGTGATGCAGAAAGAGCTAATAGCTTGGTGAAGCCAGGTTTGGTATTATTCCTGGAAGATACATCCAAGAGACAGGCATAGGATCTAACGTTGTTTGTAAGGCAGAAGTTATAAACTATAAAAGTTATAGACTATTAAATAGCCACAAACAAATGAAGACAAAATACTGAGAAAACTCTTGGAAGTTGTGGGATTGATTGTCTCCATGGCATAAAAAATAACTGGCAGTGGAAGTTTCAGAAGGTTTTAGAAAACGCTAACTCTGACAATTTAATGTAGAGTTCAGGCACAGTGGGTGGAGGAGAGTCCACGGGGTTAGCTGAGGAGGTTTGGGTTTGGTGCAGGACATCTCCCGAGCACAAAGACATGCTTGTAAAGGATGCCTAGGGACAAAGAAATCCACCTACTGGCACAGACGATGCAAAGATGAACAAGTGACCAGAGATGAAGAAACTTCTCACTCCATTGCAAGAGCAGGTGGTATATCTTCGCACATAAAACTTTCCTTTAAGAAAAAAAGGATATGAAAAAAAAATCCTTTCAAAAGTTCCTCCTGAGAAGTTACTTTTCCACATACTATAAAAAAAAATGACTGCAGTGTTTTTATGTTAGAGTTGATACTGATGTTAAGAGCAGAAATAAATGAAAACCTGTCGGAAGCCTGTGAAATGGAACTAATGTACCTGTAGCTGGCTTACATAATGAGCCTCCTTTTGTTTCTTGGTATTTGGCCTCAGATAAATTGCTGATCTGAGCCCATGCTCTATTGCCTTCTACTAGCTGAGTCCTGCCTCGTACAGCTTGATAAATCTCACGGAGACAAATAGAATGCCGACCACAGCTATAACTGAAATGGAGCCCAGAGAGCTAACTTTAGAATAAACATAGTCTCTCACTGAGTTTTTCTGCTGTTCCTCTTATATCTTCTTTTAGAGGAATGGAAGGTCATGGTTTCATGAACCTTAGGAATACATTCCCTATATTTGAAGATTAAGCAGACTATGACTCTTCTATTCAGATACTTTCTTCTTCTCATTTGTCCATAAGGGCAACTAGTAAACTGTATGTCTCAGAATGTTTCCAGAAGAAGCAGCAAAATGAAAAAGACTAACATGTGAAAGATAATTTATCAAAAATTGCTCACTTCTAAACTGAAGGCAAAAGTTGATATCATCACCTTCCCCTCTATTCTTCTCCCTTTATTCATGCTCTTATCCACAGAAAAGCTACTTGTCCCAACCTTCAAGATGAACACATTACTCAAGCTCTAGAGTCTTTTTTCCCCCCAGTCCTGGGGTGTAGACTCAGGGCCTGAGCACTGTCCCTGGCTTCTTTTTGCTCAAGGCTAGCACTCTACCTCTTGAACCACAGTGCCACTTCTGGCTTTTTCTGTTTATGTGGTGCTAAGGAATTGAACCCAGGGCTTCATGCATGCTAGGCAAGCACTCTACCACTAAGACACATTCCCAGCCCAAGCTCTAGAGTCTTGAGGTATCCACTATCCAACAGAATTTTACATGTTGATGAAAACAATCCTACTTAACATGATAATAGAAATGATCTGTATCTCTGCTAATGCAAACCATCATCCAAATGTGCTTATTGAGAACTTGAAATTTATTCTTTTTTTTCTTTATTTTAAAATAGCCACATGTGGTCAATGACTTCCTTTCTGGACTATACCATTAGACCATCAGTTCAATGTATCTAGAGCCTACTTTTGTAAAGGAATGTGGGAGAAGATGCAAAAGAAGTCTTTATGATAACTATGTCACATGACATGCAAAGAATATCCATACACAACTTCTTACAGAGAGAGAGAGTGAAGAGTTTGAAACACTGATAATAGCTGCCACATATATTTTGAATTCCTTGGGTTTGGGTGAGGAAATATTTTCTCAGGGAGTTAATCCTTTTCTTCAGTTGATTCTTCTTCCTACCCATCTTCATTTCTTTGGATGGGATCAACTTTCTGTAGTGACAGGCAAGAACAGACTGAGTACCCAATGTATCAAGTGGCCTTTGTTTTTAGTACCCACAACAAATCACGAAGGCATTGTACTGAAGGAAGCAGCCTAAGGAAACACGGGCTACACTAGCCCTTCCGCAACAGCCACCCCAGAGAAGAGGGCAGACGGTATGAATTTGGCCAAACTCTAAATGTCTTGAAACTGACTACGACATAATAGGTTTCTAGTACAAAAAAAATGTAGATCAGCTTGCCAACACCTCATACCGTGGTGTGTGTTCAAGAAGCATCTTGACGAACAATGTGACTGGAACAGAGGGTTGTGAGGAAGTGGAGGAAAAGGACGGAAGAGATTGGAAGCCGCTTTTTTTTTCATGGTCATGGGGCTTGAACCCAGACCCTGGGCACTGTCCTGAGCTCTTTTGCTCAAGGCTAATGCTCTATCACTTGGAGTCATCATTCCACTTCCCATTTGGGGGCCATTAATTGGGGATAAGAATCTCAGACTTTCCTGCCCAGTCTGGCTTTGAACCACAATCCTTAGATCTCAGCCTCCTGACTAGCTGGAATGACAGGCGTGAGCCACCAGCTCCTGGCCAGAAGCCAGGTTTTATGAAACTTTATAAGCTTGAAAGTCATATTTTGAGCAGGGAACCAGCATGTGTCTAACCGTAGACGGAGGGGAGGTGTCATTTGGAGGCACTTGGTGTGCTATCTGCCTACTTTCACAGAGGCCTGACTTCTTTCAGTTGAGCTGGATTCTAACTGTCCTGCTTCATCTTGGCTCTTTATTTCTTAGGCGTCCAAGAATTTGAACTTTAATCTCAGATATTTTCTAATACCTCCTCCGAGTTTGTTGCTTCTTATTATTTCTGTAAAGCCAGTCTAATTGATTTCGCACCGCCAGTACTTTAAGATGGAAATCTGATCAACAACTCTGTATATCATTAACTGCATGTGTGGTAATTATACCGTGGCTGCTCTCTGTGGTGTTTTGAATAAGGACTTAAGAGGCTCAGGTACAGGTTAAAATGGATCTGGCAATTCAAGTACTTATAGCGTACTTGGGACTTTCCCAATTGTTTCAAGTATGCAGACTTTATTACCATAAAAGTGTTCAGTTCTTTGCCTAATAATACTTTAATATTACTTCAGTAAGAATCTACATAATAGTGAGCAGCTATTACATATTCAATAACATTTTATGCATTTCTTTTGTATTAACACAATGGCTCCCACATAGTGTTACGACAAGATAGTAAATTCAACTCTGAATCACATTGCCCTTTTAGTAGCGTGTGAGAAGGAAGTATGGATTTATAAACATATAACTCCATAGTCATGTGTCTTGGTCCATTATGGGCTGCTATAAGAGAGCACCACAGATTGAGTAGTTTACAAAGAAGAGAAATTTATTTCTCAGAGTTCTGGAGGCTGGCAAATCCAAGAGCCAGGTGTCAGCAGCTGGCTAGAGCCTTTCTGCTTGTCATCTGATGGCAGGAGGAAGAAAGGTGAGAGAGTAAGAGTGGGTGGGGGCCAACATTGCCTTTATAACATGTCTGTGTATTAACGACTACTCCCAGGAAAATGACATTGCTCTGTTCTCAAAGGCGGAGCCCCATGACCTCATCACCTCGTGACGAAGTTGCATGGGTTTGAGTTTTCAGCACATGAGCTTTGAGAGGCTGATTCGAAGCATGGCGCCATGCTGTTCATGGGCCTGAGAAGAACAGAAATGGAAACAGAGCCCAGCTCACCCTAAACCCTCTGCTCTATTAATAGGGAACAAGCTCAGTGCTAATGAAATACGTTTTTTATTACATTTTTTTCAGACTTTAAGGATATCCCAAAATAAATGCACACTTGGCAGAAGAGTCCTCATGACAGTGACCTATAAGTAGCCGCTGGGCTCTTAATTCAATTGCAAAACATAGAGGAAAAACTGGTTCTATAATTTGAAAAAAAAAACAGTGCAAAATGAAAATGCAAGGCCTCTTATTCCAAAACATATTAAAAATGTCAAGGCAATGACAACAAAACATGAAAGCAGGTGAAGAAGTCTGGTGGCCAGGTCCTGAGGTTCCTTGTGACCAGCAAGGTGCCCGGGCAGACACTCCACCTTCCATTCATGCTCTCCTAACACAACCCATCCATTTTTGGCAACCACAAACCCTTCTCACTGTGAGTCTACCACCTGCCAGCCCTCCCTCCAAGAGCTCTTCATGCAAGGTCCTCTTTAACTTATGAAACATGTAACACCATGTTTCCCAATTTGCATATAAGGGAATGGAGGCCTAGACAGCTTCAGAGACTTACGAAGGCTAAGGCAGCTATTCCAGGTAGTTGGACCCCAAAACCCAGGCTCTTCACTCTGGCTCTCTTTCTCTAATACGGTTGGTTTGGCATGATTTTTGAGGGTTAAATTAAAATATGACAAAATGTTATTCATTTCAAAATTTCCATATTAAACATCGTCTATATTTCTGGTGCTATGCTAAACGTTAAGTTAGTGCATTTACTCCTCAAGACTGCTATATGAATATATATTATTAGAGTTTAGGAAAATAAGAAACAGAGATATTGAGTAACTTTCTCAAGGACACACAGCAGTAACTGAGCCTGAATTTGAACAGAGAGAGTGAGCAGAAAGTAAGTCATAAAAATAGAAATTTCTGAAAGCTGGTGATTCATGGTTCAAAGTTAGCCTGAGCAGAAAGGTCTATGAGATGCTTTTCTTTTCAAAAATTGTTATTACAAAGGTGGTTACAAAGGGGTTACAGTTATATGTCAGGTAATGAGTACATTTCCTTTTAGACAATGTCACCCCTTCCCTTGCTATCTCTTAGATTTTCCCTCCTGACCCCACCACCACAAGTTGTATAGTTCGTTTTCTTCGTAGTGTCTAGCGAATTCCATTTCTGCATTTGTTCATTCCTTGTCCTGTCATTTCTTGCCCCCCCTTTATGCCCCTAAAGACAGATAAATGAACAAACAAGACAGACGAAAATAGCAGTGAAGAAAAAATCTTTCGTTTCCATTTCCTGGTATTCATTTCCATAAACTTTATTTTATATGATCAGATGCCCATAGGCATTGTGACTTTGTGTTCTTCTCCTAAGAATATCCTTCTATGAGATTCTTACCTCTGATTAGCCAACAAAAAAAGTCTAAAGTGGAGGTGTGGCTCAAGAGGTAGAGCACCAATCCTGCATGGAAAAGCCAAGCGAGAGTATCCTGGACCTGATTTGAAGCCAAAGTATCATCATGAACGTGTGTGAATGTGCAAACACACTCAAGCACACACATGCACATGCACGCACGCATGCACAATAATAGTAGCAAGCCAGACACAGTGGTGTTCAGCTTAAATTCCAGCACTAGGGAAGTTGAAGCAGGAGAATATGGTGTTCAGGACAGTATAGGCTGTATAGTAAACCCAGTCTTAAAACAACAACAAAAACTATTGGTTATTGCACAGATACATATATTGTATAGTCATTACATCCTAAGAATATTTTATGATCCTTGTAAGCAAATTCTAAAGGCATTTTCTTTAAAATGCTTCTTTTTTAATAGAAAAGAAATTAAAGATTATGGTTGGAATCAGAAAACATAATAAAGTATGTTTGTTCTTAAGTGATATTTACATTTTATGAGATAAACAGAAGCCCTTATCTTCTCTATGCTGAATTTTATGTCTTTTTTTTTTATGATCTTGAAATTGATTCTCGAATAGGATATAAATAAGGGAGATCCTGTTTTTTTCTCCAGTTTTCCTCCATTTTAATGCTAATTAAAACTTTTCATAAGGGAAATTGTTAATCTTTTTCAGCTGCCAACTGCCCTCCTGACACCTATGCTGTGCAGAATTCCTGCACGGTGCAAAGCCCAACTTACAAAGAGAAAGCCTTCACCCGCAGTGGTTTGCAAACTGTGATGAAAAGATCATGGTTAAAGGTTACTTCCTCGTGAAAACTGACAGTGCCATTCTCCACATTACTACCTGCCATGAAGCGTGAGCTATCATCTTTATACTTTGTACGAGGACACGGGCCAGAAACCAACTCCCATGGCATGGTCACACTGTTATTTCCCACGAGAGAGTACTGATGAGCTGTTGATCAGGACCATGGAATCAACTTCATTGAATAACAAGAGTTGGTATCAAGCTACCCTTTACATGATTTCCAAGTCTCTTAAAACCCAATTGGAAGCCAGGTGCTGGTGGCTCCCACCTGTAATTCCTAGCAACGCAGGAGGCTGAGATCTGAGGATCTTGATTTGAAGCCAGCCCTGGCAGGAAGGTCTGTGAGACTCTTATTTCTAATTAATCACCAGAAAACTGAAAGTGCAGCTGTGGCTCAAAGTGGTAGAGTGCTAGCCTCAAGCAAAAAAGCTGAGGGACAGTGCCCAGGCCCTGAGTTCAAGCCCTTTGACTGACCAAAACAAACAAAAAGCACCCAAAACATTGGAGTAGTTATGTGCCTTCAACAAGAGTGATGGAGAACCTGTTCACACTTTGTGGCGGAAGGAGAAGCAGATTGTCAGTTTCTGGAATGCAGTAATGAGGAGGATACATGTCCTTTGCCATCTGAAGAATACAAGAGGTGGAATGATTCTGACTTGGACAGAGAAATCACTTTTACCAAGGAAAGTGATCATGAGTTAACCAGACAATAGCCTTGAAGAGACCCAAAGTCTTTCCTACCTTAAGTGCTTTTCTTCTCCAATACCTGCTAAGGCATTTTGAAGCTTATCTAAACATTTTCCTGTCTGACTCTCCCTATGCTTAAGAATAAACTCATTGAGTTATTGAACCTAAATTTCTCTCAATTGAACTGATGGGAAGAGATTCAGCACTTTCGATTGCTAGGTCACACAGACACAGTGGCATGTAAATCGGTAGCTGGTCTCTACGTGGCTCACACAGTTGCTCCACAAAGAGGTTGAGTCTCTTTCCCCTTCCATAAACGGATGGGCAGAATGTGGGAGAAGGGACTGGATCAAAAGGAGGCTTGCCTTTCTTCCCCTAGTCTCTTGGAACAATTTGGAACTACTGAGCTACCATATCTGAAGTGTAACTACTCTAGCATAGTGTGTCCCAGAGGCCATCTCCCCAAACTCCAGGAAGTGCTCATCTGAGCCATGCCTCCCAGGCATCTCGACCATTTCTATCTTGAGACTTCCAGCCCAGCCCATCTGCCCTCAGCATAGAACCGAGTGGTTTCAGATGTCACACTGAATAGGAGATTGCCCTAGTAAGCCTCACTTGTTTCTGATGGACAGAGTTGTGAGACACAATAAAAGAATGGCTTTGAGTCACTAAGTTTTATAGCTAATTATCACAAAACAGTAAAAAAAAAAAAAAAAAAAAAAGGAGAACAGTGACCAGTCAGACATCTTAGAGATCTGGGGCTTCATTTTATGTTTATAAAACAGAACAGACTTTAAGTGACATTAATGGAGCCCTATATTTTCAGTTTTGTTTTTTAAAAGAAAAATGAGGTCTGAAGCATCCAGGAGCCTTCCAGGATTTCATCTTGTCTCTTATTAATCCTGACAGGTCTCAGAATAAATTAAGAAACTTATTAATTGTGTGCTTCCACCCATCAATAATGTGAACACATCTGAAATGTCTGAAAAGAGCAAATGTTGAATGGAAAAGCTTTGCCTAATTTATCTTATAACCCTATATCCTGGTACAAAGTGAATTATCACGGAATAAGGAAATGAATAGCCAGATGCTATGGCTCAGGCTTATGATTGTGGCTGCATAGAAAGTGGAGATTGGGAGAATTTTATCTTAAGGTCAGCCCTGGTAGGCAGTTAGTGGTCCTCCATCCCAAGGGGAAAAACCGGCCTGGCATGTGGCATGTGGCAGTCATCCTAGCTATGCAGGAGATATAAATAGAAGGGCATGGTCCAGCCCAGTCTGGGGAAAAACTGCCAAGACTCTACCTGAAAAATAAAGCAATAAAAGGGCAGAGGACATAGCTCAAATGGTAGGGTGCCCTCCTAGCCAGTGACAGTTCAAATACAAATACTGCCAAAAGAGAAGAAAAGGAAGGAGAAAGAGGAAGGGGCCTGGTAGTGTTAGGTCCTCTCCATGAGGGCTACATGCAGATGCCCCCACCTCATTAAGTCCCCACCCAGTTACCTGGGTAACCTGCAGACCTGGAGGCAGTTACCTCCCCTTTCCCTGAGGTCACCTCCTAATCCACCTGGCCACACCCCTTGCCTCTGCCCTAAATAAAGCAGGGCTGGGTGGGGGTCGCTCTCTCTCTCTCCCTTCTCTCCGGCCATGGATCATCTTGGCCACAGGCCAGCAGTTCTCTCCTGCCTGAATACCGCGTGGAGTTCTCCTTTACCAGCTACCTACTTTAAAAACCTAACAGGTAGAAGGAGAAAGGAAGGAAGGAAGGGAGGGAGGCAACAAAAAAAGAAGCAAAGAAAGAAAATGAAAAGTCTTGAATAAAAATAATTAAGTGCAAATTTCATTGTACGTATTTTCTTTTTTAATTCTCTTTATCCATGGCCCTTTCACAGACGACCCCAGAGAGCCAACTAGAAAACTTATGTCAGACCCAGTGAGACCCTGGCAGGACTTTCCAGAGACCACAGGAAAGACCCATGCATTCCCGCCCCTCCAGCTCTACAGAGAACGTGGTTTCTCCTGGGGTTTGCACCTCTCCATCTTGCCTGCCATATTTGCTGTTCCGTGTTGCTCCTTGCCCAGAAGCCTTGCTGTTCAGGCATAACTCAGAAAAGCGATGATTTCCATTTTTCCAGGGAGTAAACTCCTTTTTCGTGGTGGTTTTGTACCACTTCTGTATGCAGTTGTCTGTCTTACAGAGCTGCAAAGGCCTCACTGAGGAAATGGACCCTGCCTACCAACTACCAATTCTGTGAGTGCATGGTGTATGTTGGTGTTGTGTGTGTGTGTGTGCGCGCGCGTGCACACACGTGTGTATTGAATAGAAAGAACCAGAAATGACTACAACCCCGATCACCACAAGCTTACGTTCCTAACTGGGAGGGGCGGGGAGGAACCTCTTCAAGTTCTCTGCTTCTCCAAGGCAATCAGTTCTTAGGGGGCTGGACAGCACATAAAAAAAAAAAAAAGAAGTGCCAAATCTGCTGGTCACTAAGCGAAAAAGGCCTTCTCCCAAATCCCCCGAAAGCTCACATTCGGGAAGACCACAGTCGTTACTGAATGGTGTGGATTTCCATGCATTTTCCGTGCTGAAGCTTTAGAAACACAAGTGCTTGTGGCCTCGGGCAGGAAGCTGGGTTTAAGGGTCGGGAGAGGAACAGCTTTGGGCTAGATGTCATTGATCTGGGGGGAGGGGGATGGTAATCTTTCTGCAAAAAAGGACCCTGACCTTTGGACCTCTGACACTCCTAGGACCACCGAGCCTGCAGCTGTTGCGTCTCCTGGGCTCTCCCCCAACAGGCAGAGCTCTGAGGTGCCTTGTGAGGAGACAATGCCCTCTTATCCCAAAGGGGTGGGATACCCCTCTTCTCAGGGAAACAGTCCAGAGCCCCTGTCTTTCAGGGAAATTACTGAACCACAGCCCAAACCACTGTCAGAAGTCAACTACCAAAATAGCCTCAGATGAATCTTTTCCAAAAAATTATTTTACTGGAGTTGGAGAGACATCAGAGTTCTTAGGCCATGAGGGAGCCCAGCACTGTGACTCAGGTGGTGATGCTATAGCTAAGCCTGTCCAGGGCCTCGGCTAGCAAGACACCCATCTCCCGACACCAATCAGTAAAGACTACGCTTTCCAGCCAGTAGGCAAGAGTTCTCTGCAACCAGGACCGCATGTCAGCCCCAGTGTTGTGCTCTGGGTGAGAGTTGGTGTGGAAGGTTCACACATAAAGGTTCCTGCTCTCATGCAACTTACCGTCTTAGAGAGGAAAGAGATATTCATCAAACAGTCCTGTGAGCAACAGATCATTGCAACTGTGGTTAAGTGTGAGAAAGAGGCTGGATCAACTCAAACGAACAAACAAAACAAAAGCACTCTCAGGGAGGGCAGGGGAGTCAACTTGGAGTAAGAAAAATGTGAGCTAAGCTCAACTAGACAGTAAAGGGAAAGACAAACCATATATGAAAAGTCCTTTTGGCAGAAAGAACATGGTGAGTTTATGGGATGGGAGATGACTGTAGAGGTTGGAAGGGAGCAAAGGTAGGGGAAAGACCATGTACAGCCATGTGAGCCACATGATCAAGTCCTGTCCTTATGACTATAAGTTGGAAAAGGTAACATGTAATATAATCAGACTGTGTTTTGAAGAGAGCAGATGGTTTTCTCCTTAGGAGATGGCTACTCTCTCACCCAGAGGAGCAGGACATTATCAGTTGACCATGAAGAAGTTGAGCTCCATGCTTTGAGCATGGTTATCATCTCCTGGCCACAGTGAACCTTGCAGGTCTAAGTACCCATTGTGTCTCCTCTATCTTTCAGAGCCTTCTGACTTACGTCTCTCTTCGCCATTCCCAGATGCTTAATTAGCCCACTCTTTTCCAATCCTAACTTCTTCTCCCTAAATTTCCTCCTAGCTCCTGATCTTCCAGGGCAATCTGTCCTTTGAGAATGAAGCTTCCAATGTGGCGACCCCAGCCTATTGCTCTTCAGTCATTTCTAGCTCCATATGACACAAATTCAAGAAGAGAACATGGAAATCTTATTCATGAATGCTGCCTCTGATTGCTTCTTCCTTGGTCTCTTCTTGACTAATCCCCTGCTCACATGCAAATCACCTTTCTTGAGTATTCACCCCCCTTTTCCTGTTGAGTTGTCCACAAATGATTGCTTCATCTGCCTCTAAGGTACTCTGGAAGGCTACCCAACACACACAATTATCCTCACATTAGTCCTCCCATTTTCACCACTCTGTCTCAGCCACCTGATCTCATAGTCAAATCTGTGTACATAAACAGCAGCCATCCCTGACTCCTTAAATCATAACCCTTAGCACCTTTGCATTTCTGGCTACCTGTGAAAACATTTTCATTCTTTGACCTTGTGACAGCAAGTCTACTGGCCCCACTACTCTCTTGTTGTCTAGGCCTCTTCTAGTTTTACTTTCCTTCTTTATTCTGATGATATTTCAATGTCTAACATTATGCATCACTGAATTAGATATTTCCAGGGAAGAATCAAGTCAAGTCATGACACAAGGTGGAAAGATTGTGAGAGACCACGTTGTAGAATTTTTCAAGAACCATTTCCATGGCCCTCAATCCATGCCCTCTCCAAGGAACAAAGAGGGAAAGAGATGATTGTGTCCAAGGCTTTGGGGAGGAGCAGCTCCCCACTGAGTACTCAGTAAAGGAGAGCAGGTGGTAGAATGGGACCTTCCTCCCTTTAAGTCTTGCCAGAATATTTCTAGGACACTGTTCAGGGCCCTTGAGGTATATTTTTTGTTATTCATTGTTTTGTTACCAAGAAAAACAGGAAGCAAGGTAGACGGCTTCATTTAGAAAAGAGTTTCGCCCCTGTTCAATGGCACCATGCAAATGATGCAGGCTTTTTCTACTTTATTCAGTAGGCACAGTGTTTTCAAATTATACCCCTTCTGGAACCAGCTGGCTGAGACTAGTGCAGTTATAGCTCAGCAACAGGCAACACCTGCTAGTGTTGTGCCTTCACTGCTGGTTGGGTCCTATTGTTTCCTTCTCAGGTTCTCATCTCAGGAATTTGATGTAGTCCACAGACAAGGAAATCTGAGTGAGAAGAACTTTATTCAGAAGAGAAAGGTCCCTGCTATTATTACATGATTAGAAGGTGACTTTTTACTGGTCAGGTCTCCTAAGAATGTGATTGGTTGTTAAGTCCCAATCAGGTCCCTTCTGCAAATCCCCTCTCTTGGGTCAGCACAGGCAGGATGTTTTATGCAAGTTGTCTTTTCTGTTAAAATTCATCTGAAACAGTGTTGTACCTTTTGCGTCTGGTTTCTGCTTGCCAGGTCAAGATGCTGCCCAGCCCATGGGCTCTGGGAGTCCAAAGGAATGTGCCCTTTCTCTAAGATAATCCTTCACTAGATGAGCTTAAAGCAAAAGCAACCATTTTGTAATTTGCCCCTGGATTGAATATGAGCCCTGAACATGAACCAAAAGAGCCATTTATTCTCCAGCCTGGGAAGTGTTCTGTATGACTTGATCTCCCAAAATATAAAGTTAAAAGGAATGAAGGTGTCTATTAGTAAAAGTCTCTGAAGAACCTACATAAATGGTCATGGGAGGGGCAGTTAATAGTAAACCTCTGCTACTTAGGACCCTTTTTTGTCCCAAACATTTGATGAAATCCCAACACTTAACTGGGCCAATTATACCTCTTTTGTTACTAATACCCCCCCCCCCCAACACACAGAATCACTGGAGAAAAAACAGATTAGTATTTCTGTAGACTGATGCTCAATAGGCCCTTAATAGCATAACACAATCTCATCATAATTTTCTAATTATCATCATCTCCCATTCTCTATGAACACCATCATTACATATGGTCTTTTTTTCTTTGCTTAAGCTGTAAACTCATATTGACAATCTTCACTGTTAGAGGATAGTTTTGTCTCAAACTTCACAGAGTAGCAAGAAACCCTGAGAGGCCAGCAAAGCTTCAAAGCAGCAGAAGCTGCAGGCATCTCCCCACTTCTTTTTTTTTTTTTTTTTCCAGTCCTGGGCCTTGGAGTCAGGGCCTGAGCACTGTCCCTGGCTTCTTCTTGCTCAAGGCTAGCACTCTGCCACTTGAGCCACAGCGCCACTTCTGGCCATTTTCTGTATATGTGGTGCTGGGGAATCGAACCCAGGGCCTCATGTATACGAGGCAAGCACTCTTGCCACTAGGCCATATCCCCAGCCCCCCATCTCCCCACTTCTGTGTCAATGCAGGGGTTGGGGGTGGTGCTCACCTCCCCAAAAGGGGCCTAACCCTATACTTTTGCTCTACCATCCTGCTCTTCTGAATTCTTTCTCTCTCATCCCTCTTTGTCTCTGTCCCTCCTTTTTTTCTCTTTGTATCTTCTTTCTCTCTGTTCCTATCTCTCTCCCTCTCCTTTCCTCTTCCCATCATTTCTTCACCAGGTCAAAAGTCTCCGAACCATGAAAGCAAGGGAACAACCAACTTCAGAGGAGTTTCTTCCCTGATTCACATTCCTGATTCACACTGACTTCCTTCCCGAGGGATGTGTTTCCTTTCATCTTCACCAAGTTGTTCTTTCATAGTCTTCATATCTCCTTGAAGCCAGTTTCTAGAACCTTCCAGTCACTAACCTGCTCTCTCATGAATTCAACATGAATGAACCCAGTAAAAATTGACCTTCATTCGGCTCTGGCTGCTGGTGCTTTCATTGTTCCTGCACTCAAGTAACATTTATGAGATCTTCTCTGTGAAGAGCCACTTTCTGAGTGCAAGGACATTGCTGTCGCCCTCCTGGTGCTTCAATTCTGCATTCATTATCTCCTCTTGCCACAAATGTCATATTAATCTCCTCATCTTCATATTCTCTGGCCACTCCTTGATGCACCTGTTGATTCATTCTACTCCATTCCACCTTCACGTGTGTTGTGCAAAGGACCAGTGCCTGTCTTCTTTCTCCATGTTGTCCCCGGGCACCAACCTATACACCAACAATGCTCACGTGTAAGTCAACCCAAGACTCTAGCAAATTTTGGATCCTCATATTCTGTTGCCTTTTCTACATGCCTGGACTGCTGCCCCTGCACATCCTTCTCTCCATTTCAAAAACCTACCCAGAACTCTGCTCCTCTTGTCTCAGCTCTCATTTCAGTCAGTGACACTCCCTGTGACAAACCAGCGCCACCAACTGGATGCGACCCTAAGGCTCCCACCACAGCGTCCTCCATGTGCACCAGCAACCAGAAAATCCTCTGCTGCTGATTCTCACACCTACACAAGTCCATCCACTTCTCTCAGTCAGCAATACAATCCATGACAGGGTTATCTTGTGGTATCTGCCAGTGGGCATTTCTTTTCTCTATTCTGGACACCTTGCCCTCTATTCTGGAGGTCAATACACAGAGGAACTCAATGAAATCTGAAGACATTCTTTGCTCAGCACCTTTGGTATTAAATCGAAGGTCAGCTGGCCTGGAGAAAGATGTGAGGCTCGGTCCTGATCTATTCTCCTACAGCCAGCACCTCACCCCTGTTGAATCGAGGAGTGAGGACACTCC
Source organism: Perognathus longimembris pacificus (assembly GCF_023159225.1). NCBI lineage: Eukaryota > Metazoa > Chordata > Mammalia > Rodentia > Heteromyidae > Perognathus > Perognathus longimembris. The sequence goes on from NC_063164.1 coordinate 10,956,136, forward strand.
TGCCCACATCTCCAGTGCTGCACTCGCCAGCTGCCTCTCTGCCTTTCCTTTACTCCCTTCTCTGAAATAGCTGACTCCTTGTTTTCTGTTCTGTGTACACCGCCTTCCCTCAGACATCAGCAAGTCTCATGTCTCTTTTTAGGTCTGTTCCAAGGCCTGCACTGAATCACAGCCATTGTCTTCCCTGCCTCTGGGAAGAGGGAAAGGTCAGCTTCAGATTCTCAGCCCTGGGTGGAAAGAACATCTGGAAGGCGTTTTGCAGCTTTCTCTGTTAATCTGCAAAACAGACCAACAAAGAGTCCCCAAACAAGCAAACAAAACAAAACAAAACAAAAAGAAGGCATTTGGCCCAGTGAAAATCCAAGTTCTCAAAACCATGTTGACTTTTCTCTATTTATATTTCCCTTTTGAACATTAATTTGAGTTTATTTTTCTACAAAGGTCTTTGTCCTACTCCTGATTCTGGGCTACGAGGGAAAACTTCTTCCCCTGACAGAATCAAGAAACCAGACTTCATCTTCCAGACACACAGGTAGGGTGTTGTGGATATCCATCCTTTAGGCCTTATCTCTCCCCTGATTCATTTCTTGACTATTTTTTTTTTTTTTTGGCCAGTCCTGGGCCTTGGACTCAGGGCCTGAGCACTGTCCCTGGCTTCTTCCCGCTCAAGGCTAGCACTCTGCCTCTTGAGCCACAGCGCTGCTTCTGGCCGTTTTCTGTATATGTGGTGCTGGGGAATCGAACCTAGGGCCTCGTGTATCCGAGGCAGGCACTCTTGCCACTAGGCTATATCCCCAGCCCCGCTTTTCTTGACTATTTAAACTATGTGTTCAAGCTGTGCCCTCTTCTCATGGCCCTTTACTTCAAGCTCTAACCCAAAGTCTCTTCATTGAGAAAAATTTCCCGGTGTCTCCAGAATCCCATGATTGGCATAAACTCGGCACACTGTAAGACATTCCTTTTCCCCCTGTACCAGTGAGAATCACAGAGAAATAATTGTTGACTGACTGTTGATCCCTAATTAAATTGTAAACTCTATGGGGGCAGAGTCTCTAGATTTTGTGTCTCCATGTTCATATGTAATAATTTTAGGTAATTACTGAATACATTCAGGTACCAGGAATTTTATATAAATTAGGTCATAAGTGCCTCACATTATTTCTGAAAAGGGACCTAAAGAGGAAATAGTTTTTGCTCAAGATTGCATGGCCATTAAAGGCAGAGCCAGGGTTTCAACTCAGGAAGCACCATCAAAAAGATGCAGATTATATGCGAAATGTACTTAGGTTTCATTTTAACACCTCAGCATTTTAATAACAAAATAAAATCCTAATAAAACTCTGGGAGTGAAGAGGTCCCACTACAGAGTTCTTAAATGTGTTGCTTATCTTGGACACGTTCTCATTTCTGACTGATTTCTAGATAAATTGCAATATTTTTAAAGCAATCTTCTCTCAATATCTCTTTTCTCCTTCCCCTTCCCTTTCCATTCTCCTTTAGCCTCTCCTCTTTATGTCTTTTTATTTGAGGTTTGTTTTTTTTATTTGCTATTGAGTGGAGACTGCTTTGGAAATAAGCTAACAATACTTTGCTAAGTAAACACTTATCTCCACGTGGGACCAACATGGGCTCTGGACATGGTCCTCTGGACAATATTTTAAACTCTGGATTGTAATCGACACCTTTTTGTAGCTTAGAAACATCTGTGTATGGTTTCCTGAGACAAAGAGGTGATGGAAATTGGTGTCCTAGCTTCCAGGAATCTAGAACTCTTGTACTCTGGTGTGGTGACTGGCTGTGAGCTCTCTTTGGGTCCAGTCTGTAAGTCTCTGTCAGTTCCCAGAAGGACAGAAAGATGGTGGGACAGTAGGACTCAGACAATTATTTCCACACACAAGATAAAATTCAAGTTTCTTTTATACCCATAGATGATCTGAACCGGGCTGTGTGCCAGGTTGCCAAGGGATTCAGTGACTTTCATTTCATAAGGAGTTCTAGCTACCACAGCCCTTTTAGCATTGCTTTTCAGTAAGATATAGTCACTCTGGAAGCTCAATGCACTTCTCCTCTGTCTTGTTCCCTTTGTGCAGTAGAGTAAGTAAAAAAAAAAAAGTGTGTATTAAAATCATGCTCAGAGTCTGTCAAGTCTCACATGGGAGCTCAGAATATTCCTTCGTGATCCTTGTTCAGAGAAACTTTGTAGGAGGCAATGCTGGTAGATTCTGTGCAAAGGACAACTTGAAAATAAGGAAAGCAGCCTTCTGTGGGTGAGATGACGTGTGAGACTGGAAAGTTAGTGCCTTGAAAAGAGGTTGCGTCATGTTCTCAGGTAGACCATGACTATTGGCCGAGACAGATGATAGCCCCAGGTATCAAGGGACAGAGTTGCAGGTAGAGGGCTCTATGGATGTATTTTGTCATTAGAAAGAGAAATGGAAGGCCCTGAGTCCAAGCCCCAATGCCAGCACAAAAAGAAAGATGGGGATGTCTGTTTGGGACAAAACCAAGCTATTAGCTGCACTTCAGAGCCCCTAAAGCTATTTTAAGGCCAATGATACAGTGTTTGATGGCAAAGGCTTTGTCCATATCTCTCCTCCTCCTGCTGCCTCTTCTTAAGCTGCCAACCTCAAAAGTATAAGAGCTAACTCATTATTTTACAATGGAAAATGTGTGGAAACACTGGTCATTTATTTTCTGTAGGGATTATTAATGTTATACCATCGTGTGACCTTTATAAGCAAATGGCACTTTTGTGGGGTGCCAGTACTAAGGCGTGAAGTCAGGTCCTAGGGTACTTTTTCCTTAGCTTTTTCACTGAAAGCTGGCATTCTACCCCTTGAGCCACAATTCTACTTCTAGCTATTCATTTATTTATTCCCTTTGTTGGTTATTTGCTGATAAGTGTCTCATGAACTTTCTTGCCCAGGCTGGCTTCAAACCGCAGTCCTAGGATCTCAGCCTCTTTGGTAGCTAAGATGACAGGTTTGAGCCATTGGCACCCTCTACAAATCAATGATCTCTTTCAAAGCCTCAGATTCCTGCCTTCTGTCCTCGTAGCTGGGGTGTTAGTGTTTATTTGTATAAAGATTGTCTGGATCCACAGAAGAGTCATGATATTAAAATTCCTTAGGATTGCAACCTTGGAATCTGTATTTTTTTTTTTTTTTTTTTTGGCCAGTCCTGGGGCTTGGACTCAAGGCCTGAGCACTGTCCCTGGCTTCTTTTTTGCTCAAGGCTAGCACTCTGCCACTTGAGCCACAGCGCCCCTTCTGGCCATTTTCTGTATATGTGGTGCTGGGGAATCGAACCCAGGGCTTCATGTATATGAGGCAGGCACTCTTGCCACTAGGCCATATCCCCAGCCCCTTGGAATCTGTATTTTAACATATAGATTTTTAACATATATAGCATGCCTATACACACCTACACCTGAGATCTGAAATTGATGCAGATACTAAACTTGGCTGACAAAGCTAGCCATTTGGTTTGCCCTCATCAAGTGGAGGCCTCCCTAAATGTTTTCGCATGTCAAATACCTTCCTACTATGATCCCCATGGCTCCAATGGTTGACATTGGCTTTATTTTCTCAGGGATGGAATACAGAACACAGAACACATCAGTTACTCCTTGCTCTTCACCCCTCCCAAACAATTGAGGCTCTCAGACTAATGTGTATGCTGTGGTCTGCATGTCTGTATTCCCCCAAATTCATATGTTGAAACAAAATTACAAGGTGTTGTAATTAGAAGGTTGAATCTTAGGAAGGAGACTAGATCATAAAGTAATTAATACCCCCATAAAAGAGGCTCTTGGAAGCTGCCTTACTCCCAGTGCCTCCTAAGAACAGAGAAAAGGTGTTATGGAATCGAGAAATGGCCTTCATCAGACACTCATCAATATGATAGTACCTTGCCTCTAGAAGCTTAGAAATATTTCTTACATTTATAAGCTAACCAGTCTATGGTATTTTGTTATAGCAGCATAAATGTTCATTTGTCCCATGGATTAAATTGCATTATATTATCAATGTTCTTCGAATCCCAGCTAAACATAAGAACACATCAAAATCTCAGGGTGTAAGCTCTTATTATAATTGGTGCAATATAAGATACTTCTGCTAATCATAAAATTTAACTATCACTCTATAGGTTTGTTCTCAGTGTATTTAATAATTTCCAGGATTAGAAATACAGAACCTGAATAAGAGAACAGGTCTAAGTAAATTCTGGGCCTCAACACAGACTGGCATTTTAAGTATCCCAACTCAAATCAGCCTAACCTACTTCACATTGTGAAGGATTCCTTTTTGTCTGACAGGAAGGCTGTTCCATTTTCAGAAACTGTTCAGAACTCAGGCAGAACCCTACCTGAATCATTTTTTGATAATATACTTCTGGAAATGATCGTATAACCTAACAACCACCATCACAAAAAACACTGAGAAAGTGACTAAGACCAGCAGATTTTTGGAACAGCCAGCGGAACAGAAAACTACACAACATCAGCTGACATTCCTGCGACATCTTAAGTACTTACATATCCAGCCCTAACCTTCCTCTTGGCTGATGGTGACTATGGTGTCTGACCCCTTTTCTTTTTTGGAAAGTGCATAAATATTTATCTCCTTGTTTGCCTTTGACTCTTGGGAATTCTTTTACCAGCCAGAGCCCCCAGACCTAACAGTCATGACTTTGAAGAAAATGAACTTAAGAAAAAAGCCACAGTGACTCTTCTGACAGTTATCATGGGCATGGATCTAGTCCTTTGATTTTTATTCTTTTCTTTAATTTCTAGTTCTCTTCAGCCTTTCAGCATTGTGGAAATTTTATTCACCTTCTCAGATTTGTGTGGGGAGTGTACTGGGGCTTGAACTCAGGACAGAGGAACTCCCCCTTAGCTTTTGTGTTCAACACTAGCTTTCTACTACTTCAGTCACACCTCCACATCTGGGGATTTGTCTTCTGGGGCTGGCTTTGAACCGTGATCCTCAGATGTCAGCCTCCTGGGTAGCTAGGATTAGAGATGTGAGCCACCAGTGCCAGGCTGAAGGAGCCCCCCAACCTTTCTCACTCTCTGTCTCTCCTCTCTCTGTCTCTCCTCTCTGTCTCTCTCTGTGTCTCTGTGTCTGTGTCTGTTTCTCTCTGTCTCTGTCTCCCCCGCCCCCCCCCAATCTTACTTAGTAACAAAAGATAGCCCAAAGTTGGAACTATTGCTACTCTTTTGTTAAACAAGTTCCTTGCTCCCAGGGAATCTGTAGGTTGCGTAGTAATCCCTTCTCCCATTCTACTCTCTTTTTCTTTGTTTTATGCTCACTGGTGAACGTTTGTGGCAATGACTAAGCCAGGGATGTCTGCCTTTCCCCCAGACAATACCTAGGCCAACAGAGGCAGAAAGAATGCTTGCTATTGCTCTACTCAGATCTACTGAGTCTTACCATTATATTCTAAACAACTTTGCCTGGTTTGCACTTTCAGAACTAGAAAATGTACTATTAGCAAACTTAAAATCATTTCTATATGACTTCTTCCCTGCATGAGTGAAATGAACCATTGTGGCCTCAAAGTCATTAGTTTTTGCCCTCAAATAATTTAAAAAACTATCCTTATGAGAGAATGTTAATACAAAATTCAGATGAAATTGTTTTGTTCCTTTTCTCTTTTGTATAGTTCTACAATGACAGCTGTTTTTCAATTTAAAATTACATTTTTGGAAATACTCATATCCCTTCAGTATTGTAGATGGAAGAACAATTTCTATTGTATTTTGCCTGACTATGAGCAGGTGAGATGAAGGAACTTCCAAGCTGGATTCCTGCACAACTTCTCCCTAAACCCAATGCATGTTGACACAGCAATCTCATCCCTCATTCCCTGAGTATGTGTATTTAAGGAGTTCCCATACTGCTTAACTTCATTTTTTGGTTAAAGTCTCCTGTGGGTCTAAACCATTTATCCTTCTGTTGGTTGGAAGGTTCTAAAGTTAAGAAAGACAAAGAAAGTAAAGAAACTAAAAGCAAATGTTGCTGCTATTGAAAACTGCACTTTCTGGGTTAATGCACTTTCTAGTGTGTGAAGCTAAATTACCAGTGAACCTCAATCTGATCACATCTTTTGTGTTTTTCCTAAGAAAACAGAATTGAGGATAAAGGTTTTTAAATACCTATTCTGTGACTCCTTTAATTTTGCATAAAACATTTGCTAGACAGTATGAACCAAATGAATCAAGATATAACTAGAACCAAACTATAGGGACCATGACACATTGATGTACAATTGATTCATCAGGAAGATATCAGAAGTATAATTTACCTAATGCCCAAAACAAGTAGTCCAAAGACCACATGGAAATAAAGACTAAGAAGGAAATTCCTAACGTGGAATCAAAAGTGGTCTGTGTCACCTTAAAAATGCTGAAGTAGAATGGCCTTCTGAACGTGTTAGGGAATGTTGGCCATCAACCTAAACTTGCTGTTCTCCTAGTATTCTGCAATGCTGCTTCGCTCCTTCTGTACCTGGGCTTCACCTTTCTGTCCATCTTCTTAGCAAAGCTAAGCTGCTTGGAGGCACCTCCTGATTCTCTTAAGCCTACCTTTTGCTTCTCTGACCAAGGAGGACTCTGTAGGTCTGACCGCATCCCAGTTCAACACTGGCATAAGAAAAAGGAGGGTTATTTCAAGATGGATGGGGATAGAATCTCAAATGCAAACACCCGTGAACCTATAGGTTACTGGAAAACTCAGTCTATACCCAATATTCATTGAGATTTTATTCTTGTCTTCTATGAGGGCTGCCTTTCTGCAGGTCTTAAGCATGTGACAGACATGAGTGCTGTCCACACCAGGGTACCAGTGATCCAAGAAGTGCCCAGTTAGCACAGCAAAACCTCCACAAGGACCTTTGTACTACAAAGGCTCTTTGTATTGCATATCCATCACTGAGCCAGTGACTAGAGTCAAGGGGATGGGGAGGGGATGAGCCCACAAGAACCCTGGGGTCCTGGACCCCTACCATCTATTCCCATCCAGGAAGGCAGAGTCTCTTGCCAAGAAGAGATGGAAGAAAGTGCTGAATGGACAAATGATAAGGACTAACAGTTACTGTCTCTTTAGTATCTTCCTGGAACTGTTACAATATTTTAGTGTCACCATTATGCAAAGGAGGAAGAAATTAGGACAGTTAGATAGCTGGCGTAAGATCACAAAACTGATGAACAGCAGAGCTTGAACTCAGACTGCCTGACCCCAGAGCTAGTTATTCAACTACTCACTTGCCATACCAGCCAAAACGTCTGCAGTCCTTTTCTCCCTTCGCTTTTTCCTTCCTTCTCTGTAGGATGACTCACAGATATGAAGTCTTGATGAGAACCAGGCACGAAGGTGAGAGAGTTCTCTCAGGAACTCTTTTTTGCCTAGCTACAGGCTCAATGCACTTTTCTATGGTATTTCTGAGCTGCTACTAGCACTCAGTATTTCTACTTCTATTCTTCTGTCCTCCAACTAGAATCAAAGTTCCTTATTTCTTAACAGAAGACTGTACCTCATATTCTCCACCAAACAGACAGGCCTACTCTATGCTGGCAAAACGTCTATCAGATACTAGAAAACAATTATATACAAAAGCACTCAGGAGGAGGGGGAAAATAAAAAAAAGGGAAGCAATGATATATAGAAATCTACTTAAAATGATGAACTGCTAGCAATTTATCAGATTACTGTCCTACCTAGGGGCTAAATACCCACTAAGATGTAATTTAGCACTTGATTATAAACTATATTTCCTGTTTCTCTCTTGATTTCATGTCATGTCTGTAAGAGGCTACAAAATCTAGTTCCAATGTCTGTCAGTCTCCTGCAAGGAAGGAAAACTGGAGTCTTTCCTCCTCAGTGCCCTTTGTACATATACATTTATCCATCCTGTGTTTCTGTTTTTTACCCATGTGTGACTGCTCCCAGGAGCAATCCCGATTTTCTTAAGAAAAGTAACAGTGCTGTGGTGGAGTGCTACCTTTATTCATAATAGTGAACTAATACAAAGGAAACATCCAATAAATAAAAATATAGATAAGGCAAATTTGGTCAAAGTACATTATAGGCATGTTTAAAAAATTTATAACAAAACTCCTTTGTATAATTAATTTGTGCTAATAAATCTTTAAAGTTGCTTTAAAAAAATCCAATAAATATTAATTCTCGGATCCCACTGGTTGTCCTTCTACTCTTGTAGTCCATTCTGCCCTTCCTGCCTTCGGGTCTCTGAGTGATCATCGTGGACTTAGCAGGACACATTCTGTGAATGACTCCCTCCCCGTCTGTGCCTCTTCTAACCCGCTGCCCAGAGCCATTCTGCAAGACATCAAGATGAAATTGCACAGAAGATGTGTGAGTTTGTGTGCATTTTATTTAATAGATGGATCATCTCTCTTTCTGAGGCCTGGGGACACCAAGTCCCTTGCTGAAAATTACAAACTCACTCAGTGATGGAAGCTCACCCGGCCTCCAGCTGTTCAGGCCCAAGATTCTTTCTCCTTGCTTCCAAAGACATTTTTTAAGGAAAACCTCATGCATTAGGAAAGATCATGTTCAAAACATCAGTGCATTCAGAGAAGGCTTTAAACTCCAACCAGTCAAGATCTGGCTCATCCATTAGAAAGAATGAGACAGTACCATTTGTAAAGGAATGGCAAGACCTGGAAAAAATTATGGTAAGTGAGGCCCAGAGGGACCATAGATCCATATTTTCCCTTATATGTGGAAGCTAAATTTAGCTGATAAACCTATAAGTAAATACCTTGGGTGTATACCATGTATACAGTGTATGTGAGTGTATTAACTGAAATATGGTAGATTCGAGGGAAATCTCGAAGTGTGCACCTCCTTAGAAAGGCAAAATCAAAGTTCAGCAAAATGAAACACCAGGAACTGATTATGGGAAAGGAGCAGGGTGGGGTCAATGGGGGAAGGGGTAGACCAATGAGAAGAGGGATAGGATGCAGTCAAGAATCCAATGTATGTCCTACAGAATTAAGATGAGTGAGGGAAGGGGTAGTCGGGAGAGGGATGGGTAAGGGTGTGGAGTGGTTGATATTGGTCAGGATATTGTACTCATAGACTACTTTGGCAAACAGAAATTTCTTTGTGCAAGGCTTAAAAATAATACTTTTTAAAATGACAAAAAAAAGTCTTGCTTTGGAGAGCCCACCGGGGAAATTGCACCCTTTATCAGTCCTCACAGTTGCAGCATGCAAAGACATCACCCAGGTTGGGATCTATCTGATTCTGTCACTCCTCTAGCCCAGCCTGCCAGCCCATGGTTTTGCATTTCTGCCCACCTCACTCCTGCTGAGAACGCCCTGGGATAAGTTATTACCAGCATCTCCGCTCCAGAGTTTTGCAATCAGGCCAGGGGGTGCTTTCCACAGAGCTGTCATGTTCACCCTCTTACATCTTTACCATGTTGGGGTATATTTGTTGTGTCTGAATCTTTACCAGTGTGTGTCCACTAGATTCAGCTTTGGAAAAGCAAGGACCATGCCTTCTTGTTTGCATAGCCCTAGCATCTACTTGACTGATAGAATAAAATTTTATTGAGTACCTCCTGTATACCAGACCCTCTGCTGTACACAAAGGTTATAATGCAAAAGTCTCTACTCTCAAAAGCATGCAGTAATCATAATGATTATATGTATTCCATTACCCCTGTTTCCACCATGATTGTATCTAAGTTTGTGAGGTCCTACACTGTGCTGAGGCAGAGTTAGCTAGCAGGCAAGAATTGGATGGTCTTTCTCTTCAGTTATTGTGTCTACAGGAATCTGGACACAATCAGAATCTGGACCAATGGAATTTTGTCTGGACGGAACCTCAAAGTCTGAGTCTTTAAAGTTCTTCCTTGAACAATGATCCCTTTTCTTCTCCATTTTCACCACATCCCCTGCAATGAGTCCCAGAATGCTCTGAGAGATTGGTCAAGACTCTGTCCACTTCCATTCTCCTCAGGGCACATGGTGCTAAGGACTGAATGTTTATGTCTTCTCAAAATTCCCATATTGGGCTGGAAGTTTGGCCTAGTAGTAGAGTGCTTGCCTAGCATGTGCAAAGGCCTGGGTTTGATTCCTTGGTACCACATAAACAGAGAGATTTACTCTTTTTTTTTTTTCTGGTCCTAGGGCTTAAACTCAGGGCCTGTGCACTGTCCCTGAGCTTCTTTTACTCAAGTCTAGCACTCTACCACTTGGGCCACAGCACCATTTCTAGCTTTTTCTGTTTATGTGGTGCTGAGGAATCCAACCTGGGGCTTTATACATGCTAGGCAAACACTGTACCCCTGAGTTACACTCCCAGCCCCCCACATACACAGAGAAGGCCAGAAGTAGCACTATGGCTCAAGTGGTGGAGAGCAAGCCTGAAGCACAAGATGCTCAGGGACAGTGCCCAGGCCCTGAGTTCAAACCCTAGGACTGGCAAAAACAAAAAAAAAAAAAAAAACCCACACACAGAAAAAACCCCAAACCATTCCTATGTTGAACCAGGCATGTGGCATATATTTGTAATCCCTCCTACAAAAAAGGTGGAGCCTGAGAAGATTGCAATCTCTTGGCAAAAACAATTAATGAGATTCTCATGTCAACAAATTAGCTAGCTGTATTAGTTCATACCTATAATCTCAGTTACCCAGGGGGCATAGCTAAAAGCTTGGCAGTCTGAGGCCCAGCTACTCGACAAAGTACACCTATAAGCAAAATAAGGGAAAGCAAAAAAGCTATTGGGTAGGCTCAAGGGGTAGAGCACTTGTCTAGCAAGTACAGGGGCCTCAGTTCAAACCTCAGTAGCACACACACACACACACAAAATACCCTAAATTGAGGTTTAATCCCCATTGTGATGATATTTGGAGCTGGAGCCCTTGGGAGATGACTAGGTCATAAGGCTCAGCCTTCATGGGGGATGGAGGAGATTGGTGGCCCTATGAAAGAGAAGCCAGAGAGCTCACTTTCTGCTTTCTTCCATGTAAGGGCTCAGAGAGAAGATGGACTTGATGCCCCAGGAAGGTGACCCTCTACAGACACTGTGGATACCACCCTTCATCTTGGACTTCTTAGTGTCAAGTGGTATAACAATTAAGCATTTGTTGTGTAACCACCAGCGTATGGTATTTGGTTAGTGAATCCAAGCATTTAGGACACACGATAACCGCTCGTAAGTCTCCCGAAATCTATTTGCAGTTTATGTCTTGAACCACATGCCCTGTATCGTCCCTTCCTTCCACAAAGCCAAGCACAAAGTCCACCCTGTGTGAGGCTCAGAGAATGTTTTTTCATCTTCTTCCCACACAGAAGGGAAGTTTTTAGTCTGAGGAGGAGAAAGTCTGTTCTAAGTCATCTCTTGAATCTGAATGTTCCAAGCTCCTTTAACTTCTTTCTAGGGTAAAGACCTCACACACACCACAGGAGTGGTTTATGATGGTAATGGCTAAACAGGAAACAAACAAGGTCACAGGAAAATTCTAAGAAAATCAGTTTCCAAAGTCACTATTGAAGAACAGTAATAACAGTTGCTGCTAGTTACTTTTTAACTCTCATAATGAGATGGAGAATTACAATAAGTAATTTATATGCCTTGGATAATTAATCATCACAGAGAACCACCAGATAAGTAAAATTTAATTCCTGTAGTACAAATGTGACTCCGGAAAAATTGCTGAGAGCCACAGAACCAGTAGGTATGGGAGTCTGATGAGAAAGACTACCTTTTTTTGTTGGTCCTGGGGCTTGAACTCAGTGCCTAAGCACTGTCCCTGAGCTTTTGTGCTCAAGGCTAGTGCTCTACCATTTGATCCACAGCTCCACTGAGGGCTTTTGGGAGTTAACTGGAGATTAGAATCTCACAGACTTTCCTGCTCAGGCTAGCTTCGAACCACAATCCTCAGAACTCAGCCTCCTGAGTAGCTCTGATTGCAGGTGGAAGCTACTGGAACCTGGCAGGACTGCACCTCCAACTTCTCTGGTTCCACTTCAACAGGAAGTCATGGGCTATAGAGCAGTATGGTAGAGGTATATCATCAAACCAGCACAAGTAGGTACCCAATAAATATTTACTCAAAGCAGGCAAATGAGCAAATGCAAAAGTGTGGTTGATAAATCATGCTCATATGCTGTTCATCAGGAGAATGGAGGGAGAGTCTGTTTTCACTATATTCTCCTGCCACATAAGAATGTTATAGATGGGGAATTTCTGCATGTTCTAGAAGAAACGACAACTGCTTTGCACACACAACTCTAAATCCTTCTCTGTCCAGAACTGCTGTGGACTGAAGCCAAAAGCCAACATGGCTCTGAAAAGAACTCCACAGAATGAATATATTTACATTGACTCCATAAACTTAGATTTTCTTTTCAAGCCGTGACATCCATCAGTCTCTCCTTGGCATCTCTGTTGGGCTGAGAAAGTACTTCCCGTGGGGCTCTATTTTTAGTTGGCTGGGGCTGTAGGCTCTTGTATATTCTGTTTTTGGTCTTGATATTTTTCTTTCTCTTCCTAAACTTAGTCTTGGAGCCTGGCTTGACTTCATCAGTAGTTAGAACTGAAAATCTCAAGGGCTTCCAGCAGGGCAAATCAGCTTGGAGTGTTTTTAAACCTCAGTTCTTAATAGCATCTGTGCCTGCTCATCATGAGGAAAATTAAGGTCATAATAAAGCTTTTCAAGAGATCTTCAAGTGTTTTCACTGCATAAAGATTGGTTTTAAAGAGCAGTGAGCCATAGAAACTTAAGAGATGGGAGAAATCCTGGGATGTTTTTAAATCAGTCTTCCTGTTTCCATACAGCACCAGTATTAGTGTTCCACACAGATGTGAGCCCACCCCAGGGCAAAGGCTTCAAAAAGGAAGTGTTTTCAGTAGGTATAACGATTTTGTGAAGAGCCCCCCCCCCATACAGTATATACATTTAAATAAAGCCAAACATTTAGAGACAAATAAGACAAATATAACTGAGAGACTAATGAAGACTCTGAACAAAAAGAATAGGTGCTTCTAAGAGGATGAGGTCTCCCATTATGGTCAGAATTGTACTCACCAAATTCAATTTTGTTGTGTTTAGAGCAGCTTTGAAGAAATAAATAATTAGGCTGAGTGCTGGTAGCACATGCTTATAATCCTAGCTACTCAGAAGGCTGAGATCTGAGGACTGTGATTCAAAGCCAACATGAGCAAGAAAGTCGGTGAAATTTTTATCTCCAATTAAGCACTAAAAAAGTGATTAAAAAAAACTACCACAAATAGAGCTCTGGCTCAAGCAGCAGAGCATTAGCCTTGAGCCATTGAGCACAAAAGCTCAGGGACAGTACCCAGGCCCTGAATTCAAACCCCAGGACTGGTGCGAGTGCACGTGCACATGCTCACACATATACATGAAAGAAAGAGGCAGAAACACAGAGAGATGGAAAGAAGGAAGGAAGGAAGGAAGGAAGGAAGGAAGGAAGGAAGGAAGGAAGGAAGGAATAATTACAATGGCCCTAACCTACTATTACTGTGGTTCTAATTAGAAAGAAGATTAGGATAAAGAGGAGTGGAGAAGGAAAAGCATGGTGAGATACTTGAGGAAGAGCTACAAGGTCAGGGACGGAGGTCCTGGAAAACACAACCCTGCTGACACTTTACTGCAGGACTTCTAGACCCTGGGACTCTGAAAAACCAAATCTATTGTTTCTCTCACCTCCCAGTGATGCCTTGCTAGCAAACCAATGCATCTCTATGAGTTGAATTGGCCCAGGAAGATCACCTGGAGGATGGAAAGTGGACAGGACCACTGGCTGGTAGCAGGTAGCATTCATTCACATCAAATGAAATAGCTGAACAAAAATACTGTTTTGTCTCAGGATCGGCTGAGAGAGAGGTTACCTTAGACAGTGCCTGTAAATGATTAGCACTAGGTCTGCAATGTATTTAAGATCTCAGCAAATGCTTGGATAACTTGTAAGACACCCTGGGTTGCAGGTAATGAGGGTGAAATCTGAACATCTTTTGTAGGGAAAGTGGGGATTATTAAGAGAATGGCGAGGGGCTGGGAATATGGCCTAGTGGCAAAAATGCTTGCCTTGTATACATGAAGCCCTGGGTTCAATTCCCTAGCACCACATATATAGAAAATGGCCAGAGGTGGCGCTGTGGCTCAAGTGGCAGAGTGCTAGCCTTGAGCAAAAAGAAGCCAGGGACAGTGCTCAGGCCCTGAGTCCAAGCCCAGGACTGGCGAGAGAGAGAGAGAGAGAGAGAAGAGAGAGAGAGAGAGAGAGAGAGAGAGAGAGAGAGAGAGAGAGAGAGAGAGAGAGAGAGAGAGAGAGAGAGAGAATGGAGATTTCCCGGGGAACATAAAGTAAGAATTTAGCCACTAGGGAAGATTTTTGTCCTCTAGGGACTATTTGAAAGTCTCTGGAGACTTTTGTGCTCTTGTCAGCTAGAGAGGTGCTGTTGGTGAGTGGATAGAGGCCAGGAATGCTGCTAAGTATCCCACGTCCATAGGACAGCCCCACATTGAAGAATTGTCTGTCTTGAAATATCACTGCTACTGAGGAACTCCAGACCAGGGGCTGGAAAGGCAGTAGGACCCACTCATAATCCCATTTGTCCATAGGTCCTGGATATTTGGCATTTATCTCTTAGCTCCAAACCCTTCTCAATGAATACTACTTTGTCATGTTGGAATCAGATCTGTACAAATCACGCTCATATTTTGCTGACTGATTCCAGGTCCTCCCTGCTTGGGGAAGGGATGCAGGAGAGGCCTGCAAGACAGGAGAAGGAAAAGTAATGTTCCTGCTTTCCCTGACCTTGTCTCTTAGCAACAGGTCACTCCGCAGCAGTAGCAGCTGGTTCAAGTAGCAATTTGTTCCAGTTGTTTTCATGGTGTATTCCAGACCATGGCTCAGGTTTTCACAGCCCACCTTTTGGTAGCTGCTACTTGGTGGCTCTGGAACTGTTCCCACAATCAACATCCATGCATTTGTGGAATGCCTGGTCCCCAGGGCAGCATCAAAAGGTGACTCGACCATTGTGGGTCAGTGAGCGGCTAACATGGTCGCTGATGATCAGATTGGGTCACAAGGAGTATGCCATCGACATAACTTGTCCCAAGCATCTCCATGTCTGTCTCTGTCATGAGGGGAATGACGGTGCCCCATCACGCCATCTCTATCATGATGTTCTGCTTGGATTCAGGCTCCACAGCAGTAGAGCCAGCCAGCCATGGACTTCACCTTCCGAAGCGGTGAGCCAAGACCAGTCTTTCCTCTGTCAAGTGGTTTTCATCCAGTCGTGTGTCCCAGCGATATTGGGCTCTTCTGAGGTAACATCCCCAGACAGCAACTTCTCCCTGAGGCTTAGTCTCGGGAGACTTGCTGTGAGTTTCAGACCCCAGACCAGCCAGGCAGTCCTTCAAAGGTCAGATTCTCAACTCTGCAGACCGCTCTCCTGAACTTCCAGAGTCTGGTACCTTCTTCTTTGTGTTCACCTGACCGTAAGAAGGAGAGCTACTTCCTGAAGTTAGTATCTCTGTAACACCTCAGTGTCCCGCTCATCTGTTTTGTTTTCATGGTATAGGAGTTTGAATGCAGGGCTTCTCATGCTAGGCGGTTGGTCTACCCTCAAGCCACACCTCCAGCTCTGTTTCTTATTGTTTATTTTTTTATCAGTAGAGTCTTCCTTCTTGCCCCTGCGCATGCCTGGACAGAGATCCGTGGGTCTTAGGCTTTCTGTAGTTGCTTGGATGACAGGAGCACATCCCTGCATCCAGCTTCCTTCCGTCTTTCAGACTTTTCTGTCCTGGTTGGCCTGGAATTTTAATGCTCCAAATCTTAGCTTCTGCCGTAATTTAGGATAGGAGGCATTAGCCACTGCCCTGGATGATCTTGAACTCTGATCCACCTATTCTAAGCCTCCCAAGTAACCGCCAGATCAGGCTTGAGTTCCTGGCAGCTGGCTTCGGTGTTCTGTTGGTTGTTTCTACAGCTCTCCAACACTTTTTGATACATCTCCATTGTTAAATCTACTAAGTAGGTGGTTACTTTTCTGTGTTTCCTGACTGAATCTGACTAATAAAACACAGCACATCTACTTTACTCTTCTTTCCCTACAGTGTGGTTTCACTACTACTCTGATCTCTATCCTTTAGTCCCAGAGCTTAGACGTCATAGGTTTGGTCATTTGAAAAGAGTGAATTGCGCCATAGTCTAACTATGAATTCCTGAGGAAGGACCTACCATTGCTCCAGTCTATTTCTTCTGTCCAATCAGCTTTGGTGGCAGGTAGGGCTGTTTGTATACAAAGTGTCACCCCCTCCCCACCTTTCCCCATTACATAAAGTGGGCAACCCACTGCTCAGCAATGAAACTCCAGACTTTCCATTTGGTGTAGTGATGTAGTGGTTTTAAATATATAATCAAAGACATACCTGCAAAATGTTTCTCAGTATATCAAAAGTACATATTTACTGAATTCTTGAGTTTTTCTATTTAATTGTATGAAGAAGTAAAGAGGCCAGATCTTTTAGCAAAGATGTACAATAGGAGACAATTTGCTTCGGAGCCTTCCTTTTTGCCTAGCCACAACTAGAGACTAATGAGCCTGATAATGTAAATACAGATATTTTAATGGAAGAAATAATACATCATTTGCCACAGACTGAAGGTCCTTAGGTACTGAGTTTTTAAAGTGATTCAACATTTCTTGAAGGATTAGATGAATGATTTAAGACTGTAGTCCTATTTGCTAAGTCTACCTGGTCCTGAGGTTTTACAGATAACTGGTCTGAGTTCAGACCAGAAAGCTGGAGCTAAGCCTGAGACTGAGGCTGAGAACTCAGTTTCTAAAGCACAGACTTCAAGTTACCTCTGTGAGCATCCGTATTCACAATCACTGGGAATTTTGTTTTTAATTGCTTGGTCTCATGGGAATGGCATCATGATTAAATAAAAGGATATCTGTGAAAATTCCTAGTCAAATGTCTCAAATGGGGACTGAAATATAGACTCCTAGGCTCCAGAGCCTAGAAGTACCCTCTGATCATGTGTTTCCTCAGTCTCCTACCTGTGTTCAAAATATGAGCAGGATGCAAAGGTTAGGTGGATGGGCAGGATGGAGCTCAGAGGTGCTGTGGTGTGTGAATAAGAACATGAGCTCTGCAGTCAGAACAAGCGAGTTGGCAACCCAGTGTTGCGAACTAACATTAGCCGTAGGGCTTTGGGAAAATCACCTCTGCTTTGCCCATAAAATAGGACTGATGATGACAGTAGTTTCTCAGACTCCTGTTATGAAGAACGAGCAAGATCAACTATGCAAATACACTTACCCAGTGAGTGCCTGTTACTTAGGAAAAATCTAATAGCAGTGGGGTTGGCTTAATTCTTATTACTTTCTATCAGTAAGCCTTTGAAGATTAGGTTGATAATTTTATAAAGCCTAAAGGCAAGACAGTTTTATTAGATAAAGGAATCAGGAGGAATTGGAAGGCAAATACATATATTTGGGAGTTTTTTGTTTGTTTATTAGGGTTGTTTTTTTTTTTTTTAACAAAGTCTCACTACATAGCCCAGGCTGGCCTCACAGTCAAGATCTTCCCTTACCTCCTGATTTCTGGGACTATAGGCATTTGCGACTACACTGGCTCATATAGATGTTTTAATTTTAGAGTGCATTGTTTTATTTCTTTTATTTATTTCTCTCTCTCTCTCTCTTTTTTTTTTTTTTTTGGCCAGTCCTGGGCCTTGGACTCAGGGCCTGAGCACTGTCCCTGGCTTCTTCCGGCTCAAGGCTAGCACTCTGCCACCTGAGCCACAGCGCCCCTGCTGGCCGTTTTCCATATATGTGGTGCTGGGGAATCGAACCGAGAGCTTCATGTGTAGGAGGCAAGCGCTCTTGCCACTAGGCCATATTCCCAGCCCCTATTTATTTCTCTTACAGCTGAAAAAAAATCACTTTCCTCTAAAAGGTTGTCATGAAGTTCCAGGCCATCCCTCAAGTGACAGGTACCTTACATAGCTCTATGCATTTCTTTTTTTGTGAAAACCTCTCGCATGACAGTTCTTAGGTTTGATGCTGATCAGTACCCAATCAGATATGTGTATTCATTAAGTAATGAACAACCAAAGACTGTTTCTATATAAGCTGAGAACAGCCACTTTGGACACACTGTATGACAACTATAGCAGTAAGAGGGTCTTAAGGAAGGGTGGAGGTGGGACCTAGCAGCTGCCACAAACAAAAGTCAGCAGTGGGGGCTGGGGATATAGCCTAGTGGCAAGAGTGCCTGCCTCGGATACACGAGGCCCTAGGTTCGATTCCCCAGCACCACATATACAGAAAACGGCCAGAAGCGGCGCTGTGGCTCAAGTGGCAGAGTGCCAGCCTTGAGCGGGAAGAAGCCAGGGACAGTGCTCAGGCCCTGAGTCCAAGGCCCAGGACTGGCCAAAAAAAAAAAAAAAAGTCAGCAGTGATTCTCAGTACTTGTCTAGTAGCATCACCCTGGTTCTACCACCTCAGCAACACATCTAGTCACTTCACTCTTGTTAGTTCTGAGCCCCTGCCCTGTGGCTTTGGGGTCCTGAAGAGATCCGTATAAAAGTCAGGCAAAGAAAGGCCCCACGAATGTGTAATTCATTCAGTTCTTTAATCTATTTCATACCATCCTGGTTCCCAGGGTGGACCTTCTAAGGTATTTTCCTCCCTAAGTCAAACCTTTCCAAGGAAAGCCCTCCCATTTCTGAGGAAAGCCCACACTTGCACATGAAATTATTATGTCTATTCTCCTATAGCCCACCAAAGTTCCAAGGCCCCACAGAGATCAGAACACTTGGCTATTTGCTCTAGATGCCCCATACGCCTTGCTGAGAGGGTGCATTGCCTTCCCCTTTCCTTATTGCTTGCTTGTAATAAACTTCAAAACTCCTCTGTGTATCTGCCCTGGATTCTTTCCTCTGTAAGACCAAGAGCCCATTGGTTCTGGTGGTCTGATCTATATATGTATGATCATATAAGACAAGGATAAGCAAATTCTATTGTTGACATTATATTTAAAGTTCTAGCTGAATTTCCTTTGGCGTATGCCACGTGGCTACTGTATATGTTTTTAGTACACTGGGTATTGTATATATGCCTACCTGATCTAGGGAAGGGAAAAAGAAATGTACTCACTGCCCTATTATGTAACTGTACCCCTTTTGTACAACACCTTGTCAACAAAATTTAATTAATAAAAAATGCAAAAAAATTAAATATGGCAATGTACAATTAACAGATGCCCATTAAAATAAATAAAAATAGGCTAAAGTCAAT
Source organism: Perognathus longimembris pacificus (assembly GCF_023159225.1). NCBI lineage: Eukaryota > Metazoa > Chordata > Mammalia > Rodentia > Heteromyidae > Perognathus > Perognathus longimembris. Next base: position 10,975,455 of record NC_063164.1, read on the forward strand.
CTAAGAAGTCAGTAAATAGCTTCAGGAAAATAGTCAAACCACTTATAAAAATAAAAAATGAGTAGTCATTGGGTTTAAAGCCACAAGGGAAACCTGGGGTTTTGGTGGTAGCATAGGTTTGCTTTTCTTGTTTTGTAATTTCATATTTTGAAATAATTTTTGATTTAATGAAAAGTTGTGAAACAGTAAGAAATTCCCACAATCCCTTACATAGCTTCCTCTAATGTCAGCATATGGCATGGCTATGTTATGACTCCAGAAACTAAAAGTTAATATTAGAAGAAAAAACTCAACGAACATAGAAATTTTACTCCAATCAGTGACTGCAGTTTTCCCATTAACAGTCATTGTCTGTTCTGGGGTTCAGGACCTCTCTGAACATTTTTGGACCTGGTTTTCATGTCTCCTTAGCCTCCATCATGAGCACTTCCTTCCCTTTAGGAGATTTTTATTTCTTTGTGTTTTCCTATTGTTACAGCAGTGGAGTTTGAACTCAGCGTCTTGTAGTTGCTAGGCAAGTGCTCTTCCATCTGAGCCACACCTCCAGCCTCTTCCTTCACTTTAGAATTGCTTGATGTTGTCTCGTAATTAAGCTGAGTTTCATCCCTGCTAGTGAGAATGCCACAGAAGTAGGCCTGGGACCTGCTGAGATGATGACTCTATTTCATGATCTGATGCTATGGTCACTTGGCTACTTATGTAAAATTTATCAAACCCATTGCTTTAGAGTGTACATTTTACTCCATGTAAGCCATACCTCTAATGAAAAATAATCAGAATAGTGGTGACAGTCGATGATGTATCTTTCTGTGAATCTAAAGTCCCTTTGGGTAGCATAAAAAAGAAGGCAACCCTATATACTCTCTCCTATTTTTGACATTATATTGGCCTTTGAAATCATAAATAGAGCCAGTGCTCTAACCTGATGAGTTTTTATAGAACCTAATACATCCTCTCATATTTATATGGCTTCTTTCTTTTTAATACTTGGGTTTATAGTCCATCAGACATAAAGGCCCAGGACAACAGAAACCAAATCCCCATGAGTCTCAAACCTGCACCAAGTCACCTTAGGGGATGTGGGTTATTTTACATTTTTAAGAGAGACACAGCATATGATCAGATACCATACAAACTTCTTGCTCAGGATAGTTTACCTTCAAATTTATATTATGCTACATTCTTTTCCATAATAGATCTTTGGCAAAACTGGACTCAGTAGTCGTTGTCATAAAAATCAAGTAAGCACAGAATCAATATGGAATGGGAAATGAGAGTGGCAGTGTTAAACTTTATTCTAAGGTTTGAGAATGTGTGCAGTCCCTACCAGCCTCCAGCGCCATACTCTAAGTAAGCATGACTCTTCAGACATGAAAAGAAAATATTTGTCTTTTCAAACAGCTGCTGTGCTATTAATCTATAAGAACTTAATAAGCTGTTTAAACCCAACAACTAAATAAAAAGTTATTTATGCCTTTCACACTAGGGGAACCATGACACTATAACTCAGATACTTGATGGTATGCCAGGGAGGGTTGAGAATTCCCTAACATGACCCTCTGTGAAATGCATGTAAACATCAACATATCAATCCATAGAAGGCCTCCCACATCGTGTCCGGTGAGGATAACTACACAACACACAGACTGAGACAGAAATGCATGAGTTGGGCCGAGAAGGACAGTTCGTCTCTGACCTTCTCCTGCTTGGAAGTGTACTCAAACCCATCATCTCAGTGTGTAGCCTCTTAGTGACTAACTCACCTCCAGCTTGTCATTGGAGAGCTAGCAAGGGGAAAACGGAACCCAGCAGAGGCCCCAAGAGCCTGGTGGAAGTACTTACACGCACAAGGGAAGTGGACATGACAGAGCTGGAAGGTGTCTGGTGGAGGGAAAGGTTGGTTTCTGAGGCAGATGAGAAGACAGGAGAGAGACAATGCAAAGGCTGCTCAGAGACCCAGGAGGAGAAGCTGAATCAGAAGAAGGGGGTATGAGACAGAAGAGGAAGCACAGGCCAGCAGAAGCAGGAGCCGAGACAGGAGACCATAAGGAGGGCAGGTCACTGAGTTTTAATATGGTAGGATGAAATGAGCAAGATAGCTATTTAGAGAAGGTGCGATGTGTCAGGATCTTGGGGAAAAGAATAAAAATTGTAGCATTAATGCTTGCAATAGACTATAAGGAGATTCAGAAATATAAAGTATTCCGAAGTATAAAGGGAGAGGCCCTATGTGGTGGTGCTATCTTATAATCCCAGCAACACACCAAGCAGAGATAAGACGATTACATTCCAAGGCCACCCCTTGCCAAAGCAGAAGACCATCTCTGAAAAACAAACTAAAGCCAAAAGGCCTGGGGTGTGTGTGTGTGTGTGTGTGTGTGTGTGTGTGTGTGTGTGTGTGTGTGTGTGTCTCAAGTGATAAATCACCTACCTACCAGTGCAAGACCCTGAGTTCAAACCTCATATTGGCCAAAATAAAGTATGCAAAGAAAAATTCATAGTAGATTTATCTCAGGGATGACTCACCATCCTTATTAGAATGTTTGCAAAGAAAAGAAAAAAAATATTTTTCTCTTTAGGCCGAGAAGCTCCCCATGAAACCACCCTGAGGGAGAAAATGGTTGGGGCCAGTTTCACCTTCAGATGACCTTGAGAGGCAAATGGGATGTGGCTCAAATATCAAAATCTGCCTGCACACAGATTATGTCTGCCGAACAAAGGCTCAGGCTGGCCTGCCCAGCTGGCAAGTAGCTCTGCCTGCGAGGCTACTGCGAAGTTAGGTCTCGTTCTGTCTCAAGGAGGTCTCATTCATTGTTCACTGCAGCTCAAGTTTTCATATGGATCACATTTCAGTCTTATCCCTACCTCATAACCATTTAAAACAAAGTACTTACATCTGCTGGATCGTGGACCGTTTTACAACTTCATGTCAGGACTTAATTCTTCGTGGAACCACCATCCTCTCAGCATCTGAGACCCATTTATTTTAAAGTACCCATAATCTTTCTCCTAATCCTCTGAGGTTGCACGGTCCTGTGGCCTTGGTGGGTGCCTCTCCTGAGGGGACCAGAATCTGTCCAGTCAGCATCACCGAGAAACCCAGGGAAGCTGCTGAGATTGGCAGAAATTCACTAGATTGAGAAGTGGGGGGGATCAAATCTCCAGTCCGTCACGCAGTATTTGTGACTTGGCTGAGTCCCTTTGCAGCTCTGAGTCCCTGCTGCCGCATCCATCAAGCGATAAGAGAGGCGAGCCAACGTGGCATGACGTGAACCTCAGGCCCCACCAGCCACAGTTTGAGCCCCGTGAACCCACTGTGAACCCCAGGAAGTGATTCATCTTCAGTCTGAGCTTCATTCTGTATGGTAAAGGAAACCTGAGGTGCTCTTCATGGAGATTCTGAGATAAATAGCTGTAAGTAGAGTAGCTAAAATCTTGCCTATCTTAACCACTCTGTGAGGTCTCCATTTGGAGAGAATAAAAGAAGAGATTTTTAAAACCTGGCATTTATAGCATTTATAACATTTATATTGGGTGGTGGTCAGTGTTACAGGAATCCTATCATGCTCTGATTGAACTGAGATAGGCATGTGCCTCAATAAGCTGATTAAATGTTATGCAAATTACATGTTAAGTATGGGACTTGATGCAATGTACATTCTGGTGCCCAAGGCAGAAATGGCTGAATGCAATGAAGAATAGTTCAGACTCTGATCATGAAGGATATAGTTGGACAGTAATTTTTAGCTCAATATTATAGAAACACACAGTGTGAGCCGCAGATCTATTTCATCTTTTACATCTACTCAGGACATGTACTTTCTTGATTCTTCATTCTCAAACTTCCTCTATTACTATAAGAGAAAATATAACAGAAAATACATTTATGTATATAAATGTAATATGAAATACAATAATACAAGAACACATTTATGTAAAAATTACCAAAGAATAGGTGATTAAGAAAAGAGCTGTGAGACCCTAATCAGAAATAGTTACCACCTTTAGGCAAGCCACAGCAGAGGATCACAAGAGTCCAATAGCTATACCCTTATGAACACATAAGATGATGCTAAGTGAAATGAACTCCATGTTATGGAAATGATTGTTATATCACAGTTGTAACTACTTTCAACATCCCATGTGTATCTGTAGCTTCTATTATTGATGATGTTCTTGTATCACCTTCCTGTGGTTGTACCTACACTATCTCTGTAATCTTATCTGAGTATACTGGAAACCATGTATACTGGTATTAGAACTAGGAAATTGAAAGGGAATACCAAAATTGAGAGACACAGGGTGAAAAAAGAAAAACAACTACAAAAGCAATACTTGCAAAACTGTTTGGTGTTAGTGAACTGAACATCTCATGGGGGGAAAGGGAAAGGGGGAGGAGAGGGGGGGTATGAGGGACGAGGTAACAAACAGTACAAGTAATGTATCCAATGCCTAACATATGAAACTGTAACCTCTCTGTACATCAGTTTGATAATAAAAATTTGAAAAAAAAAAGAAATAGTCACCACCGATGTACAAAACCTGTGTGTGTTTATGTAGATATGCCTATCTCTCTCTCTACATATATATATTATAGTTTTGCAACCCATTTTTCTTCAGGTGGCTTTTTATTGTGGCAAAATATATATAATATAGAATTTACCAGCCTTAGCATGTAAAAATGTACCATTCCCAGCTGGTCCTGTGGTCCATACCTGCAATCACAGCTCCTCAGAGGTGTAGGAGAGAAGATTGTGAGTTTAGGATCAGTCAGCAAGAAGCTAGCAAGACCCTCCCACGAAATCGAAATAAAACCAAAAGGACTGAAGGAATGATTTAAGTGGTATAGGCCTTGCCTAGCAAATGTGAGACCTTAGGTTCAATTCTAGGAACCCGCCCCCAAACCATGCACGCGCACATGCGCATGCGCGCACACACCCACACACGCAATTCAGTGTCACCAGGCACATTCACAGCATTGTAAAGTCATCCCTGTCAAGTTTTAGAGATTCTTCTTCACTCCAAAGGAAAACCCCACATCCAACAAGCAGCCACTGCTTACTCCTCACCCTTTCTCGCCCCCAGAAAGCTCAAATCTATTTTCTATCTCTATGGATTCTCTTATTCTAGCTGTTTTATAGACATGGTATTATAAGCATGAGATCTTTATGTTCTTTTAGTTCCGTTTCCAAAGTTCACCTGTGTTGTAGCATTTTATCAGCCTTTTATGACTGGCTAATATTCCATCACATAACTGTACCACACTTTATTTATTCACCAAGTGATAGGTACTTGACTTGCTTCAACTTTGAGACCATAATGCAATGATGTCTATTTATGTACCGGTTTTTAGCTAAGAATCTATAGCTAGGAGTACAATTTCAGGTGACATTTTCCTCCCTCTTTTTTACTGTTATCTTCAAACAATTGCACGAAGAGATTTTAATTTAGCATGTCTATTTGTGTGTATAATGCCTCTTGATCAGTGTCACCTTTCCGTCTTTCTCTCTTCTCCTTCCTCTCCCATCCTAAGTTTCCTCAAGTTTTCTAGTTCCATTTTCACATGTAGTCATTATGTAGTGACTATATTCACCTGCCAGTTCTCTCTACCTCCATCTGCCCTTTTCCTATAATGCCCACACTCAGTTAAGACATTTCAGCTTTCTGATATTCATTTTGTTACAGTGTTATTTGTTCACAAAGGGCCTACACCATGGAATCTCATTCCTGCATACATTCAGACAACATTTTGTCATGAATATTCTTCCAGGCCATTAAAAATTCTTCTGCAATACTTATTTACAAGACTGCAAAAGATCTTTTATGAGCTTACCAAAGTATATTTCTGAATCTGCTATTGCTGGACATTTAGTTTGCTCTGACCTTTTGACATAATACACTGTGGTTTTGAAAGCTTTTATTTTGAAGCCCTCTAGGCTACCATTTTGGCATACTTGCTATGGTCAAAACTGCCTAGGGGGACTCTATTTTAATATCACTAAATCCCCCTAAATCCCCAAAGATGTATTGTTCCTGTTTCACAGGTAAGAAACTGAGGCAAAGAGGCATACATAAGTGCACATGCTATTAGTGTTGGGGCCAGGGTCAGCTCAGAATCCAGGCCTTTCTGCTTCTAAATCTTGAACACTTTCCATTTAGTTCCATGTATAGAGCTATTTTCTTAGGATGAAGTTGTAGAAGTAGGATTCATAAATCAAAGGATGTGCCACATTTTAAATTATTTATTGCAGCCCTTCAACAAGGCAAGACACTTCTGGCAACTTCATCAAGCTTGAATCAAGAATCTTAAAAGATTTAATTTGGTTCCAAAGGGCCTTTCAAAAATTGATGCTATAATCTTTGGCATGAAGGCCATATTCAAATTGCAGAAAATAAAAATGAGTTTCTTGTTTATGCAGACCATAAATTCACTTCCAAGGCACAAATGTGAATCGAAGAGGTCTCAAATTATAGAATGAGTGGTTAGGATTCACAATGTCAGTCTCCGAGTCATTTGCATTTGGCGAATTGTGATCAATCATCTGATGAGTAATTCAAACCAGGAGGTTGTCAACATGAAAAAAGGGCTCCCTCCAAATTATCTTTAGGAGCAGAGTTGGTATTTGGGACATGATGTTCACATCCCTCGACAGAATGTCATTTCTTGATAAGTTGAAATGTGTTTTCCACAGGGAGCCTGCTGCTCTGTGGAACAACTAGTTTGATAATTGCTCTAACTTCTGCATTAAATACCAGATTGAAAATAATTTTTGTGCTCTGAGTAATCTTGCTTTAATGACTATAACAGCACCAGAATCAGGGGGAAAAAAACCCATATTTAGTGGTTTGCTGGAGGTTTTAAATATACTTGTCCTCTTTTGATGAGAAAAAAGAATCAAAATGTTGATGATCATTATTAAGTGTTTTTATGACATAAACAATCATTACCTGAGAAATTGTTTCCATCAGAACACCATCAGAAAAACATCAACCAAGGTCTGGTCTTCTAGAAAGAATTAATTTCATTCCCTGCATCAATTTCAACAGGTAGTGACAAGATTAAAATTTACTTATTTATGAAACAGTAAATACATTTTTGAGCACATGTTCTCGGAAATGATTAGAGACAGATGAATGAACAGAATAAGTAGTTATCTACCTTCATTAGAGTTAATATATAGACTAGTTACCCAAGATGGGTGTAAGATAAGAAAACAAACAAAATGCTATGTTTCTCAAATCAGGTGGTAGTGAACAGAGAAAGTTAGGGACAGAATGTGATTCTGAGTGTAACTTGTGCAAATATTTCATGTGAGAGAAGGAATTGTTTATGGGGCGGCATGGAAGGAACCAGGAACAGATTCTGGGAGCTCAGAGAGGTCCCAAACCACAACAAGAAGAAAAAATAAAGGGGGGCTCTGAGGTCCATGATCACCAACTACTGAGTTCTGTCAACATTAGTGGACTGGAAGAAAGATTCTTAAGCTAGATAAGATCACAGAATTATATTGTTATCATTTGCAAAGAAATGGAAAAACCTGGGGGGGGGGGAGAAATTATGTTAAGTGAGCTAAGTTAGGCCCAGAGAAACAAAGGTTGCATGTATTTCCCTGACACATGGATGCTAGAATGAGCTTATAAATTTAGAAGTGAACGTTGAGTGGTATGCAAGTGTAAACAGATGTATTCACTGGAATATGGTAGATTCAAGGGAGAACTCAATTAGTATAATTCCTTAGGAGGACATAGTCAAAATTCCCCCAAAATAAACACCAGGACATTGGTACTTGAAAGGGATGGGGTGGGGTCAAGAGGAAAAGGGTAAATGAATATAGAGGAGAAAGGGGGGATGCAATAAAAATATCCAATGTATATCTGCAAAATTAAGAAACATGAGGGAAGGGGTGATCAGGGAAGGGTGGATGAGAAGGGTGAAAGGAGTGACATTGGTCAAGATGCATTTTATTCATAAGCCGCACTGTTAAATGGCAACTCCTTTATGCAGCTACTTAAAGATAATAAAAAGTCACAGTCCTGGCCAACGCTCTCAGGAAAGCATTCAGCCATGCTGGGCCTGGAACTTCAGATCTGAAGAGACTGACAGTGAGATCATTTTTTGAGCTATTAAATTTACGGCACTTTGCCAAACAACAATAGCTAACAAATGCAACCCTATTTAAAATGCCTATCAAGTTAGCCTCACTGAAAGAGAGGAAGTAGACAAAGCCAGTGTAGACAAATCTTTGCTAGAGTGGGGACAGAGAATGGATGACGTAGAGGAAGGGTCATCGCGCTAGTGCTGTTTGAGTCTTCAATGACTTGCCTCCGGGTGATGGAATAGCACAGGGGAGAGGAAGGTGCGTGCTGGAAGGAAGGCAAGGGCTCTTGCAAGAGAAGATGAGACTCAAGGAACAGTACACACGCTGGCTTTGGTCTTGTGCAAGGATGACGCCATTCTCCCATGGTCATAGAGGGTGAGAGGCAATGTGTCATCCACACGCATAGAAAGAAGTCAACTTGGTTACAGATTGTTAAGAACTTCCTTGGTACTTCCACTTTTCTGTAAAAGGAAGCACAGATATTAGTCCCAGATGGGAGGAGTGAGAGAGGGACAGTCCCAAAGAGTATGAGTAAATACACAGACCAGTGGATGTATAAAGCTAGTGGATATGGATTTACAGTGAAGCTCCTCACATCAACCTGTATTTTCCTCCCAATACATCCAAGCTTCCTGGCTGGCTTCAGGCTTTCAAAAATCAAACTTGCAATTAATCAAAGGTGGTACTTCCAGATAAACACAACCAAAGAAAAGGAGCACACAGCTGTGTAGAAGAGATTGCTTGTGTAACACTCACTGTAGAATTTAAGCAAGATAAAGAGGATAGGAAGAGGCCAGAAGATGAGAAAAACAAGGAAAGGCCATTGTATTAAAGGCTAATATGTCTCCCCAAAGATCTTGATGCCTTAATCTCTGTGTGCTGTCTGTTACCGTACATAGCAAAAGGGGCTTTGCAGATTTGATTTAAAATCCTGAGGTGAGGGAATTGTCCTGAATTTTCTGAGTAGGCCTGAAGCAATTGCAGAGCATGTCTTAAAAGTACAGGAGGATTAGAGTTAGAGAAGAAGGTAATAGAAATGTCTGTGGACACACAGAGATCAAGAAGACAGCAGGATAACAATTGAAAGGGTATCTTGTTTGTTGTCTAATATTCATAAAGAAGATATTCATAAAGGAGTCTTGCCCAACAAGGAGTGTACAGTTTCTGAAAGTGATTTTTTTTTTAAATAGTAGGACATGTACTCTGGTAACTTGAAGTTGGTCTTGCTTACCATGCCACAGTCATACAGTCTATGAATGTGGCCTTCAGCTAGGGAGGTGCATCATGAATAAAGAATCATTGTGGGAACCAACTGGTCCCTGTGGTTTGAAATCATTTGTTTGCCCCACAAATGGAATACTAAATATCTCCTTTTGGGGGGGGGGGATAACAACAGAGTCTGTGGCCATTGATAATCAGCTCTGTTTGCTGATTTCTGAGGGGCATAGAAAGAAGGCTCTCGAAGGGACTTAATGTCTGATCATTTGCATTTGTTTGGAGATGCTTAATTTCCCTCAACATGCCAAGGATGCCGAGGCTGGTGAAATTAAACATGTGACAATCATCAGAACTGTCTCTCTCTGTCTCCTGTATACTGTCTGTGGTGCTCAGAGATGGTAGACCAATTTTTCTATCGGCCAAAGCAAAATAGACTCTGAGGAACCCCTTTAGACTCCAACACTCTGTAAGCCCTAAGAAAACTTGCGAGCACCCTCAAATCATGTTGTGCATACCCAAAGCAAGGAGAGTTGGACACTGAATAACACAACCCATAGCCCTTTCCTCGGATTGGAAGTGATGAGGGCACCGAGCTCCGCTTCCCACCATCCCTGAATACTCAGGCAGTCACAGATGACTGTTACTTTGTTTGAACAAAGCAGTATTTTCTATGACTTTCTTTGAAAATTAATAGAAGAGATTCAGGGTGACATTGAAAAATTCTTTTGTTTCAATCCACACTTTCATCTTGGATTGCCAGTAGCCATACTTCAAAACATACTCAACTTCCTCTGCCATGGCTATTTCATCAATTCCTGATTTCGCCCAGGGGGAACTATTGAGTTGCTCAGCATATGGCCTCTCACTATGATCAACAACCAGCCCTAGCAGGAAACGCAGTGGAGTTTCCCTCAGGAAATGTGGCACTCCCCAGGGAATACGTGGAGTCACCAATACCTCCAATGGCATCCATTAATCAGCTTGCTTTGTTAAATGACTGCTGTCTTGGCCTAACATGAAACTATTTGGGAGTCAGAGGAGCTTGTGGAAAAGAAGGTGGAGGCAGAGGAAGATGCATTGCCTGTAAATACCAGGATTGGTAGGAGTCCAGAAGGCAGCATTTGAAGCATATATGGAGCCAAACAAGAGTCTCGGGCACTTGTTCAGAGTGAAATGGAGATAGAGGAAGACCAAGGCAAACTCTGCCTGCTTTTCTATGTTGACCTAAGTCCAGAGAATTGCTTTCCTGTTATCCAAGAGGAATAAACTTTTTAAGGAAACATTTTAAGGAGTGCTTGGTTTCCATGTGGCTTCTGAGTCGGCTGAAATACCTTAAACTTTCACAGTCACTAAAGAGAAAGGGATCTTTATCCAAACCAAGTTCACCAGTTTTATACATGGGTTCTGCCTGGCTGTGGAAAGGTTTGCATACTTTTGCAACTGAGAAGGAGATTTCTGAGGCTATCTCACTAGTTTTGCCTACCTTCAGCTTTGGCTGCAGATTGCAATTAACAATGTCCTCCAAATTAGACGTTTCTAGGACTTTGGACTTGTAATTTGCAACTTAAAAAGTTGCATCTAGGGGCTGGGGATATGGCCTAGTGGCAAGAGTGCCTGCCTCATATACATGAAGCCTGGGTTCGATTCCCCAGCACCACATATACAGAAAATGGCCAGAAGTGGCACTGTGGCTCAAGTGGTAGAGTGCTAGCCTTGAGCAAAAAGAAGCCAGGGACAGTGCTCAGGCCCTGAGTCCCAAGCCCCAGGACTGGCCAAAAAAAAAAAAAAAAAAAAAAAAGTTGCATCTAGCTTTGGAAACTACTGGAAGTCCCTAAAGAGGAGGAGAAGAAAGAGTAAGAGAAAAAGGCAGGGGAGGGGAAGGAAGGGGAAGGAGAAGAAAAGGAAACGCAGATGGAAGAGAAGGAGGAAGATGTGAAAGCTCGTTAAGGGCCATGGCTGGCTCTATGCAGCCTTCTGCAGCAGGTAACTGGTACTTCTTACCCTGTTCTCCTTCTTGTCTGTCTATTAGCTCCTGGAAAGAATTAGGAGAAGCTGGGTGAAAGACCTTTGGCTGGTCTATACTAATCTGCTTTGGAAGTGAGAGCACCTGACTATCTGTGCCCAGTATGAATTCCCAAACTTCACCAAGCTTCCATTTCCTCATCAATAGTACTCACTAAAATGGTTGCCACCTTCATTTCATGGTCCAGGAGATTCTAGACAGGGTCTAGATATCATGACACTGGCAATAGCCAGGCACCAAAGATGTGCCAAGAGCAGCACTGAGATGGTTTTCAGTGCATACAAGCCCCAATAGAGCCCAGAGACAAGCTGGGAAGTGGACTGTATCTTTCTTTGTCACTTCTTCCACTTCTTTCATCCCTAATCTGCAGACATGTAGCCTTGTTAGATTCTGAATCACAAAGTCCTATGGAAGACTGTCTTCACCCCAATGGGATCTAGGGCTTCCTTCCTGCCATTGCTTTTTTGAAAACTCAATTCTTGGAAGCTGACCACTCTAATTCTACAGTAATTAAATTGACTATCAGGACAATATGACTGACTGACATTTCAGGATGCGTGTGTTAATTTAAACTCATCTTCCTCTTAAGTGTTGAACTGGATTCAGTAGGTGGATCGTCACAGTCCTCAGGGCTCTTTGTGGGCTCTTTGGCTCTTCCAGGAAAGTCCTCATCGCATAACTGCTCTGTCAAATCCACAATTGAAACCACATTGGACAGCTTTGCTTAAAGGTCTACACCACACTCAGCTGAGTTAAGCACAAAGACATTCCTGGGAGGGAAGATAGTTGGCCAGCATTAAGACTATGGGACTCCATTAGAAACATGAGGGTATTCGCTAGCGCGCTCTCTCTCCAAGTTGCCACAGTGCTTTTCTAGTATGCAAATGAAACTGTCTGTTCCTAAGCTCTCACGGACTGTATAGTGTTTCCTCTTCCACAAATCTTGAAGGAAACAATCTTGAATGGGTAAAAGTATTACCCCTTTAAGTCTAGGAATATAGTTGTATTCTAAGACATTAATAAGCTTAAAATTTCCTGGGATATTATATATACTGCCTTTGTCTCTTAGGATTATATTTGCCTACAAGTTATCAATATAAATATATGTGGGTGTGTATCTTAAAGTAGAACTATAATGCTTTGTCTTATAATAGTCTGAAGTAGGTGGGATCAGGTAAGCTTGGAGCTATTCTTTCTGTCTCATTGCCATTATCATCCAAGATGGCTACTGCGATTCCAGTCAAGATGTTCATTATTTTATCTAGCAGAGAGAGAGAGAGAGAGAGAGAGAGAGAGAGAGAGAGAGAGAAAGAACATATACTCCATTTAAAGCCACTTTACATAAATTTAACACACACAATTTCCCCCTGGAGTCCTGCTGAATGGAATTTGGGCACATGACTTTACTTCCCTGCCAAACACAGTTGGGTGAAATGGAGCCTTCCAGTGGCGTGTCTTCACTTCTGGATTGTGCTAGGGTCTCCTCAGTCCTCCCAAGTTCTCTGCCTCACAGTCTTCCCTGGTGTGCCACCACCTGAGGACGCCACCGCCTTATAATGCTTCCCTCTTGCTTGTTACAGACATTGTCACCTGTGGTCATGCCCTTCTTGGTGCTTATCTGCAATGCTGTCCCTGAAAACATTCACATTTGATTCCTGACATTTTTTATCCTGACAGTGCATTTCATGAATCAAAGGAAATGTCAATGAGGTCTCTAATATGCCGTGGTAAGGGGGTGTTGGGGACCCAGAGACCAAAAGTCCAGTCTTTAACCTCAAAAATCACAGAGGCCTTTTGAGAGTCGGAGTATATAAGATGTCGGAGGTTCATTAGGAGCTATTAGCCAATAAGGCTCTGGGCAAGGGTGATTGGATTGACAGGGCAATGGAGGTGTGTGAGGAAAGCCCCTTGAGAGAGGTAACCCTGAGATGAACTTTATGAGAGGAGCGTGGCTCATTCATGCAACAAGAATGCGTGTGTTCCATGATGAAGGCCTAACATTGCCAGTATGGAGAAGAAGGAAGAGTGTGCTGTACTGCATGTTATCCAAAATTACTAAAATTGCAGGAAATGAAAATTAGCTAAGTGCCAGTGACTTGCACCCATAAGCATGCCTGCTTAGGAGGCTGAGATCTAAGGTTCATGGTTCAAAATCAGCCTAGGCAGCAAATGGTCTTACAGACCATTATCTCCAATTAACTATGAAAAGACTGAAAGTGGAGATGTGGCTCAAGTGGTACAGCACTGACTTTGAGCACAAAATCTCAGGGAAAGCCCCCAGAACCTGAGTTCAAACTCTAAGACTGCACCCAAAAAAGAAGAAAAATAAAAATTAATGTGGCAGGAAGGTAGACGCCAAGTCCTAAACTATCTTTTCTGCAATGGGATACAATTCCCTCTTCAAATTGAAGACATTGTGTGAACCACCAAAGGATTTCAGTCCATCATACTGTCAAACTTGTGATTGTGGCTGCAGTATGCCTATGTAAAAAATTTAAAGAGGTTGAAAAAAAGGAAATGGAGATATTGGATGCGACTACCTGAAATCCTGGAAAAGGTGAAACTATGGAGACTGTGAGAAGATCAGAAGTTACCAGAGGTTGAGGGAAAGGAGGGAGGACTAGGCAGAGCACAAAGGATTTTCAGGGTAGTGAAACTATTGTGTGATGCTGTAGTATAATGGATACATGTCATTATGAATTGTCCAAATCTACATACCGGACAACACCACGAATGAACCGTATTGTGAACTCTGACCTTCGACTGATGAGGATGTCTACACATAGATTCATCAATTATAACCATCAATGACAACAAAGGTCCTGTTGATAATGAAAGAGGCTGAGTATATGCTAGGGCCAGGAGTTCACGAGAAATCTAGTTCTTCCTCTTGAGTTTTGCTGTGAGTCTGAAGCTGCTGAAAAGACAGAAAAGGGGGGAAAGACTTAGAAAAGAAATTGGGAGTCTGGAGAGGATGCTGTCAGGAAATCAGGAGAGAAATAATGGTCGCCTGAATTAGCGAAGGGTAATGTGTTACGGGGTTAGAAATGTTACGGGGTTCGAGGGAGGGGATTCCCTGTCCCTTTAAGAGTCCACCTCTCAGAGACAGTCTCAAGCAAAAAGGTGGATTTATTGGGGAAGCAAAAAGCGAACTGACCGGCCAGGGATGCAGCACAGACTCAGGAGCTGAACTGCGACAGTGAAAAGCCGGCTGACCGGCCAGGGACACAGTGTAGACTCAGGCGCTGACACTGTGACCCCAGCAGTCCTCAAATTGGGGTTTTTAAAGGTAAAAGCATAGCACAGATATAGGGGCTTGACGCAGGGGGTAGAGCAAGCGACGAACAAGCAAGCGTGGCACAGATGTAGGAAGTTGACACGGGGGGTAGAGCAAATAACAAATTAAACAAGCCATTTACAGAAGCAGAATTTGGGGGTCAGCTCGACCTAATAATTAAGATGGAGTCAGCTTTATTCCCTCCAACATTTCCTACCATGTTTTCCTAATCAAGATGGAGTCAGCTCTACAACAAATGGAGATGGAGGGTCAGGGCTCACTAAAGATCAAAGAAATCAAGTCAAGAGCTTTGATAGACTGACAGAATGGACAGATGAGGGAGAAGGAGAATCTTTTTTTTCCCAGTTCTGGAGCTTGGACTCAGGGCCTGAGCATTGTCCCTGGCTGCTTCTTCTTCTTCTTCTTCTTCTTCTTCTTTTTTTTTTTTTTCCTCAAGGTCTATCACTTGAGCCACAGCACACTTCTGCCCTTTCTTTTTCTGTGTATGTGGTGCTGAAGAATCAAACCCAGGGCTTCATGCATGCTAGGCAAGTACTCTACCACTAAGCCACATTCTCAACCCAAGAGGGAGAAGCTTAATGATACCTTGCATATATCTGACGTGTGCCTGGGTAGATGGATCCATCGATCAATGAGACAGTAATAATGAGAGGTGATTTCAAGAAGAAGTTATGCGGTAGACAGCAAATATTGCTATAATATGGAAAGGACTCAGGGAGACAAAGAATACAGGGCATGAACTTCTAGCTCCAGGTTTGCTCTGGAAGATGGACTTGGCGATCATAAGTATGAGAGCCATTGTTGATGTTTTGAGAAGACTCTGGATTATACAGAGTGATCTAAAAGAGAAAAGAGCAGCAGCCCAAAGGCAAAGCTTGGAAGGGACTTTCAGAGGAGCAGTGAGAGCAAAGGCAGCCCTGAAGACCAGAGGCTGGGAGAGTTCAGGAAAGATGGCGTGGTTAGCGTGTCCTAGTTGGTGAACAGAGAGCTCCTAGGAATAGAGGACTTGCGAGGCACATTGAGAGCCTAAGCTGGTAACCATGTTAATGAGAATTATGTCAGAGCAGATTTCAAATGGGAAATGTGCCAGATTTCAAATGGGATGTGAAGAAGTGGAAATGTGGAATTGAACTTGGACATGGGAGTGAAAATGTTGGACAGTGTCTAATAATTTCAGGATATAAAGGAAGGTTTTAATGTTTCTTTTAGTATCAGAGGGTTTTCCTCATAGTTTATGGTGGGAGGGCACCAGTAAAAGGGAAAAAGCACACTGCTATCAAGTTTCTCAGTAAAAGAGTGAATCAGTGTGGCTAGAGAAATGGACATGAAGCAGTGGTCCTTGAACTTGTCTTAGAGGGGCAATGGAATAGGAAGTAGCAGGGATAGGATATTAAAAAACACGCACAGAGAAAGATTTTGATGGAATTCTCTCTGGAATCAGGATCTTGTTCTGGTTCTAGCAGGTTTGGGGCTGAGTGGTCTTGTTTAGTGTCTTTCTGCCATAATCTTTAATCTTCTGTGGGAATCCCATCACTGAGATTTGTCTCCATTTAGCACGGTGGTGACCTGTTGTGCTCCCTTTCCTGAAACTCTCAACTACCCTCTACTGCTTTCCCCAGGCACTTTGTTTTGCCTGCTCAACTAGAAGTTTCTCAATATAATGCATACAATCTCACTCCACTCCTCCATCTAATAGCCAGGAATCAATCGCCAGTCTTCTATTCCGTTGGTCTCCTCCAACGTAATCAACCACAGCACATCAGCTCTGCAGGCAGAAAATAAAAATTGAAACAATGAAGGTGAAAATGAAGGCAGATGTCTAAGCTGATCTCCAAGAAAGCCTCCAGTGAGCCACACCTCGAGTGTGCTTGCCTGATTATGACAGGGTTGGTCTATGGAAGATGGCAGACATACCTCACCTTCAAGGCTAGATGATAAAAGACTTCGTGATTCCTGTCCTCTCTCTTTGTGATAGACTCTAAAGGAAGCTAGCTGCCAGGTTGCTAGAATACTTACATAGTCCTATGGGAAGGTCCGCATGGGAAAGAACTAAGGCCTACGGCCAATGGCCCACAAAGAACCGAGGCCTCCTGCCAATAGCTATGTGAATGAGCCTTCTTGGAAGGCTTCTTCCATCTCTATTAATCTTTAGAAGGTTGCAGCTCTAGCCAGGAGCTTGATTGCAATCTTCAGAGAGCCTCACAGCAAAAAAAAAAAAAAAAAAAAAAAAGTCTGTTCTGAATGTTTGGCCACAGAAACTGAGATGATAAATGATGTTGCTTTAAGTCATTATTATTTGGGGGTAATTTGCAACATGGTATTATATAACCTGTATACAAGAGGTTACCAACCTTCTTCCCCTAGAAGACATAACACTGACCTAACAGAACAGATTTCAGGGCTCTGATTAGATTATGCTTACTGGCAAATGGACTTCAGGCAATGACCAAGTACTCACTACCATGACCCATGGTAGATGCTTAGGGGTACCACATTGAAGAAGAAAGGAAGAGGAAAAAGGCAATGAACATACACATTTTGTTCGCAAGTATCATCTAGCATGTGAAATTGGTGCCAATGTACAGAGGAGCCAGTGGAATGCTTTAACTAGGATGGACAAGGAGGAACTTTCAGAAGAGATGTGACCTCTCTGTTCTGACCTAAATGGTCTTCTTGAGGTAAAAGCCTTAGTAAATGAATGCAAAGATGAGGAGGGGAGGGAAACTTGGCTTGTTGAAAAGAGGCAAATGAGGGGGGAAATGCAGAGGCATGAAGAGAGCTATATCACAAAGCAATTATCTCCTTTTCCATCCTTCTTGCAGATGGCTGGCTGGCTGGTGGAAGCTGAGCCTGAGTCCTTGGCCAGATTTTATGGGCATGCCTTCCCTCTCTCTCCTCATCTTTGCACAGGACAAAGGGTAGGAGAGTAGGACCTGACTGGCTTCTGAGCTTTTCCCAGAATGCCTTGTGGTAGAACAATTGGGATCCAGAGCTATGTGTATGTAATACAATGCTAAGTGGATTTTCATTTTTCTTGTTCCTTTGGGAATCTTGTGGAAGTAGGCATGCTTGAAGAGCAGAGAAAGTGCAGCCGTGCCTGGATTGCTGAAATACTATCAAAACCACCATCAGTGCTCATAGGCATGACTCTGTGTGCAGGGGGCCAGTGACTGGAAAAATGTGTGTCAAGATGAGCACTGTGAGATTAGAATAAAGGATAAGAGTGGGTTCGAGGAACAAGATGACACTTGTGCCCCACATATACTTTGAAGAAACTTCCATAGGAACTTGCATCACAATACTTACACTGGGCTTGCCTTACATGCTCATATGTGGATATTAAATATCTAACAGCTTGTTTTACTACAAATACAGACATTTCTAGAACCCTCCTTTTCTTTCAACGATATGGCGAAGTTCTATAGACATGAAATGTTGTAACAGATTTTCATAGAGAAGGTGAGAAGTAAGGAGGGGATGTTAAACATTTAATCATCAAGCCCAGGTATGGTGACATGCCTATAATCCTAGCTACTCCAAAGGCTGAGACCAGAAGGACTGTGGGTTTGAGGTTAGCCCAGACAAAAGTTCATGAAATCCCCTTCTCAATCTGCATATCTTCGCGATTTGGGAGGTAGAGATTGAGAGGTCACGGTTAAAGGCCAGCCTCCACTTAGCCAAAGTCTGGGCACAATATCTAGTAGTGCATGTCTTCTCCAGCATTGGGGGAGGCACAATGACGAGTGTAGTGGCACACACCTATCATCCCAGCCACAAAGGAAAACAAATAGGAAGATCACAGTCCAGGCCAGCCTTTGCACAATATGAGACTCTTATCTTAATAACCAAAGCAAAAAGGAAATGGCAGAGTGACGCAAGTGGTAGAGTGCCTTCATAGCACATACAAAGCCCTGAGTTCAATCCTCAGTACCAGAAGAAACGAAAAAGAAAGGAAAAGAAAGATTCAATCATCAGTCAGTTTGATTTTAGGATAGAAAAGGCAAAAGGCCCCAATATGGAAAATGGACAGCCATCAGAAGCAAGATATTTCAAACTGGGTAATCGCATTAAGTTTGCAAGATGAAGAATATAACAGAAAATACCGGGAACTAAAAACTATAGAAGTAACTGCTGAGTTATGTTAACTATAGTAAATTCCCTTTCCTCCAGCCATCCTGGGGTTTAGTGGCAGGGCCAGAGAATAATTCCTTCACAAGAGCCAGAATATGACAAAAATAGTACTAAATTCTTGCAAAGGCTCAGAGTGGGTGGCAAAACTGAGGGTTGAAATGAGATGTGAAGTGTCTTCTCTGATCTCTGTCTACCAAATTGCTTTGGGGCAGAAAGTCAGAAAACCTTATGGCTTAGAAACAGAATAAGAATTACTTTGGGGAGAGTTATTGAAGAAATAGCTGGCTCTCAGAGGACTTCTAAGCCAAATGAAAATGGGATTTTAAAAGTTCAACATTAGAAAAAAGTCCAAAATGAATCAGCCTGGTCAAATGAGAAGGAATTCACAGCTTAAATAAAGGACTCAGGAAAGATTTCCTATAGTCCTTTTTCTGTTTTCTTTATAGTGCTTCGACTTGCATGAGAATCTGATCTCACAATGAGACTTTGGTTATATTTGGTGCAGGCCCAAGCTTGTACATCTTTTGTCTGATGATAGGGTAGTAAGAGAGGGGGAGAAAAAGCCCAAGGTGAAAGGAAAGTTAGGGGAAAGGATTTGATGTAATTCTCTATTGCATATTGCAGGCATTTCTGCAAGATTACATGTATGCTGATGAAATTTAGTCGCTGAAAAATCAAGACGATACAAAAGGTTCTAATGAATAACATCAGTGAATAATTTCATCCACTCATTCTTTCTACCTCCAACTTTATCCCAAAGTCCCCTTTTCTGCTCATTCATAGCCCATGAAGGGTGAGCCTCGCTCTGCCTAGGCCTCTCATGACCTTCAGTACATACAGCACTGGCCTTTTGTCTGGGCTGGGAAGACAGCCCAGGTGGTCTGGCATTTCCTGAACCCAGTTAAGTAGAATCGTCACAGAGGTGTGTTAGTCCACTTGGGCTGTTATAACATAATGACACTTTGGTCAACAATGGATTGCATATGCAATACTCACCCTATAACATTATATCGCCTTGTGGCATCATAACCATCTAAATTTGTATAATTATATGTATCGAGATTGGTGCATGGATGAAATTGTCTAACAACACATTTCTTTTTAAAAACGTATCTCTGAGATCATATGACTACAACATAAATTAGGTACCTTTTAAATCAGAGAAATTTATTTCTCACATTTTGGAGGCTGAAAAGCACCCAATCATAACCCAAAGGTTGCTATCTGGAGATAGTAGCCTTCTAGCTCATGGCTGATACCTTTTAGCTGCATCCTGACTTGGTGGAGGGGACCAGGCAGCTCTCTGGAGTCTCTTTTAGAAAGCCACTAATTGCATTGATGAGGGACCTATCCTCATGACCAAATGATTTCCCCCAAACCTTCACTGTTGAGACCATCATTTGTGGGTTCATCGTTGAACATATGAACAGAAGCATTCAGACCATTGCATGGGGCATGGACATCTATCTATCTTTTGACAATCTTTCCTTACAAAAATCTGGGTTTGTCTCTGAGGTGTGATGGTCCACAATTCAGTCCTGAGAAAGGATGGGAAACAGGAAATTACATTTGATAGGTCTAGAGCAGGGACAGATTCAATGATGATAAACAAGGATACATGGGAATCCAGAGGAGGGTACCTATTCTCCAATATCTGGGAATAGTACAAGATATAGCATAGGGGAAACAGGCAAAAACAAGAACCCAGCCCTCTTTTCTAGTAGGCAAGCAAAGTGTCAAGAGCAGCCTGAGATGAGGCTCTATTTTGGAGGTGTGCATACCCATTGGGGACTGTAGTATATTAAGTATCAGTTTAATAGTTTAAAGGGCTTTCAGTGAAGCATTCAAAGCCAGATGGAATTTGGCTTCAGAAAGTTGTGAGAGACTCATGAGGGGGCACAATTCAAATGGACCGTTTATATCTGTCAAGGCTGTAAACCTAAGAAACGATTTTTGGAAAACTATTTTGACAGAAAACAAAATAGGAAGATGGAGAGTCTATTCACTACTATTAAGAGTAGACTAGCAAAGAAAATTGCCTCTGAGAAGCACCTCAGGGCGAGTCAGGGTGGGTAGAAGAAAGCAGATTGGTTTTGAAGGCTGAGCCAGATCAAATACTGTAGAAGAAAGGCAACCATGAGCTCAGAAGTGCTGAGCAAGTGTAGAATCTCCCAAAGCTCAGGAGGAGACGGGCCTCTGGATTTCAAGAGGAAACTAAAGGTCAGAGCTCTGACTTGGACAGGTTTATGTTTCTGATCAACTCCTCTCCACTAGAGAGGAAAATCTGGTCAAAGTGATGTCTTGTCTTGTCATTGACCACCTGGTAGATGCCATGCTGTTTGCTGTCAAACTTTTCTAGCATTAAGAAAAGTGTTAAGGACAAGAGTCACCCATAACACTACCTACCTAACCTAGCAATGTATGGAAATCTTTGGAAACTACTATTTGAGGACCAGCATTCATGCTTATGTGTACCTGACTTTTTAAAAAATATTTTCACTTTCTAAATCTAATGTTAATTTGTAGAAGAAAAATGTGCATTAGGTCATGGAAAAACACAAACTAAAAAGTCAAATAATGAAAGGAAATACATTTTAATGATATTAACTATTTTCTTTTCTCTTTACAAAGTAATATATATTTCCTCTGGGAGGAATTAAATTAAGGCAGGTAGAAAGAAGAACATAAAAATCATTCAATTTGACAGCTAAGACATATCGATATTTTTGTCTGCATGTACATGCATATATTTTTACTTTTTCTAATAATAAGGTCATCTTGTTCATCATTTACTAAGCTATTTTATACACATGCTCACCCACACATCACTTAATATAGTTGTATCCTCTCTATATGCCACATTTTTCTCCTGATTATACAGTAATACAGAAATGCCCTCTTATCCACAACACATTTACCTATAGACATCGACAGTCCAAAAATATTAAATGGAAATAACAGAAATAAGCTGCTGACAATTTTAAAATTCTACATGGACACGAATAGCATGATGAAGCCCCAGGCCATCTAGTTCCATCCTTCTTGCAGCATGAACCAGCCTTTTATGCAATGTGCCTGCACTGTATAGATGACTTGCCTAGTGGCCACTTACAAACTGCCTTGGTTAGGACCAACTGTGACAGTATCATGATACTTGGGTTCAAGTAGCTCTTACTTTACTGAATAGTGGCAGACTAGGGACATAGATCACTGGTAAAGTACATGCTCTACGTGCATAAGAGCCTTGGTTCCATATCCAGCTCCACAAAAACATAAAGCCAACACACACACAGACACACAGACAGACAAACACACACCCATACTCCCGAAAAATAAAACTAAACTAATACTGTTACTTAAATGCAAGAAGAGTGGTGCTGGAAGTTTTTACACACCAAAGAGAAAGCCATGGCATGCTTCCTTTAAGTGGAAAAGTGAAAACTATGTACATAAGGAAAAGCATTGAATACATAGGGCTTAGAACGCTCAGAACAAGCTGTTGTTTCAGGCTAGACCTAGAAGCCCTTTCTACTTTAGACACTCCAAGTACCAGGATGTCCTCTCTCCTCCCAGAAAGACTTTAGAATTTGGTTAGTCAGTGCTGGCTCCATCTGGTCTCTATTGTGCTCCACCCACTCCTTTGCTTGGGTGCTGCTATTTCCACTATTTCCACTGCTGTTTCCTGCATCATCACAGGGCAGAATCTTCGGCCAGACTCCTTTACTATTCTTAAAAATTATCTTTAAGTAGTTGTACCAAAGAGTTGCCATTAAACAAAGCCATTTGTGAATATAATAAATCTTGATGGATGTCACCCCTTTCAACATTCTCATCCATCCCTCAAACCCATCCCTTCCCTGGCTTTTCTTAATTCCCTCTCCTTCTCCTCTTCTTTCGTCTTACCCTCTCCCCTTGAGCCCATCACAACTCTTTCAAGTTCCTGGCGTTCATTTTGTTGAACTTTTGAAGTGCCAGACTTTGAAGTCAGGCCCCATTTTACCACGTGAACCCCATTTTACCACGCGGACCCCACTTTACCACGCGAACCTGAGATAAGCAGGCCCTGTGAACAGACCCAGGACAAGCCCATTAGGGCCCAGTCGGTCTAGAACTCTAACCGCTGGGAATGCTTAACTCTGACCACCCCTAGAATCGAACCCTGAGCCAATCAGATTTGTACCTGTATCCTAATCTTGCTTGCTTGAATACCTGATTGTTGTAACTTTGTTCTTTGCTTTTATAAGCCCTGTGTAATCACAGCTCGGGGCTGCCTCCTAACCTCCGCTGTGTTGGTGGGTAGGAGGAGGCCTGGGCCGCGGCCCCGATTGAATAAAGTCTTGCCTTGCTATTGCATTTCGGAATGTCTGAGTCTTGGTGGTCTTCTGGTGGTGGTCTTGCGACTTGGCACAACACTTTGACTTTGCCTTTCTATGGAATTACACTTGAATCTACCATTTTTCTCCCTTGAATTTACCATATTTCAGTTAATATATTAGTTTATACTTGCATACCACTCAATGTATTTACTTGTAAGTTTATAAGCTAAGTCTAGCTCCCACATATGAGAGAAAACATGTAAACTTTGCCTTTCTGGGCCTGACTTCCTTCACTTAATATAATTTTTTCCAGGCCCTTCCCATTTTTGGCAAATGATGCAATAGCATTCTTTATAAGGATGAGTAAAAGTCCACTATGTCTACATTTTCTCCAACTGGGTGGATTCCATACCTTGAGTATGGTGAATCGGGCTGCAAGGAACATGGTTGTACTGATGGCTTTACTGTACCCTGGTGTATAATCTTTGGGGTATGTATCCAGAAGTAGAAAGTATAAATAGATATTTAAATGCTACCTTGGTTTAATCCACTCAGGAGCCCTCTTGTTTGCAGACATGCCTTTTCAACTTCACATCTCTTTGCTCCTCTCCAGCTCATTCCAGCCAGTCCAGTGCTCCATTCCTCTCCCATGTGCTCCTGGTGGCCCTCCAGAATCATATCCTGCACTTTATGGAGACTTGTTTCACTCTTCTCCTCTGTCCCTGACCACTACTTATAGAATGCTTACTCAGCCTCTGCTAACTTCATGAAGACCAAAATGAAAAGGCAAATTGTAGTAAAAAAGCAAACGAATTGGCCGAATATTGCAATGGGCTGTGTGCTCTTTAAAATATCCTATCATGTTACCAAAGCAGGATGTGATTCATTCCCAGGGAAAGGTTCTTCCTGGCCCCCCAGTTACAGACACCAAGAAAGGAAAGCTTGGCGCAGATACAGTGCTACAAACAACTGCCCAGAGGACATATTATTTTCCCATGGAATCTACCTCCCATTGCCTAAGTGTCTTGTCCTTTGTGAATTCACATAGGTTTGCAATGCTATAGGTGTTTGGGGTTGGCTGGGTGGTGGTGGACGTGTTTCTCTGGAATGAAAAACTTGTAACAGGATCTTAAATTGATAAAAAGAGAAACTTGCCAGAATTCAGGAGATTTCCCCCCTCCAACACACACACACTGTGAAATCTACCCCAAAACAAATACCCATTAGCACTTAACCATACATACTGTCATGGCTCTAATTAGGTCTTTTAAGTCTGGAGGGAGAATTTATTCTGTAATTACAAAGGAAGTTATGTGGACTGTGTAAAGTTACCTGTTAAAGACTTAACATACCAAGCCTGAAGACTTTGGAAAAGAAAATCAGGTTTAATGAATCTCATTGGGAATCTTGGGGGCTTTCCTAGGCTTCTGATTTTAGGGAAGAAATGTGATAAAGGGAGAAACTCAAGAGCACATCTGGAGGTTTATGTAATTTTCATTTTACATGACTACTTAAAAACATAATGTTCTGTCCTGCAAGACCTTCAAAGCTATGTGCCTGTGTATAAATATGTTTCTGTATGACATATATTTCTAATAGTGTAGGTTGATTTAGTGGAACCTTCCTCCTATAGTCTTGCCTTTAATACTGAAACACATGCACATTCAGGTATGTACAACCAACATAATGCTATCAATAGCAGGGCTTTCTTTCTCATCAAAATATTTGATTGGCTTCTACTGGCTTTTATCGGGTGTTTGAGAGCCCAGATATAGCCAAGCTCAAATCCACTCTCATTTTGTAACGTATTACATAATTTAGTAGATAATAGGTTGTTTTCTACCAGTTTTGTAATTTGTGGTGAGAATTGGTGTCCCTGCAAGCATAAAATAAATAGAAAATCTGAGCATTTTTCAAGTGAAGTACTATATCTAACATCATATTTTAAAGAGATTTATAACTAGGTTTGGGGAAAATTCCTTTCTTGTTTTGTAAAATGGATGATGATCAAGGAGCTCGTGTCATCTCCAGGGTTTTCAAAGTGCTTTAGTTTCCCACATACAAGTTACTCTTGTCGGCAAGGGGTCTTTCAAAGGAAGATCTGTTCTGTTTAAACCTATTGTGGTTGTAAGAGCCTTGCCCTCAATGCTTCTTGTTTTTTCAGAACAGTACACATTTCAAGCATTGCTTAGCAGCCGTGGAGTCAAGAACTGGGCTTATTTTCTCATTTTTTTACTCTGTGAATTCCTGTACTTTCTCATATTTTTCTCCATTCTCTTAGGAGTGTCTCCTACAAAGCAGTTATTAAAATCTTTGACCTTGGGTCTTTCTTATAAGCTCAATCTAAATTTACTTGCATGCAGTAGCCCTCTGTGAAGGCAATTAGGAAGAAACTCACAGCTGTACTTTTACAATGAAGTTGCCATCAGGGTCTCACTGAGTTCAGACTATTTTGTCAGGATTTCATTATTTTCAAATATAGAGACATAAAAATGCAAAAAAACACCATGGTTCTGTGTTTCAACATGAATCCCACTTGGTTATTTGGTAGAATGTTCTTAATACATTTCTTTCTTTCCTTAGAAATAGTCTTTCTGTATAGACTTATGTAATCTTTAGTTCAAAACCCTCCTGCCTCAGGCCCAGTGTGTTGGAATTACAGGTGTGTACTACCACACCAGGTTTAATAAATTCCATAACTGCCAAATACAGGGTCTTCATTGGCTCCATCTTCATAACCCAAGAGCTGCTATCCTGGTTCAATTACAGATGGACTCATGGCACCAGGACAAACACCATTGCCTGTTGAAAGGACTTCCTCTATGCTGAGTAGTTCCAGAAATATCTTTGTAAGGCTTTACCCACAACAATTGGAGATTCTTTGTGGAGTGTTTTCTACATGGCTGATGATTTGTATAATGTCTCTATTTTAAAGATGAGAGATTTGGCTTTGCTTCTGTTGATTAAGTTCATTCCTACCCATCAGGCCCAAAGTGAGTGTTAGAAAGAGTACAAAATGAGAAGCCCTGAGGGAGAGTACCAAGATGACATTCACTAAAGTACAGCTATTTATGAAGATGGGTCGTGTGATGCTTCTCTGACAGTCACAGCATCCAACCTTTTAATATTTAGAGAGAAATACATTTCTTCTTCTTCTACTGCCACAACAGAAGCAAACAAGATTTACGTATCACTTTTAAGTATCTATCAAGAGTACTACATTTTCTCCTCTCATTTATACTCCTTGCAAGCAAAAATTACCAGAAAATAGAGTCCTTAAGTTGCAAATGTTTTTCATCTGATTCAGTGAACCAGCTTTTGGTGATACTGGGATGTGAATTTCAGGCCTTGTGCTTGCTAGGAAGGTGCTCTAGCATTTGAATCATACCTCCAGCAGTAACCCTGTATTAATTTCTCTTATAAAGCCCAACTTTGTTATTCTACAGATGTTATTTTACTTGTGAATTCTCTGTCACCATTTACTGGCCATCTACTGAAATGTTGGAATTTCAGTAGACAACTCCTGTTATGTTCTTGAGCTGATTTGCATATATTCAGAATTGATTTTGTAAATCACTTCCTGGAATCTTGGGGCTCACTTTTAGCTACATTTTTCTCTTATAGACTTCATAGGATACCAGTACTTACACAGATTTTTTGATCAGTAGCATTTTTTTTTTTTTAGTTTTTGTATAGCCATATTTTCGTTTATTTTATACACACACATACATACACACACATAGTGAAATCTGCTGAATCATATGCTAAGTTCAAGTTTAAATTTTTGAGGGATTTTTTTAAGCTTTTCTTTTTCTTCTTTTTTTTAAAAATATTTTTTCTTTATTGTCTAAGTGTGGTATAGAGGGGTTACAAATTCATATGTAGGGCAGTGAGTACATTTCTTTTTTTAAATATATATTTTTATTATCAAACTCAATTACAGAGAGGTTACAGTTTCATATATTAAGCATTGGATACGATTCTTGTACTGTTTGTTACCTCGTTCCTCATTCCCCACTCCCCCCTCCCCCTTTCCTTTCCCCCCACCATGAGTTGTTCAGTTGTTCAGTTCATTTTCACCAAACAGTTTGTAAGTATTGCTTTTGTAGTTGTTTGTCTTTTTTTACCCTGTGTCTCTCAATTTTGGTATTCCCTTCCAATTTCCTAGTTCTAATACCAGTATACCCGGTTTCCAATATACTCAGATAAGATACAGAGATAGTGTAGATACAATCACAGGAAGGAGATACAGGAATATCATCAATTATAGAGGCTACAGTTACATATGGCACGTTGAAAGTAGTTACAACTGTGGTATAACAATCGTTTCCATAACATGGAGCAGCAGCACATATACTAAAATTGGAACAATACAGAGAAGATTAGCATGGCCCCTGCGCAAGGATGACATGCAAATTCGTGAGTACATTTCTTGTTCGACTTGTTACCTCCGTCCTCATTTTTCCCCCACTTCTCCTCTCCCCCTTACCCTCTCCCCGGAAGAGTTGTACACTTGATTTATACCAAATGGTTTTGTACGTATTGCTTTTGGAATGGTTTGTCTTTTTGTCCTTTGTCTCTCAATTTCCCTTTCCCTTCCCCAGTTCTAATACCTGTGTAAACAGTATCCAGGGTATTTGGATGGGATGTAATGGTAGCTGGGGTACAGCCACAGGAAGGGAATACAAGAGAGACAAAACTAAACAAAATAATCAAACAAACAGACAAGAAAAAAATACAAAAGGTATTTTTGTAATTATAACTCCCCTATGTCTCTTGTACAGGGAGAGTTAATGATGCATTTGGATTAATTTAATTAATACCACACTTTTCAATAATCAACAAAATCCCAAATGTATTTCACAACTTCAAAGTCAGCAGGAAAAGTTTGTGCTCTTCAACTCTATGACAGTCTCAAAAGCCATATCTGAAATAGTTCAGTATATTTAGCCCCATAGTCAATGCCTACTTTTAGTACTTGTCATTTGTGTTTTGTTTGTGACTTTCCTCTTCCTATTTCTTTTTAGACTATTTATAAGAACAGCTTCTGCATCAAATTTAGTACTTTGAGGTCCAGGGTTATATTATTCCAGATGACTCAT
The DNA here is from genome assembly GCF_023159225.1 of Perognathus longimembris pacificus. Lineage (NCBI taxonomy): Eukaryota > Metazoa > Chordata > Mammalia > Rodentia > Heteromyidae > Perognathus > Perognathus longimembris. Next base: position 11,003,642 of record NC_063164.1, read on the forward strand.
CAGAGGGAAAGTAGATCTAGAAGAACCTGCCCTGTTGCCCTAGGCAAGTCACTTCATCTTTGTAAAACCCAGAAAAACAGGATTGAAAATCTCTGAGGTTGGTTCACAAATATAAGCTATGCATATAATCCTCCTACTAGAGATACAGGTCGTCAGGAAGGAGGGTGGGAGGGACATACTTTGCCTTGGATACAGTATGTACTGCCTCTTATAGGTAGCCTCATTGGCTGGATTCTGACTGCTAGATAAAACTTAGGTTCTAAGTACTGCATGGGATGTACTTATACTACAGTACTGTATGTCTGAATTCAAATCTAACTGAGCTTCCTGTATTTTACTTAAAATGCAATTGGACCCCCAACCAGAAACAATTCAGGCTTCAAGGCAGGCTAGTCCTATTGCATTAGGTGGAAATGTTAGTGTTAGTTCCTTTGTTGGCCCAAACATTCTGCATTTCACAGTAGGCAGATGACAGTTACCTGAAACCCTGTCATTTCTAACAGAGCCAAGGTAAGTCTTCAGTATGGTGACTTAAGAAGTCTTTGAATGGGCAGTATTTTTGTACATGACTCTTGACAGGGCTACCCTCGCCTCCCTCTGCAATCATTATGGCTAGCCGTCTTTATCATGTTCTGTCTACAACCTAGCCAGGGTTGGTATTGAAGAAAGGAGACTGGGTCTGGGCAATGGTCCTTGGTGGTAAAGGACACTCTTTGAGTTGGCGGGTTCCAGAAAAGTCTTCCTTCCCTACGATGATTGGTTCTTGATTTCCCTTGATTGTAGCCACATTTGATTTCATTTGGCTTCTATTTAATATCTTTGTTAGGTTTGAGTGTTCACAGGTTTTATATTTGGTTTGATTGTGTTCACATCTGATTTGCTTTCTACTTTAAGATTAGTTCCATGTACCTTGTGTGCTTTGGGGAATTGATAAGCTGTATGTTGGTTGTATTCAAGGCGCTAGGGCTTTGTGCCTGGAGTCCCCCTGCCTCCTGCTGGTGCTCCAATAAAGAGTCCAAAATTGAGCCCTTTAAATGGTGGCTTCTCTGTTCTCACGACTGGATCTACCATACAACAGTATGTCCACCACTGAACTTCTCCTACAGGAAAAGATAGAAATGTTCTTTCCCATCTGGCCAATGACTATCGGTTGCAGTAGAGTGTCTGTGTTTAGAACGAGGGCACATCTGTGCAATGAATTGATTTGAAATGTTAAAGCTTCATTCTCAATAGGAGTTCTAGATACAGAACCTTGTCTCTCTCACCTTACAAATCCAAACTCCATTCTCCCTCGCTGTGGAGCCAGAATCCTAACAAATGCCATGTAACCTTACTGAAGTGTTCCTTCTACTCTTACTATCCCTTTACACTGTAGAACATTGCTGCCCAGACTGATGGGAACACTAGTCACCAGAACTTTTGTTAAAATGCAGGCTCTGATTTAGTCTAGGGAGTATATAGGTTCTGCATCTATCATAAGGCTTCAGCAGCTGCTGCTATACTGCCTGACTGCTTGTAGCACAGTAAGGCTAACCAATATTGCCCAGTGGGCTCACTTGTCCAAGAATGGAGGACACAGTCTGTTTGTTTGTTTTTTCCCAGTAGGACATGGGATACACTCAAGGGTATCCATGAAAATCTCCACCCACAATCACCTTCTCCCCCTTCAAGTGGCAGAGTGGCCATGCCTACATAGCATCTCATCAAAATGCTGATTTCAGTTTAAATGAATTCTGGACTAGATTACATCTCATAATCCTTGACTAGTTACTGCTTATTTACTATCCAAAAGCATCAGTCTCTGTAAGATCACACACTAATATCTAGCTGGGGGGGGGGGTGCAGGGAAGATAACATTATTATTCTAAATGGCTTTACAGATTTGATTTTTATCGTATTTTTTTCTATTGATATTCTAAGGTTCCCTTACTGTCAATTGCATCATCTCCTGAATTTATTCAGAAGGATGCTGGCGCTGTGAGATGAATCAGCCTGAGTTTTGAGAATCTATTTGTCTAAGTCTTCATGATAAGTCATTGCTCAGGCAAGAAGCAGATGGTACGGATGCGTTCCCTTTTGATGCAGGTGCATATGAAGTATGTACACTATTCCATGCATTTTTCTTACCACTTTATGTATTTTACCTTGTTAAATATTTTATATAAACCCTCTGCAATGTACTAAAAATGATTGTCCCTATTTTAAAATGGAAACTGGGAATGAGTTGCTATAACACAGTGGATCAGAATATTATCTCAGAAAATCAAGCTGAGAGAGGCTGGATTTTATGTTTTTAATTTATGACTTTATTTTATTATCATATTATATTCTTATTATATCATATTATATTATATTGTGTTCTTTTCTTTTGGGTGGCACTGGGGTTTGAACTCGGGGCTTCACACTTGCCAGGCAGGAACTCTACCACTTGAGTCTTCTAACACCTCAAGGCCATTTTTGCTCTGGTTATTTTTGAGATAAAGTCCTATGTTTTATCTAGACCAGACTGGACAGTAAACTTTCTATTTATGCTTTCTGACATGGATTGGATGAAAGACATGCAATGAACAACTCTGTCCAGCTTTATTTTTATCTTTTGAGATAGGGTTTCACTATACCACCTATGCTGGTCTGGAACTTTCTTCGTAGCCCAGGCTATCTTCAAACTTTTAATCCTTTTGCCTCAGCCTCCCGAGTTCCAGAATTATAGGTGGGTATCCCCATGTCCACTGTGGATTTTCAAATGATATATTCAACTGTGTATGTGTGTCTCTATTTGGCAGCTATAGGTGTACTTAATTCTTGGAAAGGTTTTTGTTTTGGTTTGTTTGGTACTAGGGTCTCCTGCTTGCTTGGCTTGTTTGGCTGGTGCTGATAGCCTGGATTTTTGCTGGGTTTTTTTTTGGGGGGGGGGGGAGATGATGTCTCAGGGAATTTTCTTCTCTGGCTGCCTTGGAACCAAGCTCCTAGAATTTTAGGCATAAGCCACCCATACCAGCTCTCTTAGAGCTGGGGGGCTGGTAAACAGCTTGCCAAGGGAGCAAAGATACTGCTATTTCCCTTTAGAGCTGAGTCAGAGAAAATACATTTCTAGCCTTCAATGTGATACTATTTGGAGATGGGAACTTTGGAGGGTAACAACGTCCTGAGGATGGGACCCGCATCAGTGAGATTAGTGCTATCTCTTCTCTCTTTCATTTGTCATGTGAGGAAATAAGAAATCAACGGCAGCAGCCTGGCAAAGGTCAGAGGGCCGTCACCAGAGCCTCACCATGCCATCACCAGAGCCTCATCATGCTAGCAGTCTGATCCAGAACTGTGAAAAATACATTTCTGTTGTTTATAAGCCACCCAGTATACATCACTCACATGACACTCTTCAAGGTCACTGTCCAAGCATCATTCAGTCCTTACACAAACCTAGATGGGATGTTCTACCATACAGCTAGTCTATACCGTCTAGACTACCCCGCCCAGGCTAGAAACCTGAACAGCACATTACTATACTGAAGACTGTGGATAATTATAAGCACGATGGTGTCTGCATACCTAAATGTATCCAAATATAGAGAAGGTACAGCAAAAACACTAGGTAGGTGATAGGACTCTTTCAGCTACATTACAGTGTTATAGGAGGGCAACTGTCTGAAGCGTATATGTACTTGGAATAACAAGTAGAACTTAGATAGTTTCCCTTGGGTAAAGCACACGAAACAACAGTGCCAACTCTCTGCTGTTATTATACAGACATGAAAGAAAACCCGTGGCGAGTGGCTGGGAATATGGCCTAGTGGTAGAGTGCTTGCCTCTCATACATGAAGCCCTGGGTTCGATTCCTCAGCACCACATATATAGAAAAAGCCAGAAGTGGCACTGTGGCTCAAGTGGTAGAGTGCTAGCCTAGAACAAAAAGAAGCCAGGGACAGTGCCCAGGCCCTGAGTTCAAGCCCCAGGACTGGCAAAAAAGAAAAGAAATGAAAAAGAAACCCATGGCTAATGTTCAACAAGGGGCAATGTTCAAGTGGTAATATGGACCAGAAGAGAAGAGATGCAGAGACTTCAGCAAGGAGACACAGGCCAACTGGTGGCTGACTGTAGAGAGAAAAAGAAGGAAAGTGTAAAAATTCTTGTAGTTCAAACCTCATTACCAGAACAGAGGTGCCATCAACTTAGAAAAGGGGGTCAGGAGAAAGGAGATTTCATGGTAGAAGCCTTAATTAATTTTATTTAGCATCTACTAGGTGCCACACTTTTTGGCTACCCTTATTCAGTTCTCAATATCACATGGGGTTTGATTGTATCCTCCTCCTCCTGCTCACCACCACCACCATCATCATCATCATCATTAACACCCATTTAAAAAAAGGAAAACGGAGTCTGAAAGAGGATAAATATTCTGTCTGAAATAATGGTGTTAGTCACTTCTAGATTGCTGTGAGAAAAATACCAGAGAAACATCAACTTAAGGAAACATTTTTTTGGCTTTATGGTTTTAGAGTTTTCAGTCCACATCTTTACTTTTACTTTTTATTATTTTTAATTTTTTTAATTGTCAAGGTGATGTAGAGAGGGATTATAGTTACATACGTAAGGTAGTGAGTGAGTACGTTTCTTGCCAAACTTGTTACCTCCTCCCTCCTTTTTCTCCCACCTTCCCTCTTCCCCAACCCTTCCCCCCCTGAGTGCTACAGTTAGTTTATAACATATTGTCTTGTAAGTATCGCTGTTGCATTGGTTCACCTTTTACTCTTTGTCTCACCATTTTGATGTTTCCCTTCCCTTCCCTAATTCAGACAAACATATATACAATACCCAGGGTACCAGAGTCAAATACAGTGCCTAAACCATAGGGAAGATAAACAGAACAAAAAAGAAATGATTCCACATAGCACGTTAAAATTAACGACAACAATGCTAAACGGCTTGTTTCCGTATCTTGGAGAGAGTTTTGCTTAGCCGCATCATCCTATGTGATCATATGTCCAGTCCACTTCTTTCGGCTCCTTTGCTAGTGGGCCTGTGATGAAGCAGCCCATCTTGGAGGCAGGAAGCATTACTTCTCATTTCCTGGGGGCCAAGAAGAGGAGGAAGAGAGAGCGAGAAGGGGAGGGAGAAGAGCTTTTCTAACAAAGCCCCTCCCCCACGAAACCACCAAACTATGAATGAATCATCCATGGGTTAATGCACGGATGAGGCCAGAGCCCTCATCATCCAATCATCTCTCACAGGTTTCCCCCTCGGAGCACCACGGCATTGAGAACCCAGCCTTGTACACATGAGCTGGGAGCAGAACCTTTCAAATCCAAACCCTAACAGGGACCCAATTAGGAATAGAGGTGAGAGCTAAATCTGCCAATCTGATTCAAAGCCAAGTTCTTAAACCGTGCACAGGCTGAGGCTGTTGGATGGAGAAACAAGTGTGAAAGGCAAAATGGTCTCCCCGCTTCCTCCCAGTTACATTTTCCTACATGTTTTACACCCTACCAAGCAGGCCTTCAAGTGATGTTTTCAGGAAACACTCAAATCTCAGTGCCCTGGATATAAGGGGCACTCTTCAACCTAGTGAGGGAATGGAGGATTGAAAAGCTAGGAGAAGTCACTGGAACCAGGTGAAAAAGGTTTTGAAACGTTGTGTTCAGCTACCACACTTCACATCCTCTTTAAAATAAAACTAATAATAAGGTTGAAAATAGTATCTGAATAAGGGGAACATTACTGACTGAGATACGCCCTTATAGACTAGGTCTTATTATTTTCCTGAGCTTTTTACTTTTCCCGATCACATTCTTTCCCTAGGTGCTTGTCACTGAACCTCATAAAGATCAAATATATGAGAAATGTCCATTTGTCAAGGTGCCTTTTATTGCAACCATTCATTTTCTTCCTCTCTTTTCCCTTTGCATCTGCTTTGCCCTCCCATCCAGGAAAGCAAAAACCATTTTTTTTTCTGTGATATTGAACTTTTAGATGACTGTTGGCAGCGTCGCCCCTCATCCATTTTTAACAGCTTTCTTCCAAATCAGAACTAGGGTTGATGAAAAATTTGAATCCGTTTTTAGTGTAATCAAGATAACTTGGCAACAAAGGGAAGATCTTAGCACAGAATGGGAAATTAGGCGATTTATTCACATAGTAGCTATCCACAGATTCTTCAGAGCCATCTCGGCTCAAGCATCCTTTTGGATTTCATACTATGGCGTAGGAAGCAAACAAGGGGGAGACATGTGCCAGGCATGTTCTCCAGGAGAAGCTGATTTGCTGTCCAACTTACCCACTTGTCTGGACCCAGAAGAGCCCTTTGTGTAGATCAGATCCAGGCTTCCACCTTGAGGGAGACAGGCCTAGTCTTCTAGAGAAAAAAGTGGATACTTGGATCCAGCGAAGGAAAAGTAAATGTGATTGTTTGTACTACACAGGACACTTACTTCCAAGAGAGTTCAGTGCCGGAAACACCTTCCTTTCTAGATATCATCCTCAATAGCCTAACACAGGGCTGCTATGTTCGGATGGGGTAGAGACAGGGGATCTCCCTGGAAATCCTACAATGCTCATTCTTGTATTCTTTTTAATTTAGCCCAGGACCAGGACTCAAACTCAGTATCTGCTGCTTTTGCTCATTGGCTAGCGCTGTACCAACTGAACCACACCACCAACCCCAAAGGGTTCTTTCTGGTTTTGTTTTTAACTCTTTTGCACCAGAGGATAAAAGCTTCATCACTAAGAAGTTAAAGTGCTAGCTGACATGATGGAATAAGGATGTTCTCTCCATCCTTTCTTCCTAATTCAATACAATGTTGTCTGTCATGGGGACATGAGTCTATGAGAGTCAGGTCCTTGTAGATCATGTTCATTTTAAGGTCCCAGTCCTTATCACAGGTCACTAGGTCCTCAAGGAACAGTGTGGTACAAACAAACAAATGAATGAGATAATACATTGAGCATAAAATATAGATCTTCAAGGCAGGTGCTAAACACACAGCCTGTTCTTAGCCCAATGGATGCCTTCCTCTGACTCAAAGTTGAGTCCAGCTCGTTCTGAGGGGGTCTCTAATTTGGGATTTATGATGAGGACGAAAAAACACTAGTGGTTTTGGAGATGGAGAATCACTGAGCTAATACTTCTAATGAGAAAATATTCCTATGACATATGTACATAGTCTATGTAAGAGGTTCTGAAAGCCAGATAATAGATCTTGCATTGGTTTTTAGTTCCTCTTTTATTTTAGTTTTTTGTTTTTGCCAGTCCTGGGGCTTGGGACTCAGGGCCTGAGCACTGTCCCTGGCTTCTTTCTGCTCAAGGCTAGCACCCTGCCATTTGAGCCACAGCGCCAGCTCTGGCTCTTTCTATATAGGTGGTGCTGAGGAATCAAACCCAGAGCTTCATATATGGGAGGCAAGCACTCTACCCACTAGGCCATATTCCTACCCCCCCCCCATTTTTTTTTACTGAAATGCTGGTGTTCAATCCAACCAGTGTGATTAAGACTGTGTGCATTTTTCCTGCGTCCTTTCTTGAGTTTCATGTTCCTTTTGTGTCCCAAGCTCCTCTTCTTGGGCTAGTGTCCTTAGTGTGTCAGAGGGAGTGAGGAAAAGACCTTACTGGGCTGCTGGAGGATGGAAAGGGTTTGTTAGGCCCTTTGTGGGGAGCTAGGGGACTCATTTCTTGCTTAGAGTTCATCTAAGCCAGCATTTCTCATTTGTCAGCATTCTGATTGTCCTAGACGTCACCATTAAACACCTCTCAGATGAGAGCCATTTGAGTTTTCTGTACCCAGCAGACCTTGCTTACTTGTTCACATATTACTTCATTTAGTTCCTGCAAATACCCTCAGGCAAACTAACATTATGCCATTTGTCAGGATTTGCTAAAAGCAGACATGCCCAAGGTGCACCCCATAAATATCAGCCACCCACCCAGACACTTGGAATAAACAAATATATCTTGTGACAAATTTGAAAAGGGATTCACTTTTGGAATGTGCTCAATGTATATTAATCTTGTGGTAGAGGCCTTTTTTGGTTTAACCCAGAGTATCTTACATTTTGATCTCTCTGTTCCTATATAATGCCTTTTTTTTCATTAAGCTCATACATGTTCTGGCCTGGTTCACAGAACAAGAGTGGGGGAAGGTAAGGAGAAGGTTGAGAACCTGTGGCCTTTGAATTTCACACACTCAATGACTGGTCCCTTAGTATCTATAAGCTTATTGTGTGTGGCATATATAAGTCTATTGTGTGCATGTACCGCAAGTGCCCTTCTTTTGTTTTTATTAGTTTAATAACAAGCCTTAAGTTTAATTAAATATTCAGATGGAAGAGTAAAATGTGATCCTAGAGGAGAAATGTACAGGAGCATTAAAGGGATAGAAACATAAGTACGGGGTCTGCAGGTTTTATGTCCAGAAGCAGCATTCAATAGAGACTGAAAATAAGTAGTGCATAGGAGCAACTTGGGTTTTACAAGGCAATAATAACAGTGTTCTCACCAGGCTGGAGGCATGGCTCAAGTGATAGAGCACCAACCATGAGCAAGAGCCAATGAGAGCATAGGGCCCTGATTTCAAGCTCTAGAACTAACACAAGAACAGTATCTCCACTTACTCAGGACCATGTAGTTTGCATAGTACTTAGAAATACAACACAAAATTGATCCTTTTAGTAACTTGGTTGATGAGCATCAGAATCCTGGTCTTATGAATGGAGAAAATAAACCCAGGTAAGTCCAATAGTCTTTGCAATGTTCACACATCATGTATTATAATTGGGAATTGAACCCAGGTTTTTTTATTTTAAATTCTGGTCTTGATTTTTTTTTTTTTTTTGGCCAGTCCTGGGCCTTGGACTCAGGGCCTGAGCACTGTCCCTGGCTTCTTCCCGCTCAAGGCTAGTACTCTGCCACTTGAGCCACAGCGCCGCTTCTGGCCGTTTTCTGTATATGTGGTGCTGGGGAATCGAACCTAGGGCCTCGTGTATCCGAGGCAGGCACTCTTGCCACTAGGCTATATCCCCAGCCCTGATTTTTTTTAATATATGTCAAGGCTATTTTCATTGATAAAAAGCAAAATTCAAATGGACAAGAAGTAAATTTGAGAACAATTCAATGCGTGGCAAACCCAAAGTTCATTCATTTCACAATCTTGCCTTGAGTTGGCCACTCACTGGTACATCTGGGAAAGAGTCTCATGTATTCTATTAGAACACCAGGAATATATTGCTTACCTTTGCTCCTGAGAGGTGTCACCTGTCATTTAGCTGAGGCTGGCCAGGAATTTGGGAACATTAAGAATTACATGTTTGTAGCAAGAATCTCCAATGGACGGATTCTCTTTCTATAGAGCTGTTATAGAAGTTGAGTCAAAATTAGAAGACATGAGAGTGCAGGCCAGTTCCTGAACAGCAATTCTTGCTCCAAAAATGGATGATCTAAGCTAATGCTGACCAAGAAATGGATGTTACAATTAAAAGTTAGTATTATAAAGAGGAAAAAGTATTCCAGAAGAAGGAGAGCAAGACATCCACAGACTCTCTGAAGGAGAAACTTCAAGAGGGTCCTGATTAATCATGATAATTGAGTCATAAATTAGTTCCATGGTAAAATAAAATACATTTTCTTCTTTACACACATCATTTTCCCAGAATTTATTTTGTGTGCAATTTCGTAAAACGCCAGGCATTGTGGCAGACATTGAAAGTGGCTGGTCCCTTGGTCCCTTACACAAAATGCAATTCATATGCTGAACAGGAGACGAATAGTAATGGCTGCTTCGCAGAGAGTCTGTCTCCAATGTGCCATCCAATCCCCCCTATACCCCAATTCTTGTGTTCTTCACAGTGAATGAAAGATGAATTTCTAAAATCCTACCTGTTTAAGTAGAATAAAACACTGGCTTTGTTTTATTTATCTTGGTATCTCCCTTCCCCTCTGCAGAGTGTTGGAGGCACTGGTTCAATTTTTTTTTTCTGGTACTTCCATCTATCTTGGAAGTTGATTTCCAGAACCAGCAACTCCTAGAACTTTCCTGACTTCTTTGGTTTGGATCCCCATGTCCCCCAAAGTTCCATGAATTTAAGATAAAGTCCCAGAGTAGAACTTTTCGGAGGTGACTAAAATTAAACATGTAGACTAAGAGTTCATCCAGAAGTCTTTATATACTGCGCTAAAAAGTTTTTACCTTATCATGGAAGATGGGAAATTCAATGAATGAATTGAATTGAATGAATGATGAGATGGAAGCACTTTATACAGGTTGGAAGTATGGGTGTGCATGCTCCATCCTTTGCTAGATGTGTAGGTCATCTCCAGGTCATAAATTACTGCAGGAAAGTAAGTGTCTTCATTAGCTTTTTACTACTAACAAAATATCTGAGACAATCAGCTTACATAGAGAAGAAGGGTATTTTGACACACAATTTTGGAGGTTCCCATCCATGGTTGGTTGGTCGGTCCCATACTTCAAGACTTAGATCTTTGCCTCCAATAAATGGATCAGTCTCCGTCCCATTTCAAAGGTTGTGGTCTTTATGATATTAATGAAATTTGAAATTGTGTCACAACAAGTTCCCACACTTCACAATCTAGGACTCAAGTCCAGGGTCAAGTGTTAAGCTGTTCTTTGATCCTACCCATCCTAAAACCCAATCTGTGTTCCATGAACACCACAGTTCATGCTATCATACTCAATGTTGTAAAACTTCCTCTGGGTTCTTTTGCTCCTTTTGTTAGTCAGTTTTGTGTTGCTATAACAGAATACCACAGACTGTATAATTTATAAAGAAAAAATATTTATGTCTTATCATTCTAGAAGCTGAAAAGTCCAAGATTGAGAGGGACTTTTTCTCATGCTGCATCATCCCATGACAGAAGGCAGAATGGCAACAGAATTTGAGCCCAAGTAAGAGTAGAAACTGGTGGCCCTAAGCCCATTTATAATGAGCATAATCTATTCATGAGGGGAGAGCTCTCATCGCCTAGTCACTTCTCAATAATTCTACACTGTTGCACAGGAGGTTAATTTCCAGTACATGTCTTTTGGTGGACTCATTCAAGTCATGGCATTACTCAGTACATATTGCACAATATTTATGCATAGCTGTTAGATATTGAATATTCAAAGGTAAGCAAAATACTCATCCAGCTTACCATCCAATGAAGAAACTCGTCAAATTATACATATATATATAGAGAGAGAGATTCATGTAATTATATATACATATATATGGAAAGACCACACTAATTACTATCAGAAAAGGATTTAAGTGAAGAAAAAAGCATATTGAATGGAACAGGATGTCTTGCCATTACTTGCCTCTAAGCCCCAAGAAATTGGAGCAGAAAACAAATTTGCCTTGAGGGAAATCATAAACATTGGTGTTCTGAGAATTGTCTTATGCCCTCTACATTACCATATGGAGAGCTTTTGTAAGGTATCCAATCTACCCAATGTGTCTGATGCCACTTCCTTTCTGCCCACCACCCTAGGGGAGAAGGGAAAGTGATTCAGCGGTGCATTCTAGAGGATGGCTGAGAAGATGGCCAATAGGAAGTCTGTAGGAAAACTACTTCTCAGAAGTAGGGACCATAAGGAAGAAGAATAAAAGAAAAAGGTATAATTGAACATAGTACATTGAAAATAACCACAACACTAATAAACCAGCCATTTCCATAACTTAGACTTCATTTTGCTTAGCATAATCTTACATAGTCATATGTATGCCTTCCCCATGGTTTTACCGCTGATTTCACTGTTGATTTTGCTACCCTGGATATTGTTTGTACATTTACCTGAATTAAGGAAGGGAAGGGTAGGGGAACATCAAAAGGGTGAGACAAAAGGTAAAAGGCAAACCAATATAACAGCAGTACTTACCAGATAATATGCTGTAAACCAATTGTACAACTCGGTGTCGGGGGGGGGGGGGAGGAAAAGTGGAAGAAAAAGGAGGGAGGAGGAGGTAACAAGTTTGACAAGAAATTTACTCACTACCCTACACAGGTAACTGTAACCCCTCTGTACATCACCTTGACAATAAAAATAAATAAATAAATAAAATAAAAATCACCCCCCAAAATAAAAGAAGCAGTAGGGGCCAAAAGTCTGAGGCCAAATTGTCTGAAAAATAAGGGCAATGTTGGGAAACAGGAAAAGAAGATCAAAGAGGAGACTTAAGAATCATAGCAAGAAAGTTCTGGTCACAGAAAAATCATCAGTTAAATTCTTTTGCTTGGTCTGGAGCCAAGCCTAAGTATTAAGGACAAAATCCTATGCTAGAGACATTGGGAAGAAACCTGAACCCTTGGAGTCTGCATAAGTAAAAGTTGGTTTGTTTTCCCAGCCCAAAGTGTGTTTGCTCCCAAGCCTAGATTATTTGTTGTTGTAAGACCCCTGGGGGCTGCGCCAGGATCTCTGTGGACAATGGGTATCAGTCTGAACCAGCAAGCTGGGACCACGTTCTGTGAAGAGGCTCCTTCAAGGGAAACTTGAGAAATGGTTGTTTATATCTTTAATGATTTCAAAATAATGATGTTATTGTTACCCCGATCGCATTAAGTCATGTCTCTTTCGTTTTTCTAACTCACTGTACAGAAACCTTCCTAATTAATCTTCTTTTTCTCTTAAACCTCTAAAGGAATGCCAGGAAATGATACATAAAGTTATTCCTCCTAGGAGAGAGGATTGTCTTCCAACCTGGAAAAGCAGGGAGAAGCTCATCCCAACTGACTTCCACTCAAAGCCATGGTTGCCAGTGGCCTGGTATGCTGCTGCTGGAAGGGGGTTTCTTGTCCAGACACCTGCTCATTCGGGCTACTCTGACTGGAGCACCATCTGAAAATGAGCACTTGACTGTCTGAACAGATCTCCAGGACCTTCTGGAAATGAAGGTATGACCTGAATTATAAGATGTCTCTCACTAGAATTCAGCTACCCAAACCCCAACCTTTATAAGGAAAGATTTGAAGAAACAAAGTGGAAAAACTGAACCCAAAAGTGTCATGAATAGCCAGGAGCTATAGCATTGTTTCATGGATGCATTTTATATGTTATTACTAGAAGAAACACCTTTCTAGATCCTCATAGACGCACAATAATAAGAAAAAATGCTCAGCTGGGCACCGGTGGCTCATGCCTGGAATCCCCAGGAAGCTGAGATCTGAGGATCGTGGTTCAAAGCCAGAACAAGAGACATACTCCACATTGTTCAGGAGGTGCAACATGAAGACTCAGTAAAATCAGAATGTGTCTTATGACAACCCACCAAAAGTTGTCCCTCTATCCAGACACAATCATGTGTGGCAACTAGAATGTGCCTATAAATACAAGTAGACACACTGGATGGTAGAAAAAAAGTACACTGGGACATGATAAATTATACAGATCTCTAGGCTTTCACACAGAGTAAGAGCAAAGGAGGATAGTCTTATGAAAGGATCACAAAGATGCATTAGCTATGTGCATCTGATCATACAAAATAATGTTTATCAACATGAACTCCAAGAAACAGAAACAAGGGTTTTTTTCCTTTGTTGCTATTTTTTGTTGCTTTTTTTTTTCCTTTTGGCTTGTTTATTCATTCTGTCTTTGGAAGCATAAGCAGGGTACAGAAATGGTGAGACAAAGAATGAACAAATGTAACAGTGATACTCACTAGACACTATGTTGAAAATGAACTATACAACTTGTGGGTAGGGACAGGAGGGAAAAACTAGGAGAGAATCAGGGAAAGGGTGACATTGTTCAAAAAGAAATATAGTCTTTATCTGACTTATATAACTCTAACCCTTCTGTACATCACCTTTACGATAACAATAAGGAAATTTTTTTCAAAATATAGGAATAAATTGATTGGGTAAGGAAAGAGCTTTCAGGCTTGAATTTTCAGACCTCATTCAATTAACATCTTCCAAATCTTTACGTAGCAGGCATTACACTAGGTATAATGGGCAGCTGTTTTTTATTCAAAGAGCAAGCAATAACCAATGGATCTAGCAAAGAAGTAAGCAATATACTACATTACAAGGTTTAGTTAGCTGTGGTGGAACAGATATAGAATAGAGTAAAGGAGGTCAGGATAGATGGAAGAGAAGAGCAGCCATAATCTTAAATTAAGAAGTCAGAGAAGTCTCCAAGAAGTTTTGTACTAAAAGGAAAATGGCTCTTATATCTGAAAAATCCCCAAAGGAAGAATGCTGTAGAAAGCAATCACAACTCACTTTCAGTTATTTAATTCCTAATATGGGATTTAGCTATATACCCTACTTCCCAAGTCAACTTGAATTCTTTTTTAGAATCAGCCCAGATGTGTCCTTTATAGCGCCTAGACTATCAACAGCTGGAAATTTATATTTCTATTAGCTGAGGACCATCCTTGCAATTCCATCACTTGGGAGGCTGAATGAGGTGGGAGGATTAAAATTTGAGGCCAGCCTGAGCTAGCTCGCATTTCTTTGCCTAAAAAACAAGGACACAAACAAACCTGTTCAAATTATTTTGATGAATGAATGAGGCCTGGATAAAAATAGCGTCTCCTGAGATATCATGCCTTGCTTTTAACCAAGTGAATACTTACTGTGTTCCACATACCTTGACCATCTTCTCCCTGGCAACAAGCATACCTCTTGATCCCTGATGCCCTCCCCGAAGAAGTGCTCATCCACAGCCTCCAAGAAAGATCTCATTAAGCCAACAGTGCACCTTTCATTCTGCATTCATTCTTAGGCAGCCTCACCTTAAGCTGCCCCATTGTTGAATTTATGTATAGCTTCTTTCTGTTCTGACAAAGAGCTGTGGTCCAGGCCTTGCTGTGTGAAGACAGAGTCTCTGGCTGTAGGCAGAAAGATACTACGGACTAGACTCCACAACACATATTTCTCAGAAGGAGAATCCAAGAAGAACGGGCACATAACATCGTATGAACCACGATGTCTAAGTAGTTTCAAGAACAAATTAGAAAATGGGAAGAGTGAGTCTGAGGCTCTCAGATAAGCCCCTGACTTGCTGTGGAAGTTCTGTGTCTTTCAGATCCATTCATTTTGCTGCGAGGTACAGTAATAACTTGAATAGGTCCACACAGCTGACAAAAGCTGGCCTCCAGCCAGGAAATGAACAGAAGAGCTAGTAGCAATACAGACAGGAAGGGGTCATGTCTGAGTAGTTGCTGACCATTCAGGCCCCAATCCTCAAAGGTAGGATGTCTTTTACTGTATACATTTAAATCACTCCTGTTTGGGAGTGGTAACTTTTTCTATGCCATGACACCTATCTGCAGTATCAAAGGTTAAAAACTTGCCAGACTTGCTGTTGTATGCCTGTCTCTTGACGTTAAGGGCATAGAGGTTGGAGGCTGGCCTCTGGCAAATGTGTGAGACCCTATTGGAAAAGTAAACTAAACTGAAATAGGCTTGGGGGCATGGCTGCAGTGGAAGAGGGCTTGCTTAACAAGTCCAAGGGCCTCAGTTCCCATCCTATACTATCCCTCAAAAACATTAAGAGTCAGTATCATCAGCAAGACCAATCTTGTTTTGATGAATCAAATCTGGCAAAGCCAGCAAGAGCAAGCGATGTTGGAGCAGCTGGGGTCCATTTTGCCTTCTATAGCACCCTGCAGTTCATACAAACTGCATCTGTCCTCACTGATGTCACCTCCCGAATGGGACTTATCTGCATCCTTTTGTTTTTAGCATCAAATATTTGTACAAGGGTGTTTCATTTTTACATGTCTCTTTATGGCTACAATGCATCTTGTTCAGAGTGAAACCCCACATCCTTCTTGCTTTTCTCCCTCCTTTTCCCCAACCAATCTCATTGAATTTCCTCTTCACTAAAGCATTTAAATAGGTGACAAACTGCTCTAATCACTTTCACGATTCCTTCAAAGCAGAAAATAACAGACTTCATTATTGAGCGTTTTTGAGGGCCCCCCCATCAGTCTATGTTCTTGCTAGATAGGAACTCAACCCTCACCCCCTGAGGAATATCTTTTCAATATCTAGAAGCTACGAAAGGGGAACTGAGACAAGAGAAATTACACGATTGCTAAATGGTAGAGATCTGAGGAAAACCAAAGAGGGTCGACTCCTGGATTCTGAGGACTGAAGTCTGAGATTCCTGTCTTTTTTTTTCTTTTTTTTTCAAATTTTTATTATCAAACTGATGTACAGAGAGGTTACAGTTTCATACGTTAGGCAATGGATACATTTCTTGTACTGTTTGTTACCCTGTCCCTCATACCCCCTTCCCCCCTCCCCTTTTCCCTTCCTTCCCCCCCCCCCCCGGAGGTATTCAGTTCACTTACACCAAACAGTTTTGCAAGTATTGCTTTTGTAGTTGTTTGTCTTTTTTTTACCCTGTGTCTCTCAAATTTGGTATTCCCTTTCAATTTCCTACTTCCAATACCATTATACACGGTTTCCAATATACTCAGGTAACATTACAGAGATAGTGTAGATACAACCACAGGAAGGTGATACAAGAACATCATCAATAATAGAAGCTACAGATACACATAGGACGTTGAAAGTAGTTACAACTGTGATATAACAATCATTTCCATAACATGGAGGTCATTTCACTTATCATCATCTTATGTATTCATAAGGGTATAGCTATTGGGCCTTGTGATGCTCTGCTATGACTTGCCTAAACCTGTACTAATTATTCCCAATAAGGGAGACCATAGAGTCCATGTTTCTTTGGGTCTGGCTCACTTCACTTAGTATAATTTTTTCCAAACCCTTCCATTTCCTTACAAATGGGACAATGTCATTCTTTCTGATAGAGGCATAAAATTCCATTGTGTATATGTACCACATTTTCCTGATCCATTCGTCTACTGAGGGGCATCTGGGTTGGTTCCAGCTTCTCGCTATGACAAATTGTGCTGTGATGAACATTGTTGTGCTGGTGGCATTACTGTGATTTTGTTTGTGGTCTTTTGGATAGATACCCAAAAGTGGGGCTGCTGGGTCATAGGGGAGTTCTATATTTAGCCTTCTGAGGAATGAGATTCCTGTCTTAAAGGATGGCTCTATGTGGTACTCTTCTTTGAGCTCCTCTTGGAATGAAGAGTCTCGCTACTTTCTCTCACAACATTCCTGTGCTACCAAATAAACTTACTCCGTTTAGCTTAGGAAAATAAAAATAAAGAATGGAATTGCTCTTTCAAGAAACTCCAGGTTGTGATCTTTCCCTCTAGTTTCATTCTATTTTCACGATTCTTGTACATCCAGGTAGATTTTATGTACCTTACACATACAAGTAGATTTCATACACTTCTCACACTGCCCTGAACCAGTAACTCACACCTATCATGGCAACTACACAGTAGACTAAGATCAAGAAGATCATACTTTCAGGCTATCTCAGGCAAAAATGATTGTAAGACTATCTCCACAAGAATAATTGGTCATGATGACACACATCCATCATGCACCCTAAGGAGAGAATCATAAATAGAAGGACCACAAATCTTGATCAGAGCAAGAAAAAGTGATGTTCTATCTCATAAATAACCAGAGCAAGGGCAGACAGAGAGGAAAGGCAGGGAAATATGGTCATTACATCCAATGCACATATGCCCACATAAACTAAGGGTATGGATGGGATTAGGAAGGATAGGAGAGAAGGATGGAAGGGGTGACATTAATCAAGATGCATTGTACTCATGATCTGACTTGCTAAACTGAAACTCCTTTGTACAGCTACTTAAAATAATATTGACATGTTTAATTGAATCCCACCGCGTTCAACTATTTGAAGACAATAAAAAAAATAACTAAAGCAACAAAGGAAGAATAATTTTTAAATGGCCAATAAGTGCACAAGGAACTATTCCAATTCCTTGGCCATAAAGGAAATATAAATCAAAACAACATTGAAACTCTACCTCACCCCAGTCATATTGACCACCATCATGAATATGAACAATGAAGTCTTGTTAGAATGTAGGGGAAAAGAAACCCCATTACACTGTTAGCAGGAATGTAAATTGGTGTAGTGACTATGGAAATCAATATGGAGAATCCTCAAAGAAATGAGTAGAAATATCATATGAGGGGGAGAGAAAACAAGGGAGGTGGTAACAATGTTCAACAAGAAATGTACTTATTACCTTACTTATGTAACTGTCACCCCTCTGACATAACCCTTACCATAAAATTAATTTAAATTTAAAAAATAACCATCATGCAATCAAGCAATATCACTCTTGGACACTTATCCAAAAGATTACAGATCAGGATACAAGAAGGGAACCTGCAGGTGCATGTTTTTTGTCTATGGTGAGACAAGTCATGGAAACAGCCCAGGTACCCTACAACTGACGAATTAATCAAGAAGGAAAAATATATACATATATTATATCACATATTCATATATAATCAATGTATATATTCTCTCTATATATATTCATATATATTTTATATAATTATTCTCTATATAGATATATATTCTATATATTACATACATACTATGTAGTATATATACTAATATCTAGACTACATATTTAGATATATAGAATATATACTACATACAGGATAGACTGTACAGTATATAATATAAAGTATGTATAGTATATACACCATAGGAAGAGTATATTGTATATATAGTGTATAATGGGTATAGTATATATGCATATCTAAATATATTCTAGATCTATAGTATATATACTATATCTACATATCTTATATAAATATAGATAATACATATTTATATAGAAATTATATACATACATATATTTTATATAGTAGGTGAAATATAGGTAAAGAGAGAATAAAGAGAATAATAATAATAATATGTCATTTTCAGAGAAGTAAATGGACCTGGAAAATGTCATACTGAGTAAGTAAGTCAGACTCAGAGAGACAAAGGGTACATTTTTTCTCTCTTATGTGGAAATTAGACCTAAAATATAAACATATTCAGAAACACATGGAAAGCCATGTGAATATGTACACAATCAAATTAACCAAAGGATAAACTCAACAAAATAAATACCAGGAAGCTGAACCATACCTTGGCCAAGCACAGTAGGGACTAAAAGAAGAAGTGGGATGAATGAAAAGCAAAATTATGGGCAAATACACTAATAATACTCGAGGTGCATATGTGGACACCGACCTCAGAAAGTTGGGGAGTTGGTGGATGAGATAGGTGAAGAGTGAGAATGATGGAAAAGGTGACTGTGATCAAACTGCATCACACACATCTAAATGGACATGTTCAATTGAAAGCCTTTTATACAACTATTTGGGAAATACAATGAAGACAAAAATAAATAAATAGCTCAAGCAAAAAATGCTGAAGGCACGTCTCAAGCAACAGAGTTCTTGCTTTGCATGTGTGAAGCCCTAAGTTCAAAATATACATACATACATACATACATACATACATACATACATAAAAGAACACAAAAACTAGACTACAGAACCTGGCAGGTGCTGGGTGGAAAAGAACCACAGCCTGTTCTTTAAGGAGGTTGCTGCCAAGGTGTAGGGAAGAGATGGCTGGGGCTGCTTTCATGAAGACTACCTTCCTACACTGGATTTGACCTGTTATACTCTGGCCAGAATTCTACACCCAGGCCACGCCCCTGGGATTCATCTCAGAGCCCTTGTCTTGGTTCAGGCTCCTGGCTGCTGTTTGAGAGCAGGAACTCCCAGCAGATCGTGCACAGCCTGGGCTCCATCCAAACTTGGACTTCCCCCAAGCAGTGGTTCCATGGGGTTCATCAAGTCCTTCCTGTTTCCTGTGCAATATCTCCTCTGACTTTCTGACAGCTTCTTTCCTGCCCAGGCCTGAGGGCTAACATCATCTTTCTTCCTGTTAGCAGAAGAAACTACTGACGTGTTGTTTTATTTTCATTTCGGAATATTCCCACTTTCAAGGGCCAGTTTTCTGATGTAAGGTTTTCTGCGATTGTTTGTATAACAGAGCCCAGACTGAAGACATTGTGATGTCCCCAGAGCACTGCCTCCCAGCTCTGGAATTTTCCTTCAGCCCTGGCCAGCCACGCCCTCAGCTTCCTGTGGGCTCTGTCCCACAGCCCCTCCAGCTGCTTCTCAAACCTCCTTCCTCCAGCCAGGCTTTTCTGGGAACCATGAATAGCCAGCCTCCCAAACTTCTCCCCAGATGCTTGGGTGGCTGGTCTCCTTGAAACACATTCCCTTCTTTTATTCTCCATTTTCATACTTTAAGTGGATTACAGTTCAGGGGTAATACAACCCAAATTATCTTCATAAATGGAAATTTTCGGGGGGAGGGGAGTTACAAAATCACGACTCTTGTAACCTGATATTTACCTTGCCTTCTGTCTCATTTTATTCTCACTTTCTCCTATGGGCGCAAGGTCCTGCCACTGCTCTGGACTTGGGTTGCCTCGCCCTCAGATTCATATGTTGAGATCCCAGACCCTACTATAATAATATTAGAAGGGTGGGCCTTGGGCAAATAATCAGATCGTGGGGGTGGAGACCTTCTAAATGAACTAGTGGTCTTTTAAGCAGAGGAAAGGCCAGAGGTAAGGGTGTACACCTACAATCCCAGCATTTAGGAGGCTGAGAGGTGGTTGCTTGAGGCCAGCCTAGCCTAGAAAGCATGGTCCTCTTTCAAGAAAAAAGGAAAAGAGAAAGTGGAAAAAAGAATAAGAGACATCTGACCTTCCTAGCTTCCTTTCTCTGTGTGTGCATACCACAAGAAGGCATCTCTCTGGCCTGAGAGTTGGCTTCTAGGAATAGAATCTTGACCTTGCGTTGACCACCTGCAAGAGTTGGACATATGTGTTAAGCCATGTAAGTCAGTATGCTACGTTTATGCCTGCACATCGATGCATCAGTGCAGTATTGGTGGCAATAGTGAAGGTGTGGCATCAGCCCAGGTGCCCATCCACTGATGAATCAGTAACAAAACTATGAAATGTATACATAGTGGAGCATTATTCAGCCATGATGAAGATGAAATTATACCATTTGCCAGAAAACGGAGAGAACTAAAGATTATCATATTAAGTAAAAGAAACCACTGAGGGGGAAAAAGTAAACGTGAACAATGGAAAGGCCACTGGGACAGGGACTGGTGAAAAGTGGGAGGAGGAAAAGAAAAGAGAGTGTGGAAGGAAATGCAAACTAAGTACACTGTCTGCATTCACAAAAAGGTCATAAGGAAACCCATGAAAAATTTACCTGAAAGATTTAAAAGAAGGTCTTGAGGAATAAGGGGATAAAAGAGTAATAAAGAGGGTTAATATGATCAAATTACATCGTATGCCATGGAAATGTCACAGTGAAACCCTTCACTTTACACAATTAATTTCACTAATAAAAATAACTTTTTTAAAAAACAGAACCATGAGGAGCTAGTAAATATCGATGGTATTTGGTCAGAACAGCCTAAGTTGACTAAGATGCCGGCACGGAAAACTCATAAACTTTAGAGAATCTTTTCAATTTTAGTCAACGGATGGGATTAAGCATGGGATCCCATCCAATGGATGGTATCTTTGTTTTGTGGACTGATCTATCCCAAGTGCTTTGTTTAACAGGCACTCCATAAAAGTTTACTGAATGGAGGAAAAGACACATTACTTAACAACCATTGCTAAAGACCAACCGAATGTATTTCTTGGTTTTCTTATGTGAGAATAATTCATTGCTATAGCTCTTCAGCTATAAACATTTAAAGGATCTAATCCCTACTAAATTCTTTGACAAGAAATAGAAGTTTCCATATCTTGGCTATGATCAATGATACTTCAATGAACATGATTGGGTTGATGGCCCGGATTGTGGTCCATTGGATAAATGCCCAGGAGTGGAATTGCTGGTTCATAGGGAAGCTCTATGTTTAGGGTTTTAAGGAACCTCCATACTGCTTTCCAGGGCAGTTGAAGAAGTTTACATTCCCACCAACAGTCTAATAAGGTTGGTTCCCTTTTGGCCACATCCGTACCACCATTTACTATTCTAAGTTTCCCCGATAATGGCCATTCTAACTGGAGTGAGGTAGGATCTCAATGTTGTTTTGATTTTCATTTCTTTTATGGCCAGAGATCAGTGGGTGAAAGGATCAAGAAAATGTTGGGGCTGGGGATATGGCCTAGTGGCTAGAGTGCTTGCCTCGTATACATGAGGCCCTAGGTTCGATTCCCCAGCACCACATATACAGAAAATGGCCAGAAGTGGCGCTGTGGCTCAAGTGGCAGAGTGCTAGCCTTGAGCAAGAAGAAGCTAGGGACAGTGCTCAGGCCCTGAGTCCAAGCCCCAGTACTGGCCAAAAAAAAAAAAAAAAAAAAAAAAAAAAAAGAAAATGTGGTATGTATACACACAATGGAATACTACTCATCCATCAGAAAGCATGATGTTGTACCATTCATAAAGAAATGGAAAGACTGGAAAAGGTTACACTAAGTGAAGTAAGTCAAAGCCAAAGAAACATACATCTCACTCTGGGACATGATAAATTATATAGGACTCTGGTCATTAACATACTGAGGCCAAAAGAGTATATGCATAGGGGTAGTAGACAGAGGCTCATTAGCCATGTACAGAGGATCATATAAAATAATATTGTATAAAATGAACTCCAAGGAAAAGAAACAGGAGACATTTTCAGCTGTGATTGTTGCTGTTTTTTTTTTTTCTTTTTGTATTGTCTTTTTTGTTTGTTTGTGCTTGGGACAGGAGGGCACATAGAAGGCAGAACAACAATGAACAAATACAATGGTGATATCCCCTAGACACTATGTGGAAAATGAACTGGATATGTTGTGGGTAGGGAGGGAAACACCAGGAGAGAATGACAGAAGGGAGATGTGGTTCAAAAGGAATTGTACTCACTACTCATTCTCTGATTCGTGTAACTGTAATCCTTCTGTACATCAACTCTACAGCAACAGTTAAAAAAGAAAGAAAAGTTTCTCTTCAACTTGAGTCATTTTATCAACTAAGGCTATTTTCAAGTCTATCCCACCCTTTCATTTTACTAAACTTCACATAACGAAGATACTCCCCCAAAGTTAGAAACTTCAAATATTCAAAAAATAAAGATGTTTGTATTGATTCTGAACATTAAACTCTTTGTTTCATACTCCTGCAGTGGAAAAACTTATCTGAGTTTTGCATCACAAACCAATGCACAGTTTGAAAGATTCTATTATCCAGCAACATTAAAAACTTAATCTAGAAAATATGTAACTTTATTGGAATAAAGACACAGGTCTGAATGTCATCCTCCATAAATTCCTAGTATTTGTTTCCTCTATCCTATTAATGAATACAAGTTTAAATTATGAAAAGCATATATATGTGTGTGTATATATGTATGTATATATGTATCTTAAATATCCACCAAAATACACACACACACACACACACACACACACACACACACACACACACACACACCTTAAATCCCCATCAAAATTCATTTCAAAAATCACCAAGAATTGGGACCTTCTGGGAGAGGCATAAGGGAATCAACCTTCAACCTTCAAGTGTGTGAGCTACAATCATCACTGATAACCTAAATTGCCCTGTGTTTTAAGTTTCTCCCTCCTCACAAATGGAGGATGAAATTGACATACAAAGCAAATAATGGCTCCTAGTTTCATTATTCCCAGAGTAATTGGCTGTGGTCCATTAGTGATTTTTAAGAAGTGTAGTTTGAGAGCATGGCGACAAGAGTCACTGAATTCTTTGTTTCCCACTCCCTCTCCTCCTTTGCCTAGTGACATCACTGCACTGTAGCATTAAGGATCCAAGTCTATTGCTGACGATTCCAGATGAATGGTGTGATGACTGATCAGGAAATCCTGTGCAAGTCTACAGGCAAGTTGCCTTTGCTAGTTATTAATCACCGGAAGGTGAGCCTCTCTGCATCACAGCAAGGAAATGAGAGTCTCAATGCTCAGTCCTATTGATCGTTTTCAATTTACCTTTAGGCAAGGTGGAATGCCTAAGGGGAGGCAGTAGAGGAATGGCATGTGTAGTCAGAAGAGCAGAAGTCAGGCTGCTCCAGCATCCCTCACTTGCTCTGGCAGAGACTGACAAATGAGCTACAATGGCCCTTGTGATCTAAACAACAGCTAAAGAACTATTTTTTCAATTAGCACATTGATTAGAGATTTCACCAAGACATATATTCTCCTTTATTACCTAATAGGCTTTGTTATTGTGGGGTGGGGAGAGAAACTTCTGGCGTGTCCTGGCCTATTACAGTTTTTTGTTTGTTTGTTTAAGGCTCATGACATTTTTGAATAATAAAAAGAAAACAGTGCAATAAAAGCATTCCATTCTTGCCTGAATGTGCTTGAACAAACATAATGGTGTTACGTTTTGTTTTGCATGAAATAAGCTTAAAGGAGAATAAGTCTGTCCATATTTTTTGAGAAACCTTCTTTCTAAGTGATAGTGATAGGATGAACTACCTCAAACGGAAGGAAGCTGAAGAGAAAAAAAAAGGGAATTCTACTCATGTGTGGCTTTTGTGCTTTCTAATATTAACATTTCTAGAAAATGTAACAATTCCATTTGATCTCTTCTAAGGAGACAGAGCATGCTTTAGTAATATTACACACGAAGAAATTCAGGTTCAGTGACATCAACTTGCTAAGTACCCAGAGAGCTTTCTTAGAAACTGAACGATTAAAGAGAACTGAAGTGTTCATTGTGGGAAGTGTCATTCCCCTCAAATCTTCATATTGTAGTATTAAGATTTCCAAAACAAAACAAAAAAAATGGATCTCTACCCTTTCATCCTAACTTAGACAAAAACAAGCCATACCCCTTTCCATACAGTGGTTCTATCTGGAAAACTTGATTTCTTTACTACATACATTTATTTCTTTAGAGATTGGGGACTGAGTATACTGGCCCATGCCTACCAGCCCAGTTACATGAAAGCAAAAGGGAGGATCATGGTCCAAGGCCAGACTGGACAAAAGGATGAGACTCTGTCTAAACATAAGATAAGCACAAAGATCTGGAAGCATGGGTCCTGGGGCAGAGCACTTGCCTGGCAAGATCAAAGTCTTGAGTTCAAACCTTTGTACTGCAAGGAAAAAAATTATCTTCATAAATATGGATGCTAAAAATCTAACATCACTTCCTAATTCAATTTTTTATGTTTTTAGAAGCCATATCTTGCTCATGTTTATAATTTAATATTAATTTTGTAAACCACAGCTTTTGAATTTTTTATGGCTAACAATACCTCTAAAGTAACCTTTTAAGGGTGTACATTTTTTACTAGAGTGTTCTTCACAGCCCTGAATATCATAACACAAAAATAAAATATGAGAATGATTTTTACAATCACTTTCACAAAGAGCAATGGTAAGCATCTAGTATAGTTAGAATGAATTTTATCCTCATAAAAATACATTTAGTAAGGGTAGGAATGTGGCTTAGTGGTAGAGTGTTTGCCTAGCATGCATGAGGCACTGGGTTTGATTCCTTGGTACCACATAAACAAAAGCAAATAAAATTAATTGTTGAAAACACATTTAGTATATACTATTGAGTAAAATGGAGAAGTTTCCAAATATGACATGATATCACATTTCATATTTAAAAGTTACATTTAAATGAGAAAGAGCTGAAAAGATATTTCAAAAAGAGTAGCAATGCATGGACACTGGTGTTTTGTTTATGCACATTTTTCATTATCTACGTAAGTAAGTGGAATTAAAAGTACTTCAATACTTTTTTCACATGATACCATATAAATTAGCAAAAGGGTATTCAGTTACAGCAAATGTTTTCATTAAATGTTTCTATATAGACTCTTCTTTTAAAAGACTAATATTCTCATAACATAGTTTAAGCATTTCATTACAATTGGATATTGTTTGTAGTTATAACTGATATAATATAAATCTTTATTCAAAACTCTGTCTTATTTTTTAGTCTTCTGAGGTTGCTGTCTTAAAACAGCATTTCTGGATCTATAAAAATGAAATTTGGTAATTTTTTATTTAAATTTTATTGTAATGGCGATGCACAGAGGGGTTACAGTTACATAAGTCAGGTAATGAGTACATTTCTTTTTGGTTTTTTTTGTTGTTGTTTTTTTTTTTTTTTTTTTTTTTTGGCCAGTCCTGGGCCTTGGACTCAGGGCCTGAGCACTGTCCCTGGCTTCTTCCCGCTCAAGGTTAGCACTCTGCCACTTGAGCCACAGCGCCGCTTCTGGCCGTTTTCTGTATATGTGGTGCTGGGGAATCAAACCTAGGGCCTCGTGTATCCGAGGCAGGCACTCTTGCCACTAGGCTATATCCCCAGCCCAGTACATTTCTTTTTGAACAACGTTGCCTCCCCCTTCATTTTTCCCACTTTCCCCTCCCAACCCCTTCCTCCCTCAGTTGTAAAGTTCATTTCCAAAATAGTGTGTACTGAATTTTACTGTTAATTTGGTTCACCATTTGTCTTACCATTTAAATTTTCATGATATAGGCTGCTATATTTTACACTTATAAAACTTTCTTCACCTCCAATTTTTTCATGAAGTCTTTAATATTTTCATTATCACTATAAGATGGGATTATAAATTTTATTTTATCCCCAGATATTCAGCCAATTTTCCCAAAACTGTTATGGAAAATAATTTCTTTGTATCATGTATACTAAGTATACTCTTGTTTAGGTAAAGCATTACATTTTATTTTCTGGTTATTTTTTAACATCACTTTTTGTAGCAAAAAATTTTTAAAGACACTATTTTCTTTCTTTCTTTTTTTTTTTTTTTTTTGGCCAGTCCTGGGCCTTGGACTCAGGGCCTGAGCACTGTCCCTGGCTTCTTCCCGCTCAAGGCTAGCACTCTGCCACTTGAGCCACAGCGCCACTTCTGGCCATTTTCTGTATATGTGGTGCTGGGGAATTGAACCCAGAGCCTCATGTATACGAGGCAGGCACTCTTGCCACTAGGCCATATCCCCAGCCCCTACTATTTTCTTGATCAATATTTTAAAGTAAATTTTAATTTCTAACAATTATTTTTCTTAATTCTAACTCCCTGTTTTCAATTTTTTCTATATTAAAATATTAAATTAAATGTTGTCATATTTGGCATTGAACTCCAAGCCTTATGTGTATTGTGTATTAACACAGCCTTACGCTTAGCTGTATTAACTTTTTACTGTTGCATAACAAATTATCACACGTCTTGGCTAACAATATCACAAGCTTATTGTTGCAAAGTGCAAAGGGTTTCTAGATGTAGGTAGGGCTTGTGAGTCTTTTCTGAAGTTTTCAATCATCTCCCAAATATAATGACTTTTACAGAATTCATTTCCTTGCAGTTAGCACTTGCCCATTTGGTTTGTGGCATGACTCATTACTGCTTTCCCCATGACTTCAATAACACTTTACTTTCACTCTTTATTTTCCTTTAAAGGTTTCGCTGATTAGGTCAGGCCGCCCAGGATAATCTCCATTTTAATTAGCCCAAGGTTAATTTATTAGTAACCTAAACAAGGAGGTAATATCCATAATATAGGATTTACCCACAATAACAGGGAGATCAGGAAGCCAGTGATTTTTGAGTCCATCTTCAAATTCTACCTTTCTCACTGTGATGTGTCAACTTGACTGTGCTACATGCTGCCCAGATATTTGATCACTCGTTATTCTTATTGCCCATGGGGGTGTTTCAGGATAAGGTTAACATTTGAATTGGGCAGATTGCCTCTCAAGTGATGGAGGGTTTCACTCAGTTAAAGGTTTGAACAGAACAAAAAGATTGAATGGGAGGAAAATACTTCTGCCTTGCTGCCATTGAGCTGGCCAGTTGTTTTCTTCCTGCTTTTGGACTAAAAACAAAATATTCTTTCCAGGTCTCTAGCTTACTGACTCTTGGACTAAAACTATACCATTGGCTTTCTTGGGTGTTCAGCTTGTCAACTTCAGGTCTTGGTCAGCCTCCTTGTCTGTGTGAGACAATTCTTTTTGTATAAGTGTATAAAATATTTTGGTTCTGGTTTTCTGGAGAACACTGAGTAGTGAGTGATTTCAGAGCAACAAAATTTTAAGGATGAACTATCTAAATCTATTTGAGGATTTCTGGATTTAATTCTCTAATATGATGGGATTTAAAGACTCTAACCATACTATTTCCATTAGTTAAAAAAAAAACACTGCTAGTCAAAGAAATGATGCAGTAATAGAAATTTGCAAAATATTACCAGGAGACACTCCTAACAAAATTCTCACAAGAAGCCAGCATCTGGGTAATTATCTGTATATAATCTTGAGCATTTTTTGCAAACTAATGAATCTACTGAGATTGGCTGGCTCCTTTTAATGTCACTATAAGAAATACATAACGAATGAATTCAGATATCCAAATGTTCAGGTATCTCCTAAATTACCTGCAAGCATAGTTCATATGCCCTGAAAGTGACTGTTTTGAGACAAGTCCTCCTGTGCAGCTCAGGCTAGAATGTGCTATGTAAACCACAGAGCCTCAAATTTACAACTCTCCTGACTCTACCTCCCGAGCACAGAGAAGTTACTGAGCCAGAGGAATGGAATCCTCAGTGCTGCAATGTGGATGTGTAGGGGACACTGAACCCCTCAACTCGATCCTGATTCTCCTCAGGACCCACTCCATCATCTCTCTTAATTTCTAGGCCTAAAACTAGGTCCAAGGCTCAGTAGGTGCCTTTAGATGAGATGCACAGTCTGACACACAAAGAGATGCGGTGCCAGTGGAACTATTCGAATTTGCTAATCTATATAAGTGCAAGTCCCTTGAACATGAATTGGGGGTACATTTTAAAGATGTAGGATCATGGTGGAAAGAGCATTGAGTTGGGTCAGAGGGAATTTATCACTATGAACTCATTAAGTAGACATTCTGCAAGGAGCATGGCATCTCAGTCAGTTATAAAGAGTTGCAGCAGATTAGTTGGATGAAATGTAACCCAAGGTGAACAAGTTGAAAATGCTGGACTTGCATTGGTTTAATGTAGAAGATGGGCTGAAAGAGATTCCTGTGTCGCAATGGATTTACACTTAAAGCCTATTAACCTGCCCTAGGAAATTCAGAAGGCAACCTTTAACCATAGCTATAAGAAATGTAGGTGGGAATCTCTGTCCCCCTTGAAAGCTCTTGGTACTGTTCTTTGTAAACTACACCTTAGAGTGGGAACTTCAGTCACTAAAGCAGAGCCCTAAATGCAACCACAGAGAGAGAGAGAGGGATGAGGAGGACAGAAGGAAAGAAGGAAGTTGGAAGGAAGGAAAGAAAGAAGGAAAGAAGGAAGGAAGGAAGGAAGGAAGGAAGGAAGGAAGGAAGGAAGGAAGGAAGGAAGGAAGGAAGGAAGGAAGGAAGGAAGAAAGGGTAGCAGCTGTGAAAAGTTTAACGGTCCAGCAGGCATGTTGATGTATTTTATATTCCTCCTATGATGAAATAGGTAAGTTGTTTAGTCTGCCTCCTCTTATATCCAAAGGAGAAGGGTAGTGCCTGGAGAGCCTCTTCCAACATTGGAGACATCACATTTCTTATCTGGGCATACTACTCTGACCCATTTCCTTGTAAAGTTGGAGCCCAGAAGCAGAGAAGCTTCTACACTTGGGTCCCATAACCCAGGAGACACAGTGGTGCTTGAAATGCCCAGGGCAGACAGGGACCATGTATAGGCTCTTTGGCAGGCTCTTGTAGGTAGCATAGACCCTTGGGACTTTAAAGAAAATCCTTGTCATCTTCTGTGGATAACGACTCCACTTTTTTTTTTTTTTTTGTGCCAGTCCTGGGCCTTGGACTCAGGGCCTGAGCACTGTCCCTGGCTTCTTCCCGCTCAAGGCTAGCACTCTGCCACTTGAGCCACAGCGCCGCTTCTGGCCGTTTTCCGTATATGTGGTGCTGGGGAATCGAACCTAGGGCCTCGTGTATCCGAGGCAGGCACTCTTGCCACTAGGCCATATCCCCAGCCCCACGACTCCACTTTTGAGAAATAACTTTGCCCTACTACCAAGACTTTAGGGGCTGGTTGCTTAAGTATGGCTTACCAAGTTACTTTGTGGCCTGAGGTGCCCATGAAGCCCTAGGTGTTAATCTGGTCTACTGATCCCTGAATTTGAGCTTACACAGTAGCTCCCCATCACCAGGTAGAATACAGCACCAGCAATTGGGCCCAGGAGACCTGAAAGGCGCACACAAGTTACATGAAGAAATGACCCAACTGCCCATGACCTCCTGCTACAATGCCTTCTTTGTCTCCATCCACATCTGTGGATTTGTGGGGCATTTCCTATCACCAGCTTAGGAGAGGATTTAGGCCTAGCTTCAGATGATGCTGACAGCTGCCCCACAACAGCCCCTTTCTGGGACATTCCTGAAGGACAGTGGTTAAGAGAAATCATCTTCCTGGACAGAGCTTTGAGTGGCATACCTGGTTGTTCACTGTGCGTGGAAGGAGAAATAGCCAGATATGTAATTTTAAATTAATCCATGAATTGTAGCCATTGCTTTGAATAGGTAATGAATACCTTGCAAGAAACATGACTAGAAAATTTGAGACTAGGAAATTTAAATTTATACAATCAAATCTAGGAATTTATTAACAAGGAAAGGAAATTTAATTTATACAACTAAAGCGCTCTCAATGTTTGATGATGTTTGTGTCCCATGTGAATGCTTGTAAAAGGGGAAAATCTTTTTAATAATCAAAGGAATAAAGTGGTCCATTGTGGGGGAACCCTGGGCCTCTTTTCCCATGGCCCATTGTTATCACAAAATGGACCCATAAATGTGGGGGAGGGGTTGAAGGTCACACATGATATCAACAATATGAACCTACACTTACCAAAACTGACCTGGTTAAAACCGGAGCTGAGAACTCAATCCACTCATAACCAAGAGAAGCATTGAGTTCCCAATATGGCACTCTGGAACCAGGTTGTTCACACTGGAAAAAAATCTATCATGGGAGAGACAGATTTACTCTCACCAGGACTGACATTTCCTCTGGGTATAATAGATTTACCTTCCCTGAATGCAAAGCTTTGGCCAAAACAACCATCGATGAACTTACCAAAACCCCTCTCTGTAGACATTGCTTCACTTCTCATAAAGAAATTCATTTTATAGGAAATGCAATATGGTAATTATCCCAAATGCAGTAACTCCACAGTTATCCTGAAGCAAGTGGATGGATGGAATGGTAGAGCGACCTTCTGAAGACTGTTACCATACCGACAATGTGGCAATGCCACACAGGGGTAGAGCAAGGTTCTCCAGAAAGTTATATAGATTCTGAATTTATGACCACTCTATAATGCTATTTCCCTAATAGCCAGGATTCACAGGTTCCTGAAGCAAAGGATGGATATGGGAGAGAGACCGTGTCCATGTAGTATTCCACTCAGTGATCCACTAACAGAAATGTTGCTTCCTGTCGCTGCTTCCTATTCTTGTTCCAGCCTTGCCTTTGTGCTTTGCTGGCCTAGAGGATTTGGTTTCAGAGGGAGGAATACTTCCCCTAGAAGATACAATGATTCCATTGAACTAGAAGCAAAGACTCCTGGCAGCTCCCAGTGATTCTTGCTCCAAAGGCAAAAAAAGGGAGCTATTATGCTAACTGAAGTGATTGATCTTGACATCCAGTGACAAAAGTGGACTGCAACTCCACCATGGAGGTAAAGAAGAGAATGTCTGAAATGCAGGGGAATCCCTTAGGATATATCTCAGTAGCAGTAGTCCCTATGATTAAAGGAATTATGTAGTATATTTAGAGACCTGTTACTAGTCCTGAAGATTTGGGTCACCAGGTTAACAGCTATGATCAGCTGAGGTGCTTGTTGTAGACAAAAGACATATAGACTGGATGGCAGAAAAAATAGAAAGTAGTTATAAATACCAGTTGTGATCACATGACCAGTTAGTTCCAGACTGAATTTGTCATGAGCATTTCCTACTTATAATTCCTACGTTGATATATGTATATAGAAAAATCAGCTCTTTGTCTCCCTCCCTCTTTTACTCCCTTATGATGTAACATGAGATATACACATACATGCCATTTATCATCTACTGTAAGACTTCATGCATCTAAATATTAGTTTCTTATATTTTCCATAGTTAATTTATGTAGTGCCACGGAGAAGAGTAGACAGCACACAAGGACTTTATAGCCTCTAATGGAGAAGGGGTTAGTATACTTTGTATTGTATGCAAGATAACTGTATCTTGTTCAGCAGAATTATGGCCTTGTTTTCTTTAATCTCTTTGGACATTAAGTCTAGTGTAAGGAAATAAATATGGGTGCACAGTGATGAAGTGTGGACTTGTGATGGTTAATTTTGTGTCAACTTGACTGGTTCATGAAGAACAAAGATAACTAGTTAAACTATTCTGAGGGAGTATATGAGAATATTTCCATGTGAAATTAAAAAGTGAATCCACAGACTAAGAAAGAAGATTGTCTTCCCATGTGTCTGAGGAATAAAAAAGCTGAGAGGAGCTGCTATACCTCACCTTCAAGCCTGGACATCAGACATTTTATTGCCTTCTTATTTGAAAGGAAATATTTGCTCTTCTTTGGTCTCAGGCCTCCTGACTTCAACTATGCCAAAGAACCTCCAGCTTTTGGTCTTGGTTAGGACCGCAAATTCACTGACAGCTTTCCTATATTTCCAGTCCTCTGAAAGCAGATCTGCAGACTTAGTATTCTCCACAATCTCATGACTAATTCCTTAAAATATATCTCAGATAGATTCATCAATAGATAGATATGGGGTTGGGGATATGGCCTAGTGGCAACAGTGCTTGCCTCGTATACATGAGGCCCTGGGTTCGAATCCCCAGCACCACATATACAGAAAATGGCCAGAAGTGGCGCTATGGCTCAGGTGGCAGAGTGCTAGCCTTGAGCAAGAAGAAGCCAGGAACAGTGCTCAGGCCCTGAGTCCAAGCCCCAGGACTGGCCAAAAAAAAAAAAATAGATAGATAGACATATAGACATATAGATAGCATATAGTTTTATCTATCAAGACATAACCCTGATTAATATACATGACTACCTTTACAGGTTCCCAAATAAAGTTAGACGACTTTGTTTAAATTCCTAAACAAAATCACACAAAGTATTTCTTTACCTGTAAATAATGCAAATGTCCTATTGAATAATAGCATTCACATAGAAACATATAGAAATAACAAATGTGCATTTGAATTGTCATAAACATAACGCTGCACAATTGATAGCCCAATTAAGAACCCTCTTTCAGTGATTAATTTTCCCAGGGTAACCACTATCCTTACCCACATCACAGATTTGCATTGTCTGCTTCAGAAATTTATGTAGATCTCCACATATATTTGTGAAGTTTAACTTCACCATGGCATATAATTGTACACTCATTGCTCTATACTATCCCATAACAAATCATTTATTCAGTTTTAACTCTAAAGAGTTTTCTTCCTGGAAGCAGCAACGTATCTGGGGAGGGAAGACAACGTGGGGAGGAGCACATGAAAGAAAGGAGGAAGGGTGAGTAAATGCAGTCATTTATTCAGTGTACATTGTGTAAAAACTGCACTATGTAACTTGGAGGTAGAGATGGAGGAAGACTGACTCGTGGGATCAAAACCTCTCTGCACAGCTGCTTAATAATAAAAATTTTTTAAAAGAATTCTTTTACCTTGATCATTCTTCAACATGTGCTTGGGGAACTTTTATCTATGATTATTTAATAGAATACTTATTAACACCATATGTAACTTTAGTAAGAATTGAATGTCTAATTAACTTTGATCCAGGAACATGATAGTTTTCTCCACTGATTCGAGTTAAATTTTCTCCCCATCTTCCACATTTGTTTAGAGTGATATCCATTGGCCCCAGAGATAGAGAGAAGATAAAAGGAAAGAAATTCTGACATTTCTTTGACCTGTCAGTGTGATATTCTCTTGTCAAAACATTATCTGAGCCATCGTTTTTGTTTCTCAGACTGTTTATTTTTTTTAATATTTTATTATTTTAGTTGTACAAAGGAGTTGCCATTTCACAAAGCAGTTTATGAATACAATGCATATTAATCAATGCCATCCCTTTCAACGTTCTCACCCATCCCTCCCAACCCATTACTTCATTCACTTTTCTCTTTTCTTTCTTCCTTTCTCTCTCTCTTTCTTTCTTTTTTTTGCCAGTCCTGGGGCTTGAACTCTACCATATTTCAGTTGATACATTTGTATACACTTCTATACCACCCAATGTATTTACTTATAAGTTTATAAGCTAAATCTAGCTTCTACAAAGGAACAACATACACTCTTTTTCTCTCTGAGCCTGACTTACTTCATGTAACATTTTTTCTAGGTCTTTCCAATTTTTACAAATGGTACAATATTATTCTTTCAAATGGATGTGTAAAATTCCATCATGCATATATACTACATTTTCTTGAATCATTTGCCCATTGAGGGGCATCTGGGCTGATTCTATACTTTGGCTATTGTGAATAATGTTTCAGTGAACAAAGGAAATGCAAACCAAAACAATGCTGAGATTCCACCTCATCCCGGTTAGAATGGCCATTATCAAGAAAACAAAGAATAACAAATGCTGGTGAGGATGCAACCAAAAGGGAACCCTAATACACTATGGGTGGAGGTATAAACTTGTTCAATCACTCTGGAAAGCAGAATGGAGGTTCCTCTAAAAACGGAACTAACAACCACCCTATGATCCAGCAATGCCACTCCTTAGCATTTATCCAAAACATTACAAACCAGAACCCAGTAAAGCCACCAGTACCACCATGTCTGAGCCCTCTTATTCAGCTTCCGGTTCTGAGAGTAAATATGGTGCCTTTGCACTCTTTCACGTCCCGCAAGTGTTTGCTGGGCTCAGTCATTAACAGTCACAGCATACTCTTCCTTTGATGCTTAGTCATCTCCTGCACTTTTAACTTTCTGCAGTTGGCTTTTGAAATGTACACTCACTGGAGAGCTCCATGGGTCATTTCAGCTTCTCTTCTACCCCCTCTTCTATCGGGAATGTGCTCCCCTCTTGAGTCACTGTCTGGTTTGCAATCTTTTCTTCAAACAAGACAAAACATCTGCATCAATAAAATCTTGGACACATATCTTACTATGTCAAAAATTTCTTTGAAACAAATGCTCATCAAGGAATGCCATGAATTTTCCAGCTATTCTGCCTTAGACAAATGAGGCTTCTAGCTGATAGTTTAAAAAAAAAAAAAAAAAGAGCATCTGTTATATTTGCTGATGCTGGAGTCCTGATTGGGACTACAAGATTTGTTTGGGGACAATGGACCCATTCTAACTCTGTCCAGGTGACTGTGCCTCCCTTGGTATGTGGTCAAAACGGCAAGTCTAATATCTGTGCCCCTCTCCTATGTAGTAGGAACCCTGAAGACCTAATAAAGGCTTGGGGAGTATTAATTGTACTAGGTTAACCAGGCTGCAGTCTTTGCTCAGGCTCTGGTCCCACTTACTCCATTAAGCTTCCCACTTTTACACAACTCCAGGAGAGAAACAGACAGCATTCTTGGTGCATGCTGCTGATCTCAGACCACCGGGAGCACCTATTATGCCTCTGTATGAACCACCTTACCACATACCACTCCAAGGCAGAACCACCCAGACCTCAGCCGGACCAGCCACCTCCACAGGGACCTGATGGTAGCCTCTTCTTGGATAAATCTAAGGAGAGAAACCCTGGAAATTAGAAGCATTTGAGTGGCCAGATGATGGTGGGAATGGAGTGAAAAAATACCCAGTGTTATACAAGGCCTGTGGTCCCTAACCTCTTATATCTCTGTCTCCCTCCACCTATTCCTTCCCTTGTCTGCTGAGGACCATTAAACTACAGCCACTTAGCTTGGCTCAGGAGAGAAGCCTGGCTTAGATTATTTGTAGCTACTTTGAGTTTTGAGGGAGATATAACTACTGACTCGTCCTCACTTCTGATCCTAAGTCAGGTATTTAAAAATAGTGTAAGAATTCTCAGGTGATGAAAAGTAAACTTATAATGTAATCGTTTCAGAGAGCCTGAAGAAAATGAAGAAAATGGAGGGTTCAGCTGGGCACTAGTGGCTCACATTTGTAATCCTAGCTACTCAGGAGGCTGAGATCTGAGGATCATGGTTCGAAGCCAGACCAGGCAGGAAAGTTCATGAGACTCTTATCAACATTTACCACCAGAAATTCGAAGGTGGAACTGCAACTCACAAGTAGTAGAGTGCAAGCCTTGAATGGAAAAGCTCCAGGACAAGGCCCAGGCCCTGAGTTCAAGCCCCATGACCTGCAAAACACAAGAATAAAAAAAATGGCAGAACCTTTGGCAAGGTCATATCTGAGCATCACCAAGCCCTTTGGAGATTCTGAGGTAGAACATTTCAGCTAATGTGAAGGGTCTGCAAAGACTCTGAGATGGAGGCAAGCATGACAATTTTGAGAAGCAGGGAGGAGTCAATGTTCCTTATGAAAAGTGATTTCCCATGGTCGGGTAAGATTATACTTCCCATCCTCAGTCTCCCACTGACATTTTTCTCAGTGAGATAAACCTCAAACCCCTCCTCACAATAAAGAAAGAGGGTAGGGGATGGTCAACGAAGTTATTCTTGGGAAGAATGATCTAGAAGTTAGTTTGGCACAAATATACAATAAAGCAGCAGGTGTTATTATTGTGAAAATCATGCTTGTTTGCTTTTCTGTGATATATCTTACTAGAAAGACAACACTGAGTTAACTGTCCTCTCTTGGTGTCTAGGCATCCTATAAAATGCAGTCAGTAATTGGATTCTTTAAAAAGATCCCTGGGGTCCAGGAAGCAGTCGTCTCCAATTCTGAGCAACATAACCAAGAAGGCATTAAACCATAGGGTGAATGTGACATTTGATTGGTGTCCCTGTGACTAGTAGCAAAGCCAAAGAAGCCTGTGAACCTGCCATTGCCTCTTTGGGGAAGAGAAATACTCAAAAATAAATGTGTCAAAGAGTAGGCATGACAAAATCCATTTTATGATACATATACCATGATTACAAAATGTCTTTGCCATTTCTTTTTAAAGGTGAAGATTTCATTTAGAAAATTAAGAGGCCATTCACACTTTCTTCTCAAGGCAAATGTATGGGGTCCAGGATGCTTTGCTTAAGCTAATCCATTCCTCTGGTGCGCTGAGGACTGGAGGGCTAGTCAGGCTCACCCTTCCTCTGACAGTACATTTCCACCCTGGACTGCCAAGCAGGGAGAGGTAGGCAAGGGACGGTAGAGACATGGGAAGAACAGGGGAGGCCCTCCCCGTCCTCACTGAAGGGTTGAAGCAGCACTTGGATTTAGTTCAGGAAGACTGAACTGTTCATCCTGTATAAAAGAGCAATACCCACTGTACCACTCCTATAGAATAAACTGTGTCTGCACAAAATTCATAAGTTCAAGCCCACTCCCACCCCTCATGTGAATATATGTGAAGAAAGAAAATTACTAAGATTAAATGAGGTTCTAAGTGTGAATTCTTAACTGGGTAAGATTGATGTCCTTATTTTTAAAAGGCCCTGATGTGTTCTTTCTCTCTCTCCTCACTTTTTTCTCCCTTCCTCACTCTTTCTCCCATTGAGAGGATACAGCAAGAAGACAGCCATCTTAAAAAAGAGGATACACATTCTCACTGGGACCCAAATCAGCCAGCACCATGATCTTGGACTCCCAGCCTCCAACGAGCTGTTAAAAAAGCAATTTCCACTGTCTCAGCCCCTGCATCTGCGTTATTTATTGTTGCAGCCTGAGCTGACCTAAACCCTTGCCAGAACCTCTGCATCCGCTCCTGCCTGATGCTCCTTCTCAACTCGAACCACCACCTGGATGACTACATGCTCATCTGTCATTTGTGATTTTTTTTTAATCTCTCCCCACTAGACTACATATTCTATGAGGAGAAACTTGGTTATAATCACTGCTGTGTCTGTGACATCTTTAAAAAAAAAAGTCTGTCTATAAATATTTCCTGAAAGTGTGGAATACATGAGGAAATAGGGATATTTTTGAACATTCATTAATAAGGGAAGAACAGCCTTGCTCCTTCACCCGCTGAAAGCTCACCATCTCTCCCCTTCCTAGCAAAACCACAGATGTTTCCCCACAGTGAAGCACAGGAAATGCACCGGAGAGAGCGCAGTAAAGCCGGAGTTGCACTGGTGTGGGGATGGTCAGATGATTTGGGAAAGTGCAGAGCCCAGACTCTGTAGGAGGGTAGGCATGTTTCATTTTTATATCTCATTATGTATTGCCTTGTATTTCAGTGCCTCTCACCCTCAGAGACCTGTTCATATAGCTCAGGCTAGAGAGTCCTATCCTCTGGGAAAGAGTGGCTCATCTCTCATTCCAATCCCATGAGGCGTGCTTTGGATCTGTGGCACCATGGCAGGTAGGTCTCAGAGCTTCTAAGAGCACTGGGGCTCATTTCCATGGCAGGCTTGCTGAGCGTGTCCACAGAGACATTGAATCATGAGTCTGTGCTAGACGTTTTGATGCCAGATCATTAACCCTTTATTTGGATCATTGTAAACGGTTTAACCCCTCACCACCACCACCACCCCCCCAAAGATAAGTCTGCAATGACTCTGGGACACATGAACATGAAATAGCACAAATACTGGTTCCTTAGGCTAAGCACCTCTCAGATTTCTTAAATGTAGACTACTTAGTCTCAGTGTCCAATGGATAAATAAGATTGCTGATATCATATAATCTTGGGTTACTTATATTAAATAAATTGTTTAAGATGAGAACACAATTAAAAGAAGAATTGAACTGGGAGCCACTAACTCACACCTGTAATCCTAGCTATTCAGGAGACTCAGACTAAGATCTGAGGATCGTGGTTCAAAGCCAGCCTGAGCAAGAAAGTCTGAGACTCTTATCTCCACTAAACTACCAAAAAAAAAGCCAGAAGTGGAACTGTGGCTCAAGTGGTAGAGTGGTAGCCTTGAGCACAAAAGCCCAGAAACAGTGCCCAGTGCCCAGACCCAGACACAGGATCAATTTTTAAAAAAAGAATTGACAGGTTTGGATCAAGTCGGAGGTGGGGGAGGGGGGAAGAAATGGGGGAAATCCAACAAAGAGAATGAATGAGGATCAATATTGTCAAGGCTATTATTACCATGTATGAATATTGTTGAGGCCATTTATTAGCATATATGAATAGTGTCAAAAATCAAGCAATGAAAGGAGGGATGAGGGATCAAGGAGATGAGGTTGATTGGGTTATATTGTATCACCCATCCATGATTTTCTAATAGAAAAATTAAGATCAAAATTAAAAGGTAAGAAGAGGCAAGATAAGGAGATAGGTAATTCAAGCCAATTGTGTGATTAATTTAAAATACAGTTTCAGTATTTCACATCAAGTACATAGAAATTGCTGCCTAAGAGGTCAAATTAAGAGCATTCAAGCCAGAATATCCAACTTCTCCTCATCAAACCATTTCTCTTCCATGGAACCCAGGGAAAAACCCAAGCAGATGCACAAAAATGAATTTGGCAGGCTTGGGTATTAGTTGCCTGGAGCTGCTATAACAGATGGACTTGGTGGCTTAAAAGAACAGAAATTGGTTCTCTCACAGTTCTAGAGGTCAAAAGCCTGAAATCAAGTCTTTTAAATCAGCAAAGTTGGCTCCTTGTGCAGGGCCCAGAGACGAATCCATTGAACACCAATCCTTGTTGCTCCTTTGCTATGGGAAGATCACTCCTAAATCCCCACCCCCACCCTCTCATCTTTGCGTGACTTCCTCCGTTGTATCTCTCTCTGTCTTCTCTTTTCCTGTCTCTTACAATGGTACCATCATTAGGCTTCAGGACCTACTCAAATGGCTAGCAATCTGCCACTTGAGTCACAGCACCACTTCTGGCCATTTTCTATATATGTGGTGCTGGGGAATTGAACCCAGGGCCTCATGTATACGGGGCAAGCACTCTTGCCACTAGGCCATATCCCCAGCCCCATCTGCAAAGATTTTAATCCAAATATGATCATATTCTGAGGTTTGAGGGTTAGGACATGGATCTATTTTCCTAGAGGATGCTATTCACTCAGGACACTTCCCGCCCCCCCCCCCCCCCCGGCCCCCGAGGCGGCCCAGCCGCAGCTCACTCAGGACACTTTTAACCCAAGCTCTCAGCACATGGTTTGATTTTAAAGCACCAATGGGATGGGTGAGATTGAGTCCTTTCTAATCTTCAATGAGCCTTCTCTCAAAAGTCCAATTTTATTCGTTCTCCAAAACTCTTCTCAACTTACATCTTTCCAAACATAATCAAATAATCTCTATAGATTGCAGCCATTCCTTCCCTAGACACACTTGTTCAGACATCTCCATTTCCACAAATTCATAGCTAGTTGAGATGAACATGGGCTTTGGATTGTGGCCTTGTCATTTATAGCCATGTCACAGGCACTCACTCTCTCTGAGGTTCAGTCTCCTAATCTGTAAAGCAAGTTATATAAAATTAATGTCACTGTAAATAGAGTACCCAACTCCTCCTCATGCTTATACCCAGCAAGAGCTCTGTCAACGCTAACGAGTGCTATCTGTCTTCCTGGGTACATACTTTATCTTTGTGTGATGTAGGGTCTAATCCTGGTATAGCAGAGTGATGGGCATTATGGGAGTTTTCCTGAGGCCAGAAAAGAAACTGAACTGCCCTTCAACAAGCCACAAATGGATTTTTCACATGCTTTGAAATTCTTAGAGTAAGAAAGTGTAGGAATGTCTTTGAATCTGAATGCACCAATGAGGTTTCTCTGTTTAGGAAGGCATGCACATTCACTATTACTGATGATGGGCATTAATTCTAATTTAACACCTTCTCCGAAAAGAAATTACCTTTCAACAACAGCCTTTTCTTATACCCCTGTCTCTGTATTAGCTTCCTGACTATTCTTTAAAACGAAATAGGCCCATCTCCTTATTTTCCTTGTGACTGCTGAATTTCAACAACACGTTGCTTCTTAAAGACACTAGTACTGTTTTAAGTTGCAACATTTTGATTTGGCCAACAACAGGTGTACCCTAACCATAGCAAGCTCATACTGTCAAATTAAAAATTATCCTCTTTGAATTTCTCTGGCACATTCTGAATGCTGGTCAAAAGGATAGCTAGAAGCATAGCAGAATACCTCTAGAGTCTTCAGAGCCAGAACAATTGATGGTGATCAGTCTTGTTTGAATGATAAATATATTTCCTTTCCTCCTAATTTCATGGGAATGACAAATCTGCATATTGTTTGTAAGATAAAGTAACTTGTCACCATGAATCATAAATCATGTTGATAAGCCAATTACTCTGTTCCTTGATCTCTCTAGATAACAGAATACCACTATTTCTGGAAGTATTCTGCTACTTAACTCTTTTATTCACTCCCAAGGCCAAGATCAGGCTTAAACATTGTCAGTCCATGCAACTAATCTAGGCCACAAATAAACTTTGTTTGGAAAATATAGTATATTGGAGTTTGTTTTGTTATTTTTAGGAGTGTTTTCTGATTCAAAAGTGTCCCCACTGTTCTTGATTGTATTTTTCCCATTTATGTTATTGATTAATTCCTGAACTCACTTGTGTTTAGAGTTACTAATAACTCCTGGTGGGCACACCCATTCAGGCCCGGCTTTGTCATCCTGACTCAGAGATTCATATTTTCAGCTTACTCAGAGAGTAAATTGTCAAATTGTTTGATTCCAAAAACCACATGCTAAATTTCATTAAGTTATAGCATTTTGGTATTTCCTAAATGGTGACATTTTGGTTTTACGATGTAATAAAAACAACAGAAACAATATGCCAGGAATTTTCCTTTAGTAAAATGCTTGATTTTTCTTAATTTAGTATTTTAAATAAAAGCAAAGCCAGTCCAATAAACCCAGAACAAAGTTTAAGATGTACCTATGTGCTTGTCTATATGATACAGAAAACATCAGGAGCTATTCTAAGTCTTTCCTGCTTAGATGTAGCCAAGAAATTCCACAGGACTCACCCAACCATAGCAAACAAGCCTATTAATATTTATATTGTCCAATGCCTTGAGTTTCTCTGGTACATTTGGACTGCTAGTCACAATGATGTCCCCCAAACCTTGCAGGTTTCTATAATGTCTTCTGAGCCTTCTCAGTAAGCCTTACCAAGAAAGCCTTCCTTGGTCAAAAATGTGGAGCAAATTGGTAAATATAGATAAATAATATCTTTTTTTTTGACTGTAGGCCATCTAGGTCTTTAAAAAACTATATAATACCTCTTATTTTCCAAACTCATTTGTTTAGCAAACTGTTTTTGCATATGACATTTATTTACTAGCATTGCAAGGCACGTATTTTGAAAAATGCCAATGCAAGCTGACAGGCAAATTCTGTGATAAATACTGAAACTGGAACATCATCCCGGAGACTTGACTCAGCCACCCTAAACAATTACCAGACTTTCATGAGATCTTGATCATATCTCAGAACTGCTGAGGTCATTTTCTTCCTCTGTCAAGGAGAGAGCTTAAGACTTCTTTAAGCTCAAATGGTTTCTGATTTGTCCTCAAGATTTACAATGTTGTATTTAGGTGTGTTCACTAAATGACTAAAAGTTTCAGAAAGGGAGTTTTTATAAGACAGAATTCCACGCCTTCGGCGATCAACCTGCCTTTGCAAACATCATTAAGATTCCAAAGTAGAACAGTTATGATCTTCCCGGAGATTCACTGTTGTTTCCTTAAGTGGCGTTTCAAGTCTTTTAAGTGTTAAGATCAAGATTGGCAGACAGCCGTTTCATCTATCCGAGGGTTTTCATGGAATTATCAGCAGAAACCGTGGGCAGTTTCATCTGGCTAAGGAAACAGAAGATCTAAAGGGTTTTTCCAGTTCCTTAACCTTGACAGAAGTAGATCTGAAGTTAGGAGCCCCAGGGTTTCCAATTTGTTCATGTGGTGGGCTTTTCCTGTACTGCAGCGAAGGAGGGTAGGAAAGGAGGTCACAGACCCATCTCCTCTGCTTGCAAGTCTTTGCTTCCTAGGGTTTAATTCCAGTGAGTCATCTTCAGGATTAGTTTAAGTGGCCTAGAAACACCCCCACTGTTTTAAATGATGAATTATCTTTTGATGTTCAGGGAGAAAGTGGGAACTGTTTTTTAAAGTCACAAATACAGGCTACCAAACTCCCCAGTGGAGGATTCTGATTTTGAAATGCAAACAATAGAAAGAATATGCGTGTCTGCTTATTTTTCAACCTAGAAAATGATTGGCTTGTTTTGTTTGGGGTTTTTGTTTGCTATGAATGAGAAGAGAGTTATCTGAAAATAATACTTCCAACAAATGAAAGAAGTTGTAATAAAGTACACTCAAAATGAAAATTAATTCCCATTAAGCAACTCATTCTTAGAACAGTTCGTACATGGTAGGTTTGGCTTTTCTTCTGGATGATAATCAATACTGAAGAAATGAAAATATTCTATTATGTATTTGAAGTGTCACCGAGGAATACTACCCAAATGCCCTTCAGTAAAATGAGCAATGTTTAGTGACATTTGAAAAGCCTACTGCCAGATGAATTTAGATCTAATTTTTCTAGCAAGGTTTGATAGAAATGAAGAAAAAATCTTTTGAAAGCTGTATTAATCCAGTTCTATGAGATACAAAACATGAAAATCTGACTCAAAATTGCACTTATGCAGAAAAGGTAATGTGTTGGCTGGGAAATCTGAGATTTGCATCTGGTGTGCTATGGTGAGATTTGAGATCCAGTGCCCCTCTCCCTCTCCTCCCTCTCCCTCTCCCCCTCCCCCACGCCCCCTCTTTGGTTTCTACTGTCTCCCTGGCCTCTCTCTCCCTCCCTCTCCCTCTCCCTCCCCCTCCCCCTCCTCTCCTTTCCTCTCCTCTCCTCTCTCTCCGCGCCCCCTCCCCCACCTCTCTATCTCCTGGGTTTAACTCAGGGTCTCTGTCCATCAGTCAGCAACAAAATATCTCCTGAGTCTCATATCCCAAAGCCCACTTGGTCCTTACAGCTCCAAGAAGAGGTGTTCATGAAAGAGCTTAGGTGGGCTCTTTGTGGTGTGCCCATGGCTGAACCAATCATGATGGTGATAATAATGAGCTATGCTGTTTGGTCTATCTGGGATCATGAGCTATCCCAGGGAAATCAAGGTGCATGTCCTAAGGACATGAGGGGGCTGGGCAGTTTTCTGAAGGACAATAAGCTGGCAGGCACTCCCAACAGACAGCAGATATAGCCATTAGCTTCTCCACAAGCACATTGCTAGAGAACTGACAGCAAAGTCCAAGCTCGGAGCTTTCTTCCCTATACAATGATCTGCCGAGGACTCATAATATTTGTGGTGACCCAGACACACTTTGAAATCTCCTTGCTCCCAAACTACACCATGCTCTGAGATGTCTAATAAAAGACCTTCTAAT
Source organism: Perognathus longimembris pacificus (assembly GCF_023159225.1). Classification (NCBI taxonomy): domain Eukaryota; kingdom Metazoa; phylum Chordata; class Mammalia; order Rodentia; family Heteromyidae; genus Perognathus; species Perognathus longimembris. The sequence goes on from NC_063164.1 coordinate 11,048,036, forward strand.
AAAAGACTGAAATGCAGACACTCAAAAATTGATTACAGACGGGTGCCAGTGGCTCACACCTGTAATCCTAGCTAATCAAGAAGCTCAGATCTGAAGACTATGGTTCAAAGCCAGCATGGGCAGCAAAGTCTGTGAAACTCCTGGCTCCAATTAAGCAGCAAAAAGCTGGACGTGAAACCTGCTCAAGTGGTACAGTGCTAGCCTTGAGCAAAAAAAAACCCAAGAAAAAAGAAAACACCTCAGGGTCAGTACCCAAGCCCTGAGTCCAAGCCCAGTATACACACACACACAAACTAATATAAATACAAAAGACCAATGGCATGAATAAAACACCGTCTTATTACCAAAATACCCGAAAAACTTTTGCCTTTTTTTCTTCTTGTGATGGAATCTGGGGCTTTGGACATCACAGGCAAGCACTCCACCACTGGGCCACACATTCACTCCCCAAATTTACTTTTGATTATCTTTCTTCCAGACTGGAGTAGCATAAGATGTATTCAAAGAAAACTTGTCAACATACCATCCCACTCTATCAACTGGTGGAAGTATGAGGTCTCTTAGAAATGAGCGATGATGATGTAAAATCAACAACATAGTGTTTTTCTTTACATTTTGACTTGGCCTCTGTGTCATGGTTTTCACAACTTGCAGTTCCTCTGTCGAGAACATCTGTCTCCCTGAGCACACAGGTCTGGTACTTTGTCTTTTCCACTCCCTCTTCACAAGGATATCCTTGCCCTGTCTCTTGCTATACGTAGATAAATAGATCTCATATATAAGATATATATCATATCTCATGATGTATGATATCTCATATATATGTGTTATATACTGTATATATAACATATATCACACATATATGGTACCATATATATCATGTATATATCACATTTAATATTATATATCACATACTTCATATATATCATGTATTGCATGTGTATCACATTTCCTTGATCCATACATCCATTGAACAGTATCTAGGCTGTTTCCATGTTTTAGCTCTGATGAATAGTATAGTGATGAATACAGGTGTGCAAATGTTTTTACTGTATCCTGACTTACATTTTTCTGGTTAGATGCCCAAGATTCTTCAATTAACTAAACATAGCTCTACCCTGTGATCCAGTAAAACTACTCTTCTGCCAATTTGGGGGAATCTGGGTTTCTAAAGAATTCTCCACCTTCTAGGATTCAATGTGTAGTCTACGGCTTTCTTTCACTCTTACAACACCAGGCACATTGAATCTCCCACTGGACATGGATTCAAACAGCGGATGAAGACTCTGTCATTGTGTTTGGTGGAGAAAGGAGTGGTGTGTCCGTGGCATGACTGCAGGCTTGACAGAGTAGCCTCACCTCTTCGTGAGGCTTTCCTTTCCCTACCTACACCTCTCAGATAATTGGAAATGTCCTTGCACAAAAATTCCTTTCCATCTCTCTTTACCTCTCTACTCTGGCATTTTTGTGCTGTGAATAGGGTCAATGCCACTCTGTCAACTCAGCGTTTTAATCTAACTTACTTAGGCAGATGTAAACAATGCCACTAACAAATATAGGTACTGGAATGTAAACACATTCATTTAGTTCTTCTTGTTGTGTTTTTCTTCTTCTAGAAGTCACTACAGGAGGATAAATGGTGATGAAATGAATAGGAGAGTACCACCAAACAATTTACAACCAGAAAGTATTTGCTGATGCCACTGGGCCTTAGACATGACTTGTTTCTACTTGTTTGCTGAAAGTGGCATTGCCCTGTACAAGGGGATCTGCGCTCTGTGCCCCACAGGGAACTCTTGTCTGGATCATGAGCCACATTTTCTGTGGTCTCCTTCAGGGTCTCAGCTTAAAGAAACAAATATAATGGAAGTTTGGTTTTTTCTGTCCTCACCAATGACAGTGGCAAGGGAATTTCTCAGCTTATCAATACCTCTGTTCTTAGCAAAAAAAAAAAAAAAAAAAGAAAAGTTGATACAACAGTAAATTCTGTCATTTCTTCAAGGATTTCAAATGTTTTTAAGGGAGTCCAAAAGCTTTGGACATCCTGTATCATTTGCAGCAATTTTTAAAATTTTTCCTCTTTTTTATTATTAGCATTGAGTTGTTGTTTGATGTAAACTAACTGAACAACTCATGGGGGGAGAGGGAAAGGGGGAGGGGGAGGGGGGAATGAGGGAGGAGGTAACAAACAGTACAAGAAATGTATCCAATGCCTAACATATGAAACTGGAACCTCTCTGTACATCACTTTGACAATAAATAAGAAAAAAAATAAAATGTACTTCCTAGACACAAAAACAAAACAAAACAAATTTCTTTTTTGTTATTAGCAAGCATTGAGTTGTTGTAGAAGAGAGCTGACATTTAACAAATCAGTTTATGTATACAATTTACCTTGATCAATGTCACCCCATTCAACATACTCATTCATCCCTCTTTGACCCAAATCTTCCTTCACTCTTCTTTATTTTTCTGAATAATTATTTGTCAAAGTGATGTACAGAGGGGTTACAGTTTCATATGTAAGGTCGCGGGTACATTTCTTGCACTATTTGTTACCTCCTCCCTGATTCCCCCTCCCCCTTCTCCTCTCCCCCATGAGTTGTTCAGTTGGTTTACACCAAATGGTTTTGTAAGCATTGCTTTTGGAGTTGTTTGTCCTTTTATCCTTTGTCTCTTGATTTTTATATTCCCTTTCCCTTCCCTAGTTCTAATACCAGTATATACAGTATCCCCAGTACTCAGATGAGATACAGTGATAGCACGGGGACAACCACAGGAAGGGGATACAAGAGGATCATTTAAAAAAAAAAGCTACAGTTACACATAGCACGTTGAAAGTAATTACAACAGTGATATAACAGTCATTTCCATAACATGGAGTTCATTTCACTTATCACATCTTATGTGTTCATAAGGGCATAGCTATTGGGCTCTTGGGATCCTCTGCTGTGACTAGCCTAAACCTGTACTAATTATTCTCTATGAGGGAAACCATAGAGCTCATGTTTTTTTGGGTCTGGCTCACTTCACTTAGTATAATATTTTCTAAGTCCTTCCATTTCCTTACGAATGGGGAAATGTCATTCTTTCTGATAGAGGCATAAAATTCCATTGTGTATATGTACCACATTTTCCTGATCCTTTCATCTACTGAGGGGCATCTGGGTTGGTTTCATATTTTAGCAATGACAAATTGCTGCAGCCATTTTGAATAAACCATGATGCTTAATTTAATTTGTATCAGGGATTTCTCCACTGACTGACTATGTTTTCTCTGGAAAGTGGCTTTCAAAATCATGACTGCTAGAATTTAATTACATAGACACATTTTTTTTTCCAATAAGACCTTGCTCAATTTTGGCCATAGATATGCCTCAGGTCAAAACAAGCTGCTCTATAAAAAACAAAGTATAAAACCAGCTAGGAAGAGAAATTGCCAGTATGAAGCTACAGTATGGACAAACCCATTGACAAAACTTCACAATATGTTCAGTCAGTTCTAGTCACACACATGATACTCAGAAAGACTGGAACACTTGTCCAATCACAGAAAAGATTAAAGGCTCTCTGCCTTGACTTTATGGTGAAATGTTTTGTTCATTTTAGGGACCTTCTAAAGTCAAATCTATTTGGCTATTCAATCACTGTAATTAGTGGATAATTACCAGGTGCCAGGCATCGAGAGTTGACTGTGAAATCATGTTATCCCTGTTCTCATGGAGCTTGCATTCAAATGGAAAGAACAGATTGGCAAATAAATCACTGCAACTAAGGATATGTATTATGTATTAAGAGACATCCATGCATTTATGGTTAGGCTTCTCTAGAGGAACAGAACCAATAGAATATACATTTATGTTGTCAAAATGGATTTATTCAATTGGCTTACAGAATTGGATAGCCCAACAATGCCCATCTTCTTCCCAGAAAACAGCACCTGCTACTTGCCTTGCTCAAAGAATTTAGTCTCCTTCTTGAATTAAGGAGATAGATCATCCTAGCAGAAAATAATAATAAGATATATAAGAATTGGGAAAATATTCTAATAGTTTAGAATTCAATGAGAATTCCACCTGCCCTCTCTCACTATATTTATAGCTCGGAATTCAGTTCTTCATATTTTACACACTTAACAGAGGTATAACTGAAAAAATGCTTTAAAAATACAGTTGCTACTAGTCTAGCGATTTGATTACATGGAAGGTCCTGACCGCATCTTACCCTTTGGCTTTCTTCAAATCTGTCCCATTAAAACATCCTAGATTCCTTGATGTTCATCTATTTAATATTTATTGTATCTTTTGGACATAAACGGAAATTATTTCTCAAAATCTCTTGCATCTCTTCCTTAAGAGTCCCCAGTGTCAGGTTTTGCACACTAGAATATAATGTTTTATAGATGGCCCTTTCTGCCTGATTTAGTAAATAACTTGACCTTTACAGTGATCTAGAATTTGACTGCTAATACTTGTCCAAAGTCTGGTTGGCTCTTTAGCCAGCTGGTTCAACTGGAATGGTACTAATGAAGCTAGAACTATAGATTCAGTTTCCCTGGGGACTAATTAGCTTCACACAGAGAAAAAAATTCTTCTAGATTTCCCTCATAACCCCAGCCACTTATTTTGAAAGTGCACTCACTGGGGTATTCTACATCATCCTCCCTCTTTGTTCTACATAGTCTATCTTCTTCCAAGTAAAGCTATTTGAAAGAGGGGCTTAGATTAAGTTGCCAGTTCAGCTTCCTTATTTCTGGATCACATCTTATCTGTTTGAGCTCCTTAGTCCTCTCATTACCATAAAAATAAGTTTTTACTAAAACCACCAGAATCTGTTAACATCCCCAAATGAGGACCAGGACATACATACAGACATGTAAACGTATAGATTTCAAAGCATATTCTTTCATCTTTCCTTCTCATGGGGCCTCATTCAGTAATATTGTCTGGAGGCTCACTGACAAATCAATCTCACTTATCACATTAAATAATCACTTTATAACTTAAAAAAGTGTGACGCTGCCTACAAAATCATGAAATCCTGAAATGTATTGGTCCCAATGCTTACTGCATCATCCAGAAACTACTTCAAGTACAACGGAATAGGACTTTAAGGTGCGATTAAGGTTTCAACTTGGGGATGTTACCCTGCAGAGGTGTCCAAACCCCAAGATTTAATATCTCTTCTTAGTCAATTACTATTGTATGGTGCTGGGTCTCCAGTGTATATAATACACATATCCAGAAGCCAGGAGTGAAATAGTGGGGAGGGGAAAGAATGTTTGCACCTCAGGGTGACCAGCTGGTACTTCCTTGCTCAATTTTGATGGAAATGGATAAATATAGAAGCCTCCACCCAAGAAGGACTTATTAACCAGTGTCCAGAAGCCTTAGGAGTTATTACAGGTCTGAATTTATACTATTAGGTTTTCTGGGGAGGTGATCCCAAGAAGTACCTATAGGGGAAAGAGGAAATAAGCTGAAGAAAAGGAAGTCAGGACAAAGTAGTTAATGAGAAAGTTACAAGTGTGGCCAACTAGGGCCCAATACCACTAGAGACCTCCGAAAGACTGTAAAACTTGCTTTTGGACTTCCAGACTACGAAGCTGGAGGTATTTATCCCCAATATCTACCCATCCTGTTGACATTTTCACCTTGAACATGAACATCTTGGTATTTTTATTCTGCCTCACCTGCTCTTGGGGCAAGTACAATTCTCCAGCCTGAGAAGCCCATGGTCTGCAAGAGAGAGGTACAGACAAGTGAATCCACTGATGGGGTTCAGAACGCTAAGTTCCAAGGGACCACAGAATGATGGCATTTCTTTGTGTTTGTATATATTACACATATTGCTGGGGTTGCATAACACCAGAAATCTCAAAATTTTTAGCTTTACTCATGAACTTTCCTCTCCTCTGGGTATCCCTCACCATTTCATGTTTTGCAGGCATATGAGTTTGCATCATATCTCCCCAAAATACAAGTGTGTCCCCCAACCCCAGGTACGTGTACATGGAAACTTCCTTGAAGAAATGGAAGGGCCTTGCTAAGGTGGGTCCTACGTCCAATGACAAGTGTCCTTATAAGAGTAAAGCATTGAGAGACTTGAGACAGAAGCACAATCTGGCCATTAAGGCAGGGTTTGGAATGATGTAGCCCAAAGCCCAGGATCTTCTGTTTCCCTAGAGTAAATATACTTAGCACATTCTTTCACCAAGATCCAGCAAGGGATGCCAAATTCTTCAAATAAGAAGGAAGTAAACAGTTCAAGTTGAGGCTTAAGTAAACTGATGATTTTCTAAGTCTAAGTATGTTCCATGAGATATTTAGTGTGTACTTGCATGTAAAATTATTTTCATGTGAAATTTGAATGGCACAAGATGTCCTGTATTTTACCTGGCAACCCTAAATGGTGGTCCCTCTTCGCAGAACACTCTTTGATCAGGGGTCCACATGGCTCAGTCTCTCATTTCCCTGCCATTTGCTCCAGGTGTATGAGAACATACTACCACCATCAATTTCATTCCCACCCCACCACCGTTGCCAGAGTTCTTGCACTTTGACAATTGACATAGTGGATTTTTTTAAACAAGTTTGTTTTAAACTGTTGATTCCTATAGAGAATTTAAACTCTGTAGTTAACTTTCCTTTAGCATAACTCTCCTTCAAGGGTCATAGAATCACTTTATTCTTGGCTTTGATTTCCACAGTTTCAGTTACTCATGGTCAACTGCAATCCTCAAATATTAATATTTGCAGTGTTTTGCAGTGCTGGAGTTCCAAATCCAGGATCTTCCTCCAGCTTGTTGCCTTTGAGAAAAAAATATATATTTCATAGCTTTTATTAAATGATATTGTCATAATTGTTCTGTTAATGTTAGCTATTGTTAATTTCTTACTGTTTCTAACTTATAAATTGTTTGATGGAAATATATATATATAGGAAAAATGTACTTTGTGTATACATATTTATATGGTGGTGGTGGTGGTGATTGTGATGATGGTGATTGTAGTAGTTTGGTCCTATCCATTGTTTCAAGCCCACTGGAGATATAAGCATGCCTCTCTCAGTGTTAAGGGAAGGCTGTTGGACTCCTAATCCTCCTTTCCACCCATCACAATGTCTTCAACATGAAGACATCTCAAATGAAAAGAGAATTTACCTCAACACTTAGATTTCATCAGTTCAGTCTTTCTCTTCTTTTCTTCAAGCTGAGTGTCTACATAAGAGACATGATATCCCTCATTTAGAAGTCAATGCAAAAACATGCAAAGTTCTCATCCTGTTGTTGGCAGAAAAGCATTGCATTGCAAGCCCACTGCTGCTTGAAGTAGACTTGTTTGACCTTGAGTTTTTCCCTGTGTTGCTGTGTAGGCCAGTTAATCCATAATTGACAGTCTGGGGAAGGCAAAAATGAACATGAGTGATGGAGGGGATGATCTTCACGATTCCAGCTCACATGCCACTTTTCTATTTGGGCCTTGTCCAAGGATGAGGAAAGAAACTTTCCTCTGCTTTATGAGAGAGTTCACCTATCAAGGAAACTGTAGCTACTGTATAGCTTTCAGAGGAGGAACAGTGTCCCCATTTCTATTCCCTAGACACCTGCAGGATGAGGCCTTGCTTGTTAATGTCTGATAGATAGGACCCTAGTTTCTAAGAAGATGATTTCTGCTCACCTAGCCAGTTTGAGTCAGGATAGAACTGGATCAGTCTGGACATTATGAGGCTCCAGGTGTATGGCTCTCCAGTGGCCTAATAGTGAAGATTTTTGCCCCCTGCACCACCACCACGCACATCATTGTGTCCAAGCGCCCATCACTCTATGTCTAATTCCATGCTAACCAACACCTGAGTCCAAGCCCAGTATCAGGACTCTGAAGAGCATGAAAGGCATTCGTCTTCATGATTTCTCTTCCTTGCTCAGAGGTTGTTGGTTATACTGGAGAGTTCTACCCTCTTATTAGTCTCTATTTGGCTTTCAAAGCCCTTGTCCTCTCTTCTTTCTACTTGATCAGCCCCAGACCCCATCCTATAATTCTTCTTTTCGAGTCTATATTCACCTCCTGACAACATGTCTGCCCTCAAGGTCCACATTAACCTTGTAGTGACTCTATTTCACCTGGCCCTAGGACCCCACATATATTGAGAATATGCTTCCTGCATTTTAATGCTTTCTCTTGTCTGTTCTCCTCAACTAAATTGTAAGTGCCTTAAGTTCTGGAACAAGGATATTGGAAAAAACTATATCTGATGGTGACTTCTTTTTGAAGGGTTCAATGGCACAGTCAGTATTATACCTATGTGGATGGTGTGTGTTCATTTCTCTCCTATAAACAGTATGAAAAGGAGAAGTTTCTCTCTGTATAATAGTTTTCTGATAGTGTACTTATTTGGAAAAATTTGAAGATTCTGCAGTATCTTCACATCAACTCAATAAAGGTGAGTGTGTGTGTGTGTGTGTGTGTGTGTGTGTGTGTGTGTGTGTGTGTGTTCTGGAGTTTGAACTCAGGGCCTGGATGCATTCCTGGGCTTTTATGCTCAGAGCTAGCACTCTACAACTTGAGTTACAACCCCACTTCCAGCATTTTTAACTGAAGAACATAAGAATCTCATGGAGGACTTTCCTGCTCTGGGTGACTTCAAACTGTGATCCTCAGACCTCAGCCTCCTGAGTAGCTAGGATTACAGGCATAAGTCACCAGTACCAGTCTATTGCTTCTTCTGAGAACTCTAAAACAAATATGCATTTGGTGCTAATGATACATTATCTTGAATCCTTACAGAAATCTTAAGGCTAAGGAATTAAAAATAACTTAGGTCAGGACTGGCGGTATGGTTTAGACTGCCAACCAAGCATGTGCTTATCAATAAATAAGTTCAGGGCTGGAGGCTCACACCTATACTCCTACTAATCAGCAGGATGAGATCTGATGAATAAGATTCAAAGCCAGCTCAGGCAGAAAAATTCAATATATTATCATCTCCAATTGATCATCAAGAGGCTGGTAGTGTAGGTATAGCTCAAATGGTAGAGAACCAGCCTTGAGCAAAAAGCCACACAAAAGTCCCATGCCCTGAGTTCAAGCCCCAGAACTAACACACAGACAGATAGACAGGCAGAGAGACAGACAGACACACACACACACACACACACACACACACACACTTAATAATAATAATAATAATAATAATACATCTAGCCGGGTAATAAAATTGGCCCAAGTTCACATACTTAGTCAAGAATTCTATCAGGGTTTTGATATTGACTGGGTTGATTTGAACCTCCCAACTCTATCTTCCAGGAACATTCCATTCATTCTGTAGATATTCTAGATTCTAGGCACTAACACATTGAAATAGAAATGAGTGAACTAGTGTGTGGACCTAGAGAAGTTATGTATCAAATGTTCAAAAAGCTGCCAGCATTATACAAGACGTAGCTAGCCAACACACTATTTCTTTATAGTTCCATAGATAGTTGAAAATTCACTGAGTCTTCCAAAGCACCACACGTGCTCAGAATTTTGACACAATGGACTTGACGGTGCTCAGGAAGTATTAAAACATCTAAATATGATTGATTGTTCTCCTGAGGGAGAATAAAAAAATCAATGTTACACTTTTCTTCTAGTTTAGTAGAGCTTTAAAAAAAATGGTCTTCCTTGAAAAATCTAAATGTTTAATCCAAATAAGTTCTGGGACCTCACAGAGCTCCATCTTGCAGAACTGTGTTTTAAAAATGCATGTTCCAAAAGCTAAAAAGTGACTTAAAGGAAATCTCATTCTTTGCTTGCCTTTCTCCCAGAATATCAAAAGGGATAAAATTCCTGCACCCAAAGCACACATCTACAAACCCTCTCTCCTCACAAACCCTATTTCTTCTCACCCCCATTTCTTTTCTATATTCAAGTTGTAGTGAAGTGCCTTGTTTTCCCAATCGCCAGAATTCTTTCTGGCATCCAAAGCCCAGGAACACTTTCTCTCTTCTACTTACCTGTGTTTCAGCATCCTTTTCACTTCATCTTCTCCCTTGACATTACACACACATCTCAAAATAAAATTAGCAGAGTGCAATATTCCTAAGTGTGGGCTATTAATAATGGCTTCCATGTTTTTTATGCTTGTTTATATTTATATTTTTGCAACTTGACTCCATAGTTCTTAGTTAAAGGCTGAAAGTGCCAGTTCTGAGCTCCATTCTCAAGAAGCACCACCTGCTTCCTCATTCTCTTTCTCAGAATCTTGACATGGCAAAGTGAACAAGCTCATACCACCTACAGGAAGATGAGTAGAGGAAGCCTACTTGTCCCAGCTAAGAAACTGTATACTAGCCTTCAACCAACCAAGCCAACAACATGAGAGCACAAGAGAGAACAGATCAGCTCAGTCAACAGGCGGGCACTCAAATCATTTCCGACACATGAAAAACCTAGCCAAAGACAACAGAAGCACCCCATCAACCAGTCTCAGAAGCTCATTGATTTGTTACACAGGACAAGCTAACTAATACACAGATGAAAGAGGAGAGAAAATCAGAACTGGACCCAGAGAGGAATGCTCACTTAGGAATAAATTTTGTTTCCTTTGATAGAGCCTGACATTTGTCAGTGAACATTTCTGTTAGCATTACCATAATTTATTGTGTTATCATTCCCTTTTTATTTTGGACTTTTCTACCAAAATAGCTAGTCAAAATACAAAAACTGTCCAAGGACTTCTTATGACAAATACAGGAACATTTTAACTTCTACTGGACCGTAATAGTTGAACCTGTAATCTTTCTTACAATCCAAAGCTGATGTTTTTTTCTCACCACCTACATGGTTGCTGGTTAGAGTCCACTGCTTAAGAAGTTTTTCTGACAGCCTTTCCCACTGCATCAAAAAAGCATCTATCATAATCCACGAAAGGTTTATGGATAAGCAACAGCAGTGTATACATCATTGGTTCCTGACAGAGCTGTAATAAAAATTTACATATTGGCTTCAGCCTCTTAGGAAATACTCACCATCTGAGAATATTTGTTTGACATGAGACATTTTGTACATAGATTGTTTTGAAGTTAGGGTATACCAATGAGTCATTTCAAATGAAACTACTTTCATCACATCCAAATATTCTAGAGCTTGGTTTTTCAAAAAGCTAGTCTAGAACACAATGCTGAAGATAAAGCATATGTTCAAGCATTAACAAACATACACACCTTAAGATAAATTGGAATAGAAAATGATATTGTAATGTCACCATCTGGTGACTCCTCCAAATGTTACAACTACCTCCGTGCCAACAACCACCATTTTATTCATGTCTTAAGCAAGAAGAGATCATTTTTTTAAAGACAGGTAGAAATTGTGTAGTAGTCTTTGACAAGCTCATAAAGGACACAGTGTCTCAGTACCTTTGAGGACTCTTTGCTTATAACTTAGAAATCAACTGCCACAAATTGATCAAAAAAGGAACTTATTTGAAAGATAGGGGATGAATTTCATAATTCAAATAAAAGCTAAAGAACAGGAATAAAGCAACATAGAAAAAATTGATTGTTTCTCCAGGAAGCAGAATGCTAGCCAGGCTCAGAATAGGTGCTTACTTATATTAGCATTACGTGTCCTTTCTGCCTAAATAAGCTTTCAGTCATACCTAGAAATATCCCAATTTTTGTATCTTCCAAACTAGTTCCAGTTGTATGATCTGTACACTCCTTTGTTGGCACCTACACTGATGCTTTTCTCTTATAATTTATTTGATCTGGTCCTGTTAATAATAAAGGATAATAACATGCTACTACCCTTCATAGAATTGTCTTTCATATGCTTCCAGTTCTTAAACCTGTTCTCAGTTCTTCTGTGAATCTAGGAGAATGATTAAAACAACCTTTCCTACCAGTCCTCCATACTATCTTTTAACAAGCTTTTCTTTCAGAAAAGTCACCTCTCTGTTTCCAGAAGAGTCAATGGTCTGTTTGTTCTCCATTCTTGGTGGACAGTTAAAAAGAAATGATCATGCTGAACTGAATTCAGGAACTGATCTCCTTCTCTTTCATAAAGATATAGGCATGTGGATGTCCTTATACACAAAGCCCAATGGCTGAGTTTCCCTGGAGTACCTTAAGGCAGTTTAGCCTGGAGGACTGTTCATCTCTCTGCACCCCAGATTGATGGGGAAGAGACCAAAATTATAATGAGGAGGCAGGCAACGTCTGTGCAATAGCCTCAACTATAAGACCAGCCCTCAACTACAACCAATAATCATATGTACTATACCTTACATCAAAGGCTTTACATGCATGATCTCATTTAATTTTCTTGTCTTCACTTTAGAGCTATTTTTCTTAGTTATAGATGAAGAAATTAGATGGTAAAGAAATGTATTCAGGGGCTGGGAATGTGGCTTAGGGGTAGGTAGAGTGCTTGCCTAGCCTGCATGAAGCCCTGGGTTCGATTCCTCAGCACCACATAAACCGAAAAAGCTAGAAATGGTGCTGTGGCTCAAGTGGAACAGTGCTAGGGACAGTGTCCAGGGACAGTGCTCAGACCCTGAGTTCAAGCCCCAGGACTGGCAAAAAAAAAAAGGGGGGGGGAAGAAATGTATTCAGGAATGCACTTACAGAAAGCTTCAGAGCAGAAGTCAGTCCAAGTGGTCTGGCTCCAGGGCTCAGAATAAATCACTGTATTTACATGGGCTGTGATGTCCACCGCTGGCAGTGCAGGAAGTGCACTCCCGAGTGTGCTGGGGAATGGGGGGGGGGGGCAGTGTCCCAGAGAGGATCCCTGGGGAATCCAGTCAAGCTTGCAGGAACCTGGCTCTGATCTCAAATCTCAGCAGGAACCCCTATGCCCATCATAAAACCAGAGACCTGCTGTTGCCTGATGAGTCCGGGGTTTTGTGCCAATGACAGGCAAGCCAGGCAATCTGGCAGCAGCCTCCAACCCTAAGGCCATGTTTTCTATCCAGCCATGAGTCTAGATTAAAAAACAAACAAAAAACAAAAAACAAAAACGCCACAGAGGTCCTTAGCTCTCTATGTGTTCCATACGGGAGCCACAGCTCCATTCACCATCAACAGTCTTGTGTCTGATCACTGTCTACTCCAATTCCTGATGAGTTCTCCATTCCCTGATGGGCCAGAACCCAAAAGCCTCCTAAGAGTACTTCTACCCCTCTCTCCAGTGAGCTGAATCGGTCAGTAACACTGCTTCATTCCAAGTGAACCTTCCCTGGATTAAAAACGTTACTATCCAGCTGGACATGATGGTTGTGCCTGTAATCCTAGCTATTCAGGAGGCTGAGATCTGAGCATGGTGGTTGAAAGTCAGCTGAGGCAGCAGAATCCATGAGACTCTTATCCACAATTAACCACCAAAAAGCAAGAAGTGGAGCTATGGCTAGTAAAGTAGTAAAGGGCTAGCCTTGAGCAAAAAAGCTCAGGGACAGTGCCCAGGCCCTGAGTGCAAGCCCCAGGACTAGCACCAAACAAACAAACAAAAAGAAAACCCCACATTACCATTTATTGATGCTTGCTACCATGACTACTCAAGAGATTTTTACTTAAGCACCTCAGATTAAACTCTACCTCACGTAGTAATTAAGACTTCTGGCTTCTCCTTACGGCAGGCTCTCCGAAAACGGTCCCTCCCAATTCTGTCAGTTTCTGTGGTCCCAGTTCTATCTGATTCTATCTTCTTCTTCTTCTTCTTCTTTAGCGGTATGTGGGTTTGGACATTTCCTGAATACCTGAGGGCCAAGCTTGAACATATCATCACAGCACAGGAAGCATAGCAAGGAATTTTACCAACCATCCCCATGGTGAGGGGTGGGCTGGAGTGGGTGCTCAGATGGATGGGCAGCACTCCCTGCAGCAAGGTTCACTGGGATACTGAAGCCTGCCTGGCTTCACTCACGGAAGGCTGGGAGCACTAACACTCTTGGACTCTCCCTTACCCACTTCCCCCACTTCTTGGCATCTGCGATGGGTCTCCCATTACTGAGGATCCTTCTTCCTCATTTCCCCAGATATCTACTGGATTCCTGTTGGGCATCGGCTTGGCATTGAGAGGCGGTCCTGAGAGGCCGCCTCTCCTCCCGCCCTGGGGCTGCTTGGCTGGCTGTTATCCACTCCTACCCCGTCCCGGGTCTGGAACCGGAAAGGGTAGCTCTAACCAGCCCACCTCCCATCTCGCAAGCACGCGTAGGCCAAGAATGGCTCGGGGCGGAACCCGGGGGGCGGTCCTGTAGGATGTGACGTTAGCCCGTGGAGGCGGTCCTATGACGCGGCCCTTGGATGGACAGCTCAGGTCAGCCTGTCACTAGCGTCTAGCTAGCCACTCCAGATCCCGCCCCTTCCTGCCGCCATTACTGTGATAGAAACCCGTCCCCTGATTCAATCCTCGGAATCCGGAGAAGCTTTCCCGAGATCGCCTGTGTGTCCTGAGTCCTTATTGAACGTAAGAGGGCAGGGCGGGGTGGGCGTCATCGCGACTACACACATCCGAGGCTTTCACAGTAGGCCGCGCCCCAGCTTCTCCACCCGCGGGACGGGAGAGACACGCGAGGGCCAAAGGGCCCTACAGCTTTCACCACTTCAACAGAGCATCTTCCTCTCTGTTCATTGTGGTTGGAAAATACAGGTAAATGGCTACCCTGGCTTTAGTTCCTTTTTTTTTTTAATTTCTTTTAGCACAGAAACTTATTTTGTTGCTTTATATAATTTAGAACTAAAAGCAGCCTTTGATTATTATTACAGTTGATTTAATTCTTCATCTCTAATGTGGTCCCTGGGGGGATTGTCAGCTAGTTCATAAATTCTAGCACACTGGTACAGTTGGTAAAGACATCGTTTCTCATATTCTTCCTCTTCTTCTTTTTCCCCCCCTCACAATGTACCTTTCACTATTCACAATAGCTTTGAAGCTTATCAACAGATGAATCGATAAAGAAAATATGGTAATAATCATAATGAGGTTTTATTCAGCCATAATGAAAAACTAAGTCGTGTCATTTGCAATAAAATGGGTGAGAAAAGTAGAAGCCATTGTGCTTAGTAAATTAAATTGGACACAGAAAGTCCAATACGGTGTGCTTTCTGTCATATGTTGGATGGTTTTGGAGGTGTTTCAGTCCACCATGGAGGGGAAGGTTAGAATAGCTCTGATCCCAGCAGTCGGGAAGTAGATGGGAGAACTTCTATGCTTTGTATAAAAGTCTATTTTTGGTGGCTGCCTCCATTAGACCATGTCCACGTAGCAGCAACTCCCCTTCCAGGCACTTGACTGTTAGGCTGAATGCTTCACTTATTTGGAGCAATGCTATCTCCCTCCAAGCAATTCTTGCAAAGAGCAGTCTCAACCTGGCTGCTGTCCTAGTGGGGTAGCAGGACACCCCCAGCCCTAGGATGATTCCTCTAGAACCTTAAGGCTGAGGATGGGCTGGGGGGGCGGGGGTGTGAAATGGTGAATCACCCATACTTACATGGGAATATTTAAATATGCATTTTCCAAAACATCAAGCTTATGATAGCTTTGGTCAGACTCTCTCCCTCACCCACTCCTCCTCGGTGCAATTGTGAGCGTTGTCCCCTGGATTTTGTGGCCACCATCATTCCACTTAGTCATGCTAGTCCATGCTCTCGACACCACACCAGGCTAAACTCCCAGTTTAGCTCCAGCCTGTGCCCTTGACTCCCTACCGTCAGACTCACCTTACAGCCAGAATGAAAGGAAAATGCAAATTTAATTGGCATAGTCTCTCAACAGGAGTGTTCTGATCTCCTTCTACTTACCCAGTTGGCTTCTGCTGCTTCATTCCCTCCCTCTCTCTGCCCTCCGAGGATGTTATGGCAGGATATTGGGACTTTTGAAAGTTAGTTGATGAGTACCCAAGCAAGGCTAGACAGAAGTTCTAGTGCTCTACGGAACACAGGTGTGACTATAGTTTACAATAACTTCTTATATATATTATGACCACTACAAGAGAGACACTCAAATGCTCCAATTATGAAGTACTACTATGGAGTTGCAAATGCTAATAGACCTGATTTGATCAATACCAATTGTATATATGCATTGAAATATCACAAATAAGTGCAATGATTACACTTTTCTGTTACCAAAAATTTCCAAAAAAAAGTATTACAGGAGATGGAAATGCTAACTGCCCTAACTTGATCATTATAGAGTATGTACATGAATCAAATTATCACAGAGTATACAATAAATCTGAGTCATTTAAGACAATAAATTGGAAAATATAAAAGACATATAATAACAATTTTGAGCTGAGCACTAGTGGCTCACACCTATTTATCTTAGCTACTCAGGAAACTATTATCTAAGGAACAAAGAAATTCATAAGCAGATTGAAAAAACTATGATATCCTTATTTCCAATTAACCAGAAAAACCCTGGAAGTAGAGACATGGCTCTAGCGGTAAGAGGAAGATCCTGAGGCTCAAAGGTCAAGCCCCATTAAACACACACACACACGCATGCACGCACGCACACATTTTTTAAGTAGAATATACATACAGAGCTGGGGTTAAGGTAGCAAAGTAGCTTGATGATTCATGGATATTCTTTTTTACAGTGTATCATTTAATCTCCCCAAAATAAAAATAATTTCAAGGAAAGATCTAGAGGCCTTGGTATTTTCTTGACCATTGTTTGGAGCACTTTGGGCTTTTTGTCCCCTTGCTGCCATTTTTCCAGCTCTGAGACCCTAACACCTACTTACACATACACAATACTAGATCAAGCACACCAAATATAACATCTACTCAAGAGAAGTCCAAGGTAAGACTTACATCTCTGTTTCTAAAACATCCCATACATGAAGATCTCAGTGGAGTCATCTATTTGATGTTTCTCTACAGATTAAACATTTCTGTCATTGCTTTGTCATAGGGAAGGAGAGCTGTGTGAGTTAGCAGGCTAATTTCACTGGATGTTGTACCTCAGAAAAGTATATTGAAGCTTTTTTCAAATAGCGCTGGTGAACTAGGCTTTATTTTCCTAAGGCTGCTTACATTTCCATTGGTAACAGAATGAATAGAAAGGAAAATCATGTCTCATTTGTTGAATGATGTTTTTTGTTTGGAAAAGGCGCTTGGTTGTTCATTTCAGCTGCTTATTTCTTACTGTGACCTAAATTCACTAATTTCACTGGATTTCATGTTTTGGAAAAATGACATTGCAAATAACCATTACTAGGTTAATATTTTAGGTTTGGATCCTTAATTGGAAATAAAACTACAGTTTAAAAAAAATCAAGTGGATATTATTTTCAACTCATCCAAAATCCAGTGACAAGCTATCTCATTATCTTATAGCTATGACACTATGAAAGTCATCAAAGGTTATCTAAGGTCAAAGAATCATACAGAAACAGAACATTAAGAAGCAGATGGAAAGTTATCTACCTCAGAATCATCAAAACCCTATCCCATATCCTCAAACAAATGCCACGGAAAGCTGGAAGATAGAATTTGATAAAATTTGAGTGAATTCTAATAGTCTTAGCCAATAATTTTCTCCCCAAGCTTGTGTGGTAATAGGAACCATCTTGAATTTCAATGCTTGGATGGTGTTTTGCATCTGAATGCAATACTACAATGGAAGACTAAGGCTGAAAAATACCCAGAATTAACGAGGCAGGGTGTATTTGCTTGTCATTTTCTGGATGCAGCCATTTATTGTATATCTTTTTTTTTCTTTTAGGATAGAGGGGAAAAAATCCTTATTGTGGTCTCCAGGATCTATCCAATGTCATCTGAACCCTAACAGCCTCTTTAGTATTACTTCCTCCCTTGATTGCTTTTCTCTGATTGTGAGTTTGGAGCCAGTATAAGCGACATGGAGAGAATGTATCAAAAAAATTTTTAAAAACAACAAGCATAAAATATCACCTCTGTAACAGAATACACAAAAACTTTTCCCCATAAGTTAATCAAATTACGTCTTTAGGAGAGACCAGGGATAAAGGGAGACCACGTGCATCATTTCACATGTTGCCACAATGAATGCATCAAAACTTTAATGTTCCATGCCTCAGTAGAAACAAGTATACACAGGGCCCACATTGTGGTTTTGAGATACTTTCTCCAGTAGAAGGAGCCAGGGTTTCATGGTTGAGGGTGAAGTAGAGCTAACATAAGATAGTAATACACGATAATATAAGATGTTCTGGTACATCTCACAGTTCCAGAAAACAAGAAAGTCACCAAAGGCAAGAGGATGAGAGCACATCAAAGGGACGTGGGAAGAGCTTCTGGAAATTTCTAAGCAACAAAATGAACAGCATTTCATTGATATGAAATAAATGCACAAGATTGTGTATTGCTATAAATGCACAACTGAATTAAACAGAGAAGAGACAAGAAGTCCATTTAATGTAAGTAGATAGTCCCACCTCAAGACGGTGAAGCCCATCCTTCTTACCTGTGAGGTGTTAGAAATGTGTAGCCAAAATCTTGACAATAAGCCTGGAACCGGTGGCTCACACTTGTAATCCTACCTACTCAGGAGGCTGAGATCTGAGGAACACAGTTCAAAGTGAGCCCAGGCAGGAAAGTCCTTGAAACTCTTATTTCCAATAAACTACAAAGAAAAAGCCAAAAGTAGTGCTGTGGCTCAAATGGTAGAACACCAGCCTAAGAGATAGCATCCAGGCCCCAGAGTTGGCCAAAAATAATAATAATGCTAGAAATGGGGGAAATAGCAACTTCACAATGAAGAAACGTAACCACTGCCTTTATCGATGATCAAGGCCAACTTCACTGGTGATGAGTCACATTGACCTTGAGTTGCCTCCCAATGAGGTGATAAGAAAAGATAGAGACCTCAGTGGCTCACTTCCCCAAGTCCCATAAACTCAATCAAATTGTGACAAAACATTAGGACAACACACATTGAGAGGTAGTCTTCCAAACAATTGACTCCCTCCCACTGTGAAGATCATGAAGAACTGACCACAGAAGACAAAAGACATAATGACTACCTGCAATGGATAGCTTTGATGGGACTCTAAAATTGAAAGAAGACACAAAAGGGAAAACTAGAAACGTCCAAATAAAGTCTGGAGTTTAGTGAATGATAGGCTACCAAAGGTCATTTTTGACTTATGATAGATATATGATGGACTGTCCATAGTATCCTTGAAACTTTTTTGGTTAACCTAAAATTATTCCAAAATAGAAAGTTTATCTTTTTCAAATCTAGCTTAAAAGAAAGAAAGAAAGAAAAGAAAACTGTTGGGAAGCAGTGCTCTAATATTTCTTCAGGAGCAGGCAACAATACTGAAAAGCAGATTTGGCTGGCACCTGCAATCAATGGACTTGCTGCTTACCTTCACTCTGTTACAGCACTGGGTTTTGGTATAATACCATCAGCTCTTCATGAAGCACCTCAGAACATTATAACGTAAAATGAATCTGCTATGAGTTGGCATGTAACAGTGCCATCTACCTGAAAATCAACAAGAGATACTTATTATATTTAGTGCCAAGGATGATCATGTATCTCCTAAACCAGTTATCTTACACCCCTGTGGCTAGAAAGCTTACAGTTGAATATGCCACCCACCTCCATGTGTTTAAGACTTCAGGTATGTACCTGTGTACCATGCTAATTCCTTATTTCCTGTTTGCATCTCACTCAAATCTCCATGTATTGGAATGGGATGTCAGCCCACAGCACTCAGTGTGGTGCCTGGCTCACAGTGACAAGAACTCACACGTGGCTTATCCTTCTCCAGACGTTGAATGAATGTCAATCTATGCCAACTTCACAATCACTTGACAGAATAGCTAGGTTTCACAACCCATGTTATAGGTCAGGTAAGTTGGACAGAGTAGAGTTCAACAACCTGGCATTGTTACAGATAAAGACAGCAAGTCTGATTCCAACCTAGTCTGGATTCTTAACCTTCTAAGGCTAAATGTTTATAAAGTGATAGAGTAGGAGAGAGAGAATGAAGAAGGGTCCAGAAATTGTTTAATGGAAGATGGCTCTGGTTATTTGCTCCAAGTGGCAGGGTTTGAAAAATGCTAAAAGGATCCCATTGTCACTCCACTCAAAATCATCTGCAGCTGGGTGCTAGTGGCTCACTCCTGTAGTCCCAGCTACTCAGGAGGCTGAGATCTGTGAATTGGGTTTTAAAGTTTGCTTGGGCAGACAGATCCTTAAGGCTTTTATCTCCAAAAAGTCAGCAATGGGGATATAGCTCAATTGGCAGAGAGCCAGCTATGAGCAAAAAGCCAAGTGAAAGTGCAAGGCCCTGAGTTCAAACCCCAGGACCTACACCCCCTAACAACCCCCCCCCAAAAAAAATCATATGCACGCTGAATGATGCTCTTTCTTTAAAGTTCAAAACAAGAAAAAATATGCCATTAATATACACACTTTTTTTTTAAGTAAGCGAAACCAGTTTTAAGAGTAGTTTCTCACCTGAGCTGGTCAGTCTTCTAGAATAAGGCAGGCTCAGGACAGGGGACCATGGATAGGTAGAATAATGGCCCAGCAACGATGCATAGGGCTTTGCAGGAGGCTGTTTTGGAGGGTACAGGAGCCTTGCTGAGAATACTGAGGGTCGCAGAAGGGAACGCATGAAAAGGGAGCAGAGGCACTGGAAGGCTGAGGAATCTTCAGGAGTCAGAAGCCTCACCCACCTGGACACTCGCTGGGTCACTGATGGGTTCTGCCATTTATCTCAGACCAATCAAGCAAGGATGGGGAAGGTAGGAATGGGAAATCTCACTGCTGCAGCACAGTCTGTTTACTTCTCCTGCAGGTCCCCTCCTTTGTCCTCATTCTTTCAAACCATACAATCGAAATTAGATATAATAGCCTCCAAAAGACCAGCTTTATCTAAAGCACTAGTTCCCATTTCTTGCATGCAGCGTGAAGCACTTAGGAGGCAGCAGAGAGTCAGGAAATCTAAGTTAGAATAATGGTCAGAACAGCTGCTGATTGAGAGCTTTCTGGATGCTTTTTACATACTTTCGTTTCAACTTCTCAATGAGCCTGGGAGGTAATATTACAGCTCTTTCAGCAACAATAATGTAAACTTAGAGATAGTCTGGAGAATGACCTAAGATTTCCAGCAGGCAAAAGGCAGAGTTTTGATTGAGCACCAGTCTGGCTTTAAACATAGACACTTACCTAGTTAATTATTCACATTTCCTTCTGGTTGACCTAGGTGTTTGGGAACAAGTTGGCTGGTTCCTGGACCCCAGCTACTGTGTATAGTAAGAAAGTCAGATCAGTCTTCTGACCCCTCAGTGTTCATATGAGTCACAAGGCATCTTGTTAAACAGTAGTTTCTGATGTAGAAGATCTGATAGAGCCTAAGATTCTGCATCACCAACAAGCTTCTGAGTGATGTCCACATATGTGACCCAAGGACTCCATCTTTAGACGCAGGGGAAGTGTTTAAATTAGTATTCTTGAGTATCATTGGGCAGCCTTGTTAAAAAAAAAATCTAATCAGGGGCTGGGAATATGGCCTAATGGCAAGAGTGCTTGTCTCCTACACATGAAGCTCTCGGTTCGATTCCCCAGCACCACATATATGGAAAACGGCCAGAAGGGGCGCTGTGGCTCAGGTGGCAGAGTGCTAGCCTTGAGCAGGAAGAAGCCAGGGATGGTGCTCAGGCCCTGAGTCCAAGCCCCAGGACTGGCCAAAAAAAAAAAAAAAAAAAAATCAGATTCAGATGGAGGCTAAATGAGCAAGCCTGGGAATGGTTTCCCAGGTCTGCTCTTAACAAAGAATTTTAAGATGACTGTGCAAGCCATCTTTGGATTTCACTTTAAGAAACACTGGGCTGGATGATCTGTAAGAGGCCTTTTTTATTCTAGAACTTGTTGACTATATATCCAATGATAAGATGACATGGGTGCCAATTATGTTCATAATAAGCTGGGCAATAGGCCTCTTTGCCATCTAGTTGTGTATTTATAGACCCTTTAGAGTTGAAATCTTCGAAGTGTAGGCTGGAGAGGTTAAACAGGGCCTCTAGTAGCCCTTTATGGAATAATTGTCTTCCAAGTGACCATGGCTCTCGATGTTTGGTATAACTTAATAACTGGCTTCTTTTCTTTAATGAAAGCAAATGGTTCTTGGGGCATCGAAAACATGAGGGCTTTGTTATCCTTATTAAATTCAAAATGGTGTGCAAGCAGAGGTGATAAGTGGAAGCAGACAACAGAAGGTGAGACCCAGGGTCCTTTGTCATAACACAGACACGAGTAGCCAGGAAAAGTGAGAAACAGTGTTCCCCAGTGATACAGCTGCCATGAGCTCCTGCCCAGGAACCACTGGAGCTGTGAGTCATCTGTGATGTGTACAAGTTAACTTAAGATGGAGAGTATTTTTGTTCACTCAGAGGCTACCTTGGGAGTTACATTGCCTTACAGTACAATCTAAGCAAGCTTTGGTGATGCAGGGGTCTGCCCGAGTTCTTTGGAGACCAACTTACACCGCAGAAAGCTCTCTTATGCTGTCGTGATGTTAAGAACCCAGGAGAAAAAGAATCCTTTCCTTCTATGAAGAACTAGAAATTCCAGCTCATGTTATTTTTACTTTCCATTCTCAGTACTTGTCAAGAAGGCAACTATAATAAATACTATCATTCTACTACACCAGAGGATGCATTTCCGTTGCTATAACAAAATATCTTAAACTGGGTGGTTTACTATGACTAGAAATTTATTTCCAAGTCCAGGGTTCAGTGTCTGGCAGCAGCCCCTTTCCCCATTCTTAGATGATCAATTTCTCTGTATCTTCATGAGGTGAAAGATTGAGGATCTAGCTCAGCCTTCGTTTGCACAGGATCTTGCTGAGTGGCCCAGGTTGGCCTAGAACTTGAGTATTTCCTGGCCTCTTTTATAAGAGCACTATTCCATTTATGAGGTGCCCTCATGACCTAATCTACTCCCGACGCTTCCTCTCCTCATCCTATATATTGAGGATTAGGCTTCAGCACGTTAATTTTAAGAGGTGACAAGCATTCAAACCACAGTAGTGAGAATAGGGCAGCACCAGCAAGGAATCAATCTGGATCCAGGATGATCAACTGTGTGTTTCACTATGAACAACAGTAACAATTCTCTGGAGATCACAATGCCCTTCACGAAACTCTATATTTCTTTCAAAGGTATTCTATTTGTCCTTTTTTTTTTTTTTTTTTTTTTTTGCCAGTACTGGGGCTTGAACTCTGGGGCCTGAGCACTGTCCCTGGCTTCTTTTTGCTCAAGGCTAGCACTCTGCCAACTTGGTGCCACAGCGCCACTTCTGGCCTTTTCTATATATGTAGTGCTGAGGAATCGAACCTAGGCTTCATGTATACGAGGCAAACACTCTTGCCACTGGGCCATATTCCCAGCCTCTATTCATCTTCTTTTATGCATAAGGAAACTATAGCCCAGAGCAGTCCAATGGCTTCCCCAAGATCACAATGAAGTGATAGAAATAGAACAAGAGTCCAAGTCTTCTGACTCTCTGGGTGTTCTGGCTCCCCGTGTTGGGTCTTCTGGGTTTTTTCCATGACTCAGTGTTTTACGGAGCTGGAAGACCGTAATACATGAAAGAAGAAGCAATCATGCAAACTACTCAGGGGCAAACTCAGAGTGGTCTTAGTGGCTGTCCTCTTTTGGAACAGTAAATCAGTTGCATTTTTCATTCACCCAGAAAACACTTATGGCCCTTCTCTGTGCATGACACTTTGCAAAATCAAAAAAGATCGACAGAGCACATTGCCTGGAGGTTAACACCTACACAAAATGTTTATATCCAAGGCAGATATGACAGAAATAAGTAAACTGTAGTTGATAACACAGACAGATTGTCACAAGCTAAGAGGGGGGAAAGTTGTAAAGGATGAAGATGGAGGTAGACACTTAAAAAAAAGAAAAAAAAAGCATAGCATAGTACTCTCTCCCCCTCCAGTTATACCTGTGAAATGTGATCTTACCACTTTTATTATGAACTGAATCATGTCCTCCCCAAATCCCTGTGTTGGGGCCCCTGCCTTCTAATGTGAGTTGACTTTCTCTCTCAGTCCATATCAATCTCTCTGGATTATAAACTATTCTGATCTTTCTGTACTGTAAAGCCACATCTTGCCTTGGGTGAAAACCTTTAGTGCAGGCTTTGGCCTTGAGGCAATGTGCTTAGCTGGAGGAAGTAACGACACCCTGACCTCAGCTCCCAGGAGATAGGACGTAGAATGGGAGACGTGGTTCTGGTAGAGAAAGAAGAGAGAATAGATGCCGGCTGGGCATCAACTGATCTATTCTACTGTGAGAAAGTGCAGGAAAGAAGATTTGAAGAGGAAAAGATAAAGCACACGAAGAATAAGATTTGCAGAAGAGTTTAAAACATGGGCAGAGCTGGGCAGAAGTGACTCAAGCCTGTTGTCCTTGTTACAGAGGAGACAGAGACTGGAGGATAATGGTTCAAGACCAGCCTAGGCAGTTCATAACAGCTGGGCATGGTGGCATGGGCCTGTTATCCCAGCTACATGGAGAGGGCAATAGTGATGTGTGCCTGCCATCCCCAGCTGCATGGGGAAGCAGAAGTAGGAGAGTCAAAGCCCAGGTTGGCTGGGCACCAAGTGAGAATCAATGCAAACAAAGTAATGGGAGGTGTGGCTCAAGTGGGAAAGTGCTTGCTTAGCACTCATGAGACCTTGAGTTCAATCCTCAGGGGGAGAAATGCAGAAATCAAGGGTTCAATACTGTCAAAGGGTTAAAGGTGGTGTTTAAACCGTGATGAAATAAGCCTGGGGGCCATTGGCTCATGCCTATAATTCTAACCACTCAGAACACTGGAGGAATATTCTTCAATGGCAGCCCAGGAAAGAAAAATGTGTGAGATTCTTCTCTGCAATTAAACATTGACAAGTCAGAAGTAGAACTGTAGCTCAAGTGGTTGAACATAAGCATTGAGCAGAAAAAGCTGAGAGAAAATAGTCCAGGCCCTGAGTTCAAGCCTCAGTACTGGCACATCAAAAGGAATGATGAAATACTACTTGGGTATTGGAAGTTGAAAGAAAAGGATGTGGGGAGAGCATGGGAGAGAGGAAAGAGAACTGAACAGTGAGGCCAAGAAGACAGGCTAAAGAGACTCATGGAAGCAGACAGGCAGTATCCATTATGTGGTGGTAAAGTTCTAGACTGGAGGATTCAGTACCACAATGGTTCTCAGAAGCTGGGCATTTCGCCCTATTTGGTCAATTACAAAGAGAATAATAAGCATCCTAGCACTTAGTAACGTCTTTCTCTGAAGCTGTGAGTGAAAAGTCAAAAATAGGAAGCAACAAATAGATGCTCTGGTTTAATACGTTTCAGAAATTGCAGAAAGAGGAAATGCATTTATTTGAAAGCCAACTTTAAAGGGGAATTTAGAAAAGCAAAGTCTTCTATAAGCTAAACAAAAATAAACAAACAAAATAACAAGAATAAAACAACGGCACAGCAATGCCAGAAAGTTAATTATACAAGTGAACTATCGTCACCATTCTCCATTTCGTAGGCTGAAGCAATCCTACCTACAAAACAGAATTCACATCTCTAAGGTTGTGTTGTAAATCATTTAGGGGCAATATCTTTTAAATGATGATAAGGTAGGAATGAAGCTACTGTCCTCTGTTATCATAATATCTGTCCCTCTCCCAGACAAAACATCATCACCCCATTGGGAGCGAAGGGCACTTTTTATATAAACACAAGGTCACTCTGGGTGTATTGGGGAGCAGGGTTGCTGCGGTGCAAGGGGGGTTCCATTTATTCCAAGACATTCAACACTGGATATGTTCCAAGAGAGGAAATGAGACTAAATAGATCACTTGTTTTATTCTGTTTGGGTATTTCTTGCATTTCTCTCAACTGCAGCTTATGAACACAAAGCCAAACTCAGAGTCTGGCTAGAACTGGCTGGTGGCCAGGTCACTTTAACTTTTTTTTAAAGGAATAAACCATTTAAACTTGCATCTACCTACAGATTAAGGCAAGACCCAGAATTGAAGTCTAAAATTAAACACCCGAAGAGCTGGGTCAGGAGTGACTTAGACTTTTCAAACAAAACCAAAGTCGAAACAGTAAAGCAATGCCATGGTGGAAACACCTAGAAGACATTGCAAAAACAAAAAAGGGCCAAATATGTGAGAAAGACACTTCTTGCTAATGGCCAACAGCTAAGATAAAGTGCTCCTGTTCCATGGGTCAAAGTGCCTCCTGGTGTTCACACGAAGGAATGTGTAGTGTGGGTTTCTGGTCCTGTCTTCTCTGTGGGCAGCAGGAAGGCCACCAGTACCAGATACACACTCAGGAAGAAGAAGCAAGCATCGTTGGTATTCCCAGCATGTCTCCACTGCAGAAGGAGTCTTTGTGTTTCCAGTCCTTTCCTTTGGGAGATCCTCACCCAATGGCCAAGAAGAGAGAAAGGAACATTTGTGTCTGGGCTTAGTTTAGTGTATTCGTTAACCCAGCATCCTGCCTGATTTCAGAACTGACAAGTCACGTACAGTATTGCTTAAACTGTTCCTTTGGCGGTGCTGAGAACAGGGAAGTGGCCACCGGTCAGGACAACATAAACAAGTGGCAACTCCTACATGTTTCTGCACATTCTTTTATAAAGAGTCTGGGTCTTGTTTATTTCTAAATCACAAAACAAGCTTTTGTGTTTAGATGGGAGAGGCTGTTTATCTTATTGTTGTTTGTGGTTTTGATTTGGGGTTTCTTGTTGTTCTTTTTGCTTTTCTTTTCTTCCCTGGGAAACACTGGCTTCCAGCCAAGAGACTGAAATCCTTTAAAATAATGTTTGTACATTCTTCTTAAAAATCTTTTTTACTTTAGAGTAACTTTCCCAAAAAATTAGAATTGCCAGGTGCCAGTGGCTCATACTTGTAATTCTAGCTGCTCAGGACGCTGAGATTTGAGGATCACGGTTTGAAACTAGTCTAAGAAAGTTGGTAAGATTCTTACCTCTGATTAACTACCAAGATCCAGAAGTAGAACTGTGGCTCAAGTGGTAGAGAGCCTTGAGCCAAGTAGCTCAGGGACAGTACCCAGACCCTGAGTTGAAGTCCCAAGACAGGCAAACATGCCTGTGCACACACACACACACACACACACACACACACACACACTAGAATAGCAAATTAATCAAAGTGAGATATGAATCACTATCAATGTTAACATCCTGAGTGTGATTTTACATTACAACTTTGCAAAAAGTCAGCATTGACAAAACCTGAGCTGAGTACACAAGCAATCTCTTCAGCTTATTATTTCTCCTTACTGTTTCTCCCAGAAATCCAACAGCTATCTCAATTAAATATTTCAAGTTTTGTGAAGTGATTGAGATAGAAATGGATGTAGTAAATCCAACAAGCTTCCTCCCCGACCCCCACCCCTCAACGCAACCCCCCCTAAATTTTCCTGGGCTCCAGCCCCACCCTCAATGACAGACTGAGGCATAATTATCATCGGTCCATGTCTGTAGTCACTTGGCATTTGTTTGCTCCTGCTGACATACATTTATTGAGCAATTTCTGTAGGTGACGCTCAGCACAGGGAAAGCAATGAGCTTCCCAGTGCATTTCCTGTTGAATTGGCCTCTTTTCTCTGCTCTCTGAGAGCATATTCTAATGAGGGAGAGTGGAAGCAAACTAGCAACACATAGTGAAAAGAAAAACAGTCGAATTACACAGAGCATCAGCGGCTCAAGCCTGTAATCCTAGCTACTTGGTAGGCAGAGATTAGGAAGATTGGAATTGACTCAGCCCAGATGAAAAGTTCATGAACATCCGGTCTTCACCAACAACTGGGCATGCCTACTGCCCCCAGTTAGACAAGAAGCTGAGATTGTGAGGATCTCAGTTTCAGGCCAAAGGGGAGCAGGGGGCTAAAGTTTGTGAGCCCCCATTTCACTAGAAAAATTTGTGTGTGGTAGTTAGTTGATGCCTGTCATCCCAGCTACAGTGGGAATGGTAAACAGGCACACCATCTAGACTAGTCAGGGCAAAAGGCAAAACACTATCTCACAAATAACCAAACCAAAAAGAGCTGGAGGGATGGCTCAAGTGGCGGAGCCTGAACCCCTGAGTTCAAACCCCAGTACCCAAAAAAAAAAAAGTCAAAGCATGTGCGTTTTGAAAAAAGGGATGGATTAGAGATGGTCTTCAAGGAAAGCTGGCCCGCAGCTAACATTTGATTAGCAACCCAAAGCATAGGCAGGGAGGCAGCCAGTCACCCGAAGATTCTGGGAGAAAGCATTTTAGGAGACAAAGGGATACACTGCCCCGCAGATACATAGGAAAAGTAGGCAGACTTCAGAGCAGGTAAGCAGATCTTATTTCTCTTCATTATTTTTTTCTCTAGATTGCGTTTCCTCATCTGGGGGCTAATCGTCCCATAACACATGCAAGCTGACCCTCCAAGTTGCTCTGATGGGGAACAGCTTGATTCGATTTGGCGGGGGGGGGGGGGGGAGGGGGGAGCTGTGTCTCAGGGGGAACACTGGGTTTCTTCTTCACAGTTATTGGGGCCCTAGGCCTGTCAGGTACAAAGAGGTAACTCAACGTGTCACTTCAAGTCCCCACCAACGTCGTCAAGGCCGGCTTAAGGGACACGCAGGTGACGGAGCCATCGGGGAAGGGGGAGCTATGTGCTTGGGAGCTTCGCCTTTGGTGACTCAGTGGGTCCCATCGGCTGTAGGGACCCTCCAGGGCGGGCTACAGCCCCCGGATTGCGGGGACCTCATGCTGTCACGGCAGCCGGGAGCCCAGTTTTCTGGATCCCCCTACGTGTCACTCAGCCAGCCCCTCCGGCACCCGGCAAAGCCACCGGCCCGTCCGGGCTCCACCGGCATCACCTGGAGGAGCGGTCGGGGTCCCGGGGCGCCCTGGTCTTCCCCAGGGGGGCTCAGGAGACAAGTAGTCCGGGGCTCCGAGTGGGCGCTGGGGTCCCCACTCCCCCCCCCGCCTGTGCCTCTCCACCTTCATCCGGAGCCCCACGTGCAGCGCGGGTCGGGGGGTGGGGTGGGCGCTTTCGGGGTGCAGTTCCCCGGTGGGGAGCGCCCCGGGGGCGGAATCCGGGCGCCGCGCGGGCTGGGCAGGGGCGTCCTGGAGTCCCGGCGCGGGACGCGGCGGCGGGCTGGCACACAAAGGCGGCGGCGGCGGCGGCGGCGGCGGGAGGGCGGGGCGGGCCGGCGGGCGGGGCGGCGGGGGGGGGGGGGGCGGGAAGGGGCGGGGGCCGGCGCGGCGGCGGCGATAAAGCCCCCCGCGCCGTGGCCGCCCCGCTCGCGCTGTGGGCTGCACCGGCTGCGCCGCGTCTGCAGGCGCCGCCGCCGCCGCCTCCTCTCTTCCTTCCCGGCCGCCGCCGGTGCCCGCCCGCCCTCCGTCCTTCCCGAGACCCACCGGCTCCGGCCGCGTTGCCAACAGCCACCTGGGGACCCGACCGAGGGGCCGGTGAGTACGCGCGGCGCGCGGCCCGGGGCACGGGAAGGGGCTCGCTGGGCACCGAACCCCGGCAGGCTGCGCGCGCGGCTGACCTTGCGCCCGGCCCGGGGCTACAGGGCGAGCGGAGCCCGCGCGCCCCCCGTCGGGGCGGTGGGAACTTTCTCCGCTTCCCTCCGGCGGCGGAGGCCGGGGATGGGGGGGCGCGCCCGGCTCCCGCGTCCCGCCGCCCGCAGGCAGCTAGGGGCTACCAGGTGTGCCCCGAGGGCCCCCCCCCGGAGACGTCCTCCTGTCCCTGCTGCCCATCTGGGGGGGGGGGTCATGATTCAGAACCTGGGTTCCCCGGCTACTCGCGGGCTGGGCTGGACGTGCGGCCGGCTGGGGCATCCAGGTGTGCCCCGAGTGCCCCACCCCACCAACACCCCTCCCAGACGCCCTCCTGTCCCTGCCACCGATGGTGGGGGGGGGGGCGGGGCGCGTTCCAGAGCCTGGGCTCCCCGGCTACTCGCGGGCGTCCCCGCACCCCGTGCTTTCCCGTGCGCCCAGGACAGGGACCCGTGCGCCCCGGAGGGCACCGCGGGTCCCAGGGACCGCTTTGCACCCGGCTTGCTCAGCCTGGGTTAACCCCATCTATGGAGTAGGTCTGGGCTATTCTCATCCGCGGTGGCAAGGGACATTGGGAGACCGGTTAGTGACTACAGGTAAGGCGAAAGTACTCGGAATTTCCGGGCGGAATGAGGGATTTCGTTTGGCCCCCAAGCTGAGCCCGAAAGAAGGCTTGCGTTACATAAGGCGACACTCCACCTTCAGGTATTCTGGAAGATGCGAGTGGAGGGTTGGGGTGTTTTTAATGAGCAGAACAATAATTGTTGTGTCTCTCGGGAGACATCTCCAATGCAGCTGTTGCCTTGCTTTGACTACTTTTGTAGAGAACGTTCTTCTCTTTAGCATCCAACCTTAAAAACATTTTTTTAAGTGTTTGAAGGTTTGTCCTCCTCTTTTAAGCCAGAAAGCCCGTTACTTCTCTGAACCGCTCTAGAACCATTTTTCTCGGTGATTTTTTTATGTGTGAAGTGGAACCAATGTCACCCTTGTTAATTTGAATACATGAAAAGGACACATGAAAATGGAAGGTACGCTGACCAAGATCAGCACCTCTACATCAGTAATTCTGCTGCTTTTGCAAAATGTTCACACACACACACAAAATCTTCAGCACCACAGCTGGAGGTGCTAGCCTGAATGAATAATCGAAGGTGTTTGTTTTCAAGCTTCAAGTTTTGAATGTTTATTCATGTTTGACTGTACAGCTCAAATATGAGCACGGCGTAATTACTGAAGGTCATAACGATGTTACCGCTCTTTTATTCTTAAAAATGAATCCATACAGAAAATTTCTACTTCCTATGAATGTCACTTATTAGTGCAGCATGGCTGCTCTTCCCTCCCTCCTTCCCTCCCTTCTCCTTTCCCTCCCTTCCTTCCTTCCTTCCTTTTTCTTTACTCACTCTGTCTTGTGTCAGTACTTGGGGTTGAACTCAGGGCCTGGGCATTCAAGGTTGGCACTCTACTGCTTGATCCACAGCTCCATTTCAAGGCTTTTGAGTGGTTCATGAACTTTCCTGCCTGGCCTTGAATCACCATCCTCAGATCTCAGCCTTCTGAGTAGCTGGAAATACAGCCATGAGCCACTGGTTCCTGTCATTGGTGCAGTTTTGAAAGAAAAACAATTACTTGTCTCCAGAGGCTTTTACCTTTCAGTTCTACCTATGGATGACAGAACCCTAGTGGGAGATTGAAGTGGAAGAATTAGAAATGGGATATCAAGTCCCCAGCCACAGCTCTGCGCTGCTGTCCACTCTGTCCCTCTCTGTCCCTCTCCCTCAGCTCTTGGCTTTTCCTCTTTTTCTGGTCTCAAAGTCCATGGGGATCATGCAACATTAACCATCTCTAAGCTAGTGGCTCCCACCACCCTAATGACACAGCCTTCTTTTATCCACATCCAAGTCACACTGGAGTCAGAGACTCCAGTATCTTATCTCTAATCCTTGATCAGTGCCTTGTAGGCTTTGAACTGGTCCTCCATTGTATTCTTCCACACAAGAATGTCCCGTGCCTTTCCCCCTTCAGGTCCTGCAGGTAACCTAATAGCCAACTCTCCTTAGAGGTCACCAGACTTGCTTCACATTGTCCTGTGTCCCCTCCCCTGGTCATCCTCTAAGTTCCTCTAAGTTCTGCTATGTCTGAGTATTTTGCTAGGCTTTCGTGTATGGTAAATATTTCTCTTTGGAGATGTAGCATTTTTACATAAAATCTGAGATAAGAAATGAATAGATGCAGGGAGCCAATGGCTTACGCCTCTAATCCTAGCTGCTCGGGAGGGTGAGATTTCAGGATCAATGTTTGAAGCCAAGTTGGGCAGGAAAGCACATGAGACTCATCTCCAAGTAACCACCAAAAAGCAATGAGTAAAGCTGTGGCTCAAGTGATAGAGCACAAGCTTTGGGTGAAGAAATGCTCAGGAATAGCTAGCACCCAGGCTCTGAGTTCAAGGCCCACGAAGAAAAACCAAAATGAACCGGGTAGAATGAGTGAAGGAAGATTAAGTTGGATTGGGAACTCTTTGTAACAGTAACTAATGCCTCCCTCTAACCTCCCTCTAAGGAATCTTCTTCCCCTATCCTTCTTTAAGCTTTGGACCCCCTTGTGTACTCTATTTTTGTTGTTGTTGGTTGTGGAGCTTGAACTCAGGGCCTGGGCACTGTCTCTGAGCCTCTTTGTGCTCGACCACTTGAGTCACAGTGCCACTTCTGGTTTTTGAGTGGTTAGTTGGAGATAAGAATCTCACAGACTCTGGGCCAGCTTCCAACGGCGATCCTCAGATCTCAGCCCTCTGAGTAGCTAGGATTACAGGCAGGAACTAACACTGCCTAATGATACTATTTTTTTTAGGGATTATTTTTAACTTCCCAAACTGCCCTTCTTCCTGCATCCCAAGTCTTGCTTGTGGCTGCCACTCTCCCCAGGCTTCTTTACCTAGTTCTGCTTTTCTTCCCAGCTCCTGCAAGCTGGCTGCAAAGTCCTCTGTGTAGAAGAGCACACTTTGCATCCAGGACCTTTCCATCTCCAAGCCCACCTTAACCTCCCTGGGGCTGCTGAGTTTGACACTGTCAAGCCTTTCTCACACTTTTAGTTTTGTTTCTGCCTTCCTGGCATCTCTGTGGCCTTGCTGGAGGTACCAGGATCTGTCTCCACCCCTCTTCTGTTATGAATTCTTTGATGGAACCACTTGCTTGTAGCTTTTACCAGACTGACACCTGAGCTAAGACCTTCTCCCATGTTCGAATCTACTGCCTACAATGGTATTATCCAGTCCACAACTGATTTCTGTTTTTACTGCTCACTGCATAGCCATATCATTGTTAGCCAGAGATTTGTCTTGTATTTGTTTGTGGCTTTTGATTTGGATCAAATAGTGGACGCTGTGCCACTTAATGCTGGTAGATATATGTGTCAGTCCAAAGACTATATACGGAAATTGAGTTAACACTTAGAATTCAGGAGATATTGCTTGGATTTATCTCTTTTCTTAAATGTTAGAAGACCTAGAATATGAAGCTCCCGTTCACGCAGGAAGCCGGTCTAGTGCTAAGCTTCCAGGACCTGTCTGTGCTGGAGGAGACTGCTCTCTGCTTCCCAGAGGGACTTCTCTAACAGGACCTTTTTGGCCCCTGTGGCTTCTGAGCTCTGAGACAGCCATAGGCATCCAGGGATTCTAGAGCTTACCATATGGTATCCCATATCCACTTTAGTTTCTGATTTCCATATTACTGCTAGTGTGAATTGTCTCTAGAGCCTGAACCCTAAAACTGTCAGCCTCCCCGTGGTAGAAATTGCGTCAATCCCACTCCCATGTAGTAGCTGTGCCATGTTACCATTCGCTCAGATTACGGGGTGAGGTGATACCTCACCCCAGAAGGCTTTGACTGCTATGGGGTGACTACAACCGAATACTAGTGTTCCCTGTGCCCAGACCACAGCCTCTGCTGTGTAAAACCATCTCCCCGAACTCATCACCTTCACACCTTCTTTAAACGCCCAACTCGGAAGCCTGGCACCAGTGGCTCACTGGTGCCACTACTCGGTTTGAACCCAGCCTGGGCAGCAAAGTCCAGGAGACTCTTTTTCTCAGTAATCACCAAAAGGCCAGAAGTGGAGCTGTAGCTCAAGTGGTAGTGGACTACTAGCCTTGTGTAAAATAAAGCTAAAGAACAGTCCCTGGGTCCTGAGTTCAAGTCCCAGGACCAGCGTATACACACACACACACACACACATACACACACACACACACACACTACCACCACCACCACCACCAACAACAACAACAACAACCCACCCCCTCGCAGGAGGATATGGGGCAGGCTGACTTGCATCTCAAGACAGACTTCAAATATGAATGCACTGGCTACCCTTGCCTTGGCAGCCATTGCAACAATGTGGGCTGCAGCCCTGGGGTCCATTCCCAAGGTCACTCTCAATGCCTTCAACACTCTTAGCCCAGTTCCTCTCAGCCCCTGGCCAGGGAATTTTCCACAGCACTCCAGGGTCTCAACAGGCTACTGGCCTGACTGGGAATGACCTGCCAGAATCTCAGCTTTCTTCTACCTCTTTCCACCTTCACTGTCTTGTCCCCTTTTGGAAACTTTGTTTCTGGCCCACTGGATTTTTTGATAGATTCCTCATAGCATGGGTTTTACCATGCCTCCCTGCATTGCTCCTTCTCTCTCTCTCTCTCTTTGCCTGGGATTCTCTTCCTCCTTCTGTTCCCAGTGTCTGGCCGATGCCTACCTTTTCCAGCCTTAGATCCAGTTAATAATCATTACTCCCAGTCCTGTGCTGCACATGGTATATGCATGTGTGCATACCTCTGTGATGACAACTGTTGCATTTTAGCCACACCCTTTACTTGCTAGATTCCAAGCTCTGTGAAAGTGCGCTGTGTTTAATTCTGTTTGCACCAGCAATGTTGTGTAACGTGAAGGTGTTTAATGTCTGAACGGAACCAACTCTAGTGCATACTTTATGAAAGAGTAGGTCTATTTCAAAGTGAAAGGAGTTTCTGTCCCCAAGACCTCCACTTATGGTCCTTCTGAAATTGTTTTAGTATATCTTCACACTTAAAAAAAAGTACATTATTTTTATTTTTCCCTACATGTTTTTATTAGCACCCATGCATAGTCCTGAAGTGGGTTCATTTTGACATGTCTTTGATCAGACTTGGCCCAGCCAGAACTCTGCCTCCTCCTCCTCTCTCTACCTCTCAAACCAATCTCAACATTCACACTTGAAAACTTTCTGGTCAGCCGTGTCTTTTGACGTAGAGTATTACTGAGGGAAAAGTCCATGTTAACTTGGGTTATCATGCTCTGACCCTTTCTTGGCCCGGTCCTGTCCTGGAGAGGCAATGACTGAGCTGCACTCTGCCTTTAATGCTCTGTATGAGGCCAGTAAATGCATTTTAGTTTTATTACCATTACTCTTCTTGGTGACTGTGGAGTGTGACCTCTTAATGGCTTTTTAAGCTTAAAGAAAAACAAAAACAGTTTTAGCCAGGTGCCAGTGGCTCATACCTATAATCCTATCTACTCAGAAGGCTGAGATCTGAGGATCAGTTTGAAGCTAGCCAGAGCAAGAAAGCCATGAGACTCATATCTCCAAGTAATCACAGAAAAAGCCAGAAGTGGTGCTGCGGCTCAGCCTTGAGCCAAAAGAGCCCAGGGACAGCAGCACCCAGGCTCGGAGTTCAAGCATCAGGACCAGCAATGACAACACCCTTAGTTTTATCTTTTAACATGGCAATGCTTTGGCTGTCTTCAAACAAATTTGGTAGACAGCTCTGGGAAGATCAGGCGGGCTGCTGACAATCTAGACCATACAAAATTTGATTTCCTTGTCTTTTCAGAGGGTGGCACTGAAATGAATGGTTTCAAAGTATCTTACTAAAGGAGTATCATCATTTTTTGTTTCAATCTATAACTTCTTGGTTTTATTTTTTTTTACATAACATGCTCTTAGGTCTAGATGATTTTTTTCTTAAGAGCATTCTCTGCTTACATGAAGATGAAGGTTTTTGTCTGTGTCTCTTGTTTGTAAGCCTCTGAAATCCTTCAATATTAGTACTTACAAATAGCATTGTACATAAACATGAAGATGTAGTTTGTATTCCCACTTGGAGGTATTTATAACGGTGGTAAATAAATTCAATATCCTATACTTGGATCTTTGTAAATCTGTTCCCATCTTCTCTTCCTATCTCATCTTTCTTCATAAATAGATTATGTGCCTAAGCTGGAAAGTAATGTTGGGTTTTAAATATATACCCGGAGGTACTGAATGGAGACAAATGCAATAAACTTTGGGTTATTTCTTATCTATCTTTGCATTCCCAATTTATCTAAGACAACTGAGAGATTGCTACTATTTTCTTACTCTTTTGAGAAATGCCCCCTTTCTAGCGAGTAGATGGGGTTCTATGTACACAGTCAGTGAGTCTCCCCTTTATTCTGCAGTGAGGTTGCTGCATCTGGATGAAAATTCAGTCCTGAGAAGTCAGCCTCTCTGACAATTCTTTTTGTGCCTGAGGATGGCCACTGTAGCTAGGCTTAATCTCTTAACTATGCGGAAGGACATCGGTTGCAGTTTGAGAAAGGTGTCCCTCATTTTATCCCAAGGGAGAACTGGGGCTAGACAGCCAACTTCAACATCAGATTGAGAGCACGCAGGCTCTTGCTGCAAGGACCTCAGACTTACCCTCTTTTTCAGAAGATAATGTGAGAACTGGAATCCACTGTGCCTTTCTATTTTTATCAGTTCATTCTTCAGAGAAAGATACGATGGAGATTGTAATGTAAACATCATAGGAAAAAGCTGGGAAGCTTTCTGGTAGCACCTGCAGTCCGATAAATGCACTTTTGTTTTTCTACCTGCATCCCTGCTCCCCTACCCCCACCCCCAAGTGGAGATTCTGGTAACCTGGGGAATTTCTCTTGAGAGCATACCAGAAATAGTATCAATGCCTTCTCTCTCTTCCATGATATGCTAACAAATGTAGCTATTTTTTAAGGGACTACTTGCTCTAATCCTAAGCTTTCATGGACCAAACCTTGAAAATGGGGTTGGTTGTGTGAGAAAATTTAAAGTAAAATATAAAACCTGCTCAAAAATGTCCACAAGTGTTTTTTTTTCTTTGTTTTCTTTTTGTCTTCTTTGTTCATTTTTCTGTCTTTGGGAAGGTAAGAGGGGCACAGAAATGGAAGGTCAAAGGGTGAACAAATGCAGCAGTGGTACTCTTTAGACAAGATATAGAAAATGAACTATATCATTTGTGGGTGAGGGAGGGAGGAAAAACCTGGGAGAAAGCAAAGGAAAGGATGACATTGTCCAAAAAGAAATGTACTCATTGCCTTGCTTATGAAACTGTAGCCCTCTGTACATTCACATTTATAATAACTATATATACACCTATTTTTTTTAATGACAAGGTTTAGTGGGGGCTGGGCTCAGCGCTGTAGCTCTCACCTATTGTGCCTGAATTCCTGAGTTTAGTTCATAGTATCTCTTCCCTTTTACAATAAATTGATGACAACTGAAAATAAATGCTTCTTTCTTTCAGGAAAGTACTATATGACCA
This sequence comes from Perognathus longimembris pacificus, assembly GCF_023159225.1. Classification (NCBI taxonomy): domain Eukaryota; kingdom Metazoa; phylum Chordata; class Mammalia; order Rodentia; family Heteromyidae; genus Perognathus; species Perognathus longimembris. Next base: position 11,085,178 of record NC_063164.1, read on the forward strand.
ATGGAAGTGTTTGCTGCTTCTATTAAAATTCATTTTTTCAATGTTGAATTAGAAATCTACTTAAGAAATATGTATGTATGTATGATTTGGTCTTTGCTCAGATCATATAAACTATTAATTCCTGCACTACAGAAAACAAAATACAAGGGGAAAGCTACAGCTGGGTACTGGTGATGGCCCATGCCAGTGACCCTAGCTACTTTGGGGAGTGAGATTGAGAATCAAGGTTCAGAGCCTGCTTGGGTAGTAAGTCCAAGAGACTCAGCGAAATGCTGGAAGTGGAGACATGGTTCTACTCTCTGTGAGTGCCAAACATCCATGGAGATGACCAAGTGAGAGAAAGAAGCCATAAATTCAATCCCTGGTATCAACAACAACAAAAAGAGAGCTATTACCTTACATTACTGACCCTCGGGCGTGACAGAACACTGGCTGTGATGTTGCCCAGATCTGGAAACTGAGGGTCTGGAGGCTGTCTTCTCTCCCTCCTTGACTCCTGTCTCTGATTCTCTTTTCCTCAGAGACCATTACTGCAGGCATACCTTCTTATATTTCCTGATAAAGAGGAACTGCCAGTTCTCTCCGGCCAGTTCTAGTTGGAAAAGTCCTAGGAAGGAATTCTGATTGTCTCTGTTCATGTCATGTGCCTTTCCCTGTTACCAATGGCTGTGGTTAGAAGAATGGATGCTATGATTAGCTGAAGATGAGTCACACGTTCAACCTGTAAACCTGAGGGGAGAGAGAGTTCATTGAGAGAGAGGTGCTAGGTTGGCAAGTTATCCAGCTGTCATTAGTTTTCAGTTGACAGAGAAGAGACTCATCTTGAATCTTGAGCATAACAGCTAATGTCTTTCCCAGTCATACAGCTGGGGCAGAAGAATCTGGAAACCCTGAAGTGTCCACAAGTGACACAGCTTCTGTGTGTGGATGCCACTCTGTGTGTTTCTGTGCCAGTTCTGTAAATGTATGAACCATGAGCAGATAGCAGTGATTTCAAAGATTTATCTCTCAGCAATAAGAAATTGCTTTGGAACCCACATCTCCTTTCAATATACTGTCTTGTGTGCTGCCGGATTTCCTTCAGTAACACCCAGAACACATGAGTAGAAAGAGGTCTCTATTTTCTTGCTGCTTGAAGTAATATGGGTATGTCTTTGAGCCACCCCAGTTCGTTTCTTAGATACTTGCTTTTGTTTTTCAGAGACTGGCTTCTAAAATTAGTGCTGACCTTTGGAATTAGAAGGTAGAGTACAAAGAAGTAACTTAGATTAAACTGGATAAAACTCACCCAAAGAACAAGCAGGGTGTGATGTTTCTTAAGGTGCCTAATTGAACTCTGGGACTTAGCTTTTCTTTTTCTAAAGTTTATAGTTATCTTTCTTCCCTCATCCAGAGTATAATAATTAAGAGTGTGGACAGTTTTTGTGGCCAGAGAACTATGGTTTTGATCTAGATTCTTCAGGAAGCCATCACCAAGTCTCTAAACTCCTCCAAGGCCCAAATTCATTGTCTACAAGTCAGGCATAAAGGTACTTGCCCTTGGAGTGCTGTGAGGAGGAAATGGAGACCATCTATTGGGTGCTGCTCACAATGGTAAGAGTAGAGATGACTTACAGGACACGAGGTGGCCACAGGCATGGTACTGGGCTCTATTTGTACATAGTATAGACGAGTGTTTGGTTTCTCCATGAGACCTGTTTCTACTGTGTCATTAACCTGGTGAGTGAATGACTCACACAATGTCCAGAATGATGTGACATGACACTCTGTGGGTAGTGTTTCCTGGTGATCTGTCCTTCCTGCAGGCTCGGGCTGTTTGTCAAACTAGCTTAAGATGGCTGATTCATAAAAGACCCTCCTTTTGACTCTACCCTCACATTTGTTAAGGAAAACCAGCCCTGTTAGCAAGAATTCTACCACTCTGAGAGCTTTATTTTCCCTTGAGTTAGTATCAAACAAAGAATGAACAAATGTTCAGTAGGAAAAAGAATCATATTGGATGTATTATTTGAGTCTTTGCAGGTACAGCTTCTAGAACCTTCTCTTTTTTCTGTTTTGTGGACCTGGGGGAGAAAAGTCATTCTACTGTGTCAGATGATGTTGAGTTATCCAGAAAAAATAAACATGTGTGCTAAATGTACCTAAGACACACACATAATTATGTAACTATGACTGAATCTCCTTCTTGTGCAAAAGACTCCTGAGGATATTGGATTCACTTTAACAAAGGTTTCCAAATAGTAGAGAATGTATTTACTGCTGCAGTTGATATGATTGTTGGAAGATTTTATAGGAAGATATCCATTTGAGACTTTACCCAACTTTCAGAGTGTATGCCTATCTCTAAATTGTTGTTTTGACAATAGGATGGGAGATGTTAGAAAGATATTGTGTGCTGGCTTCTTATAAAGAATTTTCTTTTTAAAGATGTAACTTTTCTCTTTGAAATTAATTTGCTGAAAGACTCATCCTATCCACCTGTCACCTCTGTATTCATTTCTTAATAACAGGTGGTTAAAATAGCAATTTGGAGGATTGGACAAAGATGCTAAGATATTCACAATACACCTATTCTTGTGCCTCAGCATGGCAAATTATTAATCTTCCAGTGCTGATCATACTAATGTGAGTTAATTCAGCAGAGGTGAAATATGGAAACACAGCTCTTCCCATGTGTATATATGTCACTAGCCTAAAACTTCTTTCAACATTAAGTACTATTTTTGCATGAATGGAGGCAGCATTAAGCTTCTGCTCCACTGTCCACCTTGTGTTCTAGTTAGAAATGTGTCTTATCTGTCTGGTGAGGAACTTCTTAAGTCTCTCTTCCTCCTGGGCTTCTTCCACGGTACCTGGCATGGAAGAGCCAAAAAGATGCTGCAGAGGGATGATGTAGTGCATATTTGAATGACCTTGTAGAATCCTATCAACGCTCAGGCATTGACATCAGTATAGTTAATAGTGAGAAATCTGAGACTCAATTGTGTAGAGATGGCTAGTGGTAGATGGAGATTTCAGATCTGCATGGTCCCAAGGGTGAAGAGTCTTTGATTCTGAAACACTGTTTTCAATGACTAAAACTAAATATTGTGGCTGAGCCACAAGGCAAGGCCCCACAGATGACAAGTTAGGACATTGACTGGACAGAGAATGAATTGAGGAGTCAAATGAATTTAGGTTTAAACTTCAGCTCCACAGTTCATAGGTTTAAACCTCAGCTCCACAGTTCATTACTGTGTGACCTTAAGCTAAAGATTGCCTCTCAGTGCTCCATTTCCACATCAAGAGAATGCAGATGGTAAGATGTTTTCTTTGCAGAGATGGCTCATATTTATCCTGTTGCACAGGCAAGAAAATGGAAAAATGTAAAGACTTAAGTCAGTTGACAATGCACTTGACAATGCCAAAGCTATGGCAGAGCTGACGTCTCTGCTGTTGATTTAAGAGGCTTGATTTTGAATATCTACTATGGAGGAGCACAGGTGAATCAGCACAAGAGGCCAATCTTTGAAGATCTTGCCCACTTTAGGTAGAAAAGTCTTCTCTGTGATGTTTTAACAAGTAAACAACTGGGGCATGCATGCCTCAGGGGATGGCAGCCAAGTGTCTGTGGTGGGCTGAAAGGCAGCAATGAATTCTCTTGGAGTTGTTTGCTTTGTTTTACCTGTGCACCGTGGTAATACATATTCCTCTACTAGAGCAGACGGATCCCACTACTCACACCTAGCTGCTACATCCTCCACTGGAGAGCAATCAGCTGTCAGAATGAGTGATGTTAATGAGGTATTCCGAAGCTCACTCAGACAGTGGTCAGTGTGGACTGGTTTTTTGGGGTGCTGCATGGAAGCCCTTTCCCTCCCTCTGTTAGACTGAAGAAAACCAGATGCCAGTGGCTTATGCCTGTATCCTAGCTACTTGGGAAGCTGAGATCCTGAGGATTGCAGTTCAAAGCCAGTATAGGCAGCAAAATTTGTGAGACATTTTTGGGTTTTTTTTTTTTGTTTGTTGTCAGTTGTATGGCTTGACCTAAGGGCCTGGGTGCTGTCTTGGAGATCTTTTGCTCAAGTCTAGTGCTCTACCACTTTGAGCCACAGCACCACTTCTGGGTTTTGAGTGGTTGATTGGAGAGTCTCACAGGGACTTTCCTTCAAACCACAGTCCTCACATAGTAGCCTCCTGAGTAGCTAGAATAACAGGCGTGAGCCACCTGCACCTGACTAGAACTCTTCTCTCCAGTGAAACCCCCAAAAGTCAGAAGTGGAACTGTAGTTCAAGTAGTAGAATACCAGCCTTGAGCACAAAGGGTCAAGCATAGCACCAGGCCCTGAGTTCAAGGTCCAGGATTGGTGCACACATGTGCACACGCACCACCTCCACCCACACACACAACCTCCAACAGAACTGTCTGTGAGCAGGACAGGAGCGGTCATGATGCCCTGGCAAGCTGAGGGGAAGGCATGATTGATGGCACTGTTCTCTGCATCCTCCGAGCGCACCTGAGAAGCACATGGCCCAGGATGGTTCTCAGAGGAGGACTTGGAGGCTCCAGAAGGTTGAGGAACGAATGCTGGTGAGTGATGGGATTTGTGCCTGTCTCTCTGACATGAGGTCAGTGATGGCAGGCTTTGGGCAGATGTCTGGGAGAGTCAGGGGTGCCGAGCTAAAGCCCTCACATGGAAAGGTGATGGAAATGTCCTGATGATGTATGCAAGCTGAAATGAAGTGCAGCGGATACATGTGAATTCTAGATCACCCTCATAGGCAATATGGTCTTCATTTTTTTCTTTTTAATTTTACTTGGCTCTCCACAAAATCGTTGTGCCCTAAACTTCACAGAATTGATATTTCTGGATTTGTATCAGCTAAGAACTATTTGTGTGGCTCTTTATGGTTGAACATAAGCAGGCAACTCCTTCGCTGAGAAGAAATTTATTCCCTTAAGATTAAGCAAATGAGATTTTTTTTTTCACTTGATAACCTTGGAAAGTAATGAAATGTTACTCTCGCAGTTTTACCTTGATTCAGTATGCATGATTCCATGGTGCAGGAGAATATATGGGACTGCATGTCTGCCTCTCCCCAGGCCAGTGAATCTTGCCTGAGTATTGCCCAAATAATGTCATCAAAAGGTATTAGAAGGTAGAAATTTCCCTACCAAATAATGTCTTGGTTTAAAGACTCTGTGCCTGAATATCAAGTGAAAAATGTCCTTCAAATTATTCATACAAAAAAGGGGATTTATTATCTACTTAGTTTATTATAAGGCCTTTCTTGTTACAAAGGTCCCACTCAGTTTAGTCAGCAGAGTTTACACACATAGGACTAGCTAGATGAAACTTAGAAGTGACTGATTGAAAGTAGACAAGGAAGACATATCAGCCCGAAAACCCAGCATTTATCAACACATTAACACGTGGTGAAGTTGCATGATAAAATAAAAAAAGTATGTGTGTGTTATATTTTAGAAAAGAGGCAAAAATATTGACTGCATACTTCAGATTTATTCCTGAGGTGATAAGCACCACGCAGTTGCCAAAACTCCTTCTATTCTGTTAATGAAGGTATTGCTAAAGCTATTACCTGCTTATGTAACTATAACCACTTTTACAACAAAAATTTTAAAATTAAAAAAAAAGAAATCCGGGGCTGGGGATATAGCCTAGTGGCAAGAGTGCCTGCCTCGGATACACGAGGCCCTAGGTTCGATTCCCCAGCACCACATATACAGAAAACGGCCAGAAGCGGCGCTGTGGCTCAAGTGGCAGAGTGCTAGCCTTGAGTGGGAAGAAGCCAGGGACAGTGCTCAGGCCCTGAGTCTAAGGCCCACGACTGGCCAAAAAAAAAAAAAAAAAAAAAAAGAAATCCAAATCAGTCCTATGACTCAGCCACAAAGGGAGGGTGTTTGCCACACACATAACGCCCAAGTGGTCACTTGTATGTGTGTGAAGCTCAGCCTCCTAAAATATTATGCCTCTAACTTATTAGCAGGTACTTACCAAGGTCACAGTCCTGTTTGTATCCAGCTGGTGGGAAAAGAAAGGGCCACGTCTGAGAATAGCATATATCACTTCTCCTGTTTTGCTAACTGTAGTTCAGCTTTAAACTCACTCCCATCTCTAACCGAGCCTGGGGAATGTAGCCCAGCGCTAGGAATGGTGTGATGAAGAAATAAGTTGGCTTTGTAGCTTCCTACTCTCTTATTAAAGGTCATTATTTGTTTGTCCTGTACTGAATTTATTTGTTCAGTTAATAAGTTAGCAATGAACAGAATTTGGACTCACTACACATATTATTTCATTATTTTAAATCTACGGATGAAGATATTAAGGTCAAAAAAGGACAGTCGATAACTATCTCACTGCCAATAACTCGGAACTTTAAACCATATTTCTATACTTTTTTCTTACTGTGAATTACTTATACAAGGGTTTCATTTTGACATAGCCATATATGCATAGAATGTGCCTTGAGCAGACTTCCCCATCCATCACTCTCTCTCATTTCCTCTGTACCCTTTCCAAGCAATCTCAACAACCTTCATCATCCCATGCTCACAGGTGCATATGAACTATTTTGACCATATCGATCCTCCTTTATACTCAACATTCACCCTGTTCCTACCACTAGTGATTAAAGAACTTACATTCCTGTGTGAAACACCAAGAGAATAGAAAACAGATTTTTGAATCTGAATTGAGTATAAATGAAAAACATTAGGATTAAATTATTTTAGATGAATTAGTTACTTTTTAAAAAGTGATCTGCCCTAGGAATCATGAGTAGAGTTTTACTTCTGGGAGCCCTTGTCCTGAGGGACTATCACAAGCTTCCTACAGCTTGGATAGATTTCCCAACACCAGTGTTACACACAGCTTAGACAGTAATAGGAAGCTGGTTAGAAACTCTACAAGTGATGGAAGACATTAGAAGAGATGCCAAGGGAAAATCCAAACTGAATTGCTTCCTGGAAGTTGAGCATGAGCAGAAGGATGCTATTCCAGTTTGCCCTACATGTGATTCCACATCTTAGTCATAAAGTTTGTTTAGTCTGGTTGACCCAAACTTGCTGTGGGTAGTGAAGATTTCCTCACTATGAAGAGAGGAAGGTGAAATTAAGGTTATCTGAGAAATGCATACTGTCTTATCTGGCTGTGATGTGAGCAGTTTACGTACCCTCTACCTCTCTCAGTAGGAGATGACAGTCCATGCAGCTATGCACACGGTGGGAGCTTTACTTGGCTGCTACTTACCCACCGACTGTGAGTGAATATCATCTTTGTATTAAGAAATGTGAGAGTTGTTCTTTCCTTTCGAAGTGTAACTTCATGACAATAGAGAAGCTCAGTCCCCACTCCATCCATAAAGATGTTATAGGGGTGACCCAGCAGCCCCATTTTTGGGTATCTATCCAAAAGACCACAAACAAAATCACAGTAAAGCCACCAGCACAACAATGTTCATCGCAGCACAATTTGTCATAGCTAGAATCTGGAACCAACCCAAATGCCCCTCAGTAGACGAAAGGATCAGGAAAATGTGGTACATATACACAATGGAATTTTATGCCTCTATCAGAAAGAATGACATTGCCCCATTTGTAAGGAAATGGAAGGACTTGGAAAAAATTATACTAAGTGAAGTGAGCCAGACCCAAAGAAACATGGATTCTATGGTCTCCCTTATTGGGAATAATTAGTACAGGTTTAGGCAAGTCACAGCAGAGGATCACAAGAGCCCAATAGCTATACCCTTATGATCACATAAGATGATGCTAAGTGAAATGAACTCCATGTTATGGAAACAATTGTTATATCACAGTTGTAACTACTTTCAACATCCCATGTGTATCTGTAGCTTGTATTATTGATGATGTTCTTGTATCACCTTCCTGTGGTTGTCCCTACACTATCTCTGTAATCTTATCTGAGTATATTGGAAACCGTGTATACTGGTATTAGAAGTAGGAAATTGAAAGGGAATACCAAAATTGAGAGACACAGGGTAAAAAAAGACAAACAGCTACAAAAGCAATACTTGCAAAACTGTTTGGTGTAAGTGAACTGAACACCTCATGGGGGGAAAGGGAAAGGGGGTGGAGGGAAGAGGGTATGAGGGATGAGGTAACAAACAGTACAAGAAATGTATCCAATGCCTAACGTATGAAACTGTAACCTCTCTGTACATCAGTTTGATAATAAAAATTTGAGAAAAAAAAAAGATGTTATAGGGGGAAAGTGAACGTTTATTTTTCCGTCCTGCCAGTCCTTTTCTCTTGCCTTTGCTTTGGGTGTGGCGGGGAGAAGCAGCCACGTGCTATCATATCAAAGCAAGTGGGTGGCCCAGTGCATAGAACTAAAGACCTGGGGCAATTCCTTAGGACTGGCAGGAGTAGGGACCGCCCAGGCAAGTGGGCCACCTAAGGCACACAGAGCCATTTGGTATGTTGGATTATTCGTACATGTCAGAAGCCATATGTTTCTTGGCTTCACATGGCCGGCCTGCCTGTGTTGATAATTTTGTATGGCCTGTGACGATGTTCAAAATAACCAAATGACCTTTGTCAGATAGTTTCTTTACCTATGGGCTACAGAGAATTTTCCTGTCAATTGATATGAGAGGTTTAGCATAACCACAGTTAACACATACCTAAATCCCTTTGTTCCCAAACAATGAAAATGTTTTGTGTACTGACTATAGCTAATATTAGACAGTACCTCCCCCCTGGAGACAGGTGAAGGATATGGCTAATTTTTCATTCATTTGATCCTTTCTAATTCCACTTCTTGTTTTATAGAACAAGTTGAAGGTTAAAGGTTTTGTGTCTAAGGAACAAAACCATCGCCAGTGCTTTTACATGTTCACTCAAAAACTCTGTCCTTACTATGCAAGTCTTCCTTTCATTCTTTACCCATCCTTTGCCACCAATGGTCACCCCAGCAGGTCTTCCATCTTGCTTGTGAGGAGAAGTGCTGGCTGCCTTCTGTGCCCTCGCCTCCTTCCACTGACTTGCTGCCTGGCAGGACTGTGACTGCATGGGAAGGCAAATAGCCACCTCCACATTTGTGTGCAACTCTTAATAGTTCATGTTGCTTCCTGTCTTCCTCCTTGGCCTTCTGTCTCTGTCAGGCTGTCAGCTCTTGCCGTCCTCCTCTGCCTTCCCTATTGGGCTTGTCATTTCTACCATCATGCTTTCCTCTAGACCTAGAATCTTAATAGCTATTTTGTTAACTCAGAAAGCTCATGAGCTATTTGCACAACCTTTAGAGTTCAGTTAGAAATGGAACCTGGTCATAAATCTTATAACCAAGACCATTGGCTTCTGAGCACTCTTCTTTAAAATGGCACTTGGGGGCTGGGAATATGGCCTAGTGGCAAGAGTGCTTGCCTTGTATACATGAAGCCCTGGGTTCGATTCCCCAGCACCACATATACAGAAAATGACCAGAAGCGGCGCTGTGGCCCAAGTGACAGAGTGCTAGCTTTGAGCAAAAAGAAGCCAGAGACAGTGCTCAGGCCCTGAGTCCAAGCCCCAGGACTGGCAAAAAAGAAAAGAAAATGGCACTTGGACAGCTCTGTTTTTATCCACACAGGCACTGCTGTCAACCAATCCCTTTCTTTTTCGGGGGGGGGGGGGGGTGGGCGGGCAACTTATGGGCTTGAGCTCAGTACCTCTTGTTCTTACTTAGTTTTTTTCACTCAAGGCTGGTGGTCTTCCACTGGAACCATACATCCACCTTCAGCGTTTTTCTGGCTTATTGGAGATGAATGTTTCATGGACTTTTCTGCCCATACTGGCCTTGAACCATAATCCTCAGACCTCATTCTCCTGCAGTAGCTAGGACTGATTATAGGTGTGCTCACCAGTGCTCAGCATCTATCAGCCTATTTTTTTTGTTTGTTTTAGGTCAGAGACTGGGACTTGAACTCAATACCAGGCACTTTCACTTATTGTCTAGTGCTCTACCAACTGAACCATGCTGCCAACCCCAAAGCATTGGTTATTTCTTTTCTTTTCCATCACTCTGTTTTGATTGACACCCTTGACCAAGGAAGTCAGACCAAGCGAGACAAAGGATGCATGATTTTTCTCTTGTGAAAGCTAAATATAAGTTATAGATATATTTATAAATATAAGTATAGTCATACACATATGTGCACAAACATTAACTAACATATAGTATATGCAGGGAAGAATTCCAGTGGGCTAACTCCTTTGAACAACTAACTTTCAGTCTATCAAAATGAATGCCAGGAAGCTGGTATTTGAGATGTTGGGGTTATGAAATTAAGGGGAGGGAGGAGATGAATGGAGAGAGAAAAGGCAAGAAAATATAATCATAATATTTAATAAGCATATAATGAAACTTGGAAATGGAGGGGATGGGTGGGGTTGGGAGCGATGTGGGAGAATGATGAAATGGATGACAATGATCAAGATGTACTCATAAACCGGCATGTTGAATTGAACCCCTTTTGTACAACTACTTAAAAATAGATTTACAATAATAAACTAAGAAAGACTGTGGAGTTGGGTACTGATGGCTGATGCCTGTAATCCTAATGACTCAAGAGGTTGAGATCGAAAGGTCACGATTCAAAGCCAGCCCAGGCTTGAAAGTCCATGAAACTCTAATCTCCAGTCCCATAAACTACCAAAAACAGCCCAAAGTAGAGGTCTGACTCAACTGGTATAGCACCGGCCTAGAGTAAAAGAAGCTCAGGGACAGCACCCTGGCCCTGAGTTTAAGCCCCAAGACTGATACAATAAAGATAGAAAAAGAGATCTCAGCTTTCACTCCTTGGTGAAGGAGCATCTTATATGTGGTACCTTCCTGCTGCTCTTTTCTCTGGGCCTCAGAAATTTGAATCAGCCAAGTCTAGGAATGTTTGCTTTCTCAAGAAAAGCAGTCCCATTAAAGCCATTGTTTTAAAAGTCACTTGGAGCATTAAAAACCTCCAGTCACCAATTCAGAGTGTTAAAATTTAGGAATGGTTGGGTCTTCAGGCGAGCAATATTGAATTAAATGTGTTAGAGCACTTTAAGACAGCGTTTGATTGTACCTTTAAAATAGGGAATGCAAATTGAAATTCCTCTTGAGTGCTTTAAATCATGCATTATATGTGCAGTATTTTCAATTAGCCACTGAGAAAAAAAAAATGCCTTCAGCCTGGCTGTATTTTTACAGCTGGGAATTGCTCAAAGAACACTATTGACTATTTCATACATGTGAGATTTATTTAAATGACTCATGGGCCATTTGCAGTTTAACCAATAATTGAAAATATTGTTGCAGTATGGCAGGTAAAAAGTAGGAAGTGATTCTGCATTCCTGAAGAGGTACTATAAGTACAATGAGCATTACTTAGAGAGCTGGGTTAGACAGGAAGTTAGATCACTAGAGACAGCCCTTCAATTCTAGCCTGGCTTTTGTTTGTACCACCATAGAAAAGAAGAAAGGAGTAGCTCTGAGGAGGTTCCTCCAACAAGGACCCACACTGAGGTGTTACTTACTTTCTGGGTTGTCTGGTGTTTGTTGTTGTTATTGTTTTGTGCCACACACAGGTGAAAGGTCAGATTGGATATAAAGAGCCAGCACTGGCCCTCACTATTCTCTGACTACCTGTCTCCCTCCCCCATTACTTGCCCCCTTCTTCCTTCCAACCTCGCATGCAAGATGAGGCTCCCCGCCTGGTTCAGCCTGTCCCTTCACAGATGTTCATGAACTTGGCTAGGCATTTGGAATGAAATGATGCAAATGGCGGTTTGGTAATACTTTTGCAATTCAGATAAAATATGAGTTAATGAGAGACTGAGTGGGCAGAATGGGAATGGGAGCCATCCGTTTTTAACCTTTCTATTAGTGGTTCCTAGCCTAAGGGGATATTTCCACTCTTTACCAGGGACATTGGTCTATGTTGCAAGACACCTGATTATCCTAAGTGGGAAGAGGATTCCACAAGCTTCTCATGAATAAAAGCCAGAGATACTGCTGAAGGTTGTATAATACACAGCCTCCTACAACATAGGTCGTATAATACACAACGTCCTCCTTAGGATATAAAAATATCCTGCTTTAGGTATTCTTTTTTAAAAAGGAGCTCCCCAAATAACTTTGCCCCTAATCTCCTTGTAAGATAGCAACTACTCTAATTGAGTATAGTAGTACATCATCTGAAGTAAGCTGATCTTTAAAGGCTTGATTTCTTCACCAGTGCCTCTGTCATGAAGCAAGTAACCATGTGCTATGTTGGATTCGGGGGTACAGTGGTGAGCATGATAGGATAGATGGGTTTCCCAGCAGGTTCATAGACACAACAAGAAGGAAAGGTAACACATGCTTCATTTAGGGGAATTTAAACATGGCAGTCTGAAGCTGAAAAGGGTCTGTGGGATTCAGGGTCTCTGGAGAGGAAAGCTGATTCCAGGCTCCGCGGGGATGTAGGGCCCATTGGAAGGGAGCTGCACTTCCTGACGAGAGCCTGTGAAGCCGTCAGAGGCTTGGAAGCCCGTCTTGCGTGGAAGGCGTCCCCTCAGAATACTCAGGGAGCATGTAGGTAGTTATCTGGGTCTAGGAGACTCGTGTTCTCTTTTAGAGAGACTGGTAGTTCAGACAGGAGACAAAGGAGTTGAAGAGACTTACTATCCAAGACACAGCCAGGAGGTGGAATGAAAGAGCTTGTTGTGGTTTCAGTGTAGGAAGAGAGAGGGTCATTCCCAGATTCTTGGCTTAGATTCTGGGGCTGGAGGTGGTTGGTAATGCTACTTCTTGAGACATGACATTTTAGGGGTTCAACTCCAATCTAGAATGTCGTGAACACTGCTGAGGAAACTTCAATATAGCTTTCAACCTCCCTTTTCAAAACAAAGAAATCTGTGTTTTAGAATCTGCTTGCAAACTTGTAGGCCTTTTCTTCCAGGTCACCTCTTTTCCAGGGACCATCAGCATGGGCTGTGCTCAGCATTATTTTCCAGTGGTTTCTTTGGGTAGTCATCTAGTGTTTCCTGCTTCCGGTGACTTCATCCATCTAAGCGGACATACCCAATGCTGAGAGCCATCCTAGCCTTTGACCGGGGAGTCCCTCAACCACCAAAACAGGGCTGGTGTCTGGCTATGCCACACTAAAACTTTTTTTTTTGGCCAGTCCTGGGGCTTGGACTCAGGGCTTGAGCACTGTCCCTGGCTTCTTCCCGCTCAAGGCTAGCACTCTGCCACCTGAGCCACAGCGCCCCTTCTGGCCGTTTTCCATATATGTGGTGCTGGGGAATCGAACCAGGAGCTTCATGTGTAGGAGGCAAGCACTCTTGCCACTAGGCCATATTCCCAGCCCCACACTAAAATTTTTTATTTAAAGGTTGCTTTAGTCTCATCTCTTCTTGCCCTATTTTAGTTTCAGGCTGGTAGAGGGGAAGAAAAAACATTTCTTATCATGAGCTTGGCAGCCTTGGAAAAGAAAAACACAAAGAGCATTGCCAGAGTCCGATGCCCATTTCCCAAACTAACCAGGGACCATCAGTCATTTCCTGCCCCTGTCACAGGGCTGTTGGTGGGAGGCTGCACTGAGCCGGGCTGCAGCACTGGGGAGGACCAGGCCCCTTGAGTCTCCTAACCTGACCCTTAGGTCCCTCCTGCAGTAAAGAAATAGAGGAAATGGCCTGCAGTTGGAAAAAGACCAGAAGTAACTTCCTTTTGAGTTTTATTTATCAGCATTTCTGACTATTTTGTAGTTCAAGTAAGTATGTGTGTGCATGTGTGCACGTGTGCGCATGTGCACATGTACATGTGTACCTGCTAGTACAGAGGCTTGTCCTTTAGGGTGTTTGGTTTTTTTTTTTGCTTTAGGCTGATGCTTTACCACTTGAGCCACAGCTCCATTTGCAGCTTTCTTGGTGGTTAATTGGAGATAGGAATCTCACAGACTTATGTTCGCAGGCTGGCTTGGAACTGTGATCCTCAGATCTCAGCCTCCTGAGTAACATTCCAGACATGACCCACTAGCACTAACTAGCCACTAACTAAAATGTAGACCTTTGGAAGCTCAGAGCATCTCAGCCCTTTATGGTGATGATAATGGCCAAAGTAATGGCCAATAATGGCTGAAGCCAGCATTACATCTGTTGATGGATGGAAGAACTGAGGCATAGTGAAGTAGTGTACTTGTTAAAAAAAAAAAAAAAAGAGCCACAATTGCTTGTGTCAATTTGAGCTTGGATGGTTTTTCTCAGGGACCTTTCGAAGCCGAGGGCAGTGTCATAGATGCTTTTTTTCCTTCTTAAAGACTAAGCTCTGATGCTCTTATAAACCAAATAATCATGGGGCTGTACGATTTTGTAAAAACGTAATATTAGGTAACTTTTAAAAGAATAACTGCTGTTTTACTGTGCTTATAGTACTGGACAAGAACATAAATAATGAAAACATTTGCCTCAAAGTACCATGACATTTGTTTGCTTCCATTTTAATATAGTTTTGACTTTCAGATCATTATGGTCATGCATCTGTAAAATAATAATAATGCAGGATACATTCATATGCCTTTCACCTATGCAAGTAAACCAGAACATTGGCTTCTCTCCACCGCATTCAGATTTCACCAGTGTCACATGCATTCATTTATGTGTATGGGTTTATAGTTTTATCACTTGTGTGGATTTCTGTGACCACCACCACAGTTAAGAGGCAGAAAACTATTCACCTGAGGACTTCTTTGTGCCACCCTGTCTTGGAGTCAGACCCTTAACTCAGACCCTTAACTCTCTCCTGTTCTCTCCATCTGTGGCAAATACTGACCCATTCTCTGTCTTTGTGACTTTGCATTTCAGGGATGCTATATAAAAAGAATCATAGAGTATGTAAGTCTTTGGATAGCTTTCTCACTGAGCATAATTCCCTCTCAAGACCCACTGGAATTGTGCAGTCCATCCATGGTTTATTCCTTTTCATTGCCCGAGTAGTAGCTTGTGGCATAGACATACCACAGTTGGTTAAATATTCACCTATTGAAGAACTGGGTTGTTTCCCATTGGGGGCTTTTCATAAATAAAATAGTGATACACAGGTCTTTGTGTGAATGTGAGTTTTTATTTCTGTGCAGTAAATGTTCAAGATAGCTAGTGTGTGTAGTTTAAGTACACGCATTGTTTTGTAAGAAATTGATAAAATGTTTTCCAGAATAGTTGTGCCATTTTACATTCTCACCAACAGCAGTTACTCTGCATCCTCTTTGGTAAATTGGTCATTTTCATTTTAATGGTTCTGTCTTATTGTAGTTTTAATTTGCATTTCTCTGTTTCCTGGTTTTTTGTTTTGTTTGCCATCTGTGTGACCACTTGATTACAATGTCTCTCCCTATATTTTCCCCCATCTCTAATTGGATTGCTTATTTTTACAATGGGCTTAAGAGCCCTTTATGTATTCTAGATACTAGTTCTTGAGCAGATATGTGGTTTGCAAATATTTTCCCTTAATCTCTTCATCATCTTTATATGATCTTTTGCTGGGCACAAGTTGTTAATCTTGATGAGGTCCAATTTAGTGGCTTTTCAGTTTATCAAAATTTTTTTTTCTTTTATTGGCCTACATACTTTAATTCTAAAAAAGACTAGGCTTGTGGTACCTGCGTCTCATGGTGTGCGGTGGCTGAAGTGAGAGAAAGAAGGCAAGGGCTCAGGTAGACTTTGAAGTCTGAGAGCTTCCTCTGACTTCTGTCTAGTTTGTGCTCTGATGTGAGTTACAAGGAGCTAACTGTCGGGGTTCGGGCTCCCCAAAGTCAACCGAATCTTGCAAAGGCTGTACGATGCTGGCAGCATGAAAAGAACAATATTCCTAGAGCCATCCACTGGTGCTCTCACACAGCAGGAATTTTCCTGAAGACCCTCCTCCCGGAACCCTGCCCTCTGCGTTCTCCGCCTCTTTGTGCAGTGACATGCGGCTCATCCCTAAAGCTCTCCATGAGTCCATCAGAAGGGGAAGGTTCCCTTGCTGGGCAGTCCACTTGCCATCCTAGCAAGGGAAATCTGAATGCAGATATCGATTTGGTAATGGTGGCATTTGAGTCTGTTTCCCCTTCTGGACTCCACTCTTCGGTGTTGTTGATACTCCAGACCACACAATTCTGGGTGTCACAGCCTGGTAAGATTTTGAGCTATGTCTCTAGTTTCTCCTATGAGATGCTCAAACATGTCTCTCCCCACCCAGCCTAATGAAGTTGTGAAAACTCTAAAGTATAAACTACCCAGCTGTTTTCAAACATGGCCATGGGCACTTCCCAGGCTGAGAAGCACAAATCCAGACTAAGGGGCAGGAGTAGGGAAATGCTGGTTACCTTGACCCGATCTGTAGCAACTGTGCCTCATTACATGCTAATAATGCTTTTTGTTTGTCTGTTTTGGGTTTTATTTTGTTTTGTTTTTGCCAGTCTTGGGGCTTGAACTCAGGGTCTGAGCATTGTCCCTGGCTTCTTTTTGCTCAAGGGTAGCACTCTCCTACTTGAATCATAGCACCATTTCTGGCTTTTTCTGTGTATGTGGTGCTGAGGAATCAAACCCAGGGCTTCATGCGTGCTAGGCAAGCACTTGTCCCCTAAGCCACATTCCCAGCCCCCTAATAATGTCTTTTTTTTTACATCTAGAACCTGGTCACCAGGTCCCTGTTCTCGTTCTACCACATCAGTGCTGTATTGGTATTTGGGGACTAGATGAGTGGATGTCTGTCCTGACTCTCAAATTCCCCCTTTCCTGGGCACCCTTGGAAATAACCACCCTGACTTCAAAGGAGCCCAGTGGCTTTCACTGGGAATAAAAGGCCCAGAGGTCTGAGCCTCTCTTCTTACTGTTGAATGTGGGTTTCCTTGCCCTGCTCTCCAGCTGACTGAAATAGGAACATGGACTGTTGAGTTCCTGCTTGATTAAAGCCCACATCCTCAGTAAAAGCTGCCAAACCCCAGCCAGCAGAGTGCAGGAAAAGCATCTCCGTTCTTTGTAGGGCCCAGAGCATCCCTACTGATTGGCTCTCTCTCCAGAAAGAGGGC
Source organism: Perognathus longimembris pacificus (assembly GCF_023159225.1). Lineage (NCBI taxonomy): Eukaryota > Metazoa > Chordata > Mammalia > Rodentia > Heteromyidae > Perognathus > Perognathus longimembris. The sequence continues at coordinate 11,102,206 of NC_063164.1, forward strand.
ATCCTAGCAGATGGAAACACTTCCCTCAGGTGGCCTGGGGTCATTTGCCACAGGGTGACCCTAATTCCTAATTCAGCTCTTCCTCTGTGAGTCTCCTTTCATCTTAATGCTGACCATACGGGTTCCCCTGCATGAGAGATGTCCGGGAAGTTGGGGCCCAGGCTCTGTTTTGCTTAGGGAAGCAGGAACGGGATATAACTGGTTCACCAAGTTCCTATAAGTACAGTGGTTGGGAGAATAACTGAGAGTGTGTGTGTGAAGGTTTTAGGGGTTTTTATTTTTTCCCTCTGTACCTGGCAGTTCTGCTTCCCAAACCTGAATGATACAGCTGCTTTGGTTTAGCAGAAATGCACAGTCTGTGGGGAGAGAGCAGGCAGTGGGTGGGCAGGAGGGCAGGCAGCTGACAGGTGGTGGTGCCAATGCTGTAGGCCTGGCTCCTTGCTGCTGCTTCCTGGGGAGGGTTTCAGGTGCAGGGGTTGGGGGAGGGTTGGACACCTGCCCACTGATTCAGCCCCGTGCTAACACCTTCTTCTTGCTGGCGAAGGAAGCTCAGCATAAGGCAGTGCTTGCCTCCCCAACTCTAGCCACAGAATTTCCCCACCACCTGTAGGCACCTTTGGAATGATCGATTGGTTATGGTTCACCATCAGGCCTAAGCTTTAACTTCTAGTCACAGCCCTCCCTTCTAGGAGTGCCAGTGTAATGGTCAGGATTTCTTCCTCTCCCACACAGAGAACCTTGATGGAATCTGATGACTACACAGCTGTTGCTTTATCCAGAGGTAATCTAGGATTTCATGCTGAGCCGCATTGTCACCGTGTGACTCCGGGAGGGGTTGCTCTTTCTGTGTGTTAGAGCCAGGGTGCCCATCCTCACGTGTGGACCGTGGGATATGAGGACTACTTGTGAGATGTGTACGCCCATGGGTGGCAGCATCCCTGACTGCCACACACCAGAAGCAGCCGGCACCTCCCACTGCAGTGTGACAGCAAAGCTATCTCTAGCCATTTACCACATGCCCTTGGGTTGATGTGACTCCATCCCCTGAGGAGAACCAGTGCACCTCAACTCACACATCCCTTCCTTTCAGGCACTTTGTAAAAGCCGTGGTCACTTGTTTGTGCCAAGTGTTTGGCAATTTCAGCCCAGGTAGAAGAATATACCATTTGTTTGCCTTTTCCATCATGAGGAGCAATGCAACATATCAGCCACGAGTGGGGTTCTCCACTTCCATTGTCTTCAGCAGACCTGTCCCATCAGAGCAGGTTGTTTAGTTTTTTGGTTCTCCGTTTCCATCATCTGGAACGTAGAAATACTGGTGCCTGCTTCTTAAGTTGAAAATTAAACTACACATGATAAATTAGGTCTCTAGGCATTCACAGAGGGTGACACTAAAGGAGGATATTCCTTGGAGGGGATCACATAGGTACAATAACTATGTGTGTGCATCATCTGACCATATAAAATAATACTTATTGAAATGAACTCCAGAAGATGGAAATAGGAGTGATTTTTTTTCTTTGCTGTTTTTGTTTTCACTTTCTTTTGTCCTGTTTGCTTGTTTATCTGTCTTTGGGAGGGGAAAGGGGGGCACAGGAATGGTGGGACAAAGAGTGAACAAATGCGGCAGTGATACTGACTAGACATTGTGTTGAAAATGAACTAGACAACTTGTGGGGAGGGACTGGAGGAAAAAACGGAGACAGTGAGGGAAGGGGAGGATATTATCCAGAAAGAAATGTACTCTTTATCTGACTTGTAACCCCTCTCTCGCCTTTACAATCATAATAAAAATAAATTAAACTACATATTGAGGATAAAGGTCCAGGTGTAGCATCCTTTAGTCCATTTTGGGCTGCTGTAACAAAATACTGGAGACCAAGTAGCTTATAAACAGCTTTTAAAGAGCTGGGAGGTCAGCAGAAGTCATGGCTGGCAAGGGCTTGCCTTCTGGTGTGTAAATGGCACCACTGACTGTTTCCTGACATGGCAGAGTGACAGGCTCGCCTCCTGGAGTCTCTAAGGGAATTAACCTCATGCATGAGGCTCCTCCCTCGGGAGCCTGTCATCCCCAAAGACCCAACTTCTAATGATGTCATTGGGGTTAGGTTTGACAAGGGACTTGAGGGAAGACACAGGTATTCAGGCCATCCCAGTAGGTATACAGTAAAGCATGGCTATTATTCCTGAGTACTGAGGGGTGTATTTTCTAAGTTTTAAGTAAATTAGAATTGGGAAAGAAAAGGCTTTTTACAACAGTCATTGATGCTGCTTCAAATAGTGATGGAATAGTAATTTTTCATTGAATTACTATTTTAAAAGAATTATAAAAGCCATAATTGCTGTGATTAGGTACTCACCATTGATTGAAAGACACATAGATCATGTCACTGGTCAAAACAGAGCCACCATTTGCCCAACTCACCAAACATGAAATGGTCTGTGGGTTGGAATGGATTGCAACACCCATCGGAGTGTACCTTGTATTACTTATAGACTCCTGTCCCAGGAAATATCATTTGTGTTAGTTTCCATGATCCTCTAACTTACACTTTGGTTTCTTCCTTTCCTTTCCTTTCCTTTCCTTTCCTTTCCTTTCCTTTCCTTTTCTTTTCTTTTCTTTTCTTTTCTTTTCTTTCTTTCCTTCCTTCCTTTCTCTCCCTTCCTTCCTTCCTTCCTTCCTTCCTTCCTTCCTTCCTTCCTTCCTTTCTTTCTTTTTGCCAGTCCTGGGCTTGAACTCAGGGTCTGAGCACTGTCCCTGAGCTTCTTTTTGCTCAAGGCCAGCACTCTACTACTTGAGCCACAGCACCACTTCTGGCTTTTTCTGTTTATGTGGTGCTGAGGCATCGAGCCCAGGGCTTCATGCGTGCTAGGCAAGCACTCTACCTCCACATTCCTAGCCCCTTAGCCTCTGTTTTGTCTACTCTCTACTATACCATTTACCTCTCAGCTGGTAGAGTTGAGTTCCTGCTATTTGTCTTTTTATAAACAGAAAGGGGTGTTATTTTAGATCTGTTCCATTTAGAAATTTTGAAAAGTGCAGAACCATATACAGAAAAATAAGTTATCACCATTAGAAACAGGTATATAGATAATATCTTGATATCTGTTCTTTTAATATTTTTTCTGTTCCTATGTATAAATTTTTACAAAGTCAACTATATCATAAACAGTTTTCTTTATATAACTAAGTTATGTGCAGCACTAGGGATGCTAAGTCAGGAAAATAGAGAGTTCCAGGCCAGCCTGGGCTATGTAGCCAGATCTTTTCTCAAAAAAAAGAAAATCTAGAACATATTACTACACTTTTACATTCGTTTCAGTGGTACCTATAAGAGCTTAGTGACACTATGTTAAGTGGATCTCATTAACTATTCCTTATTGTTGGGTGACATGAGCCATGTTCTCCCAGAGCAGCAAGATTAAATAGTAAGAATGAATCACTAGGAAGCACATGCAGGCAAAAACCTGTTAGGGAATGGGAGACCTCCAAATAGTTACATCAAGACTAGGAATCAGGGCTGGGAATATGGCCTAGTGGTAAGAGTGCTCAACTCGTATACAAGAAGTCCTTGGTTCGATTCCCCAGCACCACATATATAGAAAACAGCCAGGAGTGGCGCTGTGGCTCATGGCAGAGTGCTAGCCTTGAGCAAAAAGAAGCTCAGGGACAGTGCCCAGTCCCTGAGTTCAAGCCCCAGGACTCCCCACCCCACCCCCCAAAAAAAGACTAGGAATCAATGGCCCTTGGTCTCCTGGGAAGGAATGGTGTATGTAAACAACAACAGAGTGCTACTTGGAGCCCATTAAGAAAAGTAGGTGTCATTTCCCACTGACAGTTGTCCAAAAGTGACAGGTGCAAACCATTAACAACAAAGCACGCAGGAGCTAGAGGTTAAACACAAGAGCTGGCAAGAGGCTGCCACCGTGTCCCCTCCACTGGAGAGTGAGATTGCAACTAAAATTGCCACTGTGCTTACTTACTGCAAAGAATACTGCAGTGATTTTTATTCCCACAGCCTTTTTTGTGGGGGGAAGCTAGAATTTTTTTAAATCATACATTGATGGATAGAAGGGGTATTGTTGTGTGATAAGTAGGTGTTATTGGTTTGTTTTTATTGTGTATGCCAAAGATTGTCTTTCAGAAAGGTCATTTGTTTTCATCAGCTTGCATTTCCAACACTTGCTATACATTTTCTACCAGCAACTATCTAGAGAGCATAGTTTTCTCATCTATGATTCAAGGGTCCATAGGAAAACATCAGTGGTAGGGACCTGTAAAGGACCACCAAAGTCATGTTCTTGCTCCAGCTTTGACGACAGACTGAATTAGATAACACCTCAAAATAGGATTTTTAAAATATGTATCTAAGTTCTACTATATATAAAAAAGATTTTTCAGGGGCTGGGAATGTGGCCTAGTGGTAGAGTGCTTGCTTAGCATGCATGAAGCCCTGGGTTCGATTCCTCAGCACCACATAAACAGAAAAAGCTGGAAGTGGCACTGTGGCTCAAGTCGTAGAGTGCTAGCCTTGAGCAAAAAGAAGCCAAGGACAATGCTCAGGCACTGAGTTCAAGCCCCAGGACTGGCAAAAACAATTAAATAAAATAAAAAGAATTTTCAGCTAGGTGCTAGTGGTTCACACCTATAATTGTAGCTACTCAGGACACTGAAATCTGAGGATCATGGTTTGAAGCCACCCTAGGCAGGAAAGTCTGTGAGACTCTTATCTCCAATTAACCACCAGAAAACTGAAGTGGTGCTGTGGCTTAAAGTGGTAGAGCACTATCCTTGAGTAAAAGAGCTCAGAGATAGCACCCAAGTTCAAGCTCCACAACCTACAAAAAAAAGAAAAAATAAAAAGGGAATTTTCATTTCATTACAGTGTTTATGAATCTGTGATCACCATTATATATTTCCAAAATTAGTAATGCTAACATTGGTCATACAATACTGAGAATAATCTACATATAAAATACATGGGGTTTTTTTTTGCTTTTAATCCACTGATTAATATCTCTTAATTTTTTGAGGCATCTCTTGGTTGTTAAATTAGAAAATCACACATTTAAAGCATTATAGATTTAACTATGCACATCAGCTGGCTGAAAAACATATCTTCAAGCTAACTGTTAATCATTTTGGGGGGACCATACACCTCCACTACACTGTCATCAGCGATTCATTCTCTCATAGAGCCAGAAACACACCAACATCATCTTATTCTTGATCTGTGTCTTAAGTAGTCTAAGGAAACTATAAAGATACACACAGAGCTTTATGAACGTAGAAATGGGTTTGACCCATTTTTAGCCTAGTCTTTGAGACTCTCTTAATATTTTGTTGAAATAAAAATCCGACCATTTTAGGCCTTGAGCATTAAGGACGATAAGGAAAGGGAACCAACGTTTATTGAGCAATCGTTACGATTCAGACACCTCGGTAGTTACGATCTGTCTTGTCTCTGCTTAATTAATTCCATGGCCACCCTGAAGATAAGACTTCAAAAGTGTAAAAGGAGAAGGAACTGAGGGCAGAACTCAAATGGTAGAGTGCTTGCCTAGTATAGCATACACAAGGCCCAAGGTTCAAGCCCCAGGACAATAGACAAAAGAAAAGAGGAAGTAAGGTTGATAAAGCTGTGAGATGCTTCAGATCCCTTGGTCAGATTGAAGAACTGAGCTTTGAACCTTGGGCAAATTTTCTCTGAAACACAGAGGTGAATAGATAAATGTTCCCTAATCTTCCATTTTAAAAGCTAGATGGATGACTAAAAATTCCTAATTATGTCCCCTTCTGCCTGATGGAATAATACCTAAATGAAAAGCATTTGGATATCAGTTTAGATATATTTTCCAATGAAATATGCTTCATTTTAGACATTGTTGCCATACATTTTAATGGATGAAATTTAATGGATGAAATTGCTTTTGGCATAATTAAATAATGCCATAGATTGAGCAGACACATCTATTTTGAAGTCAGATAAAATTCTTAAAAGCTCTGAGGACTTTAAATGTGTCCCTAGTCTCCTGAACTAGCACATTTTAAAGCCACCAAACTGTCATGCCTTTGGCATTTCCCGTTTGTTCTCCCCTAAGTTGTAATGATATTGACAAAACTTTACACTTCCCAGTCCTATCAAGACACACTAAGTTTGCTTGTTCAGCCCACTTGGTTATCTTCAGAAAATGTGGCAGTATTTAGAAAATGAAGACAGAACTTAGAAGACATATTTCAGTAGAGTTTATACAGATTTCAGTGCAAACTAGAGATCAGAGTTTTCTTTTTGTCTTCATAGGACCATACATGAAACTTAACTCCGGTTACCCATGCATTTACAATTTCTGTCACTTCAGTAACAACTTTACATCTTCATAGCTCAACTCTTTTTAGGGGGTACTGGGTGGTCATGGTTCTTGAACTCTGGGTCTTCTCACTGTCCCCTGAGCTCTCCCACTTGAGCCACAGTGCCATTTCCAGTTTTCTGGTGGTTAACTGGAGATAAGAGTCTCACGGACTTTCCTGCCTGGGCTAGCTTTGAGCTGCAATCCTCAGATCTCAGCCTCCTGAGTAACTAGGATGAGCCATTGGTGCCTGGCTTTGGCCCAGCTCTTGAAAGGTCTCTAGAATGCCTCTGACCTAGTTTACCCTTAGAGGACCTTAACCTGTTGGCAGAATTTTGGTGAGAAATATTTGGCTTACCATTGGGTAGTATGATCCTACTTCAGACCATTTAGAAGTCTCCATTTGGAAGCCTAAAACCTTTCCTGTATATCTATTTCTTTGTGAGGCCCTATTAAGAGATATCATCAGGGGGCTGAGAATATGGCCTAGTGGCAAGAGTGCTTGCCTCCTACACATGAAGCTCTCGGTTCGATTCCCCAGCACCACATATATGGAAAACGGCCAGAAGGGGCGCTGTGGCTCAGGTGGAAGAGTGCTAGCCTTGAGCGGGAAGAAGCCAGGGATGGTGCTCAGGCCCTGAGTCCAAGGCCCATGACTGGCCAAAAAAAAAGAGAGATCATCAGTGTAACACAGCCTGATATACATGATTTTTTTCTACCTACTGCAACCACTCTAGGAGAAATAGCTGGCAGGCATATTAATAAGTGACCTTTGATTCCAATAACCAGGATTATATAAACGAGAGGACCACAGGGATATCAGCACTTTGCCAGTGCCTGAGAAAATGTCTGTTTTCATTGAGAGGAATCAGAGCAGAGAAACTTTGGGACTCGCCTTGTTATGCTGTGCCTTCGTTGTCCATTCCAGGTGCCTGCCCACAACAGTGGTCACAAAGGATGGGCATATTCAGGAGGATGGCTGATTTCACATGTCAGTGATAATTTTGATGATCCTAGCCCAGCTATTAATGCCAGCTCTCTCTGTCTCTCTGTCTCTGTCTCTATCTCTGTCTCTCTCTCTTTCTCTCTCTCTGTCTTCCCCCGACACACACACACACACACACACACACACATCTTGACATCACCCAGTAGGCCTTCATGGTCTATACAATCATGAGAGTCAAGCCAATTTATGAGTATGCCCTCTGTCTTTCAAAAGTCTGAATTTAAGTATATGGCTATAGAACATAGCCAGATGAAATTTGTTTGTTTGGGGTTTTTTTGGTACCACTGATACCCACTTGATGCCCACAGTTTATTTAGGCTTTATTAGGTGAAGGTGCTCAAATTGTTGTCTCAAACTAATATTTCCCACTTAAAGGAGCCAGAGCTCTCTAATGAGAAACGACTCTACCCAGGGTGAGAAGTAGCGGGCAAAATAGTAGAAATCTTGTCAAACCAGAAAACATAAAAGCCTGGAAGACTGTAAGATCATCTGGAAAGATGCAAGAATCAACCAGAGGCTTGTTTTGGGTTTTGATTCTTTTTTTAATCTTTTGCTGGTCCTGAGGCTTGAACTTAGGGGCTAGGAACTGTCCCTGAGCTTTTGGGCTCGAGGCTAGTGCTCTGCCATTTAAACCACAGTTTCAGGTGGATCAAGCTCCTTATGAGTTCATAATGTCACAAAGCAAAACCCTCTGGTGAATTAAAAATTTGGACAACCAACCCATTATGAATGAAAAACTATGTAACATGAAATGAATCCAGCATTTATCCTGCCTTTGCTTACACAAATGAAACCTGGGGTAACCAGAAAATTGGTCATGGAAATTTTCTTTCTTTAGAAATAAAATGAATGAAGAAAGAATGCTAGAATTATAATAACACCTACTATTTGGGAACCTTATGAAAAACCATGGTTGGGCGTGGAGCAAGAGAGAGAAACAGAGGCAGAGACAGAGAGTGTACCACTGTCTCTTTATTTCAGCACAGTATACCATACCCCCATAAATTGTTTTTGCCAGCAAAGAACGCTGACTTGAATCTTATCAGCCAATAGAGTATAGGTCAGCAAACTTTGTCTGTTAAAGACCAGATGGTAAACACTTGCTTTTGTCTTTATTGCAGTTAGGCACCCTGTCAACACTTGGCTAGGGTGTTAATGAAGAAATAGGCAAAGCAAAAAAAATGTGGTCAGATCCAGCCGTCAGGCCATGGTTCGCATACTCCCCTGTTTTGAGTCTTCCCAACGACTACCTGATAGCAAATACAGGAGACAGCGGGACTGGTTAAATAGTTGACCAGAGTGTGAACTCGAGTGGTGGAACCACTACAGGACCAATCACATAGTTCCTTCAAGGAAAAGATTCCTAGGCGACAGTTAAACATAAAGCAAGTAGGGGACTGTTTAAATTCTTTCTTTTAAAAGGCTTATCAACCAGTTGTAATACATGCAGTTTATTTAGATCCTGATTCAAAGAAGATAGAAGTCATCTGGAGCTGCGAGTATACCTCAGGGTGACTCAGGTAGAGAACTTGCCTAGCATGTGCAAGGCCCTGGGTTTGATCCAGTCACTGACAAAAACAAACAAACAAGAACACAATCAGGACAATTTGAACGCCGACTGGATGGTTAGCATATTAAGTAATTACTGATTTTGCCTTGGGATAGTGATATTGCAGATGCCTGTTTTAAATCCTTAGGTTTAGGTTATATGTTTATGGGTGTTTTTTTAAAAAAAGGACACTGAATCCCATTATATGATAACTAAAATTTTGCTTTAAAAATAATCTTTTGCTTTCACAAAAAAATGAAAGAAGCCATGACTTGATTATAGTTTTAGCTAGGTGTTGAACCCTTTGGGTTTATTATATATTTGCATGGATTTAAAATCTTCTGGGGTATAAAGTTCAAAACAGTTCTTCAAACATTTTTTTTTTTTTTTTGGCCAGTCCTGGGGCTTGGACTCAGGGCCTGAGCACTGTCCCTGGCTTCTTCTTGCTCAAGGCTAGCACTCTGCCTCTTGAGCGACAGCGCCACTTCTGGCCATTTTCTGTATATGTGGTGCTGGGGAATCGAACCCAGGGCCTCATGTATATGAGGTAAGCACTCTTGCCACTAGGCCATATCCCCAGCCCGTCTTCAAACATTTTAAAAGTGATTGGCCTGGAGGCTAGAGTACTTGCCTGGTGTTAGACACTCCTGCCCCACCCCCACCCCCTAGCCCAGGTAAGAATAATTGCCTGGCAAAATATTGGAGTCAGAGTGAGTATTTTTTTCCCACCAAACTCTTTACCTACAACTTGAACAGAGCAGGTATTACTTACCTCCTGTGCTATAGGTCAGGTATATTTTATATAAAGAATTTGTTACCTCCCAAGTACGCTCCCTCTCTGTGAGGCTCTCCTGGTCCCCATTGTCTGCTGGGTTATCAGTGGTTCAGGTCTGGTAATCAGGGCTTATGCACTCAGGCTGGTGTTGGATGTCAGCTGCTGGGCCGTGGCAACAGGACAGAGTGAGTAGCAGCATGTATCCAGCCCCTAGAACAGTGACTATGCAGCAGCAGCAGAAGAGAGCGAGAGAGAAACAGACAGAAAGACACACAGAGAGAGTGTGCAGTGATAACAGACCTTCTATCTTCTTTTTTATTTTTTTTTCCCCGAGAATAATCCTAAATACAGAGGGACATTTCTTGACTTTTAGTTGCCTAAAATAGTTTTAGAACACTCAATATTCCAAAGCAAACCCTAGGCAGCGGGTTGGTTAATCCCAGAGGTTCTGCCTCTGACTTAGCCCCAACCAGCAGTAAAGCACTAAATTAGACCCTCTGGGCACCAGTACTCCAATCCCCATGGTGCTACTTTCTATGAGCTCCTTGTCTAGTTGAGCAGACAGAAAATATTCGTGGAGAATGACTCAAATGAGAGGTGCAGAGCAATGCTTTCAGAATTCAAAGAAGAGGGTGAGTAACCCATCTGGGTCAATCAGGACAAGCTGAACCCTGGCTGCGGAAGAAGTTGCAGGAAGCACTGGTGTACCCTGGCGAATGATGAGACCGGAGCAAAGAAAACACCAAGGCAAAGCAGACCCCTTTATGAGTGATGTTAGCAAATTAGCAGAGTACTGGTTCTCTAGAATCCTTTCATACCACGAGGGTATTCTGAACAAGGAGGTGAAGGTAGACTGCAAGCTGTAAAGGCATGGCAGTGAAGTGCATTAGGGGATGCAAGTATCACCTGTGAACAAGTGATGCTGACACCGTTGGGCCTGGGGGTGTATTCTAGTGATGGCAGCCATCAGTAAGTGGTGCTTCTGTATGTTAGACATATGTTCTGAATCTGGCACTTGGAAAAACGACCCTCCTGTTGGTTTCTGCACTAAATCCTGCTGCACTCAAACAGTTCCCAGTTCAGAAAGGGTTTTCGGGCTGGAAAAGAAAGAGACTTGGAGTAAGAGAAACTGGAATTATGTGGGGAAAGAGAATTCCAACATTTGAAAGACTAGCTTTAGGGCTGGGAATATGGCCTAGTGGCAAGAGTGCTTGCCTCCTACACATGAAGCTCTCAGTTCCATTCCCCAGCACCACATATATGGAAAATGGCCAGAAGGGGCGCTGTGGCTCAGGTGGCAGAGTGCTAGCCTTGAGTGGGAAGAAGCCAGGGATGGTGCTCAGGCCCTGAGTCCAAGGCCCATGACTGGCCAAAAAAAAAAAAAAAAAGACTACCTTTATTAGTACTCGTGTGTGTGTGTGTGTGTGTGTGTGTGTGTGTGTGTGTGTGTGTGTTCTGGTGCTAGGGCTTGAACTCAGGGCCTCTTGCTCTCACTTGACTTATTTCACTCAAGGCTGGTACTCTACTATTAGAAACCCACCTCCACTTCCAGATTTTTTCTGGTTAATTGGAGATGGAAATCTCATGAACTTTTTTTTTTTTTTAACCTGGACTGCCTTCAAACCACAATTCTCAGATCTCAGCTTCCCAGGTAGCTAGAATGACAGGTGTGAACCACTGCTGCTGGCTAATACTCATTTTTGTTTACTATTATGAAAACATTATACAGAAGAGGATTTATGATCTTCTGTATCAATGCTGCCCAACACATTTGGGCAACACTTATTCTTTTATATGAAAGTGTGACATGTAATTTCTCTTAAAAAAAAAAAGGAAAAGAAACAGAAAGCTACTGTGTTCTTTCTGTTGAAGGAATTTGCCTGCTCAAAGATGGAGTGTTTAGGGGCTTGAAAACTGCTGTTGTTTTTTGTGAAAGTCTTTTTGGACATGAGAAAGCTTCACTATTAGGATGTACATAAGCTGCAAGTAATTTCTGGATCAACATCTGCTCTCCTGGGTACCGACCACACTGTACAGAAAAGTAAAAGCTTATTCTTGGGTGTGTGAACAAGCCAGGCAAGTTAAGAGGAGTGAGCATTTGGCCAAGCAGAAGTTATGCCCAGGACATCAGTCAAGACTAGCTCTGGTTCCAGGATCTGCATAGCCTGACTCAGCCCCAGTGCACTGTTAGGAAACTGCATAGACATCTCTCAAAAACCTCCTGAGTCCAAGAAACCAAGAAAAACAAGCGGCAACTTGCCCTGCCATCATAATGAAACAGTTCTTGTAGCAGAGATTCCTAACCAAACAAAATTCTGCTAAACAAGATAGCTATTTATTTGGGAAACTGTTCTTGCTAACTGAAAGACAATGGAGCCACTGTCACTGGTCCTTTCTTCCTGTTTTATGATACTATATAATATGTGCAGCATAAGAGAATATATATGATATATGGTATCTCAACTAGTCAGCATCCTGCGACTAGTTGCAGGAACAATTTGGATGTCCTTTATGCCTTATGCATATGCAAATTTAACCATTTATTTAAATGTTCTCCGACCCAGGATATTCCTTTGGAGAGCCTTAGCCACCTAAAAGTAGATGCCAAAATAAACTTGAAATGCCGAAGTCAATCATGGGGACGGAGAAAGCTGGCACTAGTCCCCAGCCATTTTTCATGAAGATTCCACAAATTTGCGATCACTTTGTGGTACATTAAATTCTAAAGAGGAAATGTATTGCTTGAAGGAGAGAGAGAGAGAGAGAGAGAGAGAGAGAGAGAGAGAGAGAGAGAGAGAGAGAGAGAGAGGAAGAAAGAATCCAGCTCTCAGATGGACAGAGTAAAAGTGCCACCGTCAGGATTTGAGAGCTTGCCTAGGCCCCTGGGACTCGGAGAAACTCAGGAAGCTGTCATGATATGCCAGTTGGAGGTACCAAAGTCAAAAAATGGGTCACGCTGGCCATGGTAAAGGCCCACGTGGGAGCGTATGTAGGTCACTTACATGTCATGAATTTAGAGTTTACACAATTGTTTTACAACTGAGCTCTGGAGAAACACTGGATGTTCTAAGGGGTTTTTTTGTTGGCTTGTTTTTGTTTTTCAAAAGTTCTTCTTTGGCAACATGTAAGAAAATTGCCACATCCTCTTGATCTATGGCCTTAGTGGCTCACTGCACTGAGAGGAGCCAGGCAGAGAACTGTATGTGTGCCATCGTCCTTGCCCAACCCAGTGCTGGCAGTTTCCTTGGAGAATGTTTGGAGCTGGCAGTGAGGCTCACAACTGAACACAATCATTTTCTTAGCCATATCAATAAACAGAATTTTGATGCAATAAGAAAAATGATAAAAGTAGAAAGCATTGCTTATAAACTGTGGGATTTAGGAAGGGTTGTTTTGTTTATGCCAGTCCTGGGACTTGAACTCAGAGCCTGGGTACTGTCTCTTAGCTTTTATGCTCAAGGCTGTCACTCCAGCCACTGAGCCACACCTCCACCTCTGGCTTTTTGCTAGTTAATTGGATATTCTAAGGGCCTCATGGTCTTTCCTGACTGATGGCGTGAGCCACAGCACCCAGCTAAACTGTGGGGTTTAATCCCACAAGTGTTTATTGAACACCTGCCATGACTTAGCGTGGGAAGTTCAGGAAGTGAGCAAAGGAAAGCAGAGAGACAGTTTTCCCAGCACTGCCCTACATTGTTTTTCTCTCACTGGATCACCTGTCTCTTAAAACATTTCCCTCTGTTTTTGCTCGCTGGAAATCCTCCTGCCCTCCCACACAGACAGACACTGTCATGGGGAACAAATTGGCTCCACAGGAGACGGGTGCCTAGCAAGAGCCCAGGCCTCTAAGGCAAGGACCAAATTAGCAGCATCACAACTCTGCCTTTGTTTATGCCAGCTGCTACTGTTAAATTCTTACTTAATGGAAGTATTTGTTTTTCCATAAATACATGTAAATTGCCTACCTCTTATTTGTCAGAGCCAAAGAGAGCCCTGTAAGTGGTAATCAAGGAATGGAGCTTATTTAAAGCAAATCACTGTAATTGAAAATTCTGAGTACATGCGGTACCATCCTCGTGATTTATGAATTTGCCAATTGTTCTGCCCCCATTGTAGATTTTAAAGTTGCTACTGAAATTTATTTTAATTAACCGTTCTGTAGTTTCAAAGGTAATATGCTTATGGTAAAAGAAGCAAATCCATGTGGTTAGATACTTGTAATAAACCCAAAGGACTTGCTCCTTGTTTACTACTCTCCAGTGGTACCCAGTGCTGCTGGCTCACACCTGTAACCCTAGTAACTCAGGAGGCTGGGATCTGAGGATCAAGATTCAAAGCCAACTGGGGCAAGAAAGTCTGTGAGACTCTTATCTCTAGCTAACCACTGCCAACAGATAAGCAAGCAACAACAAACGTGCCAAAAGTAGAACTGTGACTTAAGAGGTAGAATACCGAGCTTCAACTAACAAGCTAAGGGACTGCACCCAAGTCCTGAGTTCAAGCTCCAGTACTGGCCCAAAAGGGAATAAATAGCCAAGAGTGGGTTTTGGTTATTCTTAGAACGAGGTCGCTTTCCATCCATGCACACTGGCCTCTACCGCAGCAGGCCTTCCTCCACGCTGTCCCTCCACCTGGCGTACCTTCCTGCACCGTACCTGGCTGGCCCTTTCGCACCATCCAATCTGGTTGCCTGCCCTCCTGCTACAAAAACAGCTCCCAAACAACTCTCTCCAGCGTCGTTCTCCTTCTTCCCCTCTGTTCGCTCGCTTCAGTCACAGCTTTCCTACCTGTTCCTGCTTGCTGATTGATTTTCTGTCTCTCCCTCTAGAATAGGATCTCCACAAGGACAGGAGTCTTGCCCATCTCGTTTACAGTTAGTTGATCCTTGGCCCTCAGAGAGCTGAGCATGGTGGGTCACGGCTTTAATCCCAACACTCGGGAGACCAAAGCAGGAAGATTGCAACTTCAAGGCCAGTCTAGTTTACATAGATTGGGAGACTGGGAGAGAGAGAGAGACAGACAGACAGACAGACAGACAGACAGAGAGAGAGAGACAGAACAGAGACAGACAGAGAGAGAGACAGAACAGAGACAGACAGAGAGACAGAGACAGAGAATCAAAAACAAATGAAAGACTTGGCATATGAGAAACCCTTGGTAAATAAATTGCAGTTGAAATGAATGAATGAAGGGAGTTATGAGAATTAGTGATTTTAGTATAATGCTGACATAGTAAAGTCTCAACAAGCCTATAATCCTAGCTACTCAGAAGGCTGAGATCTGAGGAATGTAGCTCAAAGCCATCGTGGGCAGGAATTATCTCCAACCCGAAGTAGAACTGTGGCTAAAGTGGTAGAGTGTTAGCTTTGAGATCAGAGACAGTGCACAGACTCTGAGTTCAAGTCCCAGAACCAACATCCCCCCACCAAAAGAAAAAAGACCCAACAAATGAAGGTGTGTTTTTCTCACAGCATCCCTTCTGCCCAAGCTCTGTGTACTGAATGTTGATTCACTCTGCTTTTCACTCTGTTCATTAGCATAGCACTCAATTACATGAGGATAGTAAATCATACTTAATTATCTTGCTTTGGAGTTCATTTAAGAATAGTATTAGCCATGCACCAGTGGTAACCCTAGCTATTCAGGAGGCTTGAGATAAAAGTATCCCAATTCAAAGCCAGCCCAGGCAGACAAATCCATGAGACTCTTCTCTCCAACTATCCATCAAAAGCATGGAAATAGAGCTGTGGCTCAAGTGGCTAGAAAGCCAACTGGGAATGGAAGACCTAGAGTTCAAGACGCAGCAATGGCACAAATACATATATATATTCTATGAATAATATAAGCATTTTAATCTGTTTATTTTTTCAGGCAGTCTTTGCTGGAAGGAACCATGAATTGGCACTTTGCCTTTCTCCTCTTGACCACAGTGACTTTGCCTTCTGTGTGCTCCCAGTTCAACCCTCTGTCCCTGGAGGAACTTGGCTCCGACACAGGCATCCAGGTTTTCAATCAGATCATCAAATCGCGACCTCATGACAATATCGTTGTCTCCCCCCATGGGATCTCATCCATCCTGGGAATGCTACAGCTGGGGGCGGATGGAAGAACGAAGAAGCAACTCACCACAGCCATGAGATACAGCGTGAATGGTGTGTATGTTCCCGGCACCCACTGCTAGGGGGCGCCCTGCTCTGGGAGGGGCATTGCAGTCTTGTCTTAGAGTTTCAGGAGGCAGTAGGCCTTAGAGTCAGTCTGGACTGAATGCAGGGAAACAGACTTGGGTCTTAGTTCTTGGCTGTTGGACTTCATGTCAGTTCCCGGTTCTCTCCTGCTGCTAATTTCTCCCCTCTAAAGAGAAAATTCCTTGTCGCACCTGCCTCCAGGGTGGAGATGGCAGAATTGCAATGTATTGAGCGTGTCCTGGGAAAACCCGTCAGCAGGGAAGGTGGAAGGGTAGCCAGCGGGAGCAATGCGAGGGAGGGCAGTGCCAGGACCCTCGTGAGGGAGCTGTCCTTCATGGCACCTGTGGCAGGTGTCACATACCACTACATGGGTGATAGAGTTTCATAAATCTGCAGGTGTGAAAAATGAGGGCAATCAGAAAGAGTTCTGAGGACTCTACTAAGGGAAGTTTCCTGATACAGTGATTACCAATGGAAAAAACTCGGGGCCAGGCACAGAAGACATTTCTTTTTTATATTGTAATGATAAAGGTAATGTACAAAGGGGTTACAGTCACATAAGCCAGGGAAAGAAAACATTCCTTTTTGAACAATGTCACCTCTTCCCTTGCTGACAGGGGACATTTCTAACTATTGCTTTGAAACCTCATATAAGTCAAAAATCAAAAGTGAAAAACTGAGTTCCAGCTCCTGGGTGTGGTAAGATACACCTGTAATCCCAGCAGTCAGGGGACTAACAGTTTAAGACCACCCTGGGCTGCATAGCAAGTCCCTTTCTAAATAAATAAGTTGGCCCCGTGGTGTAATGGTTAGCACTCTGGACTTTGAATCCAGTGATCTGAGTTCAAATCTTGGTAAGACATTTCAAGTTTGGGGAGAGATTTGAGAGAATGATGAAAGGGGTGACATTTATTAAGATGACTTATACTGAAAAAAATTGACATGTTGTATTGAAACCCCTTTGTAAATCTACTTAAAGATAATAATTGGAATCAGCCCATATATCCCTCGATAAAAAAAAATGGATTAAGAAAATGGAATTTTACTCATCTATTAGAAAGAGTGGCAATGTGCCATTTGTAAGGAAATGGAAAGACTTGCAAAGAACCATATTAAGTAAAGTAAGCCAGTCCCAGGAAAACAAAGATTGCATGGTTTCTCTCATTAGTGGTAGATAGAATGTGCCTCTGAGTCTATAAGGAAACACACTGGGAGGTAAGCAAGCAGTTCCAAATGAATTATAATAGACACTTTGGAGAGCTTAACTAGTTCAATTTTTTTAATAAAGACCAAGTAAAAGCCCAACAAAATAAGCATCAAGAAATGCGTATTTGCAAGGGGGAGTGAGACCAAGAGGAAAAAGGTAGACAGTGGAAGGAGGAAGAGAGGGAGCATGTGGTCAAGAATTCATTGTTATGTACCACAAAGTTGAGAAATGTAAGAGAAGAAGTGAGTCCAACGGGGTTGAGAACATTGAAGGGGTTGATCAAGATGCATCGTATTCATGACTGCGTTAAGTGACACCTCCCTTGTACAACCACTTAAAGAGGACAACTTAAAAATCCAAAAAAAAAAACTTTTTTAATGAAGGGGAATGAGAATTTTAGTTTTATTAAAAGAAAAACCTGTTCATGATTCCCTATTCACCATAAGTGCTTGTGCCTCTCAGCGTCATTTCCCTTCGCTGAGGTGATCTTACCTGTGCACATGCGGGTGTGGGGATTGCTTCTAAGACCTTTGCACCAGTATTCATGGTGACCTCCAACAAACAAGACCCCAGTTCACATTTCCAGTGGGAAGTGCTGAAGGAGTTGTCCTACCCTTGGGTCTTCCAGCCTTTCTAGCCACAAAGTTCTAGGACTCATGACTGCCCTGGCCCCTGTCGCTGTAAGGAGAAGGCTGGAGAGGAAGGACATACTGGTGTTCATGGGCCCAGCCTCCCTTTGCTGTCTTAGCTCAACCTCCGCCAGGGCTTCGAGGCAGCGTATGCTAAGCTGCACGTTGTTGTGGATATGCCGGCACCCTTTGTATGAACAGCAGCTTGTCCACCTGTTGGAAACCCAGAAAGACTTAAATTCCTGAACATTCTGTTCTCCCCCACCCCACCTCCCAACACTATGGAGATGCTCTTTGTGATATATAACTTCTCCGTGAAGCGCTGCCAAAATGTGTGCCCTTTCCCAGGGCAGTCAGGCCTGTCAGCCAACTACCAGGCCAAAATAGCAACTAGGTTTTCACTCTTGATTTAGCAGTTTGTTTCTAGCCACCCTGGGTTTTCAATCAGTGATTGAAGCTCTCGTAATAGTGTGCTGTAGGCCGACCAAACCCACCCCTTCCTTCTGTTTCCCCTGAAGAATTTCTAGCCATGATCTATAGAAGGGACTGACAATAGAAGTCATTATCAGGGCTTAGCCTCTGCCTACCGATACTCAGTAAGGAAGGAGAAAGGTCTGTTGGGGTGGTGGTGGGGTGTAGGAGGTACCAGGGCTTGGAGAGGAAGCAGAGTGTAGGTTTAAAGGGCCCAGTGTCTATAGTTAGACTTGAAAATGTCTTTCAGCCTCTGAAGGCTGCTGTCCCCTTACTTGTAAAGTAGTTCTGTCCCACAGGGCAGCTGAGGGGTCATGAGAGGTCTAAGAAGTGCTCTTTTGTGTTAGGAAGCCCGCCTGGCCTTGAGCTTCCGTAAGGATCTAAGGAAGATGCCTGTGACTGGGCAGCTCTCAGCACACCTCCAAGGTGACCCTTGAGGATGTTTCAGGACAGTGGAATTTGGGAAGCATCTTTGCAAGTGATTAGGAAGGATGTGTAATTCAGTTCTCAGTAGAAGCACATTTCATCATTACCACGTATTCTTCCTTCTTTCCCGCTCCCAAATGAAATGGAGCATGTGTCAATGGTTCATGTAAAATAAAGTCTATATTGCCATAAATTAATTTCTTTACTCTTGAAGCTCACTATCAAGTAAAAAATCATACTGCTCTGCTTGGTGGCCCATGGCAATTTTTAATAGTCTTTCTAAGGTCTATTTTATTCTTTTCTTCTCCCCAAATAGCAAATAAAATAAAAGGGAGAAATCATGTTAAGTCCTTGACAGCAAAGGAAATGATGCTGAAGATCGTTAGGAGAGAGGATGAAAGGGGAAGTTTTTTTTTTTATTCTCCCACTCCCAATGGAGGGATATCCGATATCCACACTGACCAGAGGCCCAGATGGCTTCCAGGGGAAGAGTCTACAACCTCATAGGTGTTGAAAACACCCTAAGTAGGCCTGTTTTGATACAGAAGCACAAGTCATTGGGCAAGGGTGGGGTTTGAACTCAAAACCTTGTGCTTGCTAGGTATACACTCTACCACTTGAGCCACACAGCCCTTTTTGCTTTTAGTTTATCTCACTGTGGCTTGAGATTGTAATCTTCCTGTATCAACCACCCTCATAGCTAAGATTAATGATGTGAACCACCAGCACAACTGATTTTTAAGATATTTCTTTCTTTATTTTATTCCCACCTCTTCTAAAGAAAGCAGAAGACATAGTTTCTTGGTAATCAGATTTATCCCACTTATGCTGTTCTTATTTTCTAGAAGAAAGGAGCTGGGGAGGGGTGTTTCTTTATTTGCTTTACACTGGTATTTGACTTGTACTCAGTGCTGCCCCTTAGCTCTTTGACTTGAAGCTAGCACTCCACCATTTGAGCAGCCATTCCGTTTGCGTTCGTTGTTGTTGTATCGGTAGTTAGTTGGAGGATAATTTGTTAATTGAGGTCTCACAGACCTTCCTGCCTGGGCTGACTTTGAACCATGATCCACAGATTTAAGCCTCCTGAGTAGCTAGGATTGTAGACATGAGCCAGAAAGCATGGCAAAGAAAAAACTTTTTAAAGCCCAATTTACTTGAATTCTACTTTAAGTATTGCTGCTTATTGACTTCTTCATTAGGAGTAGGTAAAGTGTTAAAGAAAATCAACAAGGCCATCATCTCCAAGAAGAATAAAGACATAGTGACTGTGGCCAACGCTGTGTTTGTCAAGAATGGCTTTAAAATGGAAGCACCATTCGTGACGAGGAACAAAGATGTATTTCAGTGTGAAGTCCGGAATGTGAACTTTGAGGACCCAACCTCCGCTTGCGACTCCATCAACCTGTGGGTTAAAAATGAAACCAGAGGTGAGTGGCCACAGTATTTTAGTTTGTGAAAGGGAGAATGAGGCTCCAAGATTCCCATGGGTATCTTCAAGACAAGTGGTCCCTCCACTGAGAACCACAGGGGCCCCTTTCTTTCTCCACAGATTCCAGGACTAACTCCATCTGTCTTCCATTCCTTCCTTCCTTCCTTCCTTCCTTCCTTCCTTCCTTCCTTCCTCCTTTCCTTCTTTCCTTCCTTCCTTCTTCTTTCTCTCTTTCTTCCTCTTTTTCTTTTCATGTGAGTGTGTATTTATGTGCGTGCATGCGCGCGCTGAAACCAGGGCATGAACTTAGGACCTTGCTGTCAGTTGATCTATAGCTCCACCTCTGGCTTTTTGCTGGTTGATTGGAGACTAGGGTCTCACAGGCTTTTTGCCCTGGCTGGCTTCCGACAGAGAGTTTAGCCCCCTAAGTAGCTAGGGTTACAGGAATGAGGCCCCAAAGCCCAGCTTGTCTTTTCTTTTCTTGCTGCCATCACTCACATAGCAGAATGCAGCCCCTTCACCCATCTTTCCCTGCCCTGTGTGCTCACAGCCCTTCCCACAGGGTGTTGTCTGGAAGGTTTTCTTGCTCCTTTCTACCTGCATTTGCATCTTTTGCCCTCTTGGTCTGAAACAGCATGCTCACCCTTTGCAATGATTTCTCTGTAGAGACACCTCCAGTCCCCTGTAGCTGCCCATTTGCTGGTGAGGTTCCCACCATGCATAATGACTGCTTGTTTCCCAGTCTCCTCTCCTCCCAGAGTCAGAGCTTTAAGCCTGCTGATTTGTAAACTAGAGGTCTCTGCGGGGCAGTCAGGAGGAGGCCTGGGCCTTGAAGACAGAGGAATGCTGAGGCTAGCCAGGCACTTGGGAGATCCTTTCAATAGGAGACTCTCAGCAGGGAGAAGAAAGCAGAGAGAAGCCCATCCTTGCCAGGCATGTTTCTCCGTGCATAATCCCTGGTGCTCTTGTTCCAGGATTGCTCAGGTGCATGTTTAAACTCCAGTGAGGGCCTGGCAGCCTCTCCACTCCTCACCCCCACCAGGAAGGGTTTTGTGCCCTCTAGTGCCCCTCTGACCTGGAACCTCTCTGCAGCTTCTGCTGCTTCTCCATGGCCCCTGTGTGTGGCCATATGGGCTGTTCTCAGTCACCTTGTCTCTGGCACACATAGCCACACATGCATCCAGCAGCCTGGAATATTCCCCTCCTGCTCTTCTGCTTCTCTGCGTGAGCACCTGCTTATGTCTAAGCCACCATTTGAATGGCGCAGGGTCTCAGTTTGAAGCTCTTGTTTTACTACTTACTGGTATGCTGTGTAGCCCTAGTGAAGTTACTTGACCTCCGTGTGTCTCACACAGCTAGCTCCTCATCTATAAAATGTCAGCATCATAGTTATAACAACATAGGAAGACTGCTTTGAGGCTATGAGTAGCATATATGAAACACTGAGCAGAGAGAGAGCCTGGCACTTGAGTAAATGTTCAAGAAGGGAATGATTTTGGTAGCTCTTGACTCAAGTAGTGCTTCCGTAAGGAACCCATCCATCCACCTGAGACCTCACCAAGCAGAATGGATCCCTCTTATGTTTACCCCACAGGCTTGAGTACTTTCACTTCAAAGTGTTTGCTAATTACAGCTATGTATTTTGCCAAGTTGTTTATGTCAGCCTCCACCTTTCTCTAATCCATACTTACTGGAGAGTAGGGTTCATTTTTGTGTTTTTGCTGAAGAGTATATCTGGTGCATGGTAGATATCCAAGGATGGATGGATAGGTGCATGGATACATGCATGCATGCATGTGCATATATGAGTTAGTGAGTGGATGGGTGGGGTGGGTGGATGGATGGATGGACAGATGTGTGGGTAGGTGGATGGATGGATGTGTGGGTAGGTGGATGGATGGATGTGTAGGTTAGTGGAAGGAAGGATGTGTGGATGGGTAGATGAGATGGATGTGTGGGTGAGTACATGCATGGAGCATGGATGAATGGTGGATGGATGAATGAGTGAATGAATGGATGGGTGGATATATAGGTAGGTAGAAAGATAGATAGATAGATAGATAGATAGATAGATAGATAGATAGATAGATAGATAGATAGATAGATAGATAGATGAATAGGTAGGTGGGTGAGTAGATGGATGGATGAGTAGAAAATATATTCAATGGCTGGTGGTAGATCCTCTGTGTGCCTCCTTACCTCCAAACTATGCATTTCTTATCTTTTCCTTCTTTGCTTTTTCTTTCTTTGTTTCTTCTTGTTTTCTTACTATATATCTCAGAAAGGGGATATTATTGAGCGCTGACTGCATGTTGGACACGATGCTATAAGTAAGAAAAAATACTCAAGTGCAGTTCACAGCTCAATTGTGGAAGACATATTAAAGTTGCCTAAAGTAAAGGTCTAAAGTGTCATGATGGTGCTCAGTCTTTGCCTCTTAGAAGATCAGAAAGAGAGTTGGAGGAGGTGTATAGGTCGAGGGAGCCATAGGCTGTGTCTAAGTGATGTAGGAGGTGGGCTGGCTGACATTCCCAACAAAGGCAGGAAATAGCACTCACCATTGGGAAGCAACTTTATGCTGTTGGAGGAACATGGTGTGTAGACACAAGCTGGGCTGCAGTGGCCGGTCTCATACTGAATTCAACTATGGATGGCCATGGATGGCATACAGTTTCTTCCCAGGTCCTCATCTAGGTGGCATTTGTGCCCTCTTGTGGAAATAAGGAGCAGTATGCACCCAGGGTCAGGGCAACAGCCACTTCTAGTGTCATTCATCATCATCTAAAAGGATTTTACTTTCCACTACATTGGACACTTTGGCTTTTTCAGAAGCTACTAATAGTCCTCTGGACATTTAAAGTTTATAACTTACATTTATGTAAGTTATAAAACACACACACACACACCATGTATATAGCATGATAGCATGTACATACAAAGTCAAATTTTCTTCAAAGACAATGCAAAAGGAACCTAATTTTTTTCGTGTGTGTGTTTCTAAAATGGTCAACAATTTATTACTTTATAACAAGTAAATCAGAGTAATTTTTAAATACAGAAACTTTAACCATCGTTTTCTCTTGAGAAGTATCTTAGGCGCATCCTGAAACAAGCCGAGTTGTAGTTGTCCCTGATATTAATGAGTCAGGCCTTCCCCAACATCTTGTGAAGAAAGCATTTTCCTCCAGAGTTCATTCTTCTTGGCTGACTGTATCTTCTTATCTGTGTACAATTGGGAGCTCACTCAATGTCTGAGCCATAAATGGAGACACCAGTGTTCAGTTTCAGCTTGTGTGTAAGTAGTCATGAGGCTTTTGATAACCAGGGATTCCAAACTAATCACAGCATTTCTGCCATCTTAGAAAAAATGAAGCACTCGCCCTTCGTAACATTGCCCAGGCCACAGGGCTTATTTTTGGCTGGGATTAACTCAACCCAGTCGTAAAACACAAAGCAAAGAAAACCTGCTTATCTTTTGAAGAAGGAATAAACCAGTGCTCATGTATGTCAGTGGTCAGCAAAGCCACATAAAATAATGATTAATTATGTATAGCTTATTTGGATAAGTGCAAGTTTTCTAAAACACAGGGCTCTATAGTACCAGTTGTAATTTCTTAACCTGAACTTTAGGAACCCCTTACCAAGGGAGCGGATCTCTATAGTCTTTTCCAATTCTCTGATTTTAACCCAGTTTCAAGTTGACTTGAAAAAATGAAATGTGATGGAGAAGAATTAGAAATTAGGGATCTTTGAAAGTGGTCTTTTTGTTTTGTGTTGTATTGTGCCAGCACTGGGGCTGGAATTCAGGGCCTCACGCCTCTTGCTTAGCTTTCTTGCTCAAGGCTAATGATGTACTACTTGGGCCACACCTCCAGCTTTTCTTTGGCTGCTTAACTGGAGAGGTTTCCAATCTCAGCTGCTTGAGTACCTAAACAGGTAAGAAGCCACACCAGAGCCCAGTCAGAAAGGCTTTGTTTTTTGGTAAATCCTATAAAAATCCAGCGGGGTTTTTTGTTTGTTTGTTTGATCAACAGCTGCCATAAGCCCTCATGGGTGCCCGTAGTCCTGAGGTAATGAATGTCCTTGTGCTCTTGGGCTTCACAGGCATGATTGACAACCTGCTGTCTCCAGACCTTCTCGATGGCGTGCTCACCAGGCTGGTCCTCGTCAACGCTGTGTATTTTAAGGGTCTGTGGAAATCCAGGTTTCAACCTGAGAATACAAAGAAGCGGACATTCATGGCCTCTGACGGGAAGTCCTATCAAGTGCCGATGCTGGCCCAGCTCTCTGTGTTCCGGAGTGGTAAGTCCATGCTGAGCAGGGCTGGTTCTAGAATGTGCTGGTAGCAGAAAGGCTCAGGAGTGCTTTGACTTAATAACACCCTTTTCAACCAGGCGTGGTGGCTCAAGGCTATAATTCCAGCTGCTCAGGAGGCAGAGGTAGCAGGATCACTAGTTCCAGGCCAGCCCTGCCAAACTACCTTAACAAAAAAGAAAAACCAGGTGGCTTATACCTGTGATCGTAGCTACTCAAGAAACTGAGATCAGAAAATCGAGGATCAAAGCCAGCCTGAGCAGACAAATGCTGAAATTGAAGATTTCAGTTTAAAGCTAGCCCACATAGGAAAGTCCATGAAATTCTTACCTCCAATTAACCATCAAAAGAAGCCAGAAGTGGAGCTATGGTTCAAGTGGCCCTGAGTTCAAGCCCAGGACTGGTACAAAATGGTAGGTGCTATTATAGTGCTTGCCTGGCAAATTCAAGGCCCTAGATTTAATCCCCAGTGTGACAAAAAAGATAAGAAGGGAAGAAGGAAGGGAGGGAGGAAGGAAGGAAGGAAACAAAGAAAGAGAAAGAGAGAAAGGAAGGAAAGGAGAAAGAGGAAGAGAGGAGAGGAAAGCAAAAAGTAGAATGAATGATGAAAGCCAGGTGTGGCTTGGACTTCCTCAGTGTCCTGCCCCACCAATCCACTCCAGGGCATCTATTCTCTGAATCTAATCATTCTCTGGCAAATAGAACCCAGGTACAGACACACAACAGGCAACCCTCAGTTCCATAGCTTCTGTGTTTTCAGGTTCAGCCAACCTCAGATGGAAAATACAAAAAAGAAATCTACATATATTGGATATGTATAGATCTTTTCTCTTGCCATTTTCCCTGTGCAATGCAAGGTAGCAGTTCTTCCCATGGCATTTTTATTATATGAAATATTAAAAATAACATTGTTTGAAATGTTCAGGGAGTGTTCTATAGATTACATACAAACATCACACTTCTTATAAGGGCCTTTTGGATGAGTGTGAGCTGACTCCTTCTGTTCCCAGAACCAGACCTGGTAGATCCTCAGGGATGAACAGATCAAGTATGGTAATCAAAAGCAGATTAACCTGGGTGCAAAGATGCTACAATGTACTCTTGATGTCAGAAATTAACTTATGAGACAGCAGATGTTGAACAGTCTTGCATGCATAAAATACGTTCCATGCATACAGAGTGTTCAATAAAATGTCCACAGTGGTAGGATTTCAAACACCAAATTGTTTTTTCCTTATTTGGGATGGAAATTTTGGTTAATGAATATGTATCACTTTTATAATCAGGGGAGAATGTCACCAATCCCCAACATCATTCCCCAACTAAGAGGAGTCTGGTGGTGGGTGTTTAAATCTCATTTCATTGAAGCCCTCTTGATCCACTTTAAATGAAGTTCTTTGTTTCCTCCGTAACGTAGGCTTCATGTCTCCAGTCTATACCTGGCTGTGTGGGCCCCACAGTCTCCCTCTGTAAGTTCAGCTCACTTCAGCTCTGAATAGCTGCCTGCCTGCTGAAATTAAGTCATTGCTCCAGAGGGAGCTAATCAAGTCACTTTGCGTAGCAATCAGCAGCCAGGCTTCTGAAGAGAAAAAAATAATTGCCCAAATTTTCAGTTGATAAATGTTCCTTCAAAGATTATCTACACTGACACCTCGTGGAAAGTTAATCCCGAGTAGCTGAGCATAGTAAGTGTCTCCTTCACTTTCTGTAAAGTCATTTCTACTTTCTAATCACTACCTTGTTGAATCACTACTACTCCAGCCTGTGCTGGCCTAGGGAAGATCACAGTGCTAGCCCCGCCTCCAGCACCTATCTGAGTAGAATGGTTTTACTTGAGGTTGATGTTTTGTATATAATCAACACTCTATTAAAAGTACAGAAGTGAGGGAAGGTTGTTGGTTCTATGTTTGTCATTACTGTTGAAAAACGATGACAAACCAGTAGTTGAGGATTTTTTAATATGCAAGGGTTCTTTAGACATTCCTATGGAAGATTCGAATGTTTGCTTTTATAGGAACAGGACGTGCTTTTGCTTGAGTACTTGAAGCGCATAGCTTTTCTATTCAGAAATAATTTGTCTAAGAATCTGTGTGTGTGTGTGTGTGTGTTGCCTAAATGCATTCTTTTTTTTTTTTTTTTTTTTTTTTTTGCCAGTCCTGGGCCTTGGACTCAGGGCCTGAGCACTGTCCCTGGCTTCTTCCCGCTCAAGGCTAGCACTCTGCCACTTGAACCACAGCGCCGCTTCTGGCCGTTTTCTGTATATGTGGTGCTGGGGAATCGAACCTAGGGCCTCGTGTATCCGAGGCAGGCACTCTTGCCACTAGGCTATATCCCCAGCCCGCCTAAATGCATTCTTATAGCCAAAGAATAGACAGACTGGACAGAGCCTGAGTGTGTTCCAGATCCTGCCTCTGCCTTCCCTGACCCTTGCCTGACGATTGAAATGGAAACATGGTTCCTGAGTGACATAATGAAGTCCGTTTGCATCTCAGTCATCAGCCAAGCTTCCAGGGAAAAATTTTTTAAAAGCCAGAATGTTCAGACCCTTTCACCTGTCTGGATCTCCACTTCTCACCTATCTGAACCCCTACAAGGCTGCCTCAGTGGCCCCCTTACCCTCTGTCTTCCAGTGGAGGTGGCTATTGGGGAGCCAGCAAGTGGATGAGAAGGGAGAGGAAAGGGAGGTTGGGGGAAATGACCAAGCACTCTATTTCTCTGGGTCATGCCCTAGAGGTGCCTGCTGTTTGTGACCCCGAACCACTTCTCTGGTGTTTCAGAACTAATACCTTTGATAAACTCTGTTCAGCTGATCCCCTTTGATGATGGCGTGTCTGTTTCTTGGACACCTTAGCTAGTGTGTATACTGGATTCAAAATACAATGTGGTGTGAGCGTCTCCCCTTGCTCTGCTTGGAGTCCCTCGCGAGAGAACCCGGACATCAGCTTGCTGTCATCCTTCCTGTCCTCCTTCCGGTGCCTGTCACTGGATTTTTTTTTTCACTGAGTGCCATGGAACTGGGCCCTGGGGCAGGGTATGGGTGTCATGTGTTCCTGGTGGCCAAGTGGTCTGCCACTGAAACGACTTTAAGACCTGACTCTGCTGGGGCCTTGTGCAGGTCCCGCAGGCTACGGTGGCCCCAGCACGAGCCTGATTTCCTAACTGCAGACGGCTGGGTCTGTCAGCTGTTTCTGTCTACCACCTCACACCCCCACCAGCCTCACCAGGCAGGGCTCAGAGACAGCTGTGCCCAGACTCGCACGTCCTGCCGCACCTGCGTGCCCGCTGTCCTGGCCCTCAGCCAAGTCTCGCTGTGCTAAAACATCACGTGTTCAGTCTGTCCCCTTTACTTCTCCCAAGATGTCATCAGGATGTGAAAAGACTCTCTTGGTAAGGTCAAGATGACAGGATGGAAAGGAAAGAGGAAGGAGAAAAGGCTCAAATACACCCCATAACAGCATAAGTACCTCAAAGACAGAACGTTTTCTACTTTTAAAAAAATAGCCAGGCACCAGTGGCTCACACCTGTAATCCTAGCTACTCAGGAGGCTGAAATCTTAGGATCATGGTTCAAAGCCAGCCTCAGCAGAGTAGTCGGCCCTGTGAGACTCTTATATCCAAATAACCACTCAACAACCAAAAGTGGCACTTTTGGCTCAAAATGATAGAGAGCTACTAGTCTTGAGCAGAAGAGCTCAGAGACAGTACCCAGGCCCTGAGTTCAAGCTCCACAACTCACAAAATAAAGAAATGAAGAAGAAGAAGAAGAAGAAGAAGAAGAAGAAGAAGCTAGGCACTGGTGGCACACATCTATAATCCTAGATGCACAGAAGGTTGCAATTTAAAGTCAGCCCTGTGAGACAAGTTTGTGAAACTCTTATCTCCAGTTAACTAGAAAGAAGCCAGAAGTGAATGGAGATATGGCTTAAGCAGTAGAGCACCAGTCTTGAGCAAAAAAGCCAAATGAAAATGTGAGGTCATAAGTTCAACCTCCAGTACTGGCACCAAAAAATAAGAGAAAAGAAAAAATAGAAACTATTTTGTGCTCACAGCAAAATCAAATAATGTTATACAAAATAGGAAAAAATGTTCCCTTATAGTTGCACTGCCTAGGACAAAAGTCTCTATTAAGGGTAAATCATCTGAGACCTAGCTGAAGGTATGCAAAATACGTTTGGAGCTCTTTTGCACATATTAGATTGGACTGTAAGTTTGATTCCATAATTTTCTTTATTCATTAAATACTATCATGGAAAACTTTTTTTTACTTCATTAGGATTTACTAGATCCAGTTTTCAGCTATATGGTATTCCATAGTATACACTTCTCATACTATCCTATGATGGCCTTTCACCTATTCCTATAATAAACACCACAGCAGTGAGGATTTCATTTATATGCCTTTATAAAAACCTATGTTGGTATACTCTTAATCAGTTAGCCACCAGAAAACTGGAAGTGCTGTTGTGGCTCAAAATGGTAGAGTGCTAGCCTTGAGCAGAAGAGCTCGAGGACAGTGATTGATCAAAAAACAACAGCAACAAAAACCAAGAAGAGTTAGACTTAAGGACATTGCCAAAGTCATTGACCAAAGAGCAGGTATCCCTAACCTTCATCCTTATCCTCTGTGGAAGGATACTGCAAGAGTCATAGTGTGGTACCCAGGTGGAAAGAGAGGTATGGCTCCTCAAGCCCCCAGTCACAGCTAAGCATGGCTATGAATGGGTGCAGCCTGGTTGGCCATGGCCACCAGCTGCTGGGGTCAGATGCTGACACAGAGCCAGACGGGATCCGTCACCATGCAGGTGTGAGTCGTGAGTATGGATTGGTTCGTGGCTCTTGGTTTTACTGCTCAGTAATGGCATCTTCAGCCGAGAATGGGTTAATAACCAAGTGAAGATTTGTGTTACCTCCCCACCTCCCACAGATCCGGCGCATGCTCTGTCCTGTTCACTGCCTGGGTTTGCCTACAGAGCCGTGTACATTTCTAAAGCGCTCTATGCCTCCAGATTTTTTATAGTGTGCCCTAGAGTGATCATTTATTAATGACTTCCTCAATTTTGCAGTTTCTAAAAATTAGCTCTGCCAGAGGAGGGACCTAATGCTTTCTTCAAGGATTAAAGGGCTCATTTTGGAAGGTGTTTTCTTTTTTTTCTCCCTTTCTAACTCATTGATTTGTCAGTTTCTACTGAGGCCCTTTTATTTTGCAGGCTGAAAGAGTGAAGGTGAAGACGTCTAACTTTTGATTTCTTGAGTAGTCCCAGAATAGGAGCCATTCCAAGCTGAGTGGCGGCACGGGGTTCTTGAACCACACTGGCGGCCACGGCAGAATGGCCACAACTAGCCAACCCTCTTCTTTTCTTTTTTTTTCTGTGTATGTGGTGCTGAGGAATCAAACCCAGGGCATCGTGCATGCAAGGCAAGCACCCTACCACTAAGCCATATTCCCAGTCCAATCCTCCTCTTGAGAGAAAAACTGGTATCCTCCTGCAGTAATCAATATTCTTCATAGAATTCAGCCTTGCACTTGCTAGGCAACCATTCTACCACTTGAACTATAACCCCAGCCCTGTTTGCTTTAGTTTTTATTTCAGTTAGGGTCTCTTGCTTTTGCCAAGGCTATCTTATTACACTGTGAACCTCCTACCACAACTTTCTACATATCTAAGATTACAAGCCACCACCCTTGGCTACTATCAGGTATTCTGAGAGTTTCACTATTTTACCTTATGGCATAGCTGAAAGTATGTATTGCTTAACAAAGTTTAAACTCTCTCCTGTGCTGTCTTCTCACTTCTTCTCTCCTTCTGTTCCTCCCTACTCTTCAGATCTCAACCTCCTGAATAGCTATGATTATAGGTGTGAGCCACGGTGCCTGACCCAATTCATTTCTTTTTTTTTTTTTTTTTTTGCCAGACCTGGGCCTTGGACTCAGGGCCTGAGCACTGTCCCTGGCTTCTTCCCGCTCAAGGCTAGCACTCTGCCACTTGAGCCACAGCGCCGCTTCTGGCCGTTTTCTGTATATGTGGTGCTGGGGAATCGAACCTAGGGCCTCGTGTATCCGAGGCAGGCACTCTTGCCACTAGGCTATATCCCCAGCCCCAGACCCAATTCATTTCTAAAGAATAGTAAATTGTTTTAAGTCTAAGGCAGGTGAAATTCACTCTTTTGCTTGTATAAAGGTCAGCTTCTTGCATCACTGTATGCTGAGTACCTAATGATCTGGTTAAATTGTACTTTGCTGCATTGAAGTGAGTTTAGTGAGGCCCAGAGGCACTCTGTCCTGATGAGAAAGAAGTCTGCACCAAAGAGGGGAGAAACCAATGTCCTTGACTTTGTCCTCCTGAGGACTTGCTTTCCTGAAAATCATCAAGTGCTTGTGCCCCTTTTAGAATTCTCCAGGCTTGCCCTGAATGCGCCTCTTATTTCCCTAGGGTCCACACGCACCCCCAGTGACTTATGGTACACCTTTATTGAACTGCCCTACCACGGGGAGAGCATCAGCATGCTGATCGCGCTGCCCAGGGACAGCTCCACCCCACTGTCCGCCATCATCCCTCACATCAGCACCAAGACCATCGACAGCTGGATGAGCACCATGGTCCCCAAACGGGTACAGGTGATGCTGCCCAAGTAAGTGCCTCTTCCTTCCGATAAGACCATCGAGAGCGAGTGTGTTCGCTACCGGAAGTGTGAGTGGAGAATATGGCCCATCACGAGGCCTCTTGTATATTGTAGAAAGGGCATGGTAGGAACACCAGGCTGTGTTTTCTGATAGCTTTCTCTCGATCCCTGGACTTTCAGGATGGTGGGCTAATGGTAAGAAGCCTTGGTTTCTGAACCTCCGTACAAGTTCTTCATGACCTTGTGAAAACTGAACACACCTGATTCTGCTCAAAAACGCTGAGAAACACATATGCCATCCCATAGCGTAGACCAAAATAAACCAAGTTTTGAGAGAGATCTCTATGTTTTCATCAGGAGTTTCATTTTAGTTGTTTTAAGTTACTGCTGTAAGTTGCTAAAGTCCAAGGCCTAAAAGGTAAGGAGGCAGATAAATATCTTATGATATTCCACCCAGGATGAAATCGCATTTGTTTTTTTGCCAGTGCAAGATTTGAATTTAGGGCCTCAGCTTTTCTGCAGGTACTCTCCCACTTGAGCCACACCTCCATCCCTGCTTTTTGCTGGGTATTTTGGAGAGACAGATATCTCGTGGACTTTTCTGCCCAAGCTGGCCTAGAACCACAATTTTCTGGCTTCTGTATATCTAGGAGTGTTCAGTTCAAAGTTCTTACATTAGTATTTATGGCCATTTTTCTGTTATAGCCTAGAAGTAAACTATTGGTGGAATTTGAGCTGTTTTGACTGGAGGCCAAGGGAAAAGGAGTCTCAAACTCAGTGTGAATCCTAATTTCCATCAGGTCAGAGAACACTTTGCCAACTCCATGGAGGAGACAATGAATATTGTTCACTGACTGTGAACTTGACCTTTCTTCCATTGCCCAAAGCATTCAACTATGCATACTTAGATGGTAGTTGAGCATTCCAATAGCCTTTGATGATCTTGTCACTGAGTTAAGTAATCAGAGGACTACACTTACAGCAAGTATTGTAACTCCAACCAAGACCTTTCTTTTGGAAAATAAGCCTCCAAGTGGCAATGCTTCATCTAATGAATCAGATGGTGACATCAGAGCTTGGTGGGCAAAGAATGATCTAATTACCGTTTTAGCCCACCTGGGGTGAGAATCTGCTTACCTTCCCTGCTGTTCTTTCATAGGGTCAGAGCAAATCAAATGAAGTATCTTCTCGTGTAGATTTAACAACTGACATGTACAGTGGATGGCTCCAAGGGCAGGTTGGCCACAAATACTCACGAGACACATACCCACATGTAATCCTGGGTCACCTGTTCCTAAAGCTCAGTCCTATTTTAACAGTGAGATACAGTCAGGAACGAATATGAATTATTAGGAATATATCTCCTCTCTTCCGACTAATATGAAGGTGGTTGACTTCAGCCAAGGTGGTGCCTCTTGAGGTGGATATGGAGAATAACTACAAATATTCTAGAGGACCAGAAATTTGTTAACCCTGTGAACTTTCACATCACTGTAAGAGAAGGAGTTCATGTGGATCTCCAAAAGTGTTCACACGGGGGATCTCTTGCTCACGAAGGTGAGAACACCCATACTTACCCTAAGTAGGTAGAGGGGTTGTTGTCTACTTACCTGGTATTTAAATCTTAAGATTTCAAGTCAGGACACAATTCAGATTGGTGTTCAGATCTTACTTTGAAAAGATGCCCAGATGATATCATTTTTGTCTCGTTTCTAGCCTGTGATTTTTTTCCTCCCTCCGTTTTCTTCTTTCATGTAGGTTCACAGCTGAGGCACAGACAGATCTGAAGGAACCACTGAAAGTTCTTGGCATTACTGAGATGTTTGAGTCATCAAAGGCAAATTTTTCAAAAATAACAAGTACGTCCAATTTAAAACTTACTCATCAACTTGAAGAAAATGTTCGAGTTTCTAATTTGTTCAAAGAGAAAAAAAGATCAGAATTAGCAATGTGTTACTGTAAAACTGCCCAAGCTTTAATTTAATGTATCACCAAATTATACTATTGACCTTCTTCCTTCAATACAATTTTATATTTCCAATGCAAGCTTTTATGTTGGGTTTGAAAAAGAAAAGTCAAGATTTTTTTATTTTTTATTTTTTGGTGCCAATACTACAGCGTAAACTCAGGGTATCATGCTCTTTCTTAGCTTTGTGATTAAAGTGAGCCACACCTACACTTGCAGCTTCTTGCTGGATAATTGGAGATAGGAATTTCTTGAGTTTGTCTGCCCAGGCTGGCTTTGAACTGGGATCCACAGATCTCAGCCTCTTTAGTGGCTAGGATTATAGGTATGAAACACTGGTGCCTAGTTACAATTACTAAGCTGTCAAACACTTGCTTACTTCCATCAAACAACGGTAAGCAAGTATTATATCCGAAACATATATTTTGCTATTTTACACCCACTCATCTGAAATAACATGAATTTGAGTGAGTCTGATCAGAACGTCCCTTTGCCAAAGCAACTGAGACATCTCTGAGGTCATGTCCCTTCAATTGTCAGCCTATGCTACTCTTGCTGGAGTTGTTTGAATATAGTCTGTTCTTTTCCTTTGAAATTTAGAAGAGTAACCTCCTTCCACAGAGAAGTCACAGCTTGATCATGATATATACCCTAGTTTGCATTGTTTCACTTCTTGACTGGAAGGAAATTGCTTCATTAACAACTCCTGTAGCATCTAGTGAGCACCTGAGCACCTCCTCAGAGACAAACACACCCTTCTGACAGAATTGCAGCCTTATTCTGATACCTGCTTGTTTCTCACTTTCGGGTCCTCTGATATCCCCAGTCTAGCAGTGAGAGCCTTAACCTGGAAGCCTGCTAGAAATGCTGAGTCCAAACCAGATGTACTGAATCAGAACCTTCATTTTCATACAGGCCTATCAAGTTTGAGAGACACTGATGTCACCTGCCCTTTCTCCTTCTGGGTCATCCACTATACTCTAACTACCAAGTAGGAAGTGTTCATAGGAAGGCCCCACACTCTCCCAAGCTGTGCTCTTTAACCTTCCAAGTGACTTGGACCCGGGAAATGTGCATTTCAGTCACAACTGGTCCTTGTCAAGCTGGGCATTGGTGCAGACAGTTCACAGCCAGATGACACAAACCATGTTCCCTCTGCTTCCTGACCTGTGTCTAATGCTGACTGCCATTGGCATCCTCCGGAAATGTCCCACCCCATGGCCAAGTGAGTCCCGTAGAAGGTTCCAACAACCCAGCCATGCCCAGATGTCTAACACATATCACACTCAGTGCCTTCCTATCTCCGGCATGCCCAGGGGTGGGTGAGTGGCTAGTGTTGAGAAAAGCCAGAGCCTACTCTGCCACTAAGTAGGTGTGTGATTTGGGAGCAGATTCCTTCACACCCTTGGCCTTGCTTGCCCCATCTGAAAATGCTATCTTAAATCTTTTCTGGTCCTAATAATCAGTAGGTGAAAAATAATGTATTGGCCATGTGCTGGTGGGCTCACGCATGCCTGTAATCCTAGCCACTCAACAGGCTAAGATCTGAGGATCACAGTTTGAAATGACCCCCTCAGGAAGGTCCATGGGACTCAATCTCCAATTGACCACCAGAATACCGGAAGTGAGGCTGTGGCTCAGAGTGTTAGAGTGTTATGTTAACCTTGAAGAAGAAAGCTCAGGGAGGGCTGCCAGGTCCAGAGATCAAGCCCTATGACCAATAATAGTAATAATAACAATAATAATATATTTTGTCTTGCTTCTTCTGGGAAGGTGGGCATACTTTTCAGAACTCTGATCTTTTCATTTCTAAAATAAAATTCATAGAGATCAGAGTTGAATGGATATGAGGCACTCCACCGTGGAGGTTGGGGCCTGCCTGATGAAAGTAAGCATTCCAGTTCACTTAGCAGAGATTGAAAGGCGCCGTAAGTGACAGCCACCTACAGCTCTCAATCTGCAGGAGTGTCAGAGGTTACTTCTCTGATACTTTTGAAGAACTGGAATTTTCCATGACTTTGGAATTGCTTCACATGGACGGTGTGCATAGGAAACAAATGCTGATTTTTTTTTTTCTGTGAGCAGGGTCAGAAAACCTTCATGTTTCTCACATCTTGCAAAAAGCAAAAATTGAAGTCAGTGAAGATGGGACAAAAGCTTCAGCAGCAACAAGTAAGTGCTAGGTCCCCTGTGGCCAGGTGCTTCTGGTCAGGAAATGGATGGATTCCAGTTCATGCTCCAGTTCATCTGTCATCTTCACAAACTTCTGCAGCGCGCTGATTCCAGCTGGGTGCAGAGAGATCCACCCTTGGGAGACAGCAGTGGGGACAGATCTAATGTTTCATTGAAAAAGAAAAAGTTCATTCCTAGAATTGATGGCAGGATACAGCAAAGCTTTGTAAAAAAAACCCCAGAGGCTGCATTTCAGCTTTGGGGGCCATATTGTCTCCATCACAAGTCTTCCGTTATGGTGTAAAGGCATTCATAGGCAATACAAGTGAATGGGTGCAGCTGTTTTCAGGTAGAACATTATTTACAGACACACAATTTGCCTTATAGACTTGGCCTGAGGTCAGTAGTTTGCTGTCCCCCTCACCTCAGGGAGATAACTCATATTCTGTCTTCTTCTTGGCAGAAAAAAAAGACCCATCAGATCAAAAGTTAAAATAATAGCACATAGCACATCCTTACTATAAAAGAAATAAAGGGGGAAATTGGCCACATAGGTCTCTCTAGTACCGAGTGAAGAATCAGCAAGCATCTGTTGAATTGCAGCAAGAATGCAGAGCAGCCTTCCTTGATCATTAGAACATCCACATCTGCTTTCTCCCCCATGGCTTAAACAATGCATGAGAAAACAGAATAACCTTAACTCATTCTCCCTTCAGTTAGCCATATGAGACGAGGCTAGAAATCTGTGAGCTCATAAAAGAATAATCTAGCTACATTTGCAGCTGGGTTGAATACTTGTGTTTATTAAAAGGTATCATTTAGAGTCATAGTGAATGCCTTCTTTCCTCTTGAGCACATGCTTGGTCTTTTTTATTCTTTTAATACAGCATTTAAGCTGGGAATAGTGGTGCATACTGTAATCCCAACACTCTAGAGGCTAAAGCAGGAGAATTCTTACTCTGAGGCTTGTCTGGGCTAAGTCTAGGTCCCAGGCTAGTTTAAGATACAGAGCCAAACTCTCTATCAAAAACCAAGGACCAGCCGGGTTCCAGTGGCTCATGTCTGTAACGCTAGCGACTCAGGAGGCTGAGATTTGAGGATCACTGTCTGAAGCCAGCCCAGCAGAAAAGTCCCCATGAGACTCTTATCTCCAATTAATGACTCAGAAAATGAAAGTGGTGCCATGGCTCAACTGGTAGAGCACTAATCTTGAGCACAAAGAGACTCAGATATAGTGCCCAGGCCCCGAGTTCAAGCCTCAAAACGGACAAAAAAAAAAAAAAAACTAGGCCCAACACTGAGATTGATGGATTATGTATCGATTGATTGGTCAATGAACTCACAGACTGATGAAGAGTCAGTGGATGGTCAGATAGATGGATAGGAAGGTTGGATGGATGGATTGATGGATAGGAAACAACGACCTAGAATAAGAAATCAGGGTATTACAGATGCTCTTTGTTTCTTCTAGGTAATTCTAGGTAACATCTAAGTTTTGCCCAAATCCTTAGCCAGTTTTTCTAGCTGATATAACTATCGTGGCCAGCTAGGCAGTCTTTGAGACCCTGTGCAACATGAAAATCCAGAAGCCCTGATTTAGAATGGATGGAGAATCTCAAGACTCGAGTAGGGCACTAAGCCAACTACAGAGCCAACCCTGTGTTACCACTCAGGCCCTGGGTTCCAGTTGCAGAGAGCTTCAACGATAGGCCAGAGAAGAGGCACCGATGGCAATTGTGAGCTGGGCTTTAATAAGCAGAAAGGATTTTCATATGTTCAAGAGAACCAGGGGGCTTCATCAGCACAGAAGATGGTTTGATAAGAATAGCTAATGATGCCATAGCTCACATCTGTAATCCTAGCTACTCAGAAAGGCTGAAGAAGAGGATCAGAGTTCACAGCCGCGAAATTCATCTACAGTTAACCACCAGAAAATTAGGGAGTAGAGCTGTGGCTCGAGTGGTAGAGCACTAGCCCTTGAGTGCAAAAGCTCAAGGACAACACCCAGGACCTGAGTTCAAGCCCTAGGACCAGCACACACACACACACACACACACACACACACACACACACACACACACACACACGAAAAATAGCTAATGATAACAGCAAATATTCATTGACTGTTCATTCAGTGCCACTAAAATAGCTGTAATATGTTTTATGCCAATTAGTTCTTGTGAAAAGTCTATATATAAAACAAGAACCAAAATTTTAAGTCTATATAGAGCACAATACATTTAGAAGAGAAGATTGTGCTTTTATAGACTAAATGAGATAGTAGCTGAAGGGCTTGGCCCAGGGTAGATATTCTTTCAATGACGACCAGTGAGGCCCTTGAGCCCAGCCAGCCTGTATGACAGGGACTTGTCTTCAGAAACCAGAATGTGTCCATCAAGCTAACTCCTTGCTGGTCCGGTGTTGGGTGCATAACCATGACCCTTTTCTTCCCATAGCCGCCATTCTAATTGCACGGTCATCGCCTCCCTGGTTTATTGTAGACCGACCTTTCCTATTTTTCATCCGACATAATCCTACAGGTAAGTGGTTCTCTTCCATGTCCACTTATTGTTAGAATTCAGAAAGGTTGCTTCCCTTCTTGGGTCTGGCCCTTAACCTGACTTGCTCTTAACCAAACACCTGTCCCGCCCGCCCCCCACCAGCCAACAATGACAAACACTTTGAATAGACCCTGAACAATGTTACTCTGAGAGATCGTTGAGTCTTGGATTCAAAATTTGGCTCTGATCTTTAGCTTACTCTGCTAAATAAAGGTAGCAGTAGTTCATAGCTTTAAGTATAGCACTCGTGGTTCACGCCTATAATCCTTGCTTCTCAAGAGACTGAGATCTGATGATCGTCTGTGAGACTCTTATCTCCAATTAACCACCGAAAAGCCAGAGTGGAGCTCAAGTGATGGGGCACCAGTCTTGAGCAAAAAAGCTAAATGAGAACCCAAAGTCCTGGGGCTGGGAATATGGCTTAGTGGCAAGAGTGCTTGCCTCGTATACATGAAACCCTGGGTTCGATTCCTCAGCACCACATACATAGAAAACGGCCAGAAGTGGCACTGTGGCTCAAGTGGCAGAGTGCTAGCCTTGAGCAAAAAGAGGCCAGGGATAGTGCTCAGGCCCTGAGTTCAAGGTCCAGGACTGGCAAAAAAAAAAAAGGAATCTCTAACACAAAGTCCTGAGCTCAAGCCCCAGTACTGGCAAGAGAAAGAAACAAAAGAAAAAAGATTATCTTTGTGGAGAGGTCTACTTACTATACAAATTTCCCTATTATTTTGAATAGAAGGTATCTTCTTTTCCTTGTACGTCATTACTTTTTTTTATATCTTAATGAGTATTCTGTGGAGCTGAAGAGTCCAACACGGGGACTTCTAGACGTGTATGGCTGTGTGACCTTATCTTGAAATTAGTCAAAATGAGTCCATTTAAAATTTCAACCGATTAAGCACTGGTGGCTCATGCCTTGTAATCCCAGCTACTCAGGAGGCTGAGATCTGAGGATTATCATTTGAAGGCAAACCAGGCAGGAAATCCATGAGACTCTTAGCTCCAATAAACACTAAGAAGCAGGAAGTGGAGTTGTGGTTCAAAAGGTACAACACTAGCCTTGAGTGTGAAAAGGCTCAGGGACAGGCTATGAGTTCAAGCCCAAGTATCCGCACACACACAGTTCAACTTTTCATCCCACTAGCCGCGTTTCCAGCAGCAGCTGGAAACAGCTGTGTGATTAACAGCTACCCCATTGGCCAGCAAGCACGTGGGCCCTGCTGACCTTGCAGGAAGATCTGTTGAATAACCTAAGTAAGCCATGAGAGGATCATGGTGCCTCCCCTTCCCCTAAGTGGAAAACCTTTCATCTTATTTAAAGGCTTGTGCATTTCCAGTCATGCGTTCTTGCTTTCCATCCTGCAGGTGCTATCTTATTCATGGGGCAGATAAACAAACCCTGAAGAATCTATGGAAGAAACCATGCAAAGCAGACTTTGCGATGAAGAAAAAGACTCCTCTTCCACATCTTTCATAGTTCTGTTAAATATTTTTGTACATTGCTTTCTTTTTTTTTTGTCAGAACTAGTCCTTAGCAACAGACTGGATAATACAGTGTTTCTGTTCTGGAAGGTTCTAGAGAGAAGATAGGGCAGTATGGCTGGAACTCTGTACTGAAGAAAGAATAGAAGGGCTTCAAAGATGTCTAAAAGATTCTTTAAAAACTACTGAACAGTCACCTAGGTAAACAACCCTGAGTATCTGCTGTCTGTCCAGTTCAAGACTTTTTGTTTTGTTGTTTGTTTTATATATGTGGCTTTTCAGGAGAAATATAATCAGTAGGACAAGAAAAAGAGCCATTTTGGATGGTAGTTTTTTTTAATGGTTTTATGGAACAAATATTATTTGCCTTTTTAATTCTTTCCCCCCACCTCCATCCCAAGTCTTGATAGCAAGCATTATGAGTTTGAGGGTGGAAATAATAGCAAAACTTCTAGTCTCTGTGTGTTTTTGTTGTTGCTGCTGTTCTTGTTTTATATAATGCATGTATTCATGACAAGAAAAATCTGAAAACTAATGTCTTGCTAGACAAAGTTTGCTCTTGTGCAGTGTGGCTGTCACTACTGGTCTGTACTCTTTGGATTGGCATTTTTGTATTTTGTACAAAGTAAAAATAAAGTGTTATAAGTAGTAAAAAAAAATAAAGAAATAAAACTGTTTAAAAAAAAAGCAAAATTTATTTCTCTGATATTTGAAAATAGAACAAAATCAGTAGTCTGTTTCAAGTATCCCAGCCCCAAGCCTAGCCCTTGGTGGCTCATGCCTTTAATCCTAGCTACTCGGGAGGCTGAGATCTGAGGATCCAGCCCATGCAGAAAAAGATCCACGAGACTCTTACGTATACTTATCTACCACAAAAAGCCAGAAGTGGGAGCTGTGTCTCCTAGAGGTAAAGCACTGGTCTTGAGTGAAAAAGCCAAGTTAAGA
This sequence comes from Perognathus longimembris pacificus, assembly GCF_023159225.1. Lineage (NCBI taxonomy): Eukaryota > Metazoa > Chordata > Mammalia > Rodentia > Heteromyidae > Perognathus > Perognathus longimembris. Next base: position 11,142,289 of record NC_063164.1, read on the forward strand.
TGGGCAGCCTAGAGTTCAAGCCCCCATACTGGTACCTAAATAAATAAATAAATCAATAAACAGTCTCTTTTAGGAAGCCTTTGCATTGAGGCAGACAACAGGAAATTCAAAGCCCCTGGAGTTTTTCTGTCTTTTCCTCCAAACCTGACAACCTAACACTATTCTTGGCTTTAATTCTTGTCAGTATATAGATCTTTCCAAAGAAGGCCTCTGTAATCCTGGGTCTAAGCTGAGCTACAGTGCTTTCGGCAATGGTTGAGTAGCCTCAGCAAAGATGGGGATTTTCTACGAGTTCAGGAAGAACATTAGCATTAGTGTGATTTGGAAATCTGTAGCAACGGTGACTCATTTTTAGTGACGAGCTGGAGTGTGTGGATTTTAAAGTGATCACTTTTGTTTCATGCTGGTGGGTGAGGATTAGTTTCTAAATTGAAGTCAAACATTGCAAGTGTTTTTGCTACTGGGTCTTGAACTCTGGGCCTGCAGATCTCTCTTGGCTTATGGCTGGTGTTCTACAACTTGAGCCACACCTCTACTTCTGGCTTTTTGCTTGTTAGTTGGAGATAAATGTCTTTCAGATTTGTCAGCCTGGGATGAATTTGATGTATGGTTCTCGGCGCTTCCTGAAGAGCTAGGATTACAGGAGTGAGCCACCTGTACCAATCAATTTTTTAATGTGTCAACATAAATGAATTGTACCAAGGGAGTTAGTTCATTGTGATAGCTATAGCATACTGATTGCACTTTGATCAAATTCACCCCATTTATATTACTCTTTCTCACTTTGGTGTCCTCAAACATCATATTTATGTTACCATTTGCCTGGGGTTTTGGAGGACTCTTAATTTTTTGCCGTACTGGAGTTTGAACTCAAGGCCTCACAATTGCTATGTAAGCACACTACCATTTGAGCCACTTTTCCAGCCCTTTTTGTGTTGGTTATTTTTGTAATAAGGTCTTACTTTATGCCAGAACTAGCCAGCCCTGAAATACTCCTATTTTGTCTTCCCTTTTTTCACTGGGATGACAGGCATGAACTACCAGGCCCAGTCACTGTGCTTCCCTGTAGCTTGTCAAACAGCCAGGCATTAGTTGAGATGGAGCCTGGAGGATTTTCTGTCTAGGTTGGCTTCTCATCATAATCCTCTGATCTCTGCCTCCTGAGGACAAGTTTGAGCTACCCCACTTGGCTTCCTGGATGTTTTAATTTATTAAAGTCCTATAATGGTTTTGGTTGTCTTCATGCATATATTCTATTTGCCACCCTTTAAGTCTACATGAAAAAAAACCACATCCTACACTCGCATGAGTTTGCTATTCATACTTATAACCATAATTCTGATGTGTAAAGTGGGTTCAGCTTTACTGTGTGCATCCTTCAGCAAAGCCAGGAGAGAAAGGAGAAAGGGAAGAACCAATTTTTCTTATTTAGGAATAACACAAAAAAAATTCAAATGCTTTCTTTCAGTCACACATATTCTAGAAAATGTATGCATCAGTATTAATGCTTCCTTGGTTGTCCAGTCTTCTCTGATTCAGTTACATTATGTTGCATTGCTCATTGCTCAGATAGTAATTGTGTGGGCAGTAAATTGAGAATGATATATTCTTATTTGTCCTTTGATTTATTATTTAAGTATTCTATTGGTCAAGGTTCTTCCAAGAAACAGAAGCCATTGTATGGGTATAGAGGGGACCCACCTCGTGATTCTGATGATGGAGGGGTCTTTCACTACATCATTGACGAATGAGAAGCTGGTGACTCAGCCCCAGCTTCATCCTCAGGTCTAAGAACCCCAGGCACTGTGTGACTCCCAGTCAGATGCTGGAGACCCAAGAACCTGGGCTGATTATGTCCCTGCTCCAGAAAGGAGAAGGAACTTGCCTTTCCTCCACGTCTGTGTCTTCTTCATACCCTTCACTAACTGAATGGAGCCTGCCCACACTGAGTCAAGGCCAGTCATCTTTAGTCCATAGATTCAAATACCAGTGCATTCTGGGAACACTTTCAGAAGCATCCCTCCAAATCAGGGTTTACCAGCCGAAGGGACAGCCATCCCTTATTCCAGCCAGGTTGACAACTAAAACTAATCATCACAAGTGTATACCAGCTAGTAAGTGAGGAGCATATACATTCCATTAGTAATGCAATCTCAGGGGTGGGGAATCAATCAGCACCAAGTATTTTCTCTGTCGCAGAGTAGATGTGACTCTTAAGAAGGGGTGAAAGTGCATGCAAATGGACCAAGAAACTGTACACCATTCCACTGCTTATATACAATGGAATTTTATTCATCTATCAAGAAGAATATGATGTCATGTACAGAAATGGAAGGAAAACAGTCAAATGATGTCATTCAGACAAGAGGGTATATGTTTTTCCTCGTGGAGAAGTTAGATCTAAATTACAAACCTATGTGAAAACATATACAGGGTCATTTGCATATACATATAAACATTAATTCAAGTATGTATATGCAGGGGAGGATTCTAAGGGTGTAACACTTTTGAACAACTAATTTATGTGTGCTAATGGGTGGGATGAGGTCAAGGGGAAAAAGGGCAGAAGAATGGAGAGAGGACGGATGGGCAAATACCATCATAATATTTAATGTAAATATGTGAAAATGGAGCCCAGTAGTTTAAGGAAATGGATGAAGTTGGGAGAGATGGAGGTGAATTGATAAATGAAGTGACACTGCTCAAGGTGCATTGTACTCACAAACTGACGTAGAATTGAAACTCCTTTGTACTACCACTTAAAGATTTTTTTTTAAATGCCAGACACCGGTGGCTTATGTTTGTAATTCTAGCTATTCAGGAGGCTGGGATCAGAGGATCACAGTTTAAAGCCAAATCAGGCAGGAAGTCTGTGAGACTCTTATCTCCAATAAACCACCAAAAAGCCAGAATTAAAGCCTGTGGTTCAAGTGGTAGAATGCTGTAGCCTTAAGCAAAAAGCTCAGGAACAGTGCCTAGGCCATGAGTTCAAGCCTCAGGATGGATACACATACAACAAGAAAGTGTGCAAGTGATCGCTGCAAGAGCTACAGGTCCCTGAGTTCCTGACTCCAGAAAGAACCAGAAACCTCTGGATGTTCTTAGTCAGAGCTGCCCTGGTGTGTTGTTCTGACTGTAGCAAGCAGGGGTTGCTCCTCAATATACCCTGGTCATGTTTGGCTGAGCATATTAAATTTTCAAGTCTCTGATTTTGTTTCGTGAGTGTATCTGTAATGATTAGTAAAATGTAAAGCTTCAATGGCATGCAGAACTTGGAGAATTATAATATCAAGGTTCCCAGACTGTATACTCTCTTTACCCTTGATTCTCTCAATGGTTATTCATCTTTACCCTTCTTCCACTCTGCTCCCAGATGGCTTTTGGAATGAGTTTACAGTCTCCAGATTAAGGGTGAAATTTTTCCATTAAAATATGTATATAAGAATGTATATATGGGTGTATGACTCAATGTCTATATTTTGGTGTACTTATTTATGTCAATGAATCTGCATCCCTATCTCCAAAATACGATTTCTGACAACCTTCTCTGAGGGAGCCTGCAATATGTTTACCATATGGAGATTACCAGGACAGGCCTGAGGCAGGGCCCTTTTGCTCTGCAGACATATTTGAGCCAACAGTTGACCATAGATTAAATGCCACACTGTGTCTGAGAATGAGACAGGCTTCTGTTTCCCTGAAGTACCAAGATGGTAAACCTATGAAAAATGGAGCCAACTACCAAGCAGGGAAGTCATTGTTTTGGCACTGGTATTCTGCTTAAGGCTTGATGGATACGAGAGCTGGCCACCAACTCGAGTACATTTAAGGCTCTGGGTGTCATTTACCTTTTCAATCTTTTTGATTAGGGAGATTATGACAGGTGACCTGGGAAAAATATCAAAAATCAGGAGAACTTTAGAGAAATATGCAGGGAGTGCCTTTTAATAATGGTAGTTGTTGTTTTACTGTAAATGATCGTAAGGTTGTGGAGTAGGAACAGCAATTCACTGAGTCCATACTCTTATCTCCAGTTATCCAGCAAAAAGCCAGAAGGAGAAGTGGGATCAAGTGGTAGAGAACCAGTCTTGAGTGCACCCAGGCCCTGATTTCAAGCCCCAGTACCAGCACACACACACAAAATAACGATGCTTGTCACACCAAGTACATGACTGGTTACTGTTTGCAAATTAAGTCACTGAATATTAAGTAACAAAATGAAAAGATCTTTTCTAAGTTTCTTAGTGCTTTAAGATCCCCTATCTGAAGTTTATAATCTATGTAAACTAAGGTAAAAGAAGTACAACCTGGTTTTGTGTCCGTCCTTCCTAGACAAGAAAACTTTCACCAAGGCCTAGGAGCAAACTGTCGGGGGCTCCATGAACATTACTATTAAGGTGGTGAATCTGGCTATGGACAGCTGACCTTTCACTTTATTTTTTACAGCTCCTGGGTTTAATCCTAAAGCCTTATGTTTGCTAGACTTCCTTGCCCAGCTGGTCCTTTACCACCTGAGCCATGCCTCCTGCCCAGCTTTTTTCTGGTTCATTGGAGATGGAATCTCAAACACTTTTCTGCCTGGGCTGGGTTCAAACTTCAGTCCTACAGATCTGTCTCCTCAGTAGCTAGACCTTCAGATATGAGACCCTGGCACCCAGCCCTCTTTCACTAATTTTATCTCATTGACTCATTTTTAGATGCTTCCTGGCTTTAACTGACCCACTATTGGTGTGAATACGCGAATGTCAGCTTATGTAGAGGGTACATCAGCAAAGAAAAAAAAAAACTGGTGGACTTTTTTCTAACTTTATTCTTCTCTAGCTCTCAATCATCTCATGACTCATCTGTTCCTCTGAAAGAGGACCAGAATAGAATAATCTCATGGGTTCATCCTGCAATTTTAATGTACAACAGATCTAGAAAAGGATGTCTTATGAAGGAATAATCAAGTAATTCAGTTCTTCTGCAATGCAAGGGAGACTAAGAATGTATCAAATTTGCTCAATTTTTTTTCTCCCAGAAATAAAAAGTTTCTTACGCCATTAGTGTTAATGATGTTAGCAAACACTGTCAGGTAAATAACAAGTGACTGTCGGCAGGTAGCACAGAAAGTGCTAAACATGTTTCTTTTTAGGAGTAAGCGTGCTTGGGATTGTGGATTCTGATTGCATGAATTTTCTCCTGGAAAAAATATCTTTCTTGGCTTGCAATTATCAGATTAAATCAAGCAATCGCTCTTCAGTAGTCCATGGAGAGTAGCTTGGATTTCAAGTGCTCTGATACCTAAAGTCAAGAGATACCATTATGACTCATAAAGAACAGCAGTTGCGAGAGCTGGAGAGATGAACAAACACGGATGAAAGGAAGAAACCAAAATGTGCATAAGAAGGCAGGTCTCCGGCAGTGAGCTGCTGCAGGAAAGGCTATGAGGGTCTTCCAGTGGAACAACATCTGTCCACATCTGTTTTTAGTAAAGGTTTTTATCTTTGGTATCCTTACTGTTTTTCCTCTTCCCTGTAAAGATCTTGGCAGTAGAGGTGAATTGTCCAGATATCAAATTCTTAGGGCTTTTTGAAGCCCTGAGTGGGAGGTGGGTGAGTGTCTTCATGTCTACTTATAAAATAGCAGCACTGCACAGGGCCTGGAAGTGTCCTGACTTGTAATCCTGTGCCACATACACAACAACCTTGTCTGTGTTCCCCACAAAGGTGTGGCACACCCCAAACTGTGTTGTAGGATTATGGCACCATCTTGTGGTAAAAAATCAGTGCTGCATTGGAAACAGAAAAGCAATTTATTCCATTTTTATTCAGAATTACGTCTAGTCCCGTCTGATAGCCATATACGACACGAGAATTGTATTCTCCATTTCCATATTCACATAATAAAATACACTGAGAATAAAAAGAACATTGCTCATGTAACTGAGTCTGTAAATGTTCAGTGTTACCTTCTTGTCCAAGGGACCTTTTTGAGGCATTTCATTTGGGGGTTTGGGAAGGAGGAAGGTAAAGTAGAAAAGGGGATCCGAATTTCAAATAAGATGGTTAATTAATGTTCCCTTCTGGTGGCAAGCCAAGTTTAAGTACCAGTGTTTTTGTATCTTACCAAGTTCCTGTGGTTTTAGGACTGTCTTCACAACATGAATTAGACATCGGTCAAAAAGACAGAACACCAAATCGCCACACCCCCGTCCCTCACATATTCCTTTCACCCACATATCAAATTTAGTCAGTTTATTCTTATAAGAGACATTAAAGTCATCCCGAAATTGTTCCAAGTTTCCATCTGTGTGAGAGGGAATTGCAAAAAAAAAGTATGTTAATTTTTCTACATTCCTGACATCCCATGTTAGTGAGTGCTTTCAATTACATACACAACCCAAGATGGAAATGTGGAGAAATCACATTCTCCCTTAAGGAATATGGAACCTCTTGCAACGTAGCTTTTCACAATAAATGTCTTTGTCAACCTAGAAGCACTCAGGGTTTAGAAGCTTAAAAATATAAGGTTTTCTTTCTCCAAACAAGATCAGTTTGGAGAGACTGAGCATTAATTGAGCATTGAAGGAGAATTTCCCAAATAGAAGTGGAAGACCAACTCACAAATAGGTTGGTTGGTTGGTTGGTGGCACTAATAGGGTTTGAACTTGTATTGAAGCATTTGGCAGGTGCTCTGCAAATTGAGCCACACTCCAAAACGTTCTTGCTTTGTTTTTTTTCCTCCAGTTTTTACTTGGACTGGGATCTTCCAATCTACAGCCTCCCACACAAGCTGAGATTACACGTGTAGCTACCACATCCAGTGCAAATCAACTTCCTACCTCTTGGAGCTTGCTAGATGTAGTATAAAAGAAATGAAGGGAAGGGATAGATGGAAGAGGGGAGGGATACCCATACCTTACTTGGAAATGGGCAGAGATATTTCAGAGATTGAAGGGCCACCTCTGCCCCTTCATTTCATGGTTCTCTCTAGTTGTCACTATGGCCTTTACCAACTGGCAGAACAGTTTTCACACGCAGATGAGATTATTATGAAGTTAACCATTCTGGATAGAAACACTTGGTGCCACCCCATCTGCATGAGAACTTCTGACCACCCTCAAAGACAAGTCAGACTGAAGGGGTAAGAAACTCAGCCAGGTCACCTAGACGGTACTCCCAGAGCTCTGGAAAGTAGGTCGAGTCCCCTCCCACCTTGCAGGCAAAGTGCTCTAGGCATGAGAAATTTGGGGGTACATTTTCTACAGTACTTGTGGGGGGAAGAGACATTAAATTTGCAACTGAATTCTCTGAAGACTTTTTTAAGTCTACCTATATAAAAACTAACATAGTATTCTAGGTAGAGCTGACACTTTGAGTATGCTAGATAGTTGTGCTTTTCATTGTAGACTCTACTACACTGATGAGATGCTTATCACATTAACTTTCTGTGGCTGACAAATTCAAGTTGTACTTTGACTACTGCGTTTTTGTCCTTCACCTCTGTGTTCAGGTTATTGGAGGAGTTAACACAAACAGACTGGGCACTGGTGGCTCATGCCTGTAATCCTAGCTATTCTAGAGGCTGAGATCTAAGGACCATGGTTTGATTCAAAGCCAACCTGGGCAAAAGTCTATGAGACTTTCTTTTTTAGAAATTTTTTTAATTAACTTATTAGTGGTAGTCCTTGGATTTGAACTCAAGGCCTCTCATTTGCTAGGCAGATAGTCTACCACTTGAGCCACTCTGCCAGCCCTATTCTGTGAGACACTTATCTCCAATTAATCACCAAAAAGCCAGAAGTGGAGCTGTGGCTCAAGTGGTAGTGTCAGCCTTGAACAAAAAAGCTCAGGGACAATGAATGCCCAGGCCTTGACTTCTAGCACCAGGACTGGCACCAACACACACACACATCAAAACACACACAAAAAATGTTAAGTGAACTTACATTTTATTAAACCTAACTCAACCAATTACACTTCTTCAAATGTTCCCCTCCAGAAGCCACTCCGTCTTCTCCCGTGATAGTTACACATCCTGTCACACAGGACAAGTCCCATTTTTCAGCCCATCTCAATTGTAGCTCTGGTTTGTCAGTGGACTGAGCTATGTCTGGACGATGGGCATGACCATGGAACTAGCTGAATCCAACAGTTTGGAAGAGATTTCTTGACATTAGCATAAATCTATATTTAAACTACACTATTCCCCCATCTTAGCCTCAAAAATATTTTGTCCTAGGCATGAGGTAAGTTTAAGAGGCCAGAGCTGTGGAGCCCGGGGGTGAACACAAGCCTTTAACCAGGAGCAGGGGCCCAGCTTTTGCATGGAAGTTGTGCTATTTATTCACTTGTTGCTTCACACCCATTTCCTGCGCTCTCCATTGGGATCCAGCTGACATTCACGGGTGGCCTTAGTTCTCCCTTCTTGGATTTGATAGTGATTTGGGCCAGCAAGAATCTCAGGAAGAGCAGCGTGAGTAACAGAATGAGATCAGGGCTTTTGTCTGCCCAGCTCTGTCACTGAGAGTGCCTGTCCCTACCCAAGGCAGTAACTCCTGCCAGGTGGCCTCTGCCTTGCTTTTCAGGCTGAAGACCCAAATGTGCCATTCCTACAGCATGAGCCTGTGCACCCGAGTTCCCTCGGAAGTCCTTTGTAAAAGCGCATCCAGTGTGAGCCTTCTCTTCCCTCCCAGCACGCTGCCTCAGGGTGGGGAAAGCTCTAGCCTTCTCCCAGGGGCTCCCCTTCCTGCATCTACCTCCAGTCCTCCAAGCTTAGAAAGAAAATGGAAAGGACAACCATGTGGCAGGAAAGGGTTTTAAAGGTCCTTCATCTCCCTGTGAAAAATATTTCATAGCAAAACGCGTTTGGTTTTAACAATTTTTTCCTCCTCTATTCCCAACCCCAACCTTTACCTGCTCTCAACCCTGCTTTCCTGGCTAACCCCTAGGGGTATGAATACAAGCAGCCTGAACTTTGAAAAATTCTTAGTTGAAATAGTAACCCCCTGTGTACACCATCTTTATAATAATAAAAAAAATCTGGTTATATAATTGCAAAAAGAAATGTCTTAGTTACCAACAAGTAAATAAAAGGAAATTTGTGGTGGTTAGATTAGCCAACACAAAGGACAAAGAGCCAGAAGACTCTAAAATCTGCCCTCTACCAGAATCAAATGTGTTGTAATACTTACAATAGTGCTTGACAGATAGCAGCTGTTATTGTAATTATGGATTAAATAGATTGATACCTTATTTTCTGATTAGCAAAAACATTTTAAACGACTACAGCTTCATTTTCATAGACAAGAACTTTTTTTTTTGCTGCATAAAACTTATTTGCCATGCTGAGCGTAATAGTGCAGCCCTGTAATCTCAGCTACAAAGAAGGATCTGTGATCTAAGACTGGCCTGGGGCAAAAGCAAGACTCAGTCTGAAAAATAACAAATGCTAAGAAGGGAGAGAAAGCTGCAGTGTGGCATAAGTGGTAGAGCATCTGCCTAACAAATGTAAACCCTTGAGTTCAAACCCCTGAACTATGCCTTCTCCTGCTCTCCCCATACACAAACCAAAGAAACAAGTGTCTAAGAACAGACTAGAGAAATCATATAAAAATAATTATCTGTACCTTGCATTTCTAGAAATGTTGTAACATTACTATCTCAGTGAAACGCTCTACTGAAGAAGCACAAGTCCACCAATCTCCTGCCACGTAAACACAAACTGCAATGTAACACAGAAAGAATAACTCTTTTATTGGTATTATAGCAAATTTCATGTGGCATATATTTATAACTGAAAACCAGAGGGCAAAAAAATATATATACACCTAACTGTACAAACCATGTAAAATGATAAACTGAGGACTAGAAGAAAACTTCTCGGGAGAACTGTAAAAACAAAAAACAAAACCCAACCCAGAATGAACTTTGAAAAAAAAAGATTAAAAACAAAACAAAGCACAGTCCCGTGATCACATGAACACAGAGTTAACACTAAGAAAACAGCACTGACATTAGGAACGCAGCCAAGAGCTGATGTTTGTCTGGGAGCACGCCGGCACGGCTGCTCTGCTCTGCTCTGCTCTGCTCTGCTCACACAGTGGTCAGGGCGCCACGTCCGGCTGCCTCTGCTCTCCAGTTCTCTTTGGGCTTGGAGTAGTCCCAGGGCCTTCTGTTCTCTGTGAAGCCATAGAGTTTTCTAAGTGCCACACGAGCAGCTTCTTCTTCCGCCACGAGCACTGTCTCCCCGGGCCCTTCTGCAAGCAACTTCTTGTCACTAGAAAGACAGCAAAGAGATCGTGAGTGATACTGCGCTTTACGAGACAGCACACGGAGTACAGAAAGCCTGGCCCTAACCTGACCTCCACAACAATCCCATCAGAAGCACAATGCATGAGAGATCTTTGGAATTAAACTCATTTTGTTGCCAGTTCATCTTACACGGAAGCTGACAAACATTCACATTTCCACAGACATATAAACAACTTACTGGGCCAGTATTTTTGAGTAAATTCACAAGCATAGAAATATTAATGTTTGGTTTTGTAACTACTCATGGAGAAGTGGAGTATATAGGTTCTCTGAAAACCTAAAACTGCCAACAATTTTAGGTAGATTTTTTTTTTTTTCATTTTGAGTGTGCAGTAGAGAGATTCTACTGAAATACTACCTCTGGAGTCTGTCACCAACCTTCGCTATGAAGGAGGTAGCAGTTTGATGTTTTAAATGAAGAGGTTTGTATCTTCAAAATTGGCACTCTAATTTATTCCCCAAAGCAGCGAGGAGACAGTGAGCCAACACTCAAACAGGCTCACTGTTACCTTACACACAGATAAAACCAATTCCTCTGTTGCATTGATATCTTATTATTATCATTGCGAGCTGTCTTAAAAATGCAAAAATGTCCCTCCAAGGAGGCAAATGTGCACATTAAGTAGCTATAATCCTGCTTTGCTACTTCTCCACTACATTTAACTAGTTTTAGAAACTTCCTGACCTAAAACTTCCCATATACAATTCAAAGAAGCGACTCCCAGGAGCTTTCATGCTCAGCGGCTCCATCGGTCACGTGAATTCAATATACGCATTCCTGAAGGCTAAAAGGACCAGAACCAAACTCAGGAAAAGAAATGAAGCCACATGAGTAGAACTCCATACAGAGGAATTTCCTAAGGAACAAGTGCTGTGACGGTTAAGTGTGTTTGGGTAATTTTGCCAGAACACTCAGCTTGGTTGGTAGGCCGGTGTTCTACCGCGTGAGGCACATCTCCAGCTAAGCCTTTCAATAGTTAACTAGATATGGACTTTTCTGCCCAGACTGGATAAACCAGGACCCTTCAGATCTTAGCTTTCTGAGTAGCTAGGACTACAGGCATGAGCCAACTAACGATTATATTCAATGAAACAAAGGTTCCTCAAATGTTAAATTTTATAAAAAACAACAACAAAACTATACATATACAGGAATGGAGGCAATCACCTACAAGTGAATTTCAAGTCTAGAAGACTTATCAACTTTAGTCCAATGGTCGTTTTTCAATCATTATGTAAAAATATAGAAAAAAAGCTATTAAATGGCAATCACTATTAACAACATGACATATGGCAAAGCGCTGGTTGTTGCTGGTTTCTTCTTTTAATGGAACTGGGAATGAACTTTTGCACTTGCTAGTCAGCCACTCTATCACTTGAGTCATGTCCTCAGCCCAAAATACTTCATAATTTTTTTTCTTGGTGGTACTGGGATTTGAACTCGGGGCCTCACACTTCCTAAGCAATCACTCTACCATTTAAACCTTGCCACCAGCCCATTTTGCCTCCCTTATTTTTCAAAGGAGGTCTCATATTTCTGCTAGCACTGGCCTGGGCTAAGATTGTCCTTACTTCTACCTCTCAGTTATCTGGCATTGCCAGTGGTTATCATGCTCAGCTATTCAGTTGGGAGTCTCCCTTAATATTTGTGCAGGCTGTTCTCAAACCATGATCTTTCCCATCTCCATTTGAGTAGTTAGCATTACAGCACCAGTGTACCACTGGTGCTCAGCCTTATATTACTATTTTTTAAAAAAATGCTCTAGAATTTCTGAAGAGCTCCTTTTAAAAAGTCATCAATGGTATCTGTAGTCAATTCCAGCTTGTGCATGTAACCTTTCCCCAACTAGACACCAAACTCACTTGCAATTTTTTATTAGTTCAAAAATATAGGCAATCTACCAATAATTGTCTCAGGAACTGTTCTAGGCATGAAACATAAAGAGGTAAAATGAATATTTTTATTCACAAATTTGTGTTTATAATCTTAAGAAATATCAAATCAAAGAGCATAAAGGGCATAAAATGATTACAGATTCTTGAAATTCTGTCAATATTTCTCTTTTTTTTCTTCTACTAGTAGTGTATGAGCTGCTTGAAGGCTTACCAATCAGATAAGCAAAAAAGAACACCTCTGGATAGATGAAAAGCTCAAGTGGTAAAGCATCTGCCTAGCAAGCACAAGACCCTGAGTTTAAACCTCAATACAACTGGAAAAACAAAAAGACAAAGTCTCTGTTTTTGCTTTGCACTTCACTCAAGACTGAAAGTGAACCTTCTCCAGCACTCTCTACTTTCTCCATTATGATGTTTTCCATTGCTTTTATACCTCTAAGTCCTTGGTGACACAAACAAAAGTATTTACCAAGACCTCAATCTAGTTATCTTATTCAGTGTTTGTTTTTGCTGCAAATGGGACCCAGGACCCCCTGAGCTAGAGTTCCAGCCCCACACCTCAATCTGAAGCAGCTCAAGTTCTTCCCAACAAAACTTAAAAGCTCTCTACAAGAGTTCGTCTGCACATTCTGATGGACAATTAAACCCTTTCATCTCTAGTTTGAGGCTCAGCTGAACCTGCCCAGAGTAGATTAAGGTTAAGTTAAAACTTTTTTCCTGGGCTGGGGATATGGCCTAGTGGCAAGAGTGCCTGCCTCGGATACACAAGGCCCTAGGTTTGATTCCCCAGCACCACATATACAGAAAACCGCCAGAAGCAGTGCTGTGGCTCAAGCGGCAGAGTGCTAGCCTTGAGCGAGAAGAAGCCAGGGACAGTGCTCAGGCCCTGAGTCCAAGGCCCAGGACTGGCAAAAAAAAAAAAAAAAACAACACTTTTTTCCTTACACAGAAAAAATGAGTCAATGAAAGTTACTGCTAATGGCAAAACAAATGACTTGCCTTCTATGAGTGGCAGAAAGGAAAGAAGCAGAAAATAGATTATGGAGAAGCAAATTTTTTAAAAAAATCTTTTACTACTAATAACTAGGGTCTTCGTCAAGAACCATGAAGTTTATTTTTACAGCTTCCAATCAAAGTTCTGAAATAAAGATGGAGTTTTTACTAACCAGAATAAGCCAACAAAATACAAGGGCAATGCTGTGGTGGTTCCTGACTGCCGAGTGAGTCTAGATTCCGGAGCAGACACATTTCTCTTCCTCAGCTCTTCCACCAGCATTCCCATGGGATTTACCACCTGCCACATCTCGAAGAGCTCCTTTCCGGTCATCTGAGTTATTAGGAAGTCCTGCATACAAAATAACAATCTGTACAATCAAATAAATACAAAGAACCTTAAAGTCAGAACTCAAAAAGTACTTTCTTCGCTTTGGTGCGGGTCCTGGGGCTTGAAATCGGAGCCCAGGTCACTAAGATTTATTATTATTTTTTGCTTGTGGCTAGGGCTCTACCAGTTGGGACATGGCTCCACTTCAGCTTTTCTGGTGCTTCAAACTATGATCCTCAATCTGAACTCCTGAGTGCTAAGATTACAGGTGTGAGCTACTGATACCAGGCTTAAAGTACATTTTTCTTTCCACAGAAAAACATGATAGAAAATTTAAGACAAATATAAACATCACTAGCCTGAAAATTTGTCTACCTCCTGCATCAGTCCCTGAGTGCCAGGACTACAGGTATGCACCACCATGCCCAACTTGAAGCTGTTGTTTTATTTAGTGGAACTAAGAATACATACTTCCAATATATATTTATATCCGTCATCCACCCTGTTACAGGAGTACTGCTTGTGAGCCTAGACCGTGGCAGTGTCCTCTGACCTCACTTCTGACTTTCACCAAGCATCTACTAGCTACCACACAGGTATTATCCTTGACCCTAAGCATGCACAGCTGAAGATGACATGACTTGTGGTCCTCTAGCAGTCCCAACCAAGAATTATTGTTCACTTCTGATCATGGCCTCAATAAAAGAAAAGTGGTATAACTAAGGCTGTATCCTTTTTTAAAAAAGCTTCAACTTTTTGGTCCATTTTTGTTAGGAGAAAAAAAAATTCACTGTCAAGATGATATGTTAAATGCATCAGAAATGTTTTCTTCTGTCCACGCGTGTCCAGGCAGATGCAATTAACTTTCACCTACCCTGAGGAAAAGTGCAGTCCTCTCAGGTCCACTGCTCTGGAGCAGGGCTCCAATCACCGCAAAGAAAGTCCGCTGCAATACGAGTGAAGGGACTGGAAAATCTGCACTCAGGGTTAACTGCTCCACGGCCAGGTTCCTTGCCACATGACACACGACTTCCTCCCCAGTAAGAAAGTCAACTACACTCTTGATGCCTTCAGCAGGCAAGTCTGGGAACTCATTTTCGAGAAATTGTGTGAGGCAGGTTTGTGAAAATGACATGCCTCGTTCATACAGTTCTTGGTTATCTTTAAGATTCAGAAGCACAGCTTCTTTCTCAAGCCCAAGTTTCTGCCGTTTTGCCTCTTCACTTTTAATATAGCAGCTGTTCACGAATGCAGTTTTGAGGAGATCTAAGGAAAAGGTTTCCTGTAAGCGGTGTCCGAAAGCTTGGATTTCAGCATGGTAATCCCAGTTGGGTTTCTCTGAACTGAAGATGTAAACAGGAAGAGATGGTAAAGAGAACGTTATCTATTATCATGTAAAAATTTTTCAGTTTTGTCATTTTATTAAGTTACATATAGGAAATGAGAAAAGGTTTCTTTCTAGTGTCAGGCACTAATGATCTAAATACAAAACCTTAACTCAGATGAATGCCCACAATCCTCATACATTCTAAATTACAGTAGGATTTAAGTTTCCCTTGACCCAACCTCTGTCTTACAGTGACGGTTCAACATCCACTAACAGATTAGGTCTGGTATTCAGATTCCTTATTTCTGATCTACCATGGAATGATGACTTCCACCTAGATGTGAACATCAATTATAATCTCACAGATTCAGGCCAGAAATACTAAGCAGTAAGCACACAGGGTTTATTTTACATTTCACTGACTTAAATTTTGTAATTATCTACTTACACTGGCAATTAAATAATCTAGTGCAAGTATTATGAATATGTAAAAAGCCCCCGACATGGGCTGGGAAGAGAGTGGTAGCACATCTGCCTAATTTATAGTAGTCCCTGGTTTGGATCCCCAACAAAAATTAACTTTAATTCTAAGAATAAACTGAAGCATATTTTCCCCCATGAAAGCTGATAAACCCCAAATAAAACCCTTTTACGTAGAAAAAAAGGCAGCACAACTCCGGGTTGAAAGTCATCAAATCTATGTATTATATACACCTACATAATGAATAATCAGTAGGGGTTCCTCTTAAAACATTAAGCTTTCTAATAATCAAGAAAACATGAGTTGTTGTTTTTTTTTTGTCTATTAGGAAAAGGACATAGTCTGCAGTAGAAGAGCATTCCAACTGGAAAGCTCTTAGGAGTCTAAATTGGATCCATATTTTCTGGAAGGCAGTATGAAAACAGTTTTCAAAACTTCACATTACTAACAAATCCCCCCCCCAAAGAAATACATCCAAGAATATTCACTGTTTCATTGGCTGTAAGCATTAAATAATGCAAAACTCAACGGTCTGTAAATAAAACCATTTTTTGAAAAAGTGATGCCAGGAACGGTGGCTCACACCTGTAATCCCAGCTACTCAGAAAGCTGAGATCTGAGGATCGCAGTTTGAAGAAAACCTGGGAAGGAAAGTGCTTGAGACTCTTATCTTCCGTTTACCACTAAAAATCCCGAAGTGGAGGTGTGGCTTGAGCGCTAGCTAGCCTTGAGCAAGGACAGGGCCCAGGCCCTGAATCCAAGCCCCAGTACCAGCACCAAGTGAGATGCATCTATTTATATTTTCTAACAAAAGTGGGAAAATAAAGCAAGTCGCAAGCCTCATGTTGGGTTATCTCGTTTCTTCTGTTCAAACTGCAGCAAGACGAATGAGGGGAGAAGCCTAAAGCTAAGCGTTCTTCTTTTTCTTTTACTTAGCCAGTGGACCAGCAAGTTGTATCAAGTACTTAACTACGCCCCCCCCACCCCCCGTTCTGCAGGGCTGTGCCCCCTTATCGCTGCCCAAGGAAAACTCGGGCATTACAAGACGCGGCCCACAAACCCTCAGCTCACGAAAGGTCACCCTCGGGCCAACCCCTGTTCTCCATTTTCCTCTAGAAAGATTCTGCAGAGTCGGAGCTGCGCGGCCCGCGTCGCGCTCTTCCCCGGAGGCGCGGCCCAGGTCGCGAAACGAAGCCCCCGGCCCTCCCAGCGCAACCCGGAACCCGGACCTCCCGGACCCCACGGCGGGGTGGGGGGGCTCCTACCGGCGCACCGGTGGCGGCGGACAGCGCAGCAGGCGCCGCCGCTCCAACTCCTTCTGGAAGCGGAGGGCGATGCGGAAGTCTTTCACTCCACGGACGGGCTGGACGAATGTAGGGGCGGCCGGAGCCACGAGGCAGCGAGACCCCTGCCCGAGAAGCCTCACCAGCGAGGACGCCATAGCAGGAAGGACGCGCTGAATGGCGGAAGGAAACCAGCCGGACGGGTGTCACAGGAACACAGGGCCCCTTCCGGTGGGCGGGGACGGAAAGAGGCCGGGGGGTGGGGCTGCGCCTAGGGGGCGGGGCAGCTGCTGCTGGTCCTGATGCGCATGCGCTTGTGCCCGTTGGTGGTTACCTTCTGTAATCGGGACCTGGAGGGGAACCTGGAGTACAGAAGTTTTTAGAAGTTACTGACTCCGACGCGGGTGGCTCACTTCTGTAATCCTAGCTACTCAGGAGGCAGAGATATGGTGATATCAGCTGCAAGCCAGCCCAGGCAGGGACGTTGGGAGGCTCTTATCTCTCCAATTAACCACCAAAATGCCACAAGTTGAGGCCAGGGTCAAGTGGTAGGGCACCAGCCTGAGTGAAAAAACCCAGGACTGGTACAACAGACGAGTACAGTCTGTGGCTCTGTGCTTTCTTCTCATTAAAGTATGACAGAAATGTTTTTCAGTGTAAAGACAGCATGAAGAAATAAGAAAATATTACTATTAATATTACTACTTAGTCTTAAAAAGTCCAGAACATCCAGGCACTAGTAAGTAAATATCTACTGAGTTTTACTTTTACCTGGCACCGTCTAGAGCCTTACTTTCTCAGACCCTAGATCCAGAAAGGTGTTGCCTTAACCAGCCTAGAAATTTATATTTTAAAGTGATTCGACAATATGTTTAAAAAAAAAAACCAACTGGAGAAAAAGACGGGGAAAAAAAGGAATGAGAACCTTGGAAGTGGAACTGAGTAACTGTGTTCTTCTTCATCTCTATCTTGTTTAGAAATGTCATTATATGGCTTTAGAAGATACTGAAAAGCAGATTTTGCTGAAAAGCACTGACTCCTTACCTGAGGGGCTGAGGTAACTTAAAATAGGATATAGGCCTGTTTTTTAGTTATTAGCTGGAGATAGTCTCACAGGGACTTTTCTGCCTGGGGTTGGCTTTGAATTGTGTGATCTTCAGACCTCAGCCTCCTGATTAGCTAGGATTACAGGCATGAGCCACTGGTGCCTGGTCAGAAAACTGGATTTTTTTAAAGGGCACAATGAATGTTTATTTCTGCAATATTTCATTTGAAGAAGTAGCCTAAAACTTGCTAAAGCTCAATCATTTTAACTTAAAATCAGGTATTTCTGTAATGATAGTATTTCTCATTGTTACAACAATGAGAATGAATACTACATGCCAATAAGAATTGCAGGGTCTCAAGCAATTTATTTCTCTAATGTACTTCATGGAGCACCGGAATTAACCTCTTAGCTTTCAGTTACAACGATAGAAAATGAGGAAATATTTACTCTGGCTTATAGCTTGAGAAGTTTCAATCCATGGTCAGACTCTTGGTTTTAGACGCGTGATGCTGATACTGCTTACAGCATGGCCAACAGGGTCGCAGAGCATGGCTGGCACAAGGAAGACAGTGAATGGCCTAGGATCCCACAATCCTTTTTGAGGACATGACCCCAGTGATGTCCCTTAAGATCTACCATCTCTGAATAGTGCCACAGGCTAGGAACTAAGCCTTAATATGTGGGCATATTAAATATAATAAATTCACTTTCAAAATTTCATTCAGTACAATGAAAGTAAAAACACTATATGGTTCCAGGACCACCCAAAAAATGTTAAGGGAAGACAAAGGCCAATGTGGTTGTTTTCTCCTTAAGTACCCTACTTTCCTTCAACCTGCCATTAGCCCTAATTTGATCAGAGCTAATATCAACAATCTGTCAGGGTTTTAGACAGTCAACATCAGATGAAGAGTAGGCAGTGTCACATTTAAGAAGAGGAGATGAGTGCATGAGATTTCATGTTAGCCCTTTGTATTTTGACCCCAGGGATGTCAATTGCATAGACCTTAAGCAATTGTGTGGGTAGTTGGCACACATTAATTGGAAACACAATGACAGTGAGGTCAATAAGAGGTTCTGCCTGGACCATCAGTGGCTAAACCTTTTTCTACCACAAGTATCTGTAAAACCATTGACAGAGCATGCAAAATTATGAAATACAGCTAGTCAGACCACAAGCAGCAGATGAGAATCATGCAAAAGAGTGCATGTCTGTGATATCATGGACCAAATGAGTTTGAGAGTGTTCCCTGGCACATGGACAGTACAGTGATTCAGACATATTTGATGTTCCTGGCAACCATCTAAAGAACAGATGCAGAATAGTGGTCAGTAACCCAACTCATAAGGAATATTGCAGGAGAAACAATCGTCATCACATGAAGCTGGATATAGTTAAAACTGTTAAACAACTTAAAAACTGAGATAACTGTGAACTATTGATAGAGTTTTCAAGTCTTCCTAGCCTCTTTAGAATGTCTGACGGGTGATATAATAGCCAAGAAAGAAAACTTTATGAAAATGAAAAATTTGCAAAAAGTCTTGGCAAGCCAGGTAAGCCTAGACAATGAATGAAATCTTGTTATGAAGTATCTATGAGAACAAGACTTGTGAAAATGTATCATATAAGCAATGTAAAAATGAAAATGTGATTGGATATAGGTCTTTTCTGTGCTATGTAGAAATATTGGTCAAGATGTAAAATTGGCTTGATGCACTTCATTCCAGAAAACACTTCCTCAAAAAATATGTATCAATGAGGGGCTGGGGATATAGCCTAGTGGCAAGAGTGCCTGCCTCGGTATACCCGAGGCCCTAGGTTCGATTCCCCAGCACCACATATACAGAAAACGGCCAGAAGCGGCGCTGTGGCTCAAGTGGCAGAGTGCTAGCCTTGAGCGGGAAGAAGCCAGGGACAGTGCTCAGGCCCTGAGTCCAAGGCCCAGGACTGGCCAAAAAAAAAATATATATATATATTTATATATATATGTATCAATGTGAATACAATTCTGATATAAATAATTATGGGTGCCAGAATTTCTCTGTGTAGTAGGGAGGAGTATGGCTCCCACCTGTTGGGATTTACATTTTTTATAGTGCCCATCTAATTTGTATTAAGTTTGGGTTATGTCAACAAGGGACTGCAGCAGATGTTATATTACTTCTCAGGTTCAGTCAAGTTCTCTGTAGTGTCCATTTTGGGCTTGTATTTCTTGGAGCATATTCCCATAGGAAAGCCAGCTGCTGTGTTCTGACGATGCAGAACAAACCATGTGGAAAGGCTTAGGTAGTGAGTAACTAAGGCCACCTGCCATCAACCATGTGAAAGAGCCATGCGGAAAGTGGATTCTCCAGCCCGGCCTGGCCAGCACCTTAACTGCAACCTCACCAGGCACACTGAGGCAGCATAACCAGCTACTCTGTTCCTAAATTCCTGCTCTTTGGGGACCATGTGGGGTAAGAAGTGTTGATTTTTAAAGCCACTGAGTTGGAAGTGTTTTGTCACAAAGCATGGGGTTAAACCAATCTGCAAGAAAGGGTAGTATATACTACTAATAGTGGGTATTCCTGAGACATACGAAAGGCTTCAGAGTGCTGGGTCTAGATTGGTGCAGCACATGGAAGAGATAGAGATGCAAAGCCACTAACTAAGCCAGAACTATTATATCATTGTAGGGGTGAGATGAAAAGCTTCATGTGCTCTATAAAGGTGTACAGGAATGAGCTGGAAATAGCTACTCAGGTGGCTGAGATCTGCAAATCATCATTCCAAGCCAGCCTGGGCAGGAAAATCTTTGACTCTTATCTCCAGTTAATCAATAAGAACCAGAAGTGGAGCTGTAGCTCAGGTGGTAGACTGTTAAGCCTTGAGCTAAAAGAAGACTGGTATGTCCACACAGAGAGAAATTATAGTGATACTTACTATTATCATTATCATTATTACAACAAAACTATAAAATACTCCCTCAAAGAATCTATTATAAGACATAGGTATTTAGAGAAAAAAAAGGTAGTAGCAAATGTGTAGAAATCAGATCCAAGTATGACACCCACCCTACATCATTATTATTGTCACTTGAGATAAAATATCATTAAAGACTAACTAGCTTACCAAAGAGTTCCTGCTAATCAACAACTAGGCTCTCGGATTCTAAAAACTGTATTCTTTGCACTGGTGGGAGTTAAAATCAGAGAGCTGGCAGTTAATAGTAAAGCACTGTTAATAGACTCTGCCTTTCTAACTCAATGGGCAGCTCAGAAATCCATTTTCTTTGTGTTTCTAGAGTCTGTGAGTTCCAAGAGACTTTGTTAATGATCTTCTACTACAACAACCTTGCCTATCAGGTTTTGCCCTACAATTCCATGGGGAGTTCCAGTTGCCTTATTGAACAAATCTTCATGCAACACAATTGGTCACTATCTCACTCTTAGAACATCTTTTTCCTTGGGCTTTAGAACCACTCACAGTCTATGTTTCTCCTAATTCATGGAGCCTCTTCCTCAGCCTCCTTTCTGGTTCTACTTTTCTTTTTAGACCTCTAAATATTGATATTTCTATGGGTTCTGTTCTGGCACTCTCTCTTTTTTAAAAATTAATCTACATTCTCCCTCCTAGACTTAATATATTTTCATGCCTGTAAGAACAACATATAAATTTTAAAAATCATTTTTGTATTTAAACACTAATAGTTACAATATATAAGTGGGAACAAAATTCAGAACTCAATTTGTGTATGGAAATTGTTTTCAAGATAATGTTACAGCCAAGGTATTTTATGTTAGCTTTGAAAGAAATCACACCGAAGTACCCACAGTTTCAGTGATCTAAACCAGCTTTTTTTTTTTTTAACCTCTTCATGGACAGTCCAGTGCAGCACCACAAAGTGAGTAGCTTGGACCATGTACATAGTGACTCATTCTATGCGATGTCTTATTTTCTCTCCTTGTAGAACAACTTGAGAATAAAAGACTTTCTTAAAGATTCGAACAGAGAAACATCAAAAATGTAGCGCTCAGCTAGGCATTGATGGCTCACACCTGTAACCCTAACTACTCAGGACACTGAGATTCCGAAGACTTCTGTTCAAAACCAGCCTAGGCAGAATAGTTTGACTATCTTCACCTTCAATGAACCAGCAAAATGCCAGGCTGGAGACATGGCTCAAGTAGTACAGGGCCAGCTGAGGAAGCACACTGAACAAGCATAAGGCTCTGGTTGAAAAAACCAAAAAGAACATTTTGGACAAATAACAACTTATGAATTGGAATGATAAGTGGTTTGGGGCTCCCTATTGAAGAAGTGTAAAGAACAAGCATATATAGGATAAGTGTAGAGTGATTACAAAGAAAACATTTGATGGGTTATAATTGAAAAATGGCCTTATTTGATCTATCCAATGGAAAGCTTCTATTTCTTTCTTTCTTTCTTTTTTTTTTTTGCCAGTCATGGGCCTTGGACTCAGGGCCTGAGCACTGTCCCTGGCTTCTTTTAGCTCAAGGCTAGCACTCTGTCAGTTGAGGTGCAGTGCCACTTCTGGCCATTTTCTGTATATGTGGTGCTGGGGAATCGAAGGGAGGGCTTCATGTATAAGAGGCAAGCACTCTTGCCACTAGATTTTAAGCAGGGTGCTAGTGGCTCATGCCTATAATCCTAACAATTCAGAAGGCTGAGATGTTAGTATTGCAGTTTGAAGCCAGCCTGGGCAGGAAAGTTCTTATCTCCAATTAACCACCAAAAAGCTGGAAATGGAGGTGTTGTTTTGGTGGTACAGCACTAGCCTTGAGTGAAAAAGCTAAGGAGAGTGTGAGGCCCTGAGTTCAAACTCCAATCACAACACACACACACACACACACACACACACACACACACGTACACCAGAAGAAATATTTGTTGTTCATTTACCCCTCTAGTCATTATATTGCACAAGTCTTACAAGAACTGTGACTCAGTCACTTTGTCAATATATGGTACACAGTGGGTATACAATATATGTCTGTTGGATAGATAAGGAAATCTATGTGTTTGTTATTAAACCTCAGCATGAGAAAGTTTGAGAGCAGTATTGCCCAATACAGAGACCATGTGAACCATATCTGTGGTTTAAATTTATTAGTCACATCAAAATAAGAAGAAACAGGTCAGATCATGTTACCCTTTTTTTTTTTTTTGGTGCCTTTTCCAGGGGCTTGAATTCAGGGCCAAGGCCTGGGTACTGTCCCTGAGCTTTTTTGCTCAAGAGTCAGGATCTAACATTCAAACCAGATCTCCACTTTTGACTTTTACTGGTATGTGGGAGGTAGTTTATTGAAGATAGGAGGATGTTTGGTCTTTGGGTTTGTACAGCAGTCATGTATAAGATATGACTGACATGTTTAGACATGATGAGAGTCGTCTATGTGTGATGCTGTGAACAGGAAACCACCAGTAAGCATCACAAAAGCCACTTAAAGCAGAGGGCACCAGGCCAGCTCCCAGAGCTAGCTTATTAAAAGTTTAGTTTCTCATAACTATGCAACGTTAAGCAACTGGATAACTTTTCTGGTGGTGTTTTCCTCATCTCTGAAACAGGAATATAAGAGAACCTGTTGTACAGCAAATCTCAGTTGTGAATTCAGTCTTGAAAAAACAGAAGCCACATTTTGAGAAGGTGAACTAGGAGTCTTTATTAGAATTGGGAGTATTTGTTAGAAAGCCATCTGCAGCCCCAAACAGAGCTTACAGAAAGATTTTAAAGACAAAAACCATATGCTTGGGGTAGAGCTCCAAATCCAACAGAAACAGAAACTATTACAGCAGTAGCTCAGGTATCAGCTTAAACTTTCCATATAGGGAATATGCCCCCAAACTTGCCACAGAGATGATAAGAGGCAAGCAAGTCAGATCATTTAGGGGAAATTGAAGGCCAGCAAAGCTTTCCTAAGGTTATGACATCTGCATTTCTATGAAGCAGAGCTTGAGCTCACCGCAAGCTAGGTATCTGCAATTCAACCAATGGCCTCTCTCACCTGGAGGCTTTTCCCTGCTGAGTGGAGTACTTCCTCCACCCAGCGAGGCACCAAGATATCCATGAGAACAAGGTGACATTACTGAAACTCAGTCTCCTCACTTCAAACCCACCTATCCCTTCAAACCCACCTCTCCCTCTCTTAAGGCTAAGAGTATTGAGATAATGTATGTAAAGAAATAATGATTAGTTGTGTGCGGTTGCTCTTACCTATAAGGCAAACTACCGGGAAAGCAGAGATCAAGGGGATAACCACTGAAGTCCATCCTGGCTAAAAAGGTCACATGACCTCACCTCAATCAGAACTAGGTAGGGTAGCATGTGTCATCCCAGCTTCGCAGGAAGCATAAATAGGAGGATTACAGCCTAGCCTAGACAGGCTTGGCTATGAATATTGAAAAAAAATAAAATGAAAAAGTCTTGGGGCATGGCTCAAGTAGTAGAGCACCTGACTAGCAAGCACTAGATCCAGAGTTCAGACACCAGTGCCTTAAAACAAAACAAAACAAAAACACCAAGATATTTCCTGGTAACAATCACCACTCAAAGAAGGTCATCTACTGCAGTCAGAAGATTCAACAATGTACTGTTTTTTTTTTTCTTTTCTTTTCCCACAGTTTAACATTCCCGAAACTGGGGGGGGGGGGGGGGGGAAGGATGCAGTGTAGTGTTACTTAGGAAGACTTGGGCTTGAGGGGCCTGTAAAGCAACCAGCCCAGAAAACCACCTAGGACAGCAAGCTCATAGAACAAGGAAAGCAATTATTGCCAGCAAAGGGACTGACAAGGCCATTTCTCACGGGGAGGAAAAGCACTTGTCTTTGTCTGAGGCGACTACTTGAAACCTAGAGGGGGGTAAAGGTGGGAAAAGTTGGGTGTGGATGTGTGGGGCAGAGAACATCATCAGGGCAGGCTAGGACTGCTCAAGTAGTGGATAGAGGGGCCTGCTTCTCTCCGCCATATGGCTGCAGCTGGCCAAAGGAAATTACCTTTTATGGTGGTAACTGACCCCACGGAGGAGTGTCATCCCAAGGTAAAGGGGGAGATGGATGATGATTTACTGCGGGCCTGATGTTGCCCTTCTGGGGGAGAGAGAGAGGTGCCTTGCCAGGTCATGGGAAAGGAGTAGGTTAAGCTCTGGGGAAGGAGCCTCTTAGACGAACTGGGACAAGTCTTTGTCCTCTCCGACCGCTCAACCCCCAATCTTTCCTCTTACCCTTGCTTTCCTCCCTTTCAAGGCCGCTGAATTTTTTTGCTGCGCGGCTTCTACAGGTCATACGGCCCCGCGGCGGCCGCGCTCGCGAGTTTACGGCGGCGCGGCGCCCACGCGGCCTGGTTGCCCCGGGCAACCCGCGCGTGCCCGCCCGCCCGCCCGCCCGCCCGCCGGCCCGCCTGGCGTCAGCTGATGGGCCGCCGGCGGGGAAGGCCGCGGCCGCGCGAACATGGCGGCGGAGATCCACTCCAGGCCGCAGAGCAGCCGCCCGGTGCTGCTGAGCAAGATCGAGGGCCACCAGGACGCCGTCACGGCCGCGCTGCTCATCCCCAAGGAGGACGGCGTCATCACGGCCAGCGAGGACCGGTAGGGCCGGGGCGCGGGGGGGGGGGCGCGCGGAGGACGCGCGGCTGGGGCCGCGGGGCGGAGGTGGGGGGCGGTGGGGTCCGCGGCCTCGGCCTACCGGTGCGGGGTCTCCCCAGGACGCGGGGGCCCCCAGGACGCGGGGTCTCCCCAGGACGCGGGGTCCCCTCAGGACGTGGGGGCCCCCAGGAGTCGGGGTCCCCAGGACGCGGGGTCTCCTCAGGACGCGGGGACCCCAGGGCGCGGGGGCCCCAGGACACGCGGGGATCTCAGGACGCGGGGGTCCTCAGGACGCGGGGTCTCCCCAGGACGCGGGGTCCTCAGGACGCGGGGGCCCCCAGGACGCGGGGTCTCCTCAGGACCTGGGGGCCCCCAGGACGCGGGGTCTCCTCAGGACGCGGGGTCTTTCCAGGACACGGGGACCCCAGGACGCGGGGTCTCCTCAGGACGCGGGGTCTTTCCAGGACACGGGGACCCCAGGACGCGGGGTCTCCCCAGGACGCGGGGGTCCTCAGGACGCGGGGTCTCCTCAGGACGCGGGGACCCCAGGACGCGGGGTCTCCCCAGGACGCGGGGGTCCTCAGGACGCGGGGTCTCCTCAGGACGCGGGGACCCCAGGACGCGGGGTCTCCTCAGGACGCGGGGGCCCCCAGGACGCGGGGTCTTCTCAGGACGCGGGGACCCCAGGACGCGGGGGCCCCCAGGACGCGGGGTCTCCCCAGGATGTGGGGACCTCAGAACTCGTGGCCTCCAGGACGCGGGGCTCCCGCCGCGCGACGCCTCTGCGGCCCCCCCACGACATCCCCGTCTCTCCCGCGGCTACTCGGGTCTCGACCCCATGCCGCCTCTGCAGCTTGGCCCCAGGTCTCCACTGCTCCGCAGCCCTGGGACTCCCGTCGCGTCCCCCAGCCGGTCCGCGCTCCGCAGCCCCGCCACGCCCTCCCCGCGCCCACCTCCTGCGCCTTCTGGCCCGGTAACCACCCAACGCCCCCTCCAGTCCCGAACCCAGCCACGTCCACGCCCCTCCAAGACTCCGGGTCTCCTAGCCCTCCCCGGATGCCAGATCCCATCCACAGCACTCCCTTGCCTCGGGGGGAGGGGGGGTTCTCAGCAGCCCTCAGGAGTTTGTGGACTCGATGGGGTGGGTCCCGGGTCACCTCTGCAGGGAAGACCCCAGGACTGGGTCCTGGCGTTCCTTTATTCCTTCTGGTTGGCTCGGGTGTGTGTCCCTCCGTTGTACACCAGCCAGGTGTCAAAATATCAGTTATTTTCCTCACAGCTAAGACCCCTGAACTATTCTCTCCTCCTGTCCACTTTCCTTTCCCTTTCCCCTTCTCCCTCTTCTCCCTTTCCTTGCTCTCCCTTCCCTCTTCTATTAAAATGCTGGTATTGGGGCTTGAATTCAGGGCCTGGGAACTGCCCTTTAGCTTTTTCACTCAAGGCTGGAGCTTTAACACTGGAGCTAAACCTCTGCCATGAGTTTTGTGTTCATTGGGGATTAGAGACCCCACAGATTTTTTTTCTGCCCTGCCTGGCTTTGAACTCTGATACTCAGATCTCAGCCTTGTGTGTAGCTAGGATTAGAGGCTTGAGCCACTAGCATCTTTTTCTTTCATTCTCTCTTTTTTAAACCAGTTTCTTCTTTTAGAAAGGCCAGGTGCATGTACTTTAAAATCAGTTTTTTTTTTTCCTTTTGTGGTACTGCGCTTTGACCTCAGGACCTAGGCAGATACTTGGACCTCTTAGCCACCTCCCCAGCTAAAAAGACATTTTTACAATAGTTCAGAAAATGTAACCATCATCTACCCATAAAGAACAAACCAAGACATGTCATATAATGTACATACAAAGTTCTCTTATACAGAGACATCCTGCCTTGGACCACACTTTTGGCAAACATGAATTTGGCCCAATTGTTTAATTTCCTAAAGGAAACTGAGTCTGTGGGGTGAAATGAGTTCCTCTGCGTCACAGAGACACTTAAGGAAGTAAAAAAATGCAGTCAGATCTCCCTCCTGTAATAGTCTTCAGTGCACTGTAACCGATTGGAGCAATAGAACTTGTTTTGATGGAAACTTAAAACTTGAGTGGTTTTCTGGTAGGAGTGGAAAGGAAATGACTGATGTTTATTGACTGAAACTATGTTTTCTTGGTACAATGAGTGGTCTTAAGTAGTGAGGAGACCCCCCTTTCCCTAGAGGAGGAAGGTTTGTGGAGAATGCCAGGTTCTGTTTGTTGTCTCTAATGGAGTCCAGCCTTTGGTCATTATGCCTGTGGGAGAAAGTAACACAGCGGACCTCTCCTGATTGGGAAGAGAAAGCCTGATGGATGTTTTTGGTTTTTTTTTTTTTTTTTTTGCCAGTCTTGGACTGAGTCTTGGACTCAGGGCCTGAGCACTGTCCCTGGCTTCTTTTTGCTCAAGGCTAGCACTCTGCCACTTGAACCACAGCGCCACTTCTGGCCGTTTTCTGTATATGTGGTGCTGGGGAATTGAACCCAGGGCCTCATGTATACAAGGCAAGCACTCTTGCCACTAGGCCATATCCCCAGCCCCTGTATTTTGTTTTTGAGTGAATTCAACTAGGTAGTCAGATTATTGTGAGCAGGCAGTGCCTGTCTCTGCAGTTGACATGTAGCAGACTTCAGAGTAGATGACTGGTGGGGTGTGGGCATGAGAAGCTGGAAGGAGTGGGGGAGAGAAGAGTGGATGATACATAGGGAGATGAGAAGTCAACAAAGGCAAAGAGCAGAATGTTATAGGGAGATGAGAAGTCAACAAAGGCAAAGAGCAGAATGTTATTTGCATGACAGGGACGTAGAGGCAGATAAGTCTTGATTCACTAAAAATATTTTATTCATGACTCATGCTTGTTGAATAAATTGCTGAATATTTGAGATTACTGAGCAGGAGGAGTGCTGATAAATGTTTTATGGGAAGTGATTACTAAGCTGCTCTGGGACTGAAATGTTCTGGGGAGCTTGGATCAGCTCATCTTTGCATTTGTACTGCAAGGCCCTGGTACATGACCCTGAGCTGGTTAGCAACCTTGTTTCTAATTTCTATTTCAGAGAACTTTCAAGGAGGGAGGAGGGACTTTTAATAGACACCCACATTTTAGATGACTTAATGGGAGAACTTAACTGTGCCAGCTTGAATGTAGGGCCTTTGGACTGTCCCTGAGCTTTTTTGCTCGAGGTTAGTGCCCTACCAAGTGAGCCAAAACTCCACTTCCAGTCTTTTTGGTGGTTAATTGGAGATAAAAGTCTCATAGACTTTCCTGCTGAGGTTAGTTTCAAACTGGGATCCTCAGTCTCCTGAGTAGCTAGGATTATAAGTGTGAACCTCTGGCGTGTGTGTGTGTTTTGATACTGGGGCTTGACCTTGGGCCTCGTGCTTTTTCACTCAAGGCTGGCACTCTACCACTTGAGTAACACATCTGCTCTTGGCTTTTTGCTGATTACTTGGAGATATCAACTTGCCCAGGCTGGCTTCACAAACTGCAGTCCTGAGATCTCAGCCTTCTAAGTAGCTAGGATTACAGTCATGAGCCACCAACACCTGGCGATGGTTTTGCTGCTGTTGTTGGTCATGATGTTTTTGTGTAAATGTCATAATATGTGCCAAATTGTCATTCGCTCATTTATTTGTTCATTCATATTTTTAGAAATATACTTATTGAGAGTGAGGTCCTGGGACTACAAAAGCTACATGGAAGCCACATGATTTTTATGGCCCCTGTCTTGAGAAAGAACACCTCAATTTTCATCCAAGAATTTGTTGGATACTTACAAGTGTTGGGGCAGAAAGATAGCTGATGCCCAAATCACTCTTTCCAAGGGCTGGCCAGTCTGGTGAAAATGTAGCCCTGTGTACTCAGCTCCCAAGATACTGGCCAAGCGTGGAGGAAGAGGAGGGTTCCCTAGACTGGGATCAGAGCTCAAATCTAGCCTCTCTCAGAAGATCCTATCCTCAGAGTTGAACTGGTGGAGAGAGGAGTGACTTAAATAAGGAAGGATGAAATGGGCTTTCCAGGGAGAAAGGACAGGACAGAAGATGAATTTTATTAGTAAAAAACAAAAAAAAAAGACAAAAAACCCCCAACAGATCATAGCTGTTTGTTCTTATTCAGAGCCAGGATGACCATGGCAGAAAAGAAAACTAAGAGCTGGAAAGGCCAGCGTCCGGTTTTGGAAGGGTCTTGTGTGACTCGCTTAGGAATTTGGACTTTATTTTGTAGGCAGTGAAGAACCAGCAAGGAGTTTAACACAGCCAGACGACATGATTGGAATTTGTACTTTAGAAATCACAAGAGCTAGTGCTTTGAAGTCCATTGCTCTGCCAGTACAGAATTGGACATTGTGTGAGTTATTGTATCAGTGTTCATTCTGTTCTGTGAGGAGGGGGCAGTTACCTTCCAAAATTCTACCCAACTGAAAAGTAAAATTGTGTGAGTGTGTGTGTGTGATGTCGGTACATATATAATGTGTACCTTATAATATATACATATACAATATATGTTGTATAAATTATGTTATATAGTATATACAATAAATGTAATCATATTACATATAATAAGTATATATTAAATACATAGTAATATATACAATACACATATACACATATGTATATCTCTATATATCTATATATAGTACAGTTGGATCTGAAACTTGAATAGATGAGACTTTGTAGTCTATCTTTTTCAGGCAATGTGATGCTTTATCAGTTCCATTGTAGAAATAGCAATGCTTTCCAAGTTTTGCTGAGAGAATAATGGAACATGCCATTGATATTTGACAGATCAAAAGCAGACAAAAAAGACATGGAAATAATTGTTCAAAGTCACATAAGTATTAAGTAATGGGGCTGCCATCTGAATGCAGGGCTGATTCTGAAGCCCTGGTTCTTTTTGCTGTGTGCCTAGTATTTTAGCATATTTGGAAAAATGGAGTCCAGGCAATATGTGTCAGTGATTGCTCCAGTAGTAAGTATATTATTCCTTTTATTAAGGATATGAGGTGAGGCTGAGAATATTAGAGTGCTTGCCTAGCATGCAGGAAGCCCTGGGTTCGATTCCTCAGCACCACGTAAACAGAAAAGGCCAGAAGCGGCATTGTGGCTCAAGTGGTAGAGTGCTAGCCTTGAGCAAAAGAAGCCAGGGACAGTGCTCAGGCCAAGTTCAAGCCCCAGGACTGGCGAAAAAAAAAAGAAAAAGGATATGAGGCCATGAGAAATAATTGAGAAGATTCTAGGAAGAAAAGTGAGAAACTCAATATCAGTGGTTTGCCACCATGGGTGATTTGGGCCCCTGTGGGACGTTTGTCCAATGCCTGGGAGCATTTTGGGTTGTCCTGGCTTGAGGAGAAGATACCACTGCCATGCAGGTGAAGGCCAAGGATGCTGTTCCACAGCTCATAATACACAGGGATTATTGTACCTCACACGTCAGTGTGAAGATTGAGAAACTTTGGTCAAGGCTTAATGTTCTTGATTTTTGGTCTTTCAAGAATGATACTTTTTGAACTTGGGTATATATCAGAACCACTTGGGTGTTTTGTTAAAATGCAGGTTCCTGGGCCTTATCCCTGGAATTTTTCTTTTTTCTTTTTTTTGTCAGTTTTGGGGCTTGAACTCATGGCCTGTGCTACAACACCACTTCCGGTTTTCTGGTGGTTAATTGGAGATAAGAGTCTCATTGTCTTTCCTGCCTAGGCTGGCTTTGAACTGTAATCCTCAGCTCTCAGCCTCCTGAGTAGCTAGGATTATAGGTGTGAGCTACTGGCACCCAGCTCCCTGGAATTTCCTGACTGGGAAAATTGGATAAGGACCTGAGAGTTGGTTGTTTCTGTGAAGTTCCTAGGGAATGTTTTTGGTGGTGGTGGTTGTTTCTGCTGGCCCGAGGATAACACTTTGAGAATTAATGTTCTCTGGGAAGGGGGGCTTTCCCTAAGGATGTACTTTCCTATGTAGACTTACTACGGGAAAATACTCTACATTTTTACCTTTTTTCCACCTTCTGCTATGTATTTTCCTTGAGTCATTCACACATACACAGCACTAGTCAGCTTTGGGCCATAGGACAAAATTCCCAAGACAGTGACTTAAAGAGAGGAAGGTTTATATTGCCATGTAGTTGCAGAGGTTTCCGTCCATGGTCTCTTGGCCCGGTTGCCTTTGGGTCTGTGGTGAGGCAGCAAATGGGGATCTGGAGCATGTGGAGGAGATTGCTCAGATCATGTTGGTCAGGAAGCAAAAAGAAAGAGAGGAAGGGCCCAAGAAAGGCCCACCATTAGCACTTACTTTCTTAGTAGGCCCCACCTCCAAAAATGGTACCATCAACTGGAGAACAAGTCTTGAACTTCTGCGCTTTTGGACAACAGTCAAGATCTAAATGATGACACTGCCTTATTTCCCAATATACTCAGGCCATCAATGGCAGAGATAAATAACAACCCTCCACAGAATGTGAAGCTAGTGTGGATCAAGGTTTAATTCCATCATACAAAGACAAGTAATTAATGGTGGAGGCAATGAGCTTAGAGGTCTGGATAGGAACTTTCATGAATTAATGTGTTGTGAACATCTACCAGAATGATATAACTGCTTATACAAATTCCTTTTTTATTGAAGTAATAATTTAAGGCCTTTTACTTAAACTTCAGTCTTCTACTAAAATGAAACTAGTATTTTTTTAACTGTAGTTAAAATAGTTTAAAGTTTGGAACTAAACATTTGGAATTTGAACACAGTGTAAGAATGATAAATTCAGTATTTTTAAAAAAATTATAGTTGAATCAATAAAATAGTAGTGTCTTTATATTCAGGAAATTAACACCATCCAAATACCTTGAGTAGAGCTTAAGAACTGAAACTAAAGAACACCATCCAGATACAGGGAAAACTGAAAATGCAGCTCTGCTTTCAGGACAGAGGTAAAATGTGTGAGAAAGGAGAAGCAAATTCCCTGGGCAGGTAGCTGGCTGTGTGGACTGCATGGCTGGAGCTGGACAAACTTTTTTAGTCAGCTGGTTGAATGATATTTCAAAGATAAAAATCTGAATTATAAGTGAAGACTATAGATCTGCTGCCTTTATTTTTGAAAATCAGAGTTTGAAAGTGAGTCTGCTTTCACAGGAGTCTGTAAGCCAAGATTCCTTGCTGTACGAGTCTCAATTTTCTTTGGTCCAAGTCTAACAGAGACAGGTTTTATGTATTCTCAAATTTTTTTTTGATGTTGTACATAGGCTAGTAAAAAGTAAAAATTACTGGGGCTGGGAATATGGCCTAGTGGTAGAGTGCTTGCCTCGTATACATGAAGCCCTGGGTTCGATTTCTCAGCACCACATATACAATGGCCAAAGTGGTGCTGTGGCTCAAGTGGAAGAGTGCTAGCCTTGAGCAAAAAGAAGCCAGGGACAGTGCTCAGGCCCTGAGTGTAAGGCCCAGGACTGCCGAAAGAAAAAAAATTACAAGAAAAATAAAATACTTTCATGGCATCTTTTTTTTTTATTATACCAGATATTTTAAAATGTTTCGTTGTAGACATTTCTAAGCAGATTAACCTGCTTTTGAGAAAATTAGCATACTTATTAATTGCTCATTGGAACGATCCTAAGTAAACAACTTGATTTTTAAATATTATGCTTAAGAGGAAATCTGGCATACAGGAAGTTGTTAGTTTATACAGAAAATCAGAGTGCTAACTGCTGTATTTTAGTTGCTAGGCAGTGCCTAAATGTAGATCCTTTTGTTTGTACTAGAAAATGAACTGAAGAGGTGGGAAGGCAGGAAGCCTGGGTGGAAATGCATTTATTCCTCTGGTATTATACTAATTCTTCATTGTTACAATCTTTTTATAGCATAGTTAAAAATACAAAGTCCAGGACCAGGATGTCTTGAGTTTGAATTCCAGCCATATGACCTTGAGCAAGCTACTTAACCTCTTCACATCAGAGACTTCTTATCTGCAAAGTGAGGGTAATGATAGTGCCTACCACATAGGGTTTTCTGAGGAGTTTATGAGTTAATAAAATGGAGTTAAAGCACGTAGAACAACACCAGACACCTCAAAAGCAAAATAAAACCTTACAGGCTAACCCTGAACTCAAAATGCATGTATTCAAAATGCATGTATTCAAGCCAGGCACTGGTGGCTGTATTCCTAGCTGCTGAGTTCAGAGGATCATGATTTGAAGTCAGCCCAGAGAGGAATGTCCTTAACACTCTTATCTCCAATTAACCTCCAGAAAGCTGGAAGGGGAGGTATGGCTCAAGTGGTAGAGTGCTAGCTTTGGGCAAAAAACAAACAAACCCCTCAAGGACAGCTTATAGACCCTGAGTTCAAGCACAGTAGAACAGTGCCTAGCATAAAGTTTTAGCTGCTATTATTTTTTAAAATCTGTTATTATTATAAAGGTGATGTACAGAGGGGTTACAATTACATCAGTCAGGTAAAGAGTACATTTCTTTTTGGACAATGCTACTCCTTCCCTTGCTCTTTCTCAAACTTATTTTATTCCCATTGTGTTTTTGTAATTACTTTGATGTCCATCACTAGATGCTAAAAATATTTCTGCTTATTCTGCATGTATGGATCCAGTAACACTTCTTGCCTGAAAAACAACACCATGTGTTTGAGTCAAGCCTTTTCTTTATTTCCTTATTTGGTCACTTTCAAATCATGTTAGTTAGATTAATTTCTCTTATAAACCTTTTCCTGCTGTGTTTGAGATCCCCAAGAGGGGACTCACTGATTCACTGAAGGACTCATATACTCAGAGCTGTGATTTATTATAGTCCAAGAGCACAAAATTCACGTGGGGTGAAGATGTGAGGAAATGGGGCACAAGCTGTAGGAGTGTCCTGTGTGCACAGTCACACAGGTTGTGCTGAGTTCCTCCAGCATCAAGTCGACAGCATGAGTGAAATGTTCATCAGAGAAGTGCCTCAGAGACCCATTGCGCCAAGTTTTCATTGGGCCTGATCATAAAATTATCCTTTTCTTAGCATTGTACCAAATGTTCAGACTTCTGGAAATAAAGCCAGTGTTTGACATAACCCATATATTTTGTACAAACAAGGCAAGGTGAACCACTCTTTGAATTAGGGAATGGTGAGAACCTTCTCATGGTACTACTTCACGCCTGCCAGTCTTGCAAGCAGGCCTTTTTAAGGTCAGCAGTGTTGAGTCTGATTCCATTCACTCTGTCCTGCATACCTGCCTATATCTACCCTGGTGCTGTCTCATCATCTTTGAACTTTCTTTTTTGAAAACAATGTTTATTTTTAAAATTATCTTTAAGTAGTTGTGCAAAGAAGATGCCAATAACAAAGCAGTGAATGAATACAGTGCATCTTGGTTAGTATCACCCCTTCAGTATTCTCATCTCTTTTCCACCCACTCTTCCCTTTTCTTAGTTTTGTGGTATGTGCAGTGAATTTTTGACTGTGTCTCCTCCCTTTCCTCCCTTCATTCCTCACCCCCTCTCCCCTTGGCCTCATTCCCCCTTGGACATGCCCATTTCCTAATGTTGATTTTGTTGGGCTTTGACCTAGTCTATTTGGTCACTGTAGCAGCCTTTATGTGGCTTCACTGAGTTCAGGCGTGCCCTATTTCTTATGTCCTGCAAAGCTGGATTCTTCAACATGGCTTTTATGATGTCTTCTCTCTGCTCATGACCTTTCATTAACTCATCATTTCATATCTTTAAAGGGACTTGGGGGATCCTATAACTCATTCTTTTTTTTTTTTTTTTTTTTTTGCCACTCCTGGGCCTTGGACTCAGGGCCTGAGCACTGTCCCTGGCTTCTTTTTGCTCAAGGCTAGCACTCTGCCACTTGAGCCACAGCGCCACTTCTGGCCGTTTTCTAGATATATGGTGCTTGGGAATCGAACCCAGGGCTTCATGTATACGAGACAAGCACTCTTGCCACTAGGCCATATTCCCAGCCCCTATAACTCATTCTTACCTAGCTTCATTTCTACTTCTTGGTTCTTTCGTGTCTAGGAAGGGTAAGACTGTGCTCTGGCTCATTAACATCTGGTACATTTCCACACCTGGACAGACACCTTGGTACAGGAGGCCTCTCTTCTTCTCTCTTAAATTCTACCCCCTGCTGTGTTCTCTGGGCCCCCTTCAGGTTCCACATCTCTCATTTAGTAATCCTCCTTCTCTTCAGTCTTTCTGAACTTCCTTCAGCTTACCACGAGGTATTAGTCATTGTTGCTTTGGACTTAGTCATCTTCCCCCGTGGCCTGTATGCCTGCACAGAGATAGTCATTCACCTAGCACTTCCTCTACTCCCAGTAATTGGTTGGTTGATAGAGACTCAGCTCTGGCTGTTCAGTAGCCCTTTCCTCTCTGTGGTTAGGGTTTACCTGCCATTTCCTTCATATGAAGCACATTGTTTTGGTTTTAAAAAAATTTTTATTGTCAAACTGATGTACAGAGAGGTTACAGTTTCAGATGTTCGGCATTGGATACATTTCTTGTACTGTTTGTTACCTCCTCCCTCATTCCCTCTTCCCCCCCTCCCCCCTTTCCCTTCCCTCCCCATGAGTTGTTCAGTTCATTTACACCAAACGGTTTTGCAAGTATTGCTTCTTTTGTACTCGTTTGTCTTTTTTATCCTGTGTCTCTCGATTTTGGTATTCCCTTTCAGTTTCCTAGTTCTAATACCAGTGTACACGGTTTCCAATTTACTCAGATAAGATACAGAGATAGTGCAGGTACAACCACAGGAAGGGGATACAAGAATATCATCAATAATAGAAGCTACGGTTACACATAGCACGTTGAAAGTAGTTACAACAGTGATATAACAATCGTTTCCAAAACATGGAGTTCATTTCACTTAGCATCATCTTATGTGTTCATAAGGGTATAGCTATTGGGCTCTTGTGATCCTCTGCTATGACTTGTCTAAACCTGTGCTAATTATTCCCTATGAGGGAGACCATAGAGTCCATGTTTCTTTGGGTCTGGCTCACTTCACTTAGTATAATTTTTTCCAAGTCCTTATAGGAAGCACATTGTAATGCAATGGATAATACAGGGTTCTAGCCTTTAGGTATTCAGTGTATTTGCCAATATTTCTGAGAACTGTTATATCATGAACACATATATATTCAGTTAATATTTTTACCACTTTAGTGTGGATGTGGTCTTTTGAACTGTTTGCCTTTCTTCACTTACCACATTCTTTGTGCTGTACAAATCCTATACTCAGAACAGCTTGCTTTGGTGATCAAGGTGAGCCCAGAGCAGATGATGATGAGCCCAGAGAAGTTTTAAATGAAGTCACCTGTCTGGATGTTTTTATTTTCCTTCTCATCTTTCTTATTTTGACTTAACCTGCCTTGCCTCAGGAGTACCCAAATGAAAGATTGTGGGGAACCAGGGTTCTTAGAGTGAAGGCATTTAGTGTGTGGGGTGTGTGTGTCTGTGTGTCTGTGTGTCTGCCACTACTGTGGCTTGAACTCAGAGCATTGAGCACTTGATCGACTTTTTGTACATGACGTGCTCTACCACCTCTAGTCCAGCTTTTTGCTGGTTAACTGGGGTCAAAAATGTCTTGGATTTGTCTGCTTGTTCTGGTTTCAAACTGCAATCCTTAGATCTCAGCCTCCTGAATAGCTAAGATTCCAGGTGTGAGCCACTGGTGTTGGCTTTAGAGTAAGGCCAGATTGATAGGATATTTGTGGTAGTAGGATGTGGTTTGGAGAAAATACCACTCCTAGTATGTGTTCTGAGGCTACTTGAGAGCCCAGAGGCTCCTCACTTCTGCACTCTTCTCTCTCCTTGGAATGTCTTTTATTTTGTGTGATTGACTAGCCTCTTGTTACCCATTTGGACTCATTTTGATTATCTTTAGATTTGGGGCAGTCTTTGCCAAATCCCTGTTCTTCATGCCTCCATCCTACTTTTCCTACCATTAACTTAGTGATCCTTTCTCTGGTCCTGTAGTTCTTAGGTTTTGCGGATGGTGTGAAGCATGTGGTAGTGTCTCCTGTGTTAATTCAGCAAACAAGCTTCTTTAGCAATAAAGCATGGAACAAAAGTTAAAGCACCCCATTGTTCCTTCCTAGCTCAAGTGGCTTCTCGGGGTAAGTGTACCCACAGACTTCAGGACTACTAGCTGTAGGTAGATTTTTTTAAAATTTTTATTGTAAGTAAGAGTGTTGCTTAAAACCTACACTAATTCCAGCCTGTCTGGATTATTCCAGCTCAGCAGTGCTTGGGATAGTCCTTTGCCTTCTTGGTGATATATGGGGGGGGGGGTGTCACCAAAAATTATCTTGATGTGGATAAAGACGTTCTAGATGTAGTTTCTCAGGTAGACAGAAAACATCTCCAGGTGGAAGATGAGCCGCCCGGGGAGCTGTTGTTCATGTAGAATTGATGCAGGTGCTGGAGTCCCCAGGGACTTCTTCCCTGGGCAAAAATCACTATGGCAACATCAGCAGAATGACACTTTAGCCTTGTGCACCCCGAAGCTCTTAGGTCTTCCATCCCTCTATGGTAGGATGAATGGACACTTTTATTCCTACCATTTTGCTACAAAAATAAGCCTATATTCCATGCCTTAAAATTTAGAGAATCAGCTCTGGAACAATCCAATGTTTTCTTTTACCAAAGGACACAGGGCTAATTGGAAGGAAATGATTATTTTTTGACAAAAACTGACCCTGCCAATGATTGTACCAGTCTCTCTACTTTCCAGGTGAATAACTTTATGTTCTAAGACCATATAGTATACCCAACTTACATATCTTCTTTTCTGGGTCCCCTGAAGTTTCTTTTAGATCAGGAATTTTTTTTTTAAGTAAAGGAGACTGCAATATTGGGAGCGTTACCAAGATATGAAATATTATCAGCTTCCTTCCAAAGGGCCAGGAAAGCATCTT
The DNA here is from genome assembly GCF_023159225.1 of Perognathus longimembris pacificus. NCBI lineage: Eukaryota > Metazoa > Chordata > Mammalia > Rodentia > Heteromyidae > Perognathus > Perognathus longimembris. The sequence goes on from NC_063164.1 coordinate 11,180,428, forward strand.
TCCTCAGAATTACTGTTTACCCAAAATGTTAAAGCAACCTTGAGCTTAATTTGTAACATATTATATACTCTGAACTTCCTAACTTCCTTCCTTCCTTCCTTCCTTCCTTCCTTCCTTCCTTCCTTCCTTCCTTCCTTCCTTCCTTCCTTCCTTTTATGTTGGTAATGGGGCTTGAACTTAGGGCCTAGGCATTGTCCTTTATTTTTTTCCAGTCAAGGCTGACATTCTACCACTTGAGTTATAACTCTACTTCTGGCTTTTTGGGTGGTTAAATGGAAGTAAGAGTCTCAGACTTTCTTCCACTTTGGCTTTGAACCATGATTCTTAGACCTCAGCCTCCTGAATAGCTAGGACTACAGGTGTGAGCCACCAGAGCCTAAGCTCTGAAGTTCTTCTTAATTAACTAGTTGAATAGTATCAATTAGCAAATAACATTTAAAGATAGTTTAATTTTGCTGCTTTGAGAGCCCTCATTCCTCTACACCAACTTGCACAGAAGTGTTAGGTGCTTTGATGGGACCCTGGGGCTGAGTGCACTCCAGATCACTCAGCCTGCCCCAGGCACAAGGCATGTGGAAGGCCTGCCAGCACAGATGGCAGACAAAGCAAGAGTTCTCAGTGAGGGCCAGCCAGAAGCCCAGAGAAAGTGCCTTGTGAAAAAGAAAGTGGTTTGACTGCATTGGAAATGCCTCTGAGCCTCAAGTGGGTGCCCTGACTGGTTTTCCTCCTTCCTCAGCCTTGCTTGTTTTCAGTGGTGATAGCAGACACACACTTAAGGAAGGGAATATTTCTATAGTTAGGATTTCAGATAGGCAAAGAGGTCCCTGAGTGCTCTGGGGCTCCCTGTGGAATGTGTGATTGAGGGCTTCCTAGGAGGTCAGGTGACCCATCCTCAGCCTCCCCTCAAGGAGCTGGAGAAAGTCTCTGCCTCACTCCAGAACCTCTTCTCTCACCTCCCGCCCCTAGGAGACTCCCACTGTTTGTGGAGGAGACACAGCATGCCTGCATAACTGAAGTCAGAAAAGTTTTCATTTTACTCTTTTTAAAACAATATTCCATCAACATTTTCACACGTCTCTAGGTTATCATAATCGTGTGTGCATGTGCGTGCCAGTACTGGGCTTGAATTCACAGCCAGGGCTCTGTCCCTGAGCTTTTTCACTAAAGTTTGGAGCTCTACTACTTGGGATACACCTCTGCTTCTGGCTTCTGGTTAACTGGAGAGAAGTCTCAGACTTCCCTAACTTTAGACCACAACCCTAAAATCTCAGCTTCCTGAGTAGCTGGATATAAGCCACCAGTACCCCAGCTATCAGTCGTCATAACCTGTTAATGCCTAAATAAACTTGACTTACTTATCACTAACCTATTTTATCATTTAACACTTTCCTCCCAAATTGCTCCTTAAATAATAAACATATAAAGCTTTAAATATGTAGTTCTTTTATCCCTAATAATTTTTTTCAAAACCAGTGGCCACACCTGGAATTCCTAAATCAAAAGTTTATCTCTATTATTTTTTATCAGGCCAAGCATGTGTTTCCCATTATATGGAGCAAATTTCTTATCAAATATTTTTAATTTAGCATGCTTACCCCAAAAATAAAAAGATGCCCTAGAAATGACATCTTATTACAGTTTTGAGGTGTTCCTTTACTTACACCTACATAACAATACATTGTAAAGCATATTAGTTCAAAATATTTAAAATAAGTAATTATGGGCCAGATGTAGGAACTGATGCCTGTACAGCCCCAACTATGTGAGAAATATACCTCCTACCTATGTTTGAGGCTGATACAGGACAAAAAATGTGAGCTCCCATCTGAAAAAAAAAAAAAGAAACTAAAGCAGGAATGGCTGGAGGCCAGGCAGATACAAGACCTGGAGTCCCACCACTGGTACTGTGAACAACAACAACTAATTTTAAAGGAGAATGATCAAGCCTCTGCATTTCATTTATCTGGAAAGCAGATGGATCAGCTATAATGTAGACTTACAGAGAAATGAAATGATTAACACACAGTGTTTTTTATGTGGGTCACAGTGTCACTTTATGTAGAGATAGAAGGTACAGAGGTGTGATGCCCTCACTTCTCTCTGAATGGGCAGAGGACATGGATGGAGCCCTCAGTTGGAGAGAGAATAGCATTGTGAAATTTGGAAGTCAGTTACTGCATAATGACACATTTCCTTTTCAAGTGCTTTTTGGAAAAACCCATCAGACTATTGTTCTAAAACAACTGAAAAATGGAACTTGGACAAGAAAGATGTGTTTCTAAGGGTGTGGATTTATGGAAAGTTTTCAGAAACAAAGTATAAAAAAAGAACCAATTAGTAGAAAAATGGGTGGAATAGAGCTGGGGATGTAGTTCAGTGCTAGAGCGTCTGCCTAGCATGCATACATCATCACAAAAAGAAAAAAAAAAGAATAGAATAAGTGTCAGGAAAAACATGAAATGAGTTTAGGTACGTGGGAGTAAAGTTGTCAAAATATTAAAGGAAGCATTCAGCTGCTTTATTTCAGAGAAAGGGCCGCTTAGATCTGGCAGAAAACTTTGTAGCTTATGTAAAAATAAAGCTGATACTGATGCTTTGGTGATTAGGTGGTTTATTAATATCATTGTAGATATCAGCAATTTGTATTTAGCAAAATGTTACTAAGCTGTACTCATGTGCTGCTTTCAATTTATGAATGCTAGCCTATACTTATAATTTATTAAAGAGTACTTTTTTAGTCAGAATTTTCTTGATTTTTTTTAAAAAAATGAGTAGTGCAACTGTAGCCCATTTTTACAAGCCTTGTTAACCAATTAGAACTACTCTAATCATAAAATAGACATTACAGTATAATTTATAGCACTTAGGCAACTCAGATATATAGGTTCTTGTGGGTGCTAGTGTGTGGTTAAACTTTAAATTGTATGTATGTATGTATGTATGTATGTATGTATGTATGTATGTGTATGTGCATGTATGTGTAATTACTGAGTCTTGAACCAGAGCCTTGTGCTTTTGTTCGTTGCCTGGGCCTCTATCACTTGAGCCAGGCCTCTAGTCCAGCATTGTGCTGGTTAATTTGAGATGGAGTTTCATTGACTTTTCTGCCTGGACTGCTCTTGAACTTTGAGTCTCTAGGTCTCAGGTTCCTAATTGGTTAGGATCACAGACATGAGCCACTGGCCCCAACTAAATTGTTTTGCTTTCATCTTGGAAATGGAAAATTTGAAGTATAAGGAAGAAAAGGGTCTAGTTTGAAGAGGGTGGAAGAGCATTCCAGTTGTAATGCTGATTGTCAAAATGACTGATTTGGACTATAATTCCCATGCAAGGATAACCTCTGTTGATCTGGATGTGATAGACAGATATGTAAGACTCGAAGAGAACATGTCAATCTTGCCAATTTCCTCACTTGCTAATTGAGTCTGAGTCTGGGTCCACGTTGTTCTACAAAGGAAATAACAGTAGACCCATGCTACCTGCAGGTATGTGGTTCTCAGGAGGCCACCACTGTGGAAAATGTGTGAATGCTCAGGATGCATGGAGTTCAGTGCTCTCAAATAACTCAGTTTACCTCTATTGTACTGCATGTACGGTACCTCTGAGCATCCCTAACATGAAACTAAATGGAATAGACACCATTACTGTCTGAAAATTGCTGTTGTACACAGTACTGTTCACAGTACTGTTCACCAAAACCCTCATCTTATTTCATGTTCTTTATTGTGAATACTGCAGATACTTGATTGATTTTTTTTCACTGTAATATTATTACCTAACTTCTGCTGCAGATCTAACAGTTTTCACTTAAAATTTAAGTATTTTATTTTTACCTTGTTTTTCTGGGGAATAGTTTGCTTTTTGGGAAGCACATTTTCCCAACATGAAGGGAAGGGAAGCACTGAGCAGATCACCCAATTTAAGCACAACTAACAATGACACAGAACAGACTGAACTTTGCCATATCAGCTCAGCTGTGTAATGTGCTTATGGGAATTAGTTTTTTTGTTGTTTTTGAAATTCCATATTTTTGACTTTTTAAAAACCTTTTAAAATTGGGGTTTGAACTCATGGCCATGTCTTTGCCTGCAGGTGCTCTACCACTTGAGCCACACTCCCAGCTTTTTTTTTTACCAGTCCTGGGCCTTGGACTCAGGGCCTGAGCACTGTCCCTGGCTTCTTTTTTTGCTCAAGGCTAGCACTCTGCCACTTGAGCCATAACACCACTTCTGGCCATTTTCTATATATGTGGTGCTGGGAATCGAACCCAGGATTTCATGTATACGAAGCATGCACTCTTGCCACTAGGCCATATTCCCACCTCCACCCCCCCCCAGCTTTTTATGTCTTATTTTTCATGTAGAATTTTATATGGGGAGGAGGCAGCTATGGACTGTAATCTTTCTACCTGCACCTTCTGTGTAACCAACCACAGAGCCTGTGCTATTGGTTGAGATGGCAGACTCCCTAGGCTGACCTCAAATTGGGATCTTCCTATTTTCTGCTTCCAAGTAGCTGGGATTACATGTGTTGCCCTTTGGTTTGTAAGATTTTTACTTATTTGGCCTGTTTGGCCAAAATTGCATGCACTCTGCCTGTAGGCTTTAACTGCAATACTGTTTTTCAAAATTCTGGAGTCTGGGAAGATTTTGTTACATCCTTGAGCTAGTTTAAATATTAGTTGGAAGGCTTATGAAGTTTGACTCTTTGAAGTTATGAGTGACTTGGTGGAAGAGATGACCTTTCGATTAGCTTAGTAGTAAATGTCTTTTCCAAGAGGAGAGCATATGTCACTAAATTCTTTGAGAAACTCACTTTCATGACCCAAGACCTTTGGGATTGAAGAGGTTTAGAGTGTGTCAGAGTTCTTCTCTTCCTTTGACTTAAAAAAAACAACAAAAACCTAAGAGGTGGAAAGCTTCCAGGTTTAACCCTTTGGTGGTCCTGGTACAAATGAAGCCAGTGAGCTTGAGGGCACTGCATGGGCTGGGCTTAGGGCATAACTTGAGATGGTATTTGGGGGGAAGTGTAAGAATGACAGCTCCGTGGGATGCAAAAGTCACAGGAACCAAATTTGCCAGTGAAACCTGGATCTAACAACCCCTGATTGATCCTGAGGCACAGGAGCAGGTTTCTAGCTTTGCCTTCATGGGAGATAAGCTGCAGGATAAACTGCAGGTGGCTTGGTCTGGGGCAAGTGACCAGAAGATAACTCGAGCAGGCGGCCTAGGATGTGAGTGACAAGGGCTCCCTCATGGTGGTGAGGCTGCAGATACCATGCTGTTTAGGAATTACTGCTTCTTAAAAACCAGGCAGCAACACCACAATCACACTCAAAGAAATGAGCAATGATTCACAATATGTCAAATAGCCAGTCAATGTCTATAGTACTGATGGTTTCATATTAAGATCTATTACATGCAGTAAATATGTTATCAGCTATGTAAATATACTGGGTAGAATATTACATAGTATAGTAAATGTATATATGTTACTTCAAATATAAGTATAAATATATATATATATATGACCATTTGTTTGAATTGGTTTAAATAAGCTAGAACATTGTAAGGATATGTTGCTTAGACCTTTTGAATCATAGGCTTGTCCTCCATCTCTCTTTAATTTCTGTCCAAATTATCTGTAGAAGAAAATAATGCATCATTTGCTCATAGATCATCTGCAGTTATATTGACAGTCATGATCTTAACAGGCTTTCTGTCCTCTGGTCACATGACCTGGCCCCCAAGGCTTTTAGCCAACTTGTATAGAATAGCATGCAGACACTGTGGTGCCCAGGATAACTGGGGTCACCTTCAGTAGCCTGTACAGCTCTAGCTTAGAGTTGAGGACAGATCTGAGGTGTCAACTTGAGAGCCTCGCTGTTCCCCTTTAGGTTCCCTCCAGCTTTTCCATCTATCTTGCTCTGTCCAGAATCAGCTTCTATTCTGGTTTTCATCCCTACAGACCTGTTTTACTTGTCTTGAACTAAAAACAAAATCCCCAAAGAAGGAAACATGTATATAAGCATTTATTTGGATGGATTTAAGTTTACAACTGTAATCATTTTGTGTGTGTGCGTGAATGTGTGTGCGCGTGCGCGTGCGTGTATGAAGTGTGCATGTGCATGCCAGTACTACAGCTTGAACTCAAAGTCTAGGCACTGTCCCTTAGATCTTTTCCCCTCAAGGCTAGTGCTATACCATTTGAGCTACAGCCCTACTTCCAGCTTTTTAGTGGTTAATTGGAAATGAGATTCTCACAGATTTTCCTGCTTAGGCTGGCTTCAAATCTCAGATTTCAGTCTCCTAAGTAACTAGGATTACAGGCCTGAGCCATCAGCATATGGCTGTAACCATTTTCACCTACTATGTCTAGAGCTGTGTTGCTATTGGAAATAAAGGCATGATTGTGCAGAGTTGACTTGGGGGAGAATGAGACCAAGGCAGAGGCAGAGCAAGGGAGCAGTAACAGAATGGGAGCATCCGGGGTGGACAGAAGAGGAAGAATGGGGCTGAGGGAATGCAGGCTGCACAGGGTCTGTCTGTGCTGTCTTTGTTCTCTCCTTTTGCTGTAAAGCCACACGTTAAACGTTGGCTGTTTCTTAGTTTGTCATTTTCCTGCACATGCACAGGATTTCCTTATGGCCCTGTGCAAGTGCTGGTGAAAGAGGGGCCAGAGCTGTGTGTGGTGTGGGGTGATTTCCTTCCAGGACTGCAGGCTGAGGGCTGTGGGGAGAGGAGCCACACTGTAGGACTTGCCTCTTCTTTCCTGATGCACGGTGGCCTCTTTATGAGTATTTTCTTTTTGTGTTTACTGCCCAATTAGCTAAATTCACATACTTTACCAAGAAAAGTAGTTTCTTGGTCTCAATTTTCTTTGCATATCATATTATCAATATTTCTATATTATTAAAATTATTTGAAGCTGGACATTGGTGGCTCACACATGTAATTCTGGCTACTAGGACACTTTTGCTCACTGGCTGGTGTTCTACCACCAAGGCCACACCTCAAACCCCAGGGAGGCTGAGATCTGAGGACCACAATTCAAAGCTAGCCCATGCAGAAAACTCAGTGAGACTCTTACCTCCAGGTAACCAGCAAAAAGCTCACAGTAGAGGTGTGGGTTAAGTAGCAGAGTGCCAGTCTTGACTACAAAAGCCCAAGTAAGAGCTTTGAGCCCTGAGTTCAAGCCTCAGCACTGGCACCTTACTTCTAGGTGTCACCAGATACAGGTGAGGGTTAGTGAAGTATCCCTTTAAATATTAGGATCCTTGACTTTGACTGCAGAGTATGAATTTCTAGGACAAGTCACAGTGGTAAGAAAACTTGGCAGAGCTTTATTGAGCTAACAGAGAGGCAGAGACAGACTAACAGAGTGTGGGTGTTCTAAAGGAGAGATTCACAGCTTTTTGGCTTCAGGGGGTATTTGTGTGGTAAAGGCTTTGGGGAGGGGGGTCCTGGCTTCAAAATCATGCAAAGATAGGTGTTTTGCCTTTGCTCCAACCACACTTGGTGTTATTTTCTGAGTTTCTGGATTAGAATGCATCCTGCCACAAAAACAGATCCTTACCCTTGAAATAAGGAGGTGGCACCCTGTTATCTGCATTTTGGGCAAGGGGTTGCTTAAATTTGGGGGAAGCAATTTTCTCAGGAAGGCATACATCTAATCTAGTCAGGCAATTCTTGCGGTGAGGAACACGTCCTTCAGGAAGGGATGCATCCTGTTGTCTCTCTTTGAAGCAAAGATGGCACTTCTCTACTCCTAAATATTATATTTCTGAGTTGCTTCTCCAGGCCTCAGTTTCCTTAAGTTATCCTGTTTCATTTTGCCCTAAAATGACTTTGTTCCCTTAATCTTGAGGGAAGTATGGAGGAATATCTCCTGTATTTGCTGTAGGCTGACCATACTTCATTTTCCCCTTAGTCTGTCCAGCTTCATAGGTACTATATAACTTACCATTACATGATCCGTCACTATGTATAATCTGTAGATACTGTACTTATCCAATATATGCCATAAATATGTGTGTACTTATCAATTTTGCTCAATTGACTAACTTTATGAGATCACTTCAGAAAATGTACTGAACATGTTTTTAAAAATGAAACATGAAGTTTTCCTGGAGCACAGATGACTAAGTTCTTTTTCCTTTTTTTCCACAGAACCATCCGAGTATGGCTGAAGAGAGACAGTGGCCAGTACTGGCCCAGTATTTATCACACAATGGCCTGTAAGTTGTGTAACTTGCCACACTGTTGCAGATTCCTTTTAAAAACCCCTGGCTAAAAATGGCTACTGGATTTCAGATTGAGTTTCTTGGTTGCCCAATACCTCTGGCAGGCTATGATAAACCATGGGAAAACGACTTTTCTTTTGTAAAGCATTTTGTAAAGCTTAAAGGAAGCAGACTTGAGTCAAGTGGAACTGGAGTGGGGTCAGGGGAGGAGAACGATCCTGTTCCCCAGGTTGTCCTTTGTTTTCCCTTTGGCCAGCTGATATCAGTGGTCTAAGTAGATCATAGCACATCAGCAATTAAAAAGCCCTTTGTATGCTCTCATAATTAAGTTCAGTTTTTGAAAATATTGTCACTGCTCACATTCTGGTTGTTTATTTATTTAGTGCCAATCCTGGGGCTTGAACTCAAGGCCTGGGCATTGTCCCTGGGCATTTTTTACTCAGTGCTAATTAGTTCTCTACCACTTGATTCACAGCTCCACTGTGTGTGTGTGTGTGTGTGTGTGTGTGTGTGTATCTTTCTGTCTGTGTTTCTAATGATTCTATCCCAAACAGCCACATAGAAGGCAGTTCTAGCTGCATTAAGACTGAGTCATTAGTGAGGGGTTTTCTGTTCTTGGGTAACTTCCTAGGAGGAGAGAACACAATTTGGTGTGTGTTGGGTAGTTCGTTACTAAATATCATTATGAAGTTCTCCCAAGAACAATTGTCCACATACTGTTGGACACTGCATAGCTTACCAACAGCTTACGAGT